>NC_087246.1:20907500-21532500 GCF_037042905.1 Lytechinus pictus
TTGGAAGCGATCTTCCAAACCGGTTCAGAAAACCACCTCGCGATGTAGCATCACTAGCATGTAGAACTTTGTACAGCCTTTTTACTTCAGGACCAATATTCAGAACGTTGATTTGATTTATTAATTAATAAATCAAGTCATGTGGTCTTGTAGTTAGAAAATTGGACTCGTAATCGTTAGGTTGAGAGTTAGAGTCACCGCTCTGTTATTGTCTCCACTTTGATAAAAAGTATATACTCTATAGTATAAGGTCAGCCACTACGCCTGATTAACCGAGAGGTATTTAAAGATGTTTACCAGTTCGCCGTTTACCAGTAAAACGAAAAAAATGTTCTGCAGAGTTTCGACGGTAGTTAACATAACAGAAACCAAAATCGTTACCATGGTCTAAAAATTTGGTTTAACCTAGCTTCTTGTCGAGGCCGTGGCGACTGCTTCCCGAGCGAAGCGAGGGATATCCTAATTCGCAAAGCGGATTATGGCTCGCTGCGCTCGCCAGGCCCAATTATCCCTCGCTTCGCTCGGGAAGCAGCCTCGACAAGAGGCTAGGTTTAACCGTGTTTGTATAACATTTTTAGCTTTCAATTATTCTATTTAAGACTCAGACTATGGTTTATGCCAGAGTTCGGAATACGGGACCAGTCCAGGGGTCAGTTTAAGATTGCGATATAAAATGAATCGATGAAAACGAATGGAAATGAATAAAATCCCCATGAATAAAGTATATGAATATGATATTACGTTCAGCGGAATGTTAAAAAAAAGTAAAACGAAATTGTGACCCTGTATGCGCGGTTCAGAGTGGGATCTATCTGTCTGAAAAGTTTGAGGGGAAAAGAGAAGCATAAGCAAGAAAAAAACCAAAATAAATAATTGAAAAACTATAAGGTTCCCATTTCATACAGATTTGTTATAATTGCAAATGCACAATTTCCGTAATAAATTTACGATTTGCCAATCATATTGAAGGATTTCAGTAGCGTTTCATTATTGTAAATTTGTTATTATTACAAGTTTTTTTTAATAAGACCCAAGGATTGCGATAGTTCTTGAAAAATGTTTGTCTACTCTCTACAGACGCAAATTATTTTTGATCACGTTGAAAAACCCGATTTTCACTTTTTCTGTGTGTGGAAACGCCAAAATTTTCAAAAAGAGGGTTTGAATGGGATGCGACTGATGACGTCAAGCTGATCCCTCTGATGATGGGATCTCCGTGTATACCATTAATTTAAGCACTCTTATCGGAAGCCAGTATTATTCTTGCACGCAATCAGATTTAGGTAAACGTAGAAAGTCAGGAAAATTACATATTGTAATTGATATTAATCTTCAAAATATTTAACATTATTTGATTTGTTTTCAGAATTCGAGGAATGTTTTTATTCTTACTTATGCACTCCTACTCTCGTCTAGTTATTCAACTCTTGTGACTCAGCTGATCTGCTTGACCTTCGATTTTTTAGTAAAAAAACTGGACACGATTAATATGCCAGAGTACACCAGTCATATTCAGAGGCAGGTAGTGGAATCGCTATTCACGACAGCTCTTGAAATAATAATAATAATTGGAATTTACATGTAGGCCCTATATAGCGCTTTATCAATCTACGACTGTTCAAAGCGCTTCACAATTATTATAACCCGGTCACTGGTCATATTCAGAGGCAGGTAGTGGAATCGCTATTCACGACAGCTCTTGAAATAATAATAATAATTGGAATTTACATGTAGGCCCTATATAGCGCTTTATCAATCTACGACTGTTCAAAGCGCTTCACAATTATTATAACCCGGTCACTGGATTCATAGCATTTCAAGCAGCCTGTAGGTGCACACTTGCTAAATCAACCACAATGACGGTTGTTTCCTACCGGTACCCAATTAGCACCTGGGTGAGAGTGGCAAAGTGTGAATTGACGCCTTGCCAAGGACGCTAGGTCATGGTGGGATTCGAACACACAACCCTCTGATTACAAGGCGAGAGTCAGAACCGCTACACCACGGCGCCATCACAGGTGACCCACGTACTTACATGTGAAGTCTACTTTACTTACTTACTTTTACTTTTATCCAACGATGCTTGTAGGACTATGCCTGTTCATCGGTCCAAGGGAATAAACTGTATGATCCACACTATCAGTTTCAATTAGTTCCATGTGACAAGTAATAGCATGTGGCAAGTAGTTGCATATGTGGCAAGTAGTTACATGTGGCAAGATATAAAATCCATTATTCAAAGTCGTACAAAAAAGCAATATCCTTCCAGTGATTATCAAGCCGATTCTCAAAGGAATTTACAGAAGGTGCTGAAACCACATTTTCTGGTAGACTGTTCCAAGAACTAATAACTCGATTTGAAAAGAACTTCCTTACATCAAGCTTTGCATACTGCTTCTCAAGTTTCTGGGAATGGCCTCTAGTCCTTCCTTCCTTACTTCGTACAAGCAGATATATGCTAGTGTCATAGATACCATGCATAAACTATATTGTAAACATCTATCATATCTCCTCTAGCTTCTACGTCTATGTAGAAGAGATGGTAGCGTTGCAGTCGCTCAGAATAGGACAAGTTCCTCAGTCGAGGGATTAGCTTGGTAGCTCTTCGCTGCACGTACACTAGCCGTTTCTGATCACCTATACTAAAAGGTGACCAAATTGAATGGCCATATTCTATTAACGGTCTTATTATTAACCATGTTAACGGTCTAACTAGTTGTACGACTGATTGCCTAGTCGTGAGGTCGCAATAGTCGATGTGAGGCAACGCGATCACTCGGACGATTTAATGAAACAGGTGCGAGTGTTCATGCGTGTGATGTGAGGTATAACACTTCCTCAGTTGATTGATAGTATTCAGTTTTCCATCGTTAAAGCCCCTTTCACAATTGACGTACGACCTGTTTACGACCGCCTGCAACAATTTTTTCCTGTTGTTGCACGATCGATCTTTTGGTGTCTTGCGAGCATTCGCAGTCGTTGTAGACGATCGCACGAACTCGAGGTGGTCGTGACTGGTCGCATCTGAACTTTGAAGATGTTCAAAATCCAAACGCGATCAAATACGATCGATTCACTCGCATCAGATCGTACCATCGGTCTGGAGATCATCGTGTGAGTGTTGTTCAACGTTGTACGACTTGATGTGAGAGGTGATGGCACAACTAAGTAGTCGCATTTACTCGACTGGAGGTCGTACAACACTTGCACATGTGCTGGAGACCTACAGAGACCAGTCTTGCGACTGGGTGCGATAATATAAGACTGTTGCAAGACCGATCGAAATTACGGCTTACAACATTCCACTACCGTTGCATTCTCATGTATGCGACCGTTCAGCCCCTTTCACAATTGACGTCCGACCAGTTTACGACCGCCTGCAACATTTTTTTTCTTGTTGTTGCACGATCGATCTCTTGGTGTCTTGCGAGCACTTGCAGTCGTTGTAGACGGTCACACGAACTCGAGGTGGTCGTGACTGGTCACATCTGAACTTTCAACATGTTCAAAATCCGAACGCGATCAAATACGATCGATTCACTCGCATCAGGCCGTACCCGGGGTCGTACCATCGGTCGGGCGATCATCGTGCGAGTCTTGTTCAACGTTGATATCAAGAATTTCCATTCATTAAGCCCCTTTCACAATTGACGTACGACCACTTGCGACCTTTTGGTCGTGCGACAGGCTGCAACAGGCATCAATCGCCAGTCATCTCATAATATCGCACAGAGGCTTTCACAGTTGCAACAGCTGTCGTACAACAAAAACAACCAGTAAAACCCGTTGCACGAGTAAGTCGCTTATGATCCTATTGTGCTCGTGCGATCACATGCGAGTGTTGCACGAGGGATTGCGAGGGGAACGGTCGCACACAACGGTAGTGCAATGTTGTAAGCCGTTGCGATCGGTCTTGCAACAGTCTTATGGCCCATCATATTATCGCACCCAGTCGCAAGACAGGTCTCTGTACATGTAGGTCGCTAGCACATGTGCAAGTGTTGTACGACCTCCAGTCGAGTAAATGCGATTACTTAGTTGTGCCACCTGTCGCACCAAGTCGTGCAACGTTGAACAACACTCCCACGATGATCGCCCGACCGATGGTACGACCCCGGATACGAGCTGATGCGAGTGAATCGGTCGTATTTGATCGCGTTCGGATTTTGAACATGTTCAAAGTTCAGATGTGACCAGTCACGACCACCTTGAGTTCGTGCGACCGTCTACAACGACTGCGAGTGCTCGCAAGTCACCAAGAGATCGATCGTGCAACAGCAGGAAAAAACTGTTGCAGGCGGTCGTAAACTGGTCGGATGTCAATTGTGAAAGGGGCTGTACGGTCGCATACATGCGAATGCAACGGTAGTGGAATGTTGTAAGCCGTAATTTCGATCGGTCTTGCAACAGTCTTATATTATCGCAACCAGTCGCAAGACTGGTCTCTGTAGGTATCTAGTGCATGTGCAAGTGTTGTACGACCTCCAGTCGACTAAATGCGACTATACGTAGTTGTGTCACCTCTCGCACCAAGTCGTACAACGTTGAACAACACTCACACGATGAACGCCCGACCGATGGTACGACCTGATGCGAGTAAATCAATCGTATTTGATCGCGTTTGGATTTTGAACATGTTCAAATTCAGATGCGACCAGTCACGACCACCTCCGACCACCTCAAATTCGTGCGTTCGTCTACAACCACTGCGAGTGCTCGCAAGACACCAAGAGATCGATCGTGCAACAACAAGAAAAAACTGTTGCAGGCGGTCGTAAACAGGTCGTACGTCAATTGTGAAAGGGGCTTAACCACATAAAATCGTTTTTTTTTCGTGCGATCGCCGACCGCAAGCGCTCGTATGGCAAGCCGTTTTAACATTTATTCACATTTTCTGATATCAAGAATTAGATTTCTTGATATCAAGAATTCATTTCTTGATATAAAGTATTCATTTCTTGATATCAATAATTAGATTTCTTGATATCAAGAATTCAAGAATTCATTTCTTGATATAAAGTATTCATTTCTTGATATCAAGAATTAGATTTCTTGATATCAAGAAATCATTTCTTGATATCAAGAATTTCCATTCATTAACCACATAAAATCGTTTTTATTTTCGTGCGATCGCCTACCGCAAGCGCTCGTATGGCAAGCCGTTTTAACATTTATTCACATTTTCTGATATCAAGAATTAGATTTCTTGATATCAAGAATTCATTTCTTGATATCAAGAATTCATTTCTTGATATCAAGAATTAGATATCTTGTTATCAAGAATTCATTTCTTGATATCAAGAATTTCCATTCATTAACCACATAAAATCGTTTTTTTCGTACGATCGCCGACCGCAAGCGCTCGTATGGCAAGCCGTTTTAACATTTATTCACATTTTCTGATATCAAGAATTAGATTTCTTGATATCAAGAATTCATTTCTTGATATAAAGTATTCATTTCTTGATATCAAGAATTAGATTTCTTGGTATCAAGAATACATTTCTTGATATCAAAAATTCCATTTATTAACCACATAAAATCGTTTTTTTTTTCGTGCGATCGCCTACCGCGAGCGCTCGTATGGCAAGCCGTTTTAACATTTAATCACATTTTTTTATATCAAGAATTCACTTCTTGATATAAAGTATTCATTTCTTGATATCAAGAATTAGATTTCTTGATATCAAGAATTAGATTTCTTGATATCAAGAATTCATTTCTTGATATCAAAAATTCCATTTATTAACCACATAAAATCGTTTTTTTCGTGCGATCGCCTACCGCAAGCGCTCGTATGGCAAGCCGTTTTAACATTTATTCACATTTTTTATTTCAAGAATTAGATTTCTTGATATCAAGAATTCATTTCTTGATATCAAGAATTCATTTCTTGATATCAAGAATTAGATTTCTTGTTATCAAGAATTCATTTCTTGATATCAAGAATTTCCATTCATTAACCACATAAAATCGTGTTTTTTTTCGTGCGATCGCCTACCGCAAGCGCTCGTATGGCAAGCCGTTTTAACATTTATTCACTTTTTCTGATATCAAGAATTCATTTCTTGATTTAAAATATTCATTTTTTGATATCAAGAATTAGATTTCTTGATATCAAGAATACATTTCTTGATATCAAAAATTCCATTTATTAACCACATAAAATCGTTTTTTTCGTGCGATCGCCTACCGCAAGCGCTCGTATGGCAAGCCGTTTTAACATTTATTCACATTTTCTGATATTAAGAATTAGATTTCTCGATATCAAGAATTCATTTCTTGATATCAAGAATTCAATTCATGATATCAAGTATTCATTTCTTGATATCAAGAATTCATTTCTTCAAATTCAAATTCATTTATTTCACTTCCATCAAACAAAAACAAATTGTATCCCATATATAAACATAAATATTTGTATCCGTTGCAACAATTTGGGCAACACATTGTAGGTTTTGAATATGTATACTATTTTTCAATAGAAATTAAATTAAGATGGAAATGGAGGGACCCACTAAAAAGCAATGCTTGTACAATGTGGGCCCCTCAAAAAATAGATAACACAACAAATAACATAATAACAAAGTACAAATACAGATATATGTAATCAAATGAGAAAAAAAAATGAGAGAGAAATAATACTCACAAAATAAATACGAAGTTATCAGAAAATATAGTTTGATATAGGACAAAACAACCCGTCCTAAAATATATCCACCCTTCCCCACCCCACCCCCCCCCCCCAAAAAAAAAAAAGAGATGAAAAAAGGGGAGAATGCACTGAGAAGATGGATGGGTGCTGCTGAACGTAGGTAGAACATATGCCATCGTGGACTCAAGCAAACTGGATTCAATGATGTGTATAAAAGGAGAAAAAATATATAAAATAACCTGGAAAGAATATAATGCACGAAAAATGTGATTGATGCCGTAAAACAAATAACCGGTAGGAAGGCGGATAAGCGGACAGGAAAGAAAGAGAAAATAGAGGAGAGGATAGACACAATAATGTATGAGGTTCAATAACGAGCACATCTGAGAAGGACTTGTGTCAGATTTTTTTTTTCAATAAAAAAGGATAATGATTATTTTATGTTTTAATTATAGTCTTTATAGTAATAATGATGACTTGACAGAGATGACGAATTAGACTTAATTTGGGAGTATATAAGATTTTAATAGAGATAATTTGAATTTAGTCTTAAAAGAGTTGAAAGATTTTGCAGTTGATATATCGTTATGAAGTGAGGTCCATAACTTCGGTCCATCATATATAAATGTGTTCTGAGCCAGCAAAGTTCTTAAAAGTGATAAATGGAATTCACCCAATCGCCTTGTTGGATAGTTATGAATGGATTGATTTTTTTGAAACATTGAATTAAATACATTTGGGAGGTTGTTGTTGTTATAGTTATACATAAACTGACCGAGATTAAACAAATATAAGTCTTCAATTTTCAATAGTTTATGTTAAAAAAATAATGGGTTGGTATGAGACAAATATGCTGTGTGACTTATGATACGAAGAGACTTCTTTTGTAATAGGAGTAATTTTTCTACGAGTGTTTGTTGTGTACTACCCCACGCTAAAATTCCATAATTTGAATAAGGCAATATAAGGGATGAATATAATGTAAGCAGGGACGATAATGGTAAACAAAATTTAAGCTTGTTAATTATACCAACGTTGCGTGAAATAGTTTTACACATGTTATCTATGTGGAATTTCCATGAGAGCTTATTATCAACTGTTATTCCAAGAAACTTAATATGGGATACATTTTCCAAGGGAGTTCCATCCAAAATAATATCAACAGGAAGTGTATTTATAGAGTTGCTAAACAACATATATTTTGTTTTTTGAAGATTTATTGACAATTAATTTGCTCTTATCCATTGGGTGACATTTTCTAGTTCAGAGTTGATTATATTAGCAAGGTGAAGAGGATTTTTATGTGAAAAAAATAAGTTAGAGTCGTCCGCAAAGAGAATGAAAGAAAGAACATCTGATGATCTACAAAAATCATTAATATAAACTATAAACAAAATCGGGCCTAAAAGACTACCATGTGGAACTCCACAATTATTTTTTTTCATTTGAGAATTGCACCCGTTTAAAAAGACATGTTGCTTCATATTCAAGAGGTAGCTCCTGATCCACTCCAAGGCTTATTGATATCAAGAATTAATTTCTGATTTCGATCATTAATTTTTTGCAAGAAATCATTCTGATTTTTAACGGAAATGCAATGCACGAATTCCCTTTCTGGTACCGAGCATTAATGTATTGCAAGAATTCATTGCTATTTCGAACGCAAAAATATCGCACGAATTCTTCTCTGACACTGAGTATTCATGTATTGCAAGAATTCAATTTGATTTCAAACGCAAATATATTGCACGAATTTCCGAAATCACAATGAATTCTTGCAATACATTAACGCTTGGTGCTAGAGAGGGAATTCGTGCAATACATTTGTGTTCGAAACTCAGAACGATTTCTTGCAATACATTTCCGCTCGAAATCAGAAATGAATTCTTGATATCAAGAAATGAATTCTTGAAATTCTTGATATCAAGACATGAGTTTTTGATATAAAAATAAATGTTTAGTGATATCAAGAATTCAATTTTTTATATAAAGAATTCATTTCTTAATATCAAGAAATCGTTTTTTTATATCAAGAATTCATTTCTTGATATTAAGAATTCTAATTTGTGAAGCACATTAAACCATTTCTTGTTTTTAAGAATTGAATTCTTGATATCAAGAAATGGTTTCATGTGGTTAACAAATTAGAAAATGTCAGAAATGTGAATAAATGTTAAAACGGCTTGCCATACGCTCGCAAGAAACCAAGCGATCGATCGTGCAACATCAGGCAAAGAAAACCTAACGAATCAATGTGAAAGTGGATTTTAACAATTTCTCACAACGAGAGTGATCGGTTTAAAGCTTCTCTCATTCCCTCTCAGTCTATGGATTTGATTGGGCATGTCATTGAAGAAGAGATGGACTTTCCGAGCGTATCTTGTGTTGACATGTTTGATGTTCATATACATCCATGGTAATCGGCTAATGTACATTTTATTTGAAAGTTTGAACAATTATATGACTTGGTATTCTTTTCATTTTATTCTCCCATGCAGATATCAAACTCTCCGTATCGAGCCTAAAGGCGTTATCCAGAATGATTACATCCATCACTTAGCCGAGACTTTGAACGAAAAGGTGATTCTTATGATAAGAGTATTGTTAAGGGGCTGCCACACCTAACCGTTTTAGCAAGCGTATGTCGACGTAGGCCTAGTACGCTATGGAAAGCCCTTTTCTTTATCCCATTTTCTTGACATTAAGAACTTTCTTTTCATAGATAAAGGCACCATCTTAAAGGATCTTGAAGAAATGTGCTTAGTGACATTAAAGTAGGCCTACAAATACTTATGCAACAATGTAATACCACTACCAGTTTCAAAAGGGCTTTAGCTAATATAAGGGTATGAATCACAAAGGGGGATCTCGCCTTTAACAGTTTTTTTTTAAATCCTTTATATGATTATCTACCCAATATGTGTGTATGCGTTATAACATAGGGGTGTGACTTAATGATGACTGGTGTTGGGAAGGATGTGTGGGGCGTATATGTAAGGGAGAGCGTGTGAGTGCGCAGCGTCGTTATACAGAGATTATCACGGTAATTCAAATCAATCAATTATGTATCTGAGTAATATCTTACCCTAAAATGATGTTATTTTCTGTAGTATGCGTTCATACTGCAAGTATTTTGTATATTTTTAACTTAGAATTTGATTATGATTCGTAATTACTTGTATAAACCTACCCATATGTATTATCACCTGGTAAGAATTATATGTGTTACTCTTGTATTAAGATTGGGTGCCTTTTACTTTGTATATTTTGTTCATGGCACGGCCCCAATGCAAATCAGACTCCGTATCTGTTTGGGTATTTTACCGTGTGAAAACAAAATTGATCTATCGATCTATCTATCTATAAGTCATAGATAGTTTAAGACATAATTTTTTTTACAGACTTGACTATGATAAAAATAGGTACATTTATCATCTTAATGAATCTCGAATAAGATATTTTAGTTATAAGCCGTATTGGCCCAATGTTGCAATGTAAATAAAGGCAATGTTCTCGATAAAAGTTTAACAGAGGGTAACATGTTAGATTATAATATTCATGATGATGGTAATCTATTTTTTAAGGGTAAGGGAGTAGTATTTTTACGGCAAATTACTTAAATTCGTTGTGTTAAGGGTAGTGGCTAGGGGTATCAGCGTTCGGTGTTTGTTTTGCTATGATTGATGTAGGTCCTCCGTCCACCGGCTGAACTCACAATGATTTTTTTTCAGTGTCGGATAAACAATATTCTATATATCATGCAGATAGATCAAAGGAAATTTTGTCACTTTATTGATCAAAGAAGTTCTTTATTTTTGAATTTCGTCTTTTGAATGTCATTTTCCTAATTTTCCTAATGAGACTGTATATCCGATTTCACGTCAATTTCAGAAAAATAGCGTTATTTGTTTTCTTGAAAATATCGGAATGATGACCCAAAAGATCTTTATTCTTTGATATTTAGTACGACTTCTGGACTCACAACCGAAATGGTTTCACTGATGTCATGATGGCACCCAATCTTGTGGGAGGTTTCAAGTATCTCCTGGAGTCACGTGACATTGACTACCATGTCATGGTGGAGGACGTCCAAACGCTCATCGATAACCAGGATGGTATCCTACCTTCAACTGGTTTTTACGAGACCTATCACACATACGAAGAGGTAGGCCGATGTCACATTATGGCAACTTATCCACTTTCTTGGTGGATTGAACAGAAAGGATGCAGTAAACGATATTATTTCTACGGCTTATTTTCTCACATTTCCCACATTGCGGGCGCAGTACCAGACCTGTTATATCTCTATGGCTTTATTAACAACGCACTCGCGATTTGGACTATGGCATTGAGTTAATTGAAGTTAACATAATACTTTTGTTTTTCTTGAGAAGAAATATGTTCCAGATTACTGAATAAATGCTTCAATTTGTATGATTGATTTTGAAAGAGAAGAGCGCGCCTCTTCCATGTATTCGCCGACTTTTATCTAACATGCCTACTGCGTGATTTATTTGATGGCGATGAATATTTTGTCCTACTGCGTATCAATAAAAAGTTTACACTTTGAAAAAGTCCTGGGAATTGAAATATATACAACATGGGGATAGTTCTTTCACGTATACTATTGAGTTTGGGTCTCATCTATCAAATGAAAGTAACAATGTTGACAGAATGTTACACTTGTGTGAGCACTATCCATTTTTGTAAAGCTCGCAGAAATTTTCAGTGTGTCAAGGAAAAAAGTGAGAACAAACTGAACGTTTGATATATTTCTCATACATTTCTTTTGCGTTGTTAGCAAATTAAAATAAAACAGATACATTTTGTAGCAATTTTGCCACCCAAATTAACATTTTAACTCTATAGGTAAGCACAACCTTTGCCCTTTTTGTGTCACACTGTTAAAGAAACCCCGATTTTACAGAAAAAACCAGTAGATTTTGCAGAAAGCAATAACAGAATCATTCTGTAAATTCATAAAACAGGTATTTTCTGCAATTTAACAGAACAGGTCTGTTTAAAAAGGGGAAAATTGTGTTTTATTAAAGGAAATTTGTAGGTTCCATACACCAAATATCAATTTCCTGTAAGATTACGCAATCTGGTAAGATTACAGGTGTTCTCGAGACTCTGCTGCAGGAACTTCTTTTATTTTAAGGATAAATTTTCTAACAGTGCAACTGGATTTGAGGACATAACTGAATGTAAACAAAAGTTTATTTCAGACATCTCCATGGTTCTTTCACTAAGTTTTTGTAATTTAGTACTCGTTTCTCCACTTTTCCCAAGCTTGATGATTTACGAAACGAAAATCAAGCCTAAGCCATTTCATGTGAATCACAGCTCCGTATAAAGCAGATAGCATCACGATGGCCTAGATGTGTGGGGAGGGGAGGGGCGCAATGGCGCTCTATGAAGTGTTTGGGCAAGAAAAAAAATAATTAGTACAGATAAAAGGTGTCTTCAAATAAATTTTCCCAGCTCAATGCCGTGTGTTTTTCATGATTAATTTCTACTTTTATCCGTGTAACCATTTCCAAGTTCTGCGCAAATCATTTTCACGAACTTTTTAAAGGTAAGTGGTGCTCACTCAAGCGGAAAGATTTTTCGACAGTTATATTGTCATTTTGCTTAATAGAGATCTGTACCAATGTTTAAATGTGGAAAATGCTTCAGGATATTACAAATATACAATTCTACAGGATTATTTCTTATTCTTTTGATACGCACTGTATTTCACAGACAAGGAGGTCCTGTCACATTTTAAATCATTTCAATTCTGCCAGGAAAATAGCGGTTTTTCATACCTCCATCGATACTTACTGGTCGTTTGATGCAAAAAATGCAACCAATTATAGTGCAATATCTTTGGAGGATCCGATTTTAGGAAGACAAAAAATAGGCAAATTTATATTTTTTTGAGAGAGATTGTATATCTATTATTATGCTTTCTGATCCCCCCACTTACTACGTAGATGAGATGTGAACTCGAACTCTCTTATTCTTCTTCCTTTCCCATTCATATTTTTCGGAGAGAGGGGGTATAAGAGTATAAACTACACTGGCTGGAAAATGAAGAAAGGGCTTGAGGAGCAATTGACCCAAAAAAATTCAGGCGAGCAAGAAAACAAGAAAAAAACAACAACTATGAAATACGATATCGTTTTCTGAATATTATGTAAAAATAGATCACAAAATAAAAAAAATCACAATATTAGATAAAAAATGGTAAAAAATTTGCCTCGCTTCGCTGGCTTGCATTCTTTTCCCACCTTTCATCCTCTCTTTCGACTATATCAATATATGTTTGTAGTTGTTTTATCCTATGTGTTATTGAAATTCACTTGTATGTCAACAATCTTACAAAAGTAGTACAGCGTAAAACACATTTACTTGAATTTTTTAACAATAGTCGTTATAAGCGAAATCAAATTTGACACTTGTTTCGCATGCATTTTAATTAAAATTTCTCGATTTTTACCTACCCCTCCCCTTCTTTCTCCCACCCACCCACTGTTTCTCTCTCCCTCCATCTATCTATCTTTCCCCCTCCTTTCTCTCCCCATTTTGAATGTCAGATCCAAGCTTGGGTAAAAGATATGGCTAACCAGTACTCTAGCATCGCAACGGAGACTAAATTCGCCACATCTTTTCTTGGTAAAGAAATCAACGGTCTCAAGGTATTTGTATAAGATTCCCACGATTCACAAATGCGCATGCTCCACTTTGCTTTGCTTCACGATAACCGTAGAATCCTAATACTCAAGGGCGCCGGAAGCGGGGGGGGGGGGGGGGGCAGTGGGGCGCTTGCCCCCCAAATAAAATGTTTGGGGGGCAAAACGAGATATTGTCCCCCCCCCCTCCCCCAATGTGCCCCCCTAAAAGTAGAAAAATGATAAATTATTTAAGGACAAAAGTAAACGATGAAGGCACTTTTCTGCCTAAAAAAATTGTCATTTCCATTGTCAAAAATGAAAAAAAAATCGCCCCTGACGAGGCAATTACATATCATAGTAAGCCTCGCGTCTTTTGACGAACATGTCCCTCTGTGAAACATACCTTTGATAAGCCCCTTTTCCATCTTATTACAGTGTGATAACGTTTAACCTTTTAATGAATACATTTCAGACTAAAACCGAATGGCAAATTGAAAGTGGTTCACCAATTCATGGTGGCTGTGTCGGCTAACAAACGCGCGGTCGCCCAGAAACGCTCAGACCGGACCCGATATTACTAACGCGCGTGAACGCTAGTTACTCGAGCAACATATGGAATCTATGTCATAGCTGTCAAGCCCAGAAACCATAACATCTCGAGGTCGTCATATATTACTCTAGGACCTACTCTCAATCTTCCAATTTCTCGCCTATCAATTTTACTTCTTCCGAAGAAGTAAAATTGACAGGCGAGAAATTGGAAGATTGAGATAAGGTCCTAGAGTAACATTTCTTGAAAATGTGTGTAGTTCTGAAAATGACTGTAAAAAAGAAAAGGTTAAAGAGTTAAAAAGGCTTGAGTAGTTGGATTATTGGATAAATGAGAAGATGCTAGCTTGAGTCGGCGAATGGAGTGCAGAGCAGGAGTACTCATCTATCAACTACTCAAGCCTCTTCAACTCTTCAACCTTTTCTGGTTTACTGTCTTTTTCAGGACTACGCTCATTTAAACAAAAAATTACTCGACTATCAACTGTCCACTTCCTCCCTATCAATTTCACTTCTTCCTCTATCCACTTTTTCGAAAACTCCACATGGTGTACCGTCAACCACATCCGCTATTGGAATGTAATTGTTTTCTTCTAAATAATGTTACATAATGTACATTATGAGCTGCGGTAGTTTTTTAATCAGTTCATGGTTATTTACAAATGAATATATCCTTGAATTTGATATTCATCATTCCCTAGTTATGGTCACATTTCCCCAGAAAATGTGTAAAGAAAAAAGAACATTTTGAAGGAGTCATCCAAAAGTGCTTCCCAGCCATACAAAACATGCAAAAGGAAACACATAGATCGAGTAATGTTTTAAACTTTAATGATTTTCAGAAAAGTTTTGAATTGTTAGACAATTAAGCTTGTCATATTTCTTTTCCCTCCAGTTACAAAATATGAAACGTATTGTCCATGCATGGATAATCAGGGACTATCTCCAATGCTGATGTCAGAAATGATTTGCATAGAATGGGGATTTAAGTGCTTATCGACGTCTGCCACGTCAGGACATTACGACATTTTGCATTTGAAGACATTCATTAGAATTTCTTTTGTTTCTGTTGTTACGCTTCTTCTGCTTAATACACTCTTTGTTCTGACAGGAATTACTTAAAACTTATGATGATTGTGCTCTCTCGCGTCGTCCGTGTATGTAAATGTACATAAATAAATGTTTCTGAAAGGATATTGCATGAAAAATGTAATTTCTGGTATTTTGAGTCAATATAAGCGTAAAAGGTAATTTAAATGATCAGACATCAGGACATGAAAACCACATTCCGAAGCGATCGTTTTGCGCGTAGATTTCATAGGTTCTCATAAATTATGAGTATAGTCTTTCGTAGTGAATTCTATGTTTAATCATCAAGAAATTTATTTTTTAAATGCTCTTAGAAACGCAACTTTTATACTCCATTTTTACACAAAGTCCTTATCATGGGGGGTCCCACACCCTCTCCCGCTCGATCGCTTCGGTATCTCACGCTGTCAAAAATATTGTGTCCCCTTCGGGATTTCGCCCCCCTAAAACTGAAAGTGTTCCGGCGCGCCTGCTAATACTCAACCTCTGTTGTCTATCACAGGAAATACCCAAATACATTTTTTTTTACCTTCACCGAATTTGTTTATATTATTGATTCATACTGCACCTTGTTACAGCACATTTTGGTAATTGACCAAAATGTGCCATTTACCAAAATGTACCGTAACACACCACACAAGAATAAAATTGTATTAGTTTGGTACTCTACTTCCAATGAATATACACACACACACACACACACACATATATATAAATATAAATATGTGTGTGTGTGTGTGTGTGTGTGTGTGTGTGTGTGTGTGTGTGTGAACTTGTACATGCACAACAGCTTTGGCAACTCTTGTATTTAAACATGTTGTGAAAGAAATGGAGAGAACAATGGTAAGCATATAGTTTAAATCAAGGTTCCCAAAAGATATCTGCCCTTTGTAAAAAATGGTGATGCCGAAGAAATTATCTGCCGGGAATCGAACCCTGGACACCAGCTTTGAACGCCGGTGCCATAACCACTAGACCACAGAGACGGGCTAGTGACGTGAGCGACCCCGATCCGATTGACCGTCAGATAAACAGATTTTCGACACCACCAATTAAATTTCCTTTGTCGGGTGTAGGTGAGTATTGAAATATGACAAACCGCCATATGTACATAATATAGTTACATATATATATATATATATGTTATTCATAATTTGCATCTTTTCAGATTAGCACAGGTGGGAACACAAAGAGGGTAGTCTATTTTCAAGGCGGTATCCATGCCCGTGAGTGGGTCTCACCAGCAACTGTAATGTACATGACAAATCAGGTGGGTATACCGTTATTAGGGGACTCCATCTTCAATTATGGGGAAGTGATAAACTGATTCATCTCAATATTAAGTGAAATATACAGTGCGTCCCACAAAAAGGGAAACCTGTTTTCAGAGATGGATTTCACAATTATTAAACATGTTTTTACTATGAATTTGATACTTTTCGTAAGAGTAGAATCTCATCTTTAATTTGAGACCAGCAGCTTACTAATCATTCACGCATGGCAGATTACAAACAATAAATACGGAGGCCTATCAGAAACGATTTGCGCAGAAACTCAATGTGTTAATCTGGACCCACTCTCATTTCAGGGATCAGTGAGAGAAACTTAACAAAGAATGCAAAATAAATGAGAATGAGCCAATCGTGGAATAAGCACGGTTGCCGTATAGTATAACGAATCAATCTTGTCCATTTTTTCAGCGCAACCGGATTTTGACATTAAAACTGTTTGCCACATATTAGGTATCAAAATGTAGAGAAATAATTGAATTGTGTGATAATGTAAATCAAATATCATAATTGATTTTCTTTATAAGAAAAAAGATGTGGAATCCTAGTTTCCTCTTTTCTGGGACGCACTGTATAAAACTAAGATGTTGATTTTTTTTAAGACGTTGCGAGCGAAGCACGAGCGTCTTGTACCGAGTATAATAAGAATAATAAATTAAAGCACTATTCTGCATTTTGTTAGAATAGGTGGATGATATTGTAGAAGCATGATTACCTTGTTCACAGGTTAAAGTACTGCACATACTTATGTTTCATATTATGAATCAACCAAGCAGGCTATGGATTAGTCCCTTATGTTCATTTTCCCCTTTATTGCACCCCGATCAAACTCCCTGACGATAAGTTGGTTTTGATGAAAACAAAAAACACAAAAATAAAAATATTCCTCAAGGTTTTATGAAAATCCATCAAAGATAAAAGAGTTATAGATTTCAAAGTTTTGTTTTTTGACGTCATAATTAAGGGATGGCTTCTCCGCTATGTCATGTGACATAAATTCCCACAAATATAATTTTCTCAATAATTGGAAAGTAGTTTTATTTGTGCGATGATATACACGTATCATCAGAAGAAAAAAATCGTTTCATACAGAAAAAAAATCTACTCGGAAAATATACTCGATGTTCGAACGAGCACCCCTCCTAAAAAGACTGACATTCATTTATTTTGTAGACATAAAACATCGAAAATTGATGATTTTCATCCAACGAAAATTGCAGTTTTTTTTTGTCTCGCATGCATAGCAGAGCGATACTATAGGCGCCGCTTTTCCGACGGCGGCGGCGTCGTCAACACTGAAATCTTAACCAAGGTTAAGTTTTTTAAATGTCATCATGAATTAGAAAGCATATGGACCTAGTTCATGAAACTTGAACACAAGGGTAATCAAGTTTTACTTAAAATCCTGCCTGACTTTCAGGTCACATGATTAAGGGCAAAAGTTTTTATAGGGTCAATGAACTTAGACCATATTGGGGGAATTAATGTCGAAATCTTAAGCAAGGTTAATTTTTGAAATGTCGTCATAACTTCGAAATTATATAGACCTAGTTCATGGAACTTGGACATAAGGGTGATAGATCCTACCTGAGTTTTAGGTCACATGACCAAGGTCAAAGGTCACTTAGGGTCAGCGAACTTTGACCATGTTGGGAGTATTTGTGGAATTGTCATCATAACCTTGAAATTGTATGGATCTAGTTCATGAAATTTAATTATAAGAGCAATTAAGTATCCCTAAACATCCTGTGCGAGTTTAAGGTCACATGACTAAGGTCAAAGGTCAGTTAGGGTAATCGAACTTTGATAATGTTGGGGGTATTTGTGGAATTGTCATCTTTAAAAGTTTATAGACCTAATTGATGAAACTTGAGACATAAGAGTAACCATGTATCTCTGAATATATTGTGCTTGTTTCAGGTCACATGACCAAAATCAAACTCATTTAGAGTCAATGAACTTTTGCCGCGTTGGGGTATTTGTTGAATTGGAATCATAACTTAGAAAGTTTATGGATCTACACATCTAGTTCATGAACTATGCATGTAGACATAAGGGTAATCAAGGTCAAATGATCATGGTCAAAGGTCATGTTGGGTCAATGGACATAGTAATTTATTATCATATGAGTGCTTTCTTTTGTGAATAATTATTTAATAGCTGTTTTCAAAGTCAGCAGTGCTGCTTTATCGAATTGCGTAATGCAGGCGAGACTGTCAGAGGCGTTCCACTTGTTTTATGCATCGCTCAGATAAAAATAAGGGTTACCTCGGTCATTCCGTGATGATTTTACTTTGAATAGAGACATTAGAGATAAATCAATTAGATAAGCAGAACCTAACATTTGAAATTCATTACCTTTACATAATAGGGATTTTAACAATATTTTATCATTGAAACAAAATATGTAGGATTTTACTTCTCTCAAAATACTCTTACTGATACTTCTTCAAAATGATCTTCTTTATTATTGAGGTACATGATAATGTCTTTAGATACATTCTTAATATCCAGTAAGGGCATATTATTAGTCTTTGTTTGTATTTCTATGAACACTGTATTTAAAGCCATGTTTTACTTCAACTAATTTTATTTATCTATAATGTTATTTGAGGGTCTCTTTCAAAAACTAATATTCAGAATAATGATCACAATAATGTTCACAATGAAGAACTACAAACTAAATGATTCATTTACTTTGTATTTTTCGGGACTTAGGGGTCATTTTTACGAGTATATTTCTATTTTACCCCTTTGAATTTGCTGATATTTTGAGTTTTACTTGAATTTCGAGATAATTGTTTCACCACTGGATAGCCTACGATATATTTTTGAACATTTGAAATATCGAAATAATCCTAAAAATTACCCCTAAGTTCATTCTTGCGGTAAACTGACCTGATATCGATGAGATGTACAATCTGTTCGTATTCATAATAATTATTATGTCACTCTCCAGCTGTTGGAAAATAATGGTGAAGGCTTCCTCGACGAGTTTGATTTTTTCATCGTTCCCTCACTCAACGTAGATGGATACGAGCACTCGTGGACAAGTGTAAGTACTGAACTTACTATTACAAGTACTTTATAAGGGTTGCTTAGTTGTAAAGTAACCTCACCTCTCCCATAGATATGGACAGAGGCGTCGATCCGGGGGGGGGGGGGCAGGGGGCGATCGCCCCACCAATGAAAATATTGGGGGGGGGGGCAAAACGATATGTTTCCCCCCCCCACCAATAATTCCGCATGTGCAAAAATAAAATAAGATTGTACTGTTACAAAAAAATCAGCAAGCGAGATTGTGATACACAACTCGTATTTTATTTAAAATCGTGCTCATAATGTCCGCTTTTCAGATTGGAATTTTTCAGCTGGCGCTTCGCGCTCGCATTTCTGTAGCAATAACCCATACTTTTCATGATTTAATAGGTGAATAGAATGTCCCGTTTTCAGTTCTAAACCTCAAAAGAACTCCCGCTTCGATTCGCAATAATCTTTTGTTGGATATATATCTTGTTCTTTATTAAAAACGTCCATTAAATTGTCATTTTTTTTTTCAGATCGAAATATCAAAATTTTCAGCTCGCGCTTCGCGCTCGCATCTATTGTTCTTTTAGATACCCATCTTAATCACTGTTACAAAAAATGCTTAGAATATCAAGCTTTCAGGTCAGAATATATAGAAACTTCAGCTCGCTCTCAGCACTCGCATTGTCTGTGTAGTGAGATATGTATCCTCATGAGTTACTACAAACAGTCCTAAACAGGTACCTTTTTCCTGTTTTCAGGTCAGTATAGTATAAAATTTCAGCTCGCGCTTCGCGCTCGCATTAATTTGTTGGTGAGATATGTGTCTCTTTCTCATGAGTCATATATATATATATAATTATATATATGTATAGGCCTATGTGTGTGTGTGTGTGAGTTTGTTTGTATTGTGTGATCGAGCGCCTTTGGAACGTTGATTCATGATTTCGCCCCCCCCCCCCCCATCTGAAAAATGGATCGACGCCCCTGGATATGGAGAGTGGGATAGAGAGAGGGGGTGGGGGCGAATGCATACCCCTTTTAATAACGAGTTTGAAATCAAATCGCAAGTGCAGAAATAAAATCGACATTAACACTATATAGGCAATTAATTATGTCAATTATTTTGACATACTTTATTTTTCAAACTGGTAGCATTGCATTTTCTTTCTTTACCGCATGTTGTATCAGTAACTTTAACGAAAGGAAGATTGCAAAAAAAAAGCGCGTGGAAATGCGTTAAATATATATATTTTTATGCCCCCGCAGACGAAGTCCGGAGGGGACATTAAGCGTTGCCCCTGTCCGTCTGTGTCCTTCCATCCGTCTGTTCCCCCACTTGGTTTACGCGCAATAACTCGAAAAATTTTCAATGGATTTTAAAATTTTTGGGTGTGTAGGTAGATGACACCAAATACAGGCTAAGTTTGAATCCGGAGTCCGCAGGTCAAAGGTCACAGCTCATTAGATATGCGAGTTGGTTTACGCGCAATAACTCGAAAAATATTCAATGGATTTTAAAACATTTGGGTGTGTAGGTAGATGACACCAAAATACAGGCTAAGTTTGAATTCGGAGTCCGTAGGTCAAAGGTCACAGCTCATTAAATATGCGAGTTGGTTTCCGCGCAATAACTCGAAAGATATTTAATGGATTTTAAAAATTTTGGGTGTGTATATAGGTAGATGACACCAATACAGGCTAAGTTCGAATTCGGAGTCCGCAGGTCAAAGGTCACAGCTCATTAAATATGCGAGTTGGTTTTCGCGCAATAACTCGAAATTTTTTTAATGGATTTTGAACATTTTTGGGTGTATAGGTAGATGACACACCAAATTACAGGCTAGTTGGAATTCGGAGTCCGCAGGTCAAGGTCACAGCTCATTAAATATGCGAGTTCGTTTCCGCGTGATAACTTATGAAATATTTAACAGATTTTAAAATTTTTTGGTGTGTTGGTAGATGACACCAAAATACAGGCTAAGTTCAAATTCGGAGTCCGAAAGTCAAAGGTCACAGCTATATGCATGATATATGCATATTGGTTTCTGCACGATATTAAGTTCAATCATATTGAATAAATTTCTGATTGCGTTAAGCGGGGGCATCTGTGTCCTTTGGACACGTCAAATTTCTAGTTTCACGTTGAATTGCTGGTAAAAATGTGCGCATTCGTTTATTAAAAGAGAAAAAAAATAGTGGGGGAATTAAAGTACATGTAATAGCATAAAGCAAAAATGTTGTTACAGATTTGTTGGCTAATTTCCCAACACCAGTATCAAAAAGTTCTGTTGGAGTTCCTTTTTGTGTTTACAAAAAACAAGTTATCCCGTTAAAGATCTTCTAATACAATTACGTCGAAACGATACTATTATTACTCATCTAGGATATTTTGGTCTTTTCGGAAAACTAAATACGTGCAAACAATTTTACCTGAACGTTTTTAATAAAAACGATAGTATTAACGAATTAATATGCTGTCATTCTTTCAGTTAGGACCTATCGAAATTTGGGTGAGGAATCTAGGCCCATTTCATCAGGAATAACTAGGGGATTAGTAATGAACAAGATAATGATACAATTGATACGAGCGCGAAACGAGGGGAAACAAAATTGGGATTTAGACCTATAAATGGGACACACTATTAATGTTTTGTAAATCAGGAAAAGGATGTGTAATTGAGTATCTTGCTGCATTAAAAATGTGAGTGAATTTTTGCTATTCTGATCTGAAACTAAATAAATAAAGAACAATCTGCGTATCTCAATAAACATGCTTGCGCGTTTTGGGGCATCTGGGCATTCTCAGTGCATTTTTTTCTTATGAAAATCAATAAAGCGTGCGCGAAGCGCGGGCTGAAAATAATGATATTCCGGTCTGAAAAAGGGTAACTTAACTTCTTAAGCACTTCTTCAAAAAATAGGTACGAAGATTCTGAAGTGGAGTTTGATGTGAGCGCAAATAGCGAGCTGATATTTGTATTATTATTTTGACCTAGGACCGGACATTCTAAGGACATTTTGTCATCGTATGAAAATGATAAATTCCTATTCCTCTTCCTCAACGCGAGATGAAACTTGTTGATATTCCATTCTGAAAAAGAGAAATTTGATTATTAGGAATTCATGAAAATGTTTTATCTTTCTTATCAATCTAATACGCTTTATGAGAGCGCAAAATTTACTGATATAAAAGCCAGAAAACTGGACATTTAAAGCACTTTTGTAAATATAATTAGGATGCATAGGTTAATATATTTTAACAAAAATGATGCGAGTGCAAATCGCGAGCCATTTGTTTTGATAAGCTGTCATGGAAGGATTTGTTAGAATTAGTATGATTGTGGATACATAACTCACCAATGCAAATACGAGCGCGCAGCGCTAGCTGTTACGTTTTGACAATCAGACCTGAAATGGATTTTTTGAGAACTATATGGAATAGACGAGGAAAATATGTACTTGAAAAATCAAATAATGCTAGTGCGTAGTATGAGCTGAAAATATTGATATTCGTACCATAAGACAGACATTTTCCAGAAATCTTTTAAAAAATCAATTTTTAAATCAAATAAAGAAATGGAAGATCGATGTCCCGCCAAAAACTGTTTTATTATGTTGACTTCAATATTTTAAGCTCCATATTAGCATATCGAGCAAGATGTGTACCTCATCAAACAGGCAATTTCATATATCAGGGGCGGATCCAGAGCTGGATTTTGGGGGCACGTTAAGCGTACCTAGGGGGTGCAGGGAGCGCGAAGTTTTTTATATCTCATCGAATTCCAATCAAAAGAAGACGTCTCTTGCGTCTGTAGAGGAAATCTGAAACTAGGCGAATTTTTTAATAAAGAGTGATGAGAAAGAGTACACGAGGAAGATCTGAGGACAAAGAGAAGTAGAGAGAGAGAGAGAGAGAATGCAACGTAAATATACAGTGCGTATCAACAAAAATGGGACAGTTTTGAAAAGTCTATAATTTTTTTTCAAATTATGATATCTATATTTTGATGTTAATAGATGCTCTGAAATCCTATCTTTGAAATGTCATTTAAAAAAATAAATTTTGTTCATGCTTGAGCAATCACGAGACGTTTTTGTCGGGGGTTCAAAAAGAGGCTTGCGCCAAAATGGCAGAGATGAGAAATTTGATGATCAGATTTCTTGCTATTCAGGAGACTTCCTCTTAACCTTTTCATTATCTTTGCCTTGATTCTCGAATTATGCTGTCAAATTTCATTTACAAATTTATTTATTTACTTTAATTATTTTGTTTTTTCATCAAAAATACTTTTACCTTTGAATTTTCCTTCATAAGTAAGAAAAAAGACTCTTTGTCAACCCAAGCAAGAAGATTTGCATTATTAATTGGGAGAACTTGTAATTATTCAAATCGTATTCAACGAATTATGTTATGAAACCTTTAAAAAAATGAATTCTATTTTCAAGGGGTTATTGATTCCTTGATCAAGTTTAATAATGTGCTTGGCAGGACAAACAGGAAAGGATTCATGTCTTTCAATGGCAATGGTGTATTTAGTCAATTTTGAAGTAGCTAGATATGGCAGATTGGATAAAATGTATTAAAAAGTTGTGAGTGAGCGAAGCGAGCAAGCAAAAATTTCCACTTTTTAATGAAAATATCCAATGCAGTGATAGATTTAGACATAATATTCAGAAAAAAAAAATCATATTTCAGTTTCAATCTTTCCTTTTATTTCCTTTCCACTTTTTTTAGGGGGGAACATGCCGAGCCCCCGCCCATCTGTATGACACTGTTCAAAGGCACCATAACCTTTGTAGCACACAATGAAAGGATTTTGGGGGAAATGTATTCTCTCCCATACTTCGGTTGTTTTTGCTTAAAGAAGAAATATTCAAAGCTAAAAGAGGACACATCAAAAAGAAACAAAAACAGAACAATTCAAGCAAATAAACAGATTTGAAAATGATTTTTGACCGCATAATTCGAAAATTATGGCAAAGATAATGAAAAGGTTAAGAAGTCTGCTGATTAGCAAGAAGTCCGATCATCATATTTATAATTTTATGCCATTTTGGCGCAACACTCCTTTTTAACCCCACACAAAAACATTCCGTGTTCGCTCAAGGATGAACGAAACTAATTTTTTTAATGGCATTTGAAAGATAAGACCTCAGAGCACCAATTAACACCAAAATATAGACATCATAATTTGAAACCAAAATTTTATAGACTTTTCAAATCTGTCCCGTTCTTTTTATACGCACTGTATAAGTAATTTTTGCAATAAAACCTGATGTTTTTGTCTCTTTGTTTATACTGTAATGCATTTTCTTAAATTGACTATCTGAAAATCTTGGAAAAACCATAATAAAGGACTTCAATGTTTCCTTGCATTATTTTGAGTTTTCAACACAAATAACCTTTGATTACATGTAAAAAACAAATACATTTTCAATGTATCACCCGTATGACTTACTTTCAAGAACCGAACTTGCCATGACACTTCACATGACATCCTTTATCATTAAAAGAATCGACCTTCTATGTTATTTGCCACATTGATTTTACTTTACCAATCATTTTCTTGCTTATAATATTCCATTGTTCTGATGGAATGAAATGTATCAGCTTTTGCAGTTAATCATTTTGAAATTGATAAAGTATAAATTTATAAGGTTTTTTTTTCAATCTGCAAGTTTCCAGCCTTCAGGAATTACATTAAAATTTGACTTTCTGTTTCTCAATGAATAAAACAAACCCATGCTTATGCATGGAATTTGCCTGATGCAAATTAGGCATGTGATTTTCTTTATGAAATTCAGATACCCTCCGCCAAATGAGTTTTTGGTATCCTTTCTTCAAATTGTTTTTGCTCACTCATGCGTGAATGAGGAATAATCTAAGTAATATCGGATGAAAGAGGAGATTCTAAGCTTTACATTGATAGGTCATTTGTCTATTGTATTTATGATTAAGTTATGATAAATCATCGCTAAATCTTGGTTTCGTTTTATGTGGGACGCACTGTATACATGTCCTGTTTATGATTACAAAAAGTGCTTCGCACGTCTATTTTTTTTAGGTATAAGTGTTCACAAAAAAAATTAGCTCGCGCTTCGCGCTCGCATTGTTCACATAGCCACTTCAGTTAGAAAACTGCTCTTCCAGCGGGCCCTGCATAACATAATATTTTATCACTACCCTTCTCCAATCTAAATGCTGAGCGCCTAGCAAGAAGGCAGAAGGTCCCATTTTTATAAGTCTTTGGTATGACTCGGCCAGGGATCGAACCCACGACCTCCCGTTCATGAAGCGGACGCTCTACCACTGAGCAACCATGCCCATTTTGTTGGTATTAAGGTCTGAAAACTGAACATTTTAAGCACTTTTGTAATTTTGAATAGGATACACGGGTTAATATATTTTTAACAATTAATGCGAGCGCAAATCGCGAGCCGAAGTTGTTTTATAAAATGTCAGGAAATGGGATTTTAGGTAGTTTGTTATAGAATTAGAATATACTATACATTACTCACCCATCAAAATGCGAGCGCGCAGCGCTAGCTGATTGGTTTTTGACAATAAAACATGAAAAGGGATATTTTGAGAACTTTATGAAACACACGAAGAGAAAAGGAATTGGCAAATCAAATAATGGGAGCGCGCAGAGCAGGCTGAAAGTGTTGATACTTAGACAATAAAACGGACATTTACAGAGCAACTTTTGAAAATAAATTTGTAAATCAAACAAAATACTGAAAGCTCGATGTCCGAACTGAAATATGTTTGTATATTGACTTCAATACTTGATATCTCAAGCCCCATATCAGCCTATATTATGTATATCATCGAAGTCGCGGGGGGATCCTACGGGGGGCGCGCGCACCCTTAGCCCCCCCCCCCCTGATCCGCGCCTGTATATTGACATGAAATACGTCTTCCACTATATTTTATTCACTTGTCTTCCTCCTCTGATTTTTCCTCCTTTTCCCCTCTCCTCTCTTTTCCCTTAATTCTCTTATTTTCTTCTTTCTTTCCCCCTTTCTTTTTTTTGCTCCTTCAAAAATAGTGGGGGACATTTTGTATTGTGTCCCCCCTTTCCAAAAGGTGGGGGCGCGCGTCCCTGGGATTTCCGTCTAAGATAATTACTACAGTGGAAATCTACGTGAAACTATCTTCAGTAGCTAATATGTAAGTAGTTAAGGAGTCAATCGGCTGCTATTATTCAATATTGCTCTACGTGTCACATTGCATAATTGATAACATTCAGCACGTATTCACAAAATTCTCGATTTTAGGTCTTCGTTATCTCTCAAAAACCTCATGCTAAAATACAAGTTTTTTTTATTTTTATAATTTACAAAAAGATGATATTAATATCACATTAATTGTTACCTGAACGGCGCTTGTATCGTATACGTTTAGTCATAATGCTGTAAAATCAAATAAACAATTTCTCCATCTCAAAAATAATATAAAGATATTAGTCATCTTACTTCGCTGTATTTAGCTATTCACTTTATATCCCACATGACGGTCTAAACTTACTTTTCTCCCTGTATGTGCAGGACCGAATGTGGAGGAAAACACGGAGTACTCATGCGGGATATTTATGTGTGGGTGTCGACCCAAATCGCAATTACGAGCATAAGTGGAATGGTAAAGTATTCGTTCATTAACCCTAGAAGGACTGGGCTATTTGAGATGTATTGAGGACGGGGGGGGGGGGCTTGATGGCCCCCCCTTCTGATCTCGGCCGCCTTTGGCGCGATCGCTCCGAAATTTGGCACGCACATTCTTTTCCACATAAACTTCAAGCCAGTACAAAAAAAAATCTGAAAACGATTCTTTTTTTCTAGATGTCATCTTTTTAATCTAATATAAAAAGGTTTCCACAAAGAAAAGTTGCAAAAGTGATTTTTTTTCTTTATGTATTTCTTTGTTTTTTTAATTTCTTATGTATTTCTTTGTTTTTCATTGTTTTTTTCAATGGAAATTTTTACAGACCAATAAACAACTAAATTAAACCCTAAATTAATTAGACAGACCATTTGAATAAAAAATAATCACCCTTTTATGAAAGTATAAAAATGAGCCATTTTCGGCATGACACCTTCTCGTAAAAAGCTATTGACACAGATCTAGCCTTTATCTCAAACTTTGTATGTTATCTTCTCTGCACTTTGTAAAAGACAATAAGTACATTTAAAAAAAATCCCATTCTTTTGAGATTCGTATCCTCTTCATGAATTCCCACAAAAAGTCATTGAAATCTCCAATTTTCAGGTCAGTAAAATATTTTAGCTCGCCCTTTGTATTCGCATTAAAAGTTAAGTTAGAATACACACCCTGATCACGATTGCAAAAAAGTAGGCCCGTTTTAGGTCTAAATTACGGAAGAACAAAGAAAAATCGAGAAATAACAAAGTTCTGTTTATTTGAAATAAGGCTTGAATTCCAATAAATTCATGAAGTGAAGAGGTTTTACAAAATAGTTTTTAGACTTTAATACTCGACACCCCGTTCTGTAGAGGATTAGCCAGGCAGAAAGTTTCTGTTAACTGTGCGATAGCTTCGGTGGGAAACCGGCGAAAACACGTATGTTTCATGAAATTATGGAAATGCAAGCATTGTTTCGAAGAAACATAACTTTGTTATTTCTGGACCATTTTCTGCGATCTAGCTATCACATTAAAGAGCAGATACTGAACTTTTTTAGGTATGTAATTTTCCTTTTGAAATTTTGATACCCCCAGCCAAATGACTTTTTGCTATCCTTTCTTCAAATTGCTTTTGCTCATTACTCATTCGTGGATGAAAAATCTTGTATGTTATACCAGCTAAAAGAAGACATTCTATAAGCTTTACAATGATAGGTCAATTGTCTGTTCTATTTGTGATTAAGTTTTGATAAATCATCGCTAATCCTCGGTTGCGTTTTTTGTGGGACGCATTCTATAGCTATTATATTATAATTCGAGTACCCCGGTACAGATCTACCGATTTCTTGACTAACAAATTTATCATTTAAGGGGAAGTTCACCTTGACTAAAGATTTATTATTGAAATAGCAGAAAAAAAATAATAAATATTAGTGAAGGTTTGAGGAAGATCCATCAGAGATTTAAAAGTTTTTATTAGAATTTAAATTTTTTTTAATATGTGACGTCACATGCAAACAGCTTCACATGTATCGTGAATTTAAAACAAAAATCAATGAAGTTTCATTTACTCAAAAAATTATAAATTGTTTATATTGTAACTTTATTATATCAACACACAAATTTTAAGTCATCATGAACATCTAAAAAAATCATGGAAATTTATGTGTTTTACATTACATAACATGTGGGGCAGACGCTCGTATATAACGTCACAAAGAAAAAAAATGTAATAGCTTTCGTAATCTTTAATGGATTTTTCTTAAACCTTTCCCAATATACTTTATTTCTGCTATTTTACAAGAAGCTTTTTGTCAGAGTGATCTTCCGCTTTAACTGATTTGATATAAGTGTATTTCTTAACTCGTGCTGTTGTAACACGTATATTTATTATTATTATTATTATCATTATTATCTTATTATTCATTTCATCTTTGTGCTGGGGTGGAATTGGCCTTTAATTTCACGCATATTTCATGTTTTTTTGTTTTTTGTTGACTGATGTAGAATTAAATTGGCTTTTATTTCGTGCAGAGGGATCGGGATCATCTGGTAATGCGTGCTCTGACACATTTCGTGGTCCATCATTCCATTCTGAACCAGAAGTCGAAGGAACTACTAGATTTCTAAAGGATCTCAAAGAGGAGGGCAGAGACATTGCGTGCTTTATTGACTTCCACTCCTACTCCCAGCTTTGGCTCTCTCCGTATTCTTACAGGAAATTATATGCTGAAAACTCCGATACACAGGTAAACGGAATCTTCTGCTATTTCCACATGTATTCAATATTCACTTGCTGAAATACATGTAGGGTTGAAAGTCCTCTCTCTACGAAGCTAGTTATTAAAATGAGTAAAAAAAAATCTTAAAAATGAAATAACTATGACTTGCATTGCATGCTATACAGAGATTGCATTTAGACCAACGGAACCGACTACAAGTTAGCTATTATGTTATTTCGAATGTTATGTCATCCACCATTCCATAAAATTATCCCGAGTTGGTACAGCAGGGAATGAAAAGAAATGTTATCATTCAGGGGCGGATCAAGCTTTTGTCTTTAGGGGTAGGGGAAAAATATTTTATGCTAAGTGATAAATCATAAGTTAAATTAACATCGATAAAATGCCAAATGTTTTCTATTGTAAATGGACACTTCCGGACGATCTTCAATCGGCAGGCCAAAACCCCCTTTTTTCCAATACTTGAAAAAATATTGAGGACAGTCACCCCCCGATCCCCACATGTATCGCAGCACCTCTGCCATAACACAAAAACATCTAACTCTCAGTTCTGCATTTTTTACATAAAAATTCCAATCGTTTGCTTTTGGAACAAGCATAGACATAGATATCTTGGACAAATACTTAGACCATACTACAAAATTAATATTTAATGGGCCTTTTCCAGATTCCTGTCTGGGACAATCAAGTCGAAGATAATACCAATGTATCACGCCAGTGGAAGAGCAGCATTCAATATTGGTTATATCATTGGGGGTGCCACCAGTTGGCCAGGTTACGCGTGTTCGGGGTCTAGAAGGGCATGCATTAATGATCGCAATCATGTTCATGATTTTTTTCCTTCTACAGGATAAATGACATTACAATTTCTGTTCTGTTTCTGTTCAGGTTGGTGCTGCAAAAGAAGCATGTGCAGCCCTAGAAGGTGTACATGGGACAGCATATACATATGGACCATCAGCAATAACACTTTGTAAGTTAATTGTGACCTGCCTGTTCAAAGGGGAAGTTAAACCTGACAAAAAGTGCCCTTTTTTTAATATACGAACAAATAATCATAGAACATTTGGGAATGTTTGAAGAAAAGATTTGAAAAATCATATGCAAACAGTTTTATAGCGTGAATTTAAAAAAAATAAATAAATGGAATGCATTTTTTTCAGAATTTGAAAGGGTTTTTATTGTAACTTCAGTATATCACCATACAAATCATTACACAGCCGCTTCTGAAAGAACAAGAAATTAGTCATCATGAACCAATACAAACTTGAAATTTATGCGTTTTGTTACATAATATATTGGGCAGCTGCTCGTATTATGACGTCACAAATAAAAAATAAAAAAATTCTTATAACTTTCTTAATCCTTAATGGTTTTCCTAAAAAAAATTACTATTAATGATTTTATTATTTTTCATGGTATTTTACAACAAAATCTTTCGTCTGGGTGAACAGCCCCTTTAATTAATCCTAGAGACCCTTTGAGCACTCATCTCTTTCACTGAAATAAAATCGTTACTTCATTATTGGCAAGATCTGGCATATTCTTAGTGCCCTAGATACTATCTAAAAGCTAGATTACAAGTAGTAACATGGTGACCAAGTGAGAAAATGCTCCATGTATATATAGGAAATTAACATGTTAAGCACGTTAAAGTTGAAGGTCAAATCTACCCCAGCAAAGGGTTGATTAATTTGAATAATTAGAGAAAAATCAAACCAAAACAACGCTGAAATGTAATTAAATCGGATGTAAAATAAGAAAGTTATGACATTGAAAATTTATTGTTTATATTTTTTTTACAAAACAGCTCTCTGCACAACTCATTGGTGTTCAAATAAAAAAGTCGATGATGTCCCTCACTCAGCATTTCTTTGTTTTTATGTTTGGAATTCTATAATATTTTCATTTTTACAGTTTTGACAAAGACCCTCTCAATTGAATCATAACATGTTAAAAACAATGGTATTTCCAGGTTCATTGATAAATTAAAACTTTCTTTCACATTAAGAGAAAATTAAAATATTTAATATAATGAAATACCAAAGAAATTAGGTGATGTCCTTAGTTTCCTCATTTGCATGCTGACGAGGACGTACATGTTACTGTTTTGTGAAATTAAGCGAAACTTTAAAATGCCATTACTTCCTTATTTTCACATCCTATTGTGATGAAATTTTCAGTGTTATATGCTTGTTTGATTTATTTCCTTTTACTCGAAATCAACGTTTTGTTGGGGTGGACTTGTCTTTTAACCTCGGGAAAATGAATGTTAATTGCACTCAAAAACTCAGGAAAAAAAATATCAAGAAATGGGAGCATTTTTTAAGCTAAAACTGGCCGCAGTTTGTGTCTGTATTGTTGTAGCCCCCTTTTTTAGGGTAAATGAGCAATTTCATTGAGACCGGAAAAGCAACTTCTAGCTGTTTTGTTTTTTGCGGGGGGTGACCACATGCCTTAGACGTCTATAGGCCTATTTGTTTTCTCTCTTTTGATGATTAACATTCTTTTTTCAAATTGATTTTTTTTTGTATTCTAGATGCTGCAGATGGGTGCAGTGTTGACTGGGGTTATGCAGAATTGGGGGCTCCTTATTCTTACGTCGTTGAATTGAGGGATACAGGGAGACATGGTTTCGTCCTCCCCGAGAATCAGCTCCTACCGACTGGACAGGAGACTTATGCAGGACTCAAGGCCCTCCTAAACAGCATAAAAAATAACTCTTAATCCGTTGACTACTGGATTCTGTATAGCCCATAGAGTTTGTACAGAAACCACCTAGTTCCAGTAGGTAATGAGTTAATTAGAATCCAACCCCTACTTCCGGATGTTGCATTTCTTAATACAGAGATAAAAAATTGTCAATCGTTTTAAATTTAGAAAAATTTATAGCTGATTATAACTTTTGTGAACATTTTGATCGTTATGATTTAAATAATTTTAATAATTGTATAATTATGAAAATATTATCATACTTTCACGGAGTATGTTCTACATATTTGCAAGGTCTAAATATCATTTAGTTCTTTGTTCGTTCAATAATCTAAATATAATTTTCACCTTTTAATCTTCCACTGCTGGTACAAGATTGACTAAAGAATTATAACCATACGTGACATCCATATCTTCAGTATCACTTTAAAAATATTATTATTACTGATATAAGTGCATCATATATATATATATATATATATATATATATATATATAATATGTCAATATATATTTCAATGTACAAAATATTATGTATTTCACAACCGATCAAGTAAATCCCTCTAAAGTTAATAACAATAAGAAATTGGGAGTCTATTGCATTGGATGAATGACTCAAGAAATGTAATAAAAACAGCCTCTGCAACACTTGATTACTTGATTGAGATTTTTGTTTTGTTCTGCTGGTGGTTCAGAAATATTTAAGAGTGTCTGATGGAGCGTTGCAATAAACCAGCAATCTTTAGATTTCATTAAAATCGGAAGGAATAAGGCCATGTGTTTTTTTGAACTCGCCCCATTTGTGGAACGTCACCCAAGTCTAATGATAACGGTCATAATTTTGAAAAAATAGATATTTTGAAAAAAAACATACCTTTCTGAAAAGAAATTTAATAAGAATTCCAAATGTGGCATTAAAAATTAGGCATAGGGTAAGCTGCTCATATTTTATGAGTGGAATAATAATATTTGGGACCCTCAGTAAGCTTTATTTCAGACGTCTATAGGCCTATTTGTTTTCTCTCTTTTGCCCATACCATGAATTAGTTATCAAATTTGTATTGCTCATGAAATTCCCTTTTCGAATGATATATAATGATATATAACTTAAGGGGATTCAATAGTTTCATCAAGGTAAGTTTGATATGCACATTTATGTTAATTTCAAATATCGAGAAGCGAGATTTTTAACCGTTGTTACCTTAAATTTCTAATGAACTATAATAGCTGATGATTGTATAATTGTATTTAGCTGTAAAATTAGACCACAATCAAATGTCTAGCCCCTTCAAAACCAAAGTAAGGCATGTTTAATACTAGTAATACAACAATCCCATAGAGTCGCATGGAATGTGTACCGCTTCCACCACCCATCAACAAACCGTGTTTTATTCATTTTATTCAACAAAGTGACACAAATCAATATGCATATAAGCTAATACTATCAAGCCTAATACAGCTTATACTCAGCTTCCACATGACACCAAATTCATAATAATTCGTCTCCATTTGGCCGAAAAAATCACATCATAAATTATTCCTATGCGATAATTTTTGGTAATCTTTATGTAAAGAATTTTAAGTCTTTCTTAATTATTGCCAATTACAATTAATTGAAATAGATTGTAAATAATTATATATCATTATACTACTCACTTCAAGCTTTAAAATGAGACCAAAATCAGTATAGCCCCCTGTGTACCAAAGTTATTCATGCTTAAAATATGAAACGTGACTCTCCCGTAGACTTTGTGTGAATGACCCCCCCCCCCCACCACCACCTATGAGGCGCCGAATGTACCAATATTATATAGAACAATTATTTGTTATATAATCATTATTTATTAAATAATAACTATTATTTATATATAATTTACATTTTATTTGTAAATAACTACTATTATATAAAATATCATTTCTAATTATTTATATATAATTCCAAGTAATACTTCATTATTTGTAAATAATAATAGTTCGACATTCCATTATTTATAAATAATGATTATTTGTTTTTCATTATTTATATATAATGATTATTTGTTTTTCATTATTTATAAATAATGATTATTTGTTTTTCATTATTTACAAATAATGATTATTTGTTTTTCATTATTTATAAATAATGATTATTTGTTTTTCATTATTTATAAATAATTTGTTGAGTTTTCCATTATTTATAAATAATGATTATTTGTTAAATAATGAAATATCTACTTCATTATTTATAAATAATAATTTTGTTTCAATATCCCATTATTTATAAATAATCATTATTTATAAACAATTTTTACAGTTTGCCATTATATACAAATAATCATTATTTATATACAAATAACCATTATTTATTGAATAATGCCATTATTTATTAAATAATGCCATTATTTATTAAATAATGGAAAACTCGCTATAACATGCAAATGTGGGACCGCCCATTATATGAATATTCATGATGCGATTTCCTTTTTCGTGATTTTTCTTCACAAATTTTTGTCCATTTCCTCTTCATAATGACATTTCTTGAAGCAATTTTCTAGGGATATGGTCTGATTGTAATATTCTTCATTTTCTATATAACTTCGTCTTCGTAGAAATATCAAAAAGTGTAATTTTATACGATTTTTCCTACAGTTCACAATCCCCATAGGCGCGCGTGTATCGTAGGGACAACCGGTGAATCGACGGAGTGCTCTTCATCGAAATACTACGTTGGTTGGTCCCCGGAAGTGGCGGGCGGAATTTAGCCCGAATCCTCGATGGAAGTCGATCAAGTGCATATGAGCTGAGAGAGTGAAATATCAGTGTACTTGTACAGGCCCTTCTACTTTTTATAAATATTTCTTGTTGCTTTTTTTGTTAAGTTAATTTTTCCTGGTGTAGAGATAAGTTTCAGTTCTAATAATGCACTTCAAATACATTTTGGAGTGTCTGTTTGAGGCGTTTGGGGCGATTTCACCCTGGCCCCAAAATGCTCGCAACGACAATACGGGGGCATGATGACCCCTAAATTTTTAAAAACTTATTTTTCTATTGAAAATTATCACAAAATTCACCAAAAGTGTGCACGAAAGCCTTCGTATTTCACTTTTAAAACTCCAAAAAGTGCCCAAATGACAAGCTTGGTCGCTTCGCTGTGTCGCTTTCAACTTGAGAACGTTTACGCGTCTGCTTCCCCCCCCCCCTCCTCCGAAAGAAATTCTGTATACGGCCATGCTCTAAAGAGCCTGGCACATTGATTAATGTATACTTCATTTTCATTATTTTTATCTCATTATCATCATGGCCTTACGCAGAATTTTTTCCGGGGGGGGGGGGGGTGGGGGGAGCAGGACGCGCGTAAACTTTCTCATAAAAATCTTGAAAAAGCGAAGCGACCAAGCTTGTCATTTGAGCTTGGTCGCGTCGCTGTCTCGCTTTCAGGCAAGATTTTTTTGAGAAACTTTACGCGCGTCCTAGCTGCTCCCCCCCCCCCGGTAAAAATTCTGTGTAAGGCCATGATGATAATGTGATAAAAATAATGAAAATGAAAAGTACATATAAATCAATGTGCCATATGCTCTTTTGAGCATGGCCGTTCACAGAATTTCTTTCGGGGGGTGGGGGCAGACACGGGTAAACGTTCTCAAGTTGAAAGCGAGACAGCGAAGCGACCAAGCTTGTCATTTGGGCTTGGTCCCGTGGCTGTCTCGCTTTCAAGATTTTTTTGAGAAAGTTTACGCGCGTCATGCTCCGGCCCCGGCCCCCCTGGAAAAAATTCTGCGTAAGGCCATGTTGATAATGAGATAAAAATAATGAAAATGAAAGTATACATAAATCAATGTGCCAGGCTCTTTAGAGCATGGCCGTATACAGAATTTCTTTCGGAGGAGGGGGGGGGGGGGGGGAAGCAGACGCGTAAACGTTCTCAAGTTGAAAGCGACACAGCGAAGCGACCAAGCTTGTCATTTGGGCACTTTTTGGAGTTTTAAAAGTGAAATACGAAGGCTTTCGTGCACACTTTTGGTGAATTTTGTGATAATTTTCAATAGAAAAATAAGTTTTTAAAAATTTAGGGGTCATCATGCCCCCGTATTGTCGTTGCGAGCATTTTGGGGCCAGGGTGAAATCGCCCCAAACGCCTCAAACAGACACTCCAAAATGTATTTGAAGTGCATTATTAGAACTGAAACTTATCTCTACACCAGGAAAAATTAACTTAACAAAAAAAAGCAACAAGAAATATTTATAAAAAGTAGAAGGGCCTGTACAAGTACACTGATATTTCACTCTCTCAGCTCATATGCACTTGATCGACTTCCATCGAGGATTCGGGCTAAATTCCGCCCGCCACTTCCGGGGACCAACCAACGTAGTATTTCGATGAAGAGCACTCCGTCGATTCACCGGTTGTCCCTACGATACACGCGCGCCTATGGGGATTGTGAACTGTAGGAAAAATCGTATAAAATTACACTTTTTGATATTTCTACGAAGACGAAGTTATATAGAAAATTAAGAATATTACAATCAGACCATATCCCTAGAAAATTGCTTCAAGAAATGTCATTATGAAGAGGAAATGGACAAAAATTTGTGAAGAAAAATCACGAAAAAGGAAATCGCATCATGAATATTCATATCATGGGCGGTCCCACATTTGCATGTTATAGCGAGTTTTCCATTATTTAATAAATAATGGCATTATTTAATAAATAATGGCATTATTTAATAAATAATGGTTATTTGTATATAAATAATGATTATTTGTATATAATGGCAAACTGTAAAAATTGTTTATAAATAATGATTATTTATAAATAATGGGATATTGAAACAAAATTATTATTTATAAATAATGAAGTAGATATTTCATTATTTAACAAATAATCATTATTTATAAATAATGGAAAACTCAACAAATTATTTATAAATAATGAAAAACAAATAATCATTATTTATAAATAATGAAAAACAAATAATCATTATTTGTAAATAATGAAAAACAAATAATCATTATTTATAAATAATGAAAAACAAATAATCATTATTTATAAATAATGAAAAACAAATAATCATTATTTATAAATAATGAAAAAAAATAATCATTATTTATAAATAATGAAAAACAAATAATCATTATTTATAAATAATGGAATGTCGAACTATTATTATTTACAAATAATGAAGTATTACTTGGAATTATATATAAATAATTAGAAATGATATTTTATATAATAGTAGTTATTTACAAATAAAATGTAAATTATATATAAATAATAGTTATTATTTAATAAATAATGATTATATAACAAATAATTGTTCTATATAATATTGGTACATTCGGCGCCTCATAACCACCCTCGCGATGTTTCATCCTGTCGAATTTACGGGTTATTACGCTCATTATTTTCAGACATGATAGAGTATATTTTTAGCCTTAAAATGATACAAATTTCATAACACTATCTCTCCGTTCAACTGAGATATCGTATGTTAAACCGAAAGAATATTGAAAAAGCGTAACAACGCTACCTTTTTGTGGGGCGAGTTCAAGGCGGATGTCCATAAAAAAGAGATATGGTATTTTAGAGTTTCGCATTATTGCGGTCAAACAGTGTTATGTATGTCCTCGTTAATATGCAATGAGCAAGCAGGTGATATCATATCCCCACTTATTCTTTTTTTTTTTTAATAAAGGAGATTGTCTGATTTTTGGGTCGGGTTATCAAATCTTCCACCTCGCACCTCCAGGGGCCCTTAACACAAAGCTAAGCAATGATCTACGATTGATTACATTAACTACAATGTATAATCAATCGTAAAAATCAAGCGTAATATCAATTGCTAACCTTTGTGTTACGGGACCCAGGTCAGAATTTAAAAAAAATACGTATCTTCTTCACGAGTCATTACAAATAGTCCTTAACAGATCCCTTTTCAAGTCAATTTATTATTAAAAATTAAAGTATTTGATCTAGTTCATCATAAAAAACGGGTCCTTTTCTTCTTCTTCCTTCCCTCCTTCCTTCGAGTTGACCTACTTCCCCACCATTATCATCATTGTCATTATAATCACTTTCTTCACTGATGTCAATTTCCATATCCAAAAACTCTATCAACAGCTGTCATTTATATTTAAAAAAAATTGATATCACAATACCGGCAAAAGCCGTTGACTTACTGAACTATGCAACTGTTGCGAGCGTGAAATTATTCTTTTTTTTATTTTACAACCTGAAAATTTGACATTTTCAACACTTTTTCGCAATCATGAACATGAGGTTATCTAATCAAACTAAGATTTTAAATCGGACATTCCATGCATTTTTTTTTGTAATCATGATAAGGAAGGATATCACGGAATGATGCGAGCGCGAAGCGCGAGCTGAAAATTATGGAATATTTTAACTTGAAAACTAAACGTTTATATATGTTTTTACATTAAACAATCTCAGTTTCTGCATCTGTAATTAAACAAGTATCTCAATAAACAAAATGCGAGCGCGAAGCGCGAGCTACAAAAATTAGATATTTTGACTTGAAAACATAACGTTTATACATGTTTTTACATTAAACAATCTCAGTTTTTGCATCTGTAATTAAACAAGCTGGGTATCTCAATAAACATTAATGCGAGCGCGAAGCGCGAGCTGAAAATTCTGGAATATTTTAACTTGAAAACTAAACGTTTATATATGTATTTACATTAAACAATCTCAGTTTCTGCATCTGTAATTAAACAATTATCTCAATAAACAAAATGCGAGCGCAAAGCGCGAGCTACAAAAATTAGATATTTTGACTTAAAAACATATCTTTTTACATGTTTTTACATTAAACAAATTCAGTTTATGCATCTGTAATTTAAAGATAATAGTATGCAATTTGGCATTATTTTACTGACAAAGATAAGGGAACTCAAAGACCAACTAAGAACAAGGTACAATTTTGCCAACATCTAACATGTCTAAGACTCCGCATCTTAAATCACATCGACAGTCTGACACACAGGTTTACCTAATCAAAAAAATTGTCTACCCCATTCCTCCTCTCTGATTTTTTCCTTCCTTTCGTTTTCCTCTTCCTCTTTGTCCATTTCTTTCTTTTTTCCTTCCTTTCTTTCTTTCTTTTTTTCCTTTCTTTTTTTCTCTTTCTCTTCCTCCCCTTTTGTTTCCTCTTCCTCCCTTCTTTTTTTTTTTCCTTCTCGCTCCTTTTTTCCCCAATTTTTTCCGACGGCAGCGCTAATTTACCGACTTTATCCAAATTAGTAGGGGGTGTCGCACCCCCCCCCCTTTGTTCGGGGTGTGACGTCAATGTCAGTCATCTATACAACAGCTCGACGGATGATCGATGAAGGCAGAAATATGGATTGAAATATGCCATTTTGGAGAGGTAATTTCTGGAACCTTCATTCAATATATTTCTCATAAGTAACAATTCTTCCCATTCACAATTATGGAAAAAATGATTATAAATAATACATAAGAATTGACGGTGCTGCTCGACTTAAAAGAGCACATTTAAGGACAAACTTCACGCTAGCAATGACTTCTTAGTTAGATAATTTATGCACCTTGTTTATGACAGAAACTGCTCAGAATATTCTCAGGGGAGCTCTTCATAAATGGACAAAGTCTGTTTCATCCCACAAAAATCAAGGAAATTTGTCAGATCTGACTTGTCAGACGAAAATGTTGATGAAACACTCCCCTGATCAAAATAAAATTCATATCCAAATATTTGAGCTTGTGCCATATAAAAAACGTTATCCTGTTTGGAGGTAAGCCTATTAAACTAAGATGTAGGCCTATACTCAAAGAATAATAAATAGATTAGCCTCTAGCGGCCGATCTTGAATTTTTTTTCTCCGCCCCATCCCGATCTGGAAATGACTAAACTTGGAATACTAACATAAATATCGGTCGTGGAACGTCGGTAGACTTGCGTGAAATTAGATAACAGGCAGTCAGGGTCTACAAAGTACAATGAGCTATATGAATATGATTCGCTATGAACTTTGTACGCTGATATGGATTATATAAGTAGAGAATTGCCAATCCCAAAGTAAAATACCAAAAAACAAATCAAGACTCGCATACAACTAGATTAAGTTCGAGGGATTGATACACCCACGTACAACCTGCAAAACTCGTCAATAATTTATAGGAGTTTGTTTGAAGTTTCATAACCTTTAACTGGACATTGATCGAAATTGATAGCTTTTCTACTCTATGGATTAAGCAATGAAGCAAGCCACTTGGTAACGTTTTAACAAGTTATTGTTCTATAATAATCATTTATACTGGACGTCTATACCTTTTCAGATATTTGAGCAAAAGTATTGTGTAAGCTATCGGATGCTCGCGAAAACCTGATGAAACATTTATGTTGGCCTGTATACCATGATATTGGGTTCGTTGTAAAGACTGCGATGCACTTGTTAATTCTGGTGATTTGTTTGCTGTTGCTCCCTGACAGCAATGCAAGTCACTATGACCCTCATCTCTACCCATCCACCGGGCCTTTCTTTGAGGGTTGGTACACCAGACTAACTGATACAGACAACAATAGATCATTCGGTGTGCTCTTCGGTCGTGTCCTCCCAAGGATCAACCAGTCGACGTCAGCAGGAGACTCTGCTCCGCTGACTTACATCGGTCTCTTACGCAGCAATGGTGAGTCTCCTATGGTGGTCGTCGAGGCCTACCCAGATGAAGACGACATCGAGGTTACAATACATGGTGGAAAACCGGTCACTGGCAAAAACCCCTCGTTGCAGACACCGTCTTACTTCGAGTATGTTGCACGCCCCTTTGGATTCTTCAACGTGACTCCAGACTCGACGGTATTTAATTTCACAATTGAAGGAGTGACTTTTGCAGGAAGCTTCTCTGGACCACTGCTCTGGGACTCTACTGGGCAGGGTGAGTTCACAGCCTTTGTAGATTGACCATCTATCGGTTTATCTACATTTGCCACTCTTCTACCAGGTGTAGTAAATGGGTACCCGTGATATGATGGAATTCATTGAAATGCTCGAGCACCTGATTTCCGGGGGGAGGGGTAGTACTTAGTATAAATGCATGATACATAATTATGTGCCGCGGTCAAGACCCCCATTTTCAATCTCAAATTCCGTTCCAGAGCATCACCAATTTAGAAAGCCAAAGATATTCCTATTTTTCCCTTTCCAAAGACACTCATTTTTTTTTTTTTTTTTACTCATTCGAGTGCCCGCCTTAATGAAGGGTAAAGTTCTGGTCGCATTGTTTGAAAAATGTTGTAACACGTAATTTCAATTTTAACGTGATTTCGAGCCTGGTAATTCGTAAAAAAAGACTGATTTTTTTTCTTAAAAAAAAAGTTTATCATTTTGATACCATTGGGTGCACAATTTATTATTCCAAGTTATTTAGAAGCCGAGATATTATCGAAAAGCATATTTTAGCGGCCATTTTGTAAAATCCTACTAGAACTGAAAATAAGCAATTATCTAACTTCTTGAGCAACGCAGGAATGAGCTTTCACTCCATTTGATATGGTCTGGACGGTATTCAAGTCAATCAAGTTGCATTTCTCAAGCACTCTTGAATGGCATAAAAATCAGGTGGAAACAAACCTGAGTTTGAGCATTTAAGGGTACAACGAAGCAATATTCTCACGGAATTTAATTTAGTTTAAGGTAAACTCCACATCGAAAGAAGATAATTATTTACAAATATTAAAACTCTCCTCTCACAAAAGTATGAATGCAAGGTTATCAGAAATTTTTTTGTTATATTTTCTCAATGAGAATACAATATCGATGGCAACAAAAATCACATCCCCTAAAAATATATCAAAAATAAAGCATTCAAATACCTTGATGGTAAAACCACGCATCAATGAACATAATTGTTTTAAATATTGTGCACTGAAACTACATTTAGGAGCGCCCTGAGCACCTAAGAAGGTGGATACGTGCGCTATATAAATCCTATGTTATTTATTTATTCACAGTGAACAACGAAAATCTAAAGGAATAAGGCCATCTGTGCTCTCATAACTCCTTCATGTCTCATGATCTGCCTTTGTACAGACTACAGGGTATACCACCTAGTATTTTACACTACTTTTCAGATCAATAGTGTCAAGTGAGGCTTGATACTTAATACATTATTCAGATTTATTAGGTGATCTGTCAATCGACAGATCAACTCTTAATTTCGTACGAATTTTCTTTTTTCTTTATTTATTTAATTTTTATTTTCCCACCCTTTTCTTGTTAGCGTAAAATCTCAAAATCTACATAATCAATTTTCTTCAAAATATTATCAGTTATGGGGACTTATCATGTCATCTGTATGAAACAAGTTCAAGGTCAAAAGATCATCATGACGTCATCTAGGCGCCATTTTGTAAAATCACATAATCAATGATATCTTCATTATCAATTATCAAAAATGAACCATATTTTCATCACATTAACTTCAGGTCAAGGGTCAACTGTACATGTCATCAAAGGTCATGTAAAGGTCACGACGTGCGCGTACGCGCGCGTCAAAATTTTAAAATGCTCAAAATCACTTTTTGACCAAAGTAGAGTATGAATCAGGCCATTTTAAGCATTTCAAAAATTTGCGCGCGCGTTCTCGCGCGTAATGGCACTATGCAACATAGGATTGCCGTTTTTTTTTTATATCAATGCACCGATAATATAATTCTGAACAATTTGATACCTTGATCAACCTTCTACGACAAGTAATAACGGAATTAGCCTCCATCAAAGTTTACAGCACGCGCGCGCGCACTAACCATAGACAATATATGTGCAAAAACATGCCTATACAAAATTCATTATAGCTCTTCAGGAAGTCCGTTGACCCCAAATTTTTTTTTCATATTCGAATAGAGTATGAATGGGAGATATGATTTCATGTCACATTTGACCCGAAATTTTATCATGACGTCATCAAAATGGCGTCGGAACGCAAAATTCCCATTTTGCTACTTCATTTTTATGACGTCATCATAATTATGCATATTTGACTCTAACTCCGTAAATATTGGCCAATTTTCGCTCACTTTTCAATATGTTGTAGCTGAGGACATACTCTTTCTAATTTGATGGCTTTGTTTACATTTCAAGGAATGGATCATCCTGAAACATGGCAAGTTATTTTGTGTGCAATCTCTATGGGAAATGACTTTTTCTCAAAACTGGATTTTACATTCCTCTAATTCGCGAGCCATATCTCCATTTCTGTTTGTTGGTTTTCTCTGAGCTTGGAATATGTTGTAGCTGAGATTGTAAGCTATGGCAGATGTGGTCTCCATTTTCTGATCAGATGCCGGGATCATGCCCGTATTTCTCTTTCAAAATTGGATTTGAGATCCTCTCAATTTGCTTATGTGTAAAGTCTATGGGAAATAGTGCTTATGTGTAAAGTCTATGGGAAATAGTGTAGCTCAGTTGATAAGGCGTCAGACTTGCGTCCTTAGGGTCCAGGGTTCGAGCCCAGGGGTGAACATGAGATTTTTTTTCCTTTTTTTTTTCTTTTCAACATTTCACAAATGGTCCTTTATGACAATTACAAGGTATATATTGCACAATAAAATAGTTAAAAAACCCTTTTATTATGACATGTACATGTACAATGTGTATCACCTTCACTTATTTCACCAAACTTCTCATTTCCCTCTTTTTAAGAGTATTCCACATGTTCTCTTCGTAATAAAGGTTCAGTTTTCAATATGATCATCGTATTGATCTCAATAAACTTGCTGATTGTCTTCCTGATCATGAAATCAGAGACAGATCACCTAATTCGTCCTCATGACGAATTAAAATTCTAGTTTAATTTGATTTTGATAAACAATCAAGAAAATTGTATTTCGTTTTCATCGATAAACCATGAATAGTTTAATTTAGTATGTGCAAATCATGAAATGAATGTGATAATTTAAATTATGTAAAACAAACTTAATCAAAACCTGACGCATGCAAAAGGTTAGGCCTCCTTACGTGGGAATGTTTTTTTCTTCTCCCCGTTTAGGTCCAGAAGGCTGGCTTTCTAACCTACCACTGCTACCAATTCATTGGTTTGTCTATAGCCTAGGAACTCTAGGAAGATACACATGGACTCATTCAGGCTCCGTCATATATGGTATGGCTCATGCCCATCAAGAGAAGAACTGGGGCCAGGGCTTCCCGGCAGGCTGGATGTGGACACAGGCATACAATCGCACTGCAAATGCGACATTCGCAGGAACATTCGGAATCCTTTCATATTTTGATACCTCTCCCACAATCCCGGCCCACTTGTTTGGCTACAGAAACTTTGAACGTCATCTTCATTTTGATTTCAGGCCTGATAATTCATTTACGACACAGGAGCTATGGCCGTGTGATGGGACGGCTGCGGTTAAGATCTTCAGTCCATTGTATATTTTGGAGTTGACAATGAGTACTCCTTTAAATACTTTTCAGAAGTGTCTCCGCGGTCCAGTGGAAACGGGCTTCCGTTACAATTTGGTAGAGACCTACGTGGCAACCATAAGGATTGTCATCAAGAAACTGGGTATTTGGGGCTACAGCGTGATTGAAGATCAGATATTCCACGGGGCTGCGTATGAGTTTGGTAGAGATTATCTTTGTCCGAAAAATCCATGTACATAATTATGGTAATTATTTCAGTGAGTTATTACTAGAACTACACAGTGCGTCCCACAAGAAAAAAAACAACAACGAAGAATTGATGACTTAGGCTATTCTAAGTTTATCACAAATTCAATAGACGAATGACGTATCATTGTAAAGCTTAAAGTATCCTTGTCTCTTCCTCTGGTATCTCTTTGAGATTATGCTTCTACTCTATTTCCATACTAACGGATTTTCTCCTGTAGCATTTGCACGGTAAGCAAAGACTTTATGCATGACTTATCAAGAAAGTGTCGAGAAGTTTGACAGCTATCCTGTAAAACATCTTCATTTTATGAAATTACTTGAATTCAGGCATGATTTAAGAAAAAAACCGGACATTGTCATTTTTAACTATTTGCTGTGATTGTGATATCATTTAACGAACATTGATTTTCTTTTTTTAATTCAGATACCACCAGTTTTTTTTTTCATTTTTGTAATTACTCATACCTAAATGAGGAATGGTTCAAATTCTGATCAGGCGAATGACAAGATTCTAAGCTTTACAATGATACGCTATTTGCCTCATGCATTTGTAATTATGTTATGATAAATCCTCACTAATTCTTTATTTCGGCTATCCTGGGACCCTCTATAGACCTATTTGCTGAATCCAAGCCTGTTCACGGTTGTAAACTGCGCGCGAGCAGAAAAAGGTCATTGGAGATAAACCATGAAGGTGGCTTTCAAATTCACTGACATAGGCATTCGTGATTTGATGATTATTCATGTATTCCTTTCAAAATATTCATTTTATCACATCCAAGCTGAAGAGTAAAAAATAGAGCCTTCATAATCACTGGTATTTAGCAGTAGCCTAAACAATAGTCAAATGTGCCAAAGGCAGACAATAAAACAGATTTCCAAACTTTATCCCTGATGTACTATTCTAGTCACCTGGTTTATACAATGCCTTTTGTTCTTAGAATTTGAATACTCTACCGGTTTACGCAACATCTACATCTGAAAATGATAGTGCTTATCCTAATGAAAAATCACAAAGGTCATTTGAGAAAAGTTGATCATGAGCTAACCGTGAACTGGCTTTTTAATAGTAACTTATCTGGCGAGTAGCGCAACAAAGGGCATTCTAAAGCAAATACTCAGTCCGCATGAAAAAATGCATGAATGTGGGATTGGCATGATTGAATTTTGTTGCTTATCAGAGTTCCATTGGCCTACAATTTGTCAACTTTGTTATCCGCTTCCGATTAGGTCTTTGAATCATGCACCCGATTAAACATAACCAAACTTTAAGATTGACTGACTCGATCCGGCCTCAAACCTCATACGGTCACAAAAAAAAGGGGGCTTCAGGTTTATTAGAGATGCCTTGTTCCCATTGCTTGACATCAATTAAATTGAAATTTAATGGAAATCTGTACTCCTGTATATCCACGTTTCATCAATGCACTTCTTTTTTTTACGTATGTTTGTATTCTAAATAAATGTATATGATTGTTATATACTCATTTTTCCAAACGACGTAATACATTCGTCAACTCTCGACGGAGTTACCAATTCATTCAATCTATTATTGGAATAAAGAATGTTTACTCTAATAGAGGGAAAGTGAGTCCCAACAACAAAAAAATATTCATGTGAATCGTCAAAAAATCACACAAGCTTGATGCTGAAACTTTCATTTCATTTGAAAATCAGATTTAAAATAAGATCTTTCAAAGTTTGGCTAAATTTCCCAAAAAGTTTAATAACTTCACAGGCAACCCCTGGTTGTTATGCAAATACATGTAAGTCAAGCGATGACGCCATCCATTCAATATTTTGTTTATTATTATATGAAATATAAGTATTTCAGTCTTCTCATTAATGTGAAACAAATTTATTTCCTCCCTAAACATCAGGGGCCTGGGAATAATTTTTTTGTAAGTAGGGGGTGAAGGTTTAGAAAAAAAAAGAGAAAATAAATAAAAGTTTATTAAAAAACGAACGTGATTTTTCTCAGAAAAACAATGACAAGCAAAAAGAAAGAGAGAAAGAGAGAGAGAGAAGGGGAGAGAGAAGGATACGAATGTCATTGTCAATAATGTGAGCGCAAAGTGGAGCTGGAAAGTTGTTATAGACCCGACATTTTGTCGGACATAAGCGTCGATGAAACGCTCCCCACAAACAGTCTGAAACCTCCAGGTTTAAAAACATGAAGGATGAAAATCAATAAGAATATCTTGTGGAATCCAATGAGGCGAGGAGAGACAATACGAGGAGAAAGAGACCTAAGCTTCAGAAAATGATTCCAACTCACCGAAAACTTGTTTCCCCGCAGAATATTGAAATGACGAGTCCGCCGAAATATCTCGAATCCCGGATCACTCGGTGTCCACTGGGGTGTCACACACACACACACACGCAAGACGAAACTTGCCGGTCCCGATAGTCCAAGGTTATTTCACAGTTCGACATTAAGTCAATCATGATGCCTGGCCTTATCCTGAAATAAGTCACCTCTCTTCTCGTGTGTGTCAGTGTGTGTGCGCTCGTTGTGTACAAAGTCAATGGGAGCGGAAAGAAGTCATCGCCGCTGACGAAATGAACGGCAGTGAACGGGAGTGGTGACTTAAACCAGGATAATGCCGAATTGATCATTTGAAGTTATTCTTCCAGCGATTTCACGACGTTGATTTTGCATTGCCATGATTGCAGATGATAGTCATGCCGTACGTGCTCGACTGTCGAAATAATCTCCAAATTATAATCAGAGTAAAACTTTTGAACCAAGTAAATCAATAGAGCTAAAAAAGGTGACTTCATGCCGCATGGTCCAAATAGAATATGACAAAAATGTTACGAGTTTAACACTGCTTTCACATCAAGGTACGGTCGCTGGGTACCCAGCGACCGATCGGAAGTGCTTTCACAACGCCGTCGAAATTTGGTCAGGCCCAGAGCGATCGGTCGCTGTAACTGTCTGTGCGCAAAATGATCTGCACATATTTTACGCAAAGGATGAATAGGGCCATATCGATCGGTCTCTGAGTACGATGTGCTTTCACATCAAGCGTGCATCGGTCGCTGAAGTACCTCTCCGACCGTACTCAGTGACCGATCGTGTTTTTTTTAACCAAAACGATCGGTCGTTTCATGCCTTGAAATGGAGGTGATTGAGTGGCATGCAGGAAATTCATTGACCAAATGAATGACATGGTTCGATGCCTAACATTAATGATGTGCGCGCAGGGTTAGGAATGTGAAACATTAGCATGACAAAGAGAAGAATGCATAGATCCTGCCTCATGGGCAGAAAGAACAAGACTTCGCCGCGAACACATGTAATAGACCCTAAAATAGGCGACTTTGGTATTTTGCACTTATCAAAAAATAGGGATAATTATAGATTTAGATTTACTTAGTTTGTTTTAGGTGTTTTTAACCTGTCATAAGTGTACGTGCGCTACTTATTTTTCCCAAATACTGTCGAGTAACATTGCTCACCATTGTTGATGACGGTTCGTAGATTTGTTGTTTTTCTTCGGGAGGGGTTCATTTAAAATGACAGAAAGCTTGATATATCTATGCTATAACAGTTTTAGGACGTGTAAATCATAACTTGAATAGGACTAATGTTTTAAGTGAATCGTTGGGGTCTTTTTTTGTGCATTATCTCATCATTGTAGGGTTTATACGCACTTCATCCAACAGAACACTACTCACCATGATTATGTCCAAATTAAGCCAAATTAGTACCCCTTGTCATGGAGCCATGCCCATAAGGGTATCAGTTCTTCTTTTAGTTTCAAGTTTATTCATTCCTTTATAAGTATATAAAAATCCAAAAATAATCACATAAACTCATACTTAACGAAGTATTGCATTAAAAAAAATATTAGAATGATCTCAAGTCAATATTACTGAATATTTTCTTCAGCACATTAACACATGGATATTTTTACATGAACTCTCTAGACTCTTCTTTCATGAAACACTGTATGATCGTAACAATAATTGTTTAAGAGGAAGTTACTTCAAACCTACATTATCTTGCACTCACCCTCATCCCCCACACACCACGCTTTCATCATGGGAGGCATCAATGACTCGGACAAGTATTATTGAACAGCGCCACCTCAAAACTGCAGAATATTCCTGCAGAACTTGATAGGCTTACACTGACCGTGCATGTCGTGAATATTAGCAGAATAACAGAAGTTTCAAAGTATATTCTTCATTTATCATCAATATATGTTTCAGCTTTTCATGAACCTTCTGCATATAACAGCGAAGCTATGAGCGTCTTTTATAAGTAAAGTCTTTGAGAATCTTATGATTTCTATGTCCTCTCGAGCTCATAGCATCCGAGCGTGCCTCAGAAGTGCAGGAAGCCAGAGAGAGTACTTCTCTAAACGCACGCTCAGAAGAAGACCACAAGGAGAGGACATTTCATCAAGCAGACAGTACTTAGGTGAGCTTGCCCCTTGTGATGTTGCTGAGGAGCAATACCCAGCATTGTACAACTTAGTCAACGAAAGGCTAGAAATCATTTGAAGTCGTTGACATCCCAAGAAAAGTTTGGAAAACAGTTATCGGCCTCAACCGGGAGAAGACAGGGAAATTCATCGTCATTGTGATTTTATTCACAGTTGCCGGAGGAATCTACTTAATTTTCTATATGAGAAGGGTGAAGCCGTGGAGTCACTCAAGCGGACGTGTGGGGCCTAGATCCAGGGAAAGTCCAGAGAGGTGTTTCATGATGAGTGGTATACAGCTAACATGGATTCTACTCATCTTGCAGATTGTGCTTACTTCGTGTCAAGTCTCCTATTCGGGACAATATCCAAGGAGTCGAACCAGGTGAGGTGTATTCTATCACTTTTCTTCAAAAGCACACCTTCTCTCAATTTACTGCACAACAGATTTTATTAAGTTGTTTATAATGTATATGTATCAAGATGTTGTGATTAGTCTGTCTTCAGTTTTTCTTAATATGATCAAAGCCATTTTGTCCGATTCCAAAGCCGAATCCTCCAACTACGTAGGTTGGAAAATTAATGTTTAACTGGGATGGTCGAAAACTTATATTGATAAACATAACCTGCCTTGGATGATTCATTTTATTAATTTCAATCATATCGATCCATGGACTGTTTAGTGAATACCCTGTTGGTAAGTTACTTTATTATTTAAAGAACAAGTCCGCCCCAACAAAAAGTTGACTGGAATAAAAAGAGAAAAATCAAACAAGCATAACACTGAAATTTTCATCAAAATCGGATGTAAAATATGAAAGTTATGACAATTTAAAGTTTCGATTAATTTCACAAAACAGTTATACATGTTATATGCACATCCTGGTCGGTATGCAAATGAGGAGACTAATGAGGTCATCCACTCATTATTTCTTTTTAATTTTATTCTATGAAATATATTCTAATTTTCTCCTCATTTTCAAGTCAAACAACGATTAATTCCTCTCTGAAAATGTGAAATTGGTATTGTTTAATACTGTATGGTTCAGTCAAGTTGGTCCTTATTGTAAAATCTGTAAAAAAAATGAAATATTGTATAATTCAAACAATAAAAACAAAAAATGGAGAATGAGGGACGTTATCGACTGTCTCATTTGCATGCCACTGGGTTGTGCATATCACTGTTTTAATATGAGAAATAAGCGAAACTTTAAAATGTCAAAACTTTCTTATTTTGCATCCGATTTTGATGAAATTTTCAGCGTTTTACCAATTTTATTTTTCTTTAATTATTAAAATAATAATTTTTCTGGGGTGGACTTGACCTTTAAACTCAACATTGTAAACATGAAACTGGAAATATCCTGATAATGAATGGAAAGTAATGGAGTTTTGATAAAATAGTAATTTGCTTATGTTGGCATATTCTCTAAACCAAAAACGTCCTGTCATGTTGTGATCTCTATTTCTTTCAAAGATTTTCATTTAGAGTCCGTGGATGTATTCTAGTGAATTACAATAACGATGGGTCGAACCCTGTATTTCATTCTTAATGGAAAATATTTGTGATCATGATAAACAAATTCGTTCAAGCCCACCAATTGATGTCTGAGATCATGACATTCTATTCTCATGAGGAGTCCGACGTTGCAGTATGAAACGATTGATCTTGACTTCGTTTCTGGAAGATTTAGGTAATCTTTTGGGTAAAATGGATACCCTATATAAGATCACCATACTTATACCTAAAAAATGAAAGGTGGCTTTCTCATCATAATCATTCAAATACATTTACATGTTTCGTGGTGGTAGTTATTTGTGTTTACCTCATTGGTCAGAAGGATGAATGCTTGTGAGCTATGGACCTGCATGATACGTAGGTGAAATATAGTGAAGAATGGTAGTCACTGGACTTGAAGGAATAATTTGCGCCAGTCATATCCGAATTTCGGCGATGGTCGACTGGTCGAATCCAAGCCTTGAGGAAGACCTTGAACTCTGTCAATTTGGCCATCTTAGTGGATTCTACCATGCTATTATGATAAGAGTTCTAGACGCCTTGGTAGACGATGCTGAGATCCTTGAGGAATTCCGAGGTAATCTCACTGTTTGGATGGTGAAAGTAGAGTTGGGTTAGGGATTTCTTCGTGTCATTTTCCTTTCTCCTATAGGCCGTCATCATCCCATGGTTCGTTTTTCTGTTGTCATTGGTGTATGATGCTTGAGCTTCTTTGCTTTGGCCTACATCATGTTTATTTATAACCATGATAATGATTATCATAATTGCGATTGTGCCCGGAGTCCCTTTTGACCCAAATTGATCATGTTGACATGTTTGGTCGGAATAATTAGTCGTGGGCCTCTATCATATAATTTGCAATACACTGTAGAATAAACTCACTAATCATTAAGAGGGTTTAAGCCTGAAAGAAATAATATTCGTAGAAATATTTCAGTTTTTATTTATTTATTTTGGGGAGACAAAAAATCAAAATAGGAAACGACTTAATTGACATCGTGATGAATAATTTAGTTTCTAAACTACGATGGGGCTGCGATCTTCAGACCTCTTGGATGACATTAGTTATGCGTTTCTCCCTGACTTTCATTTTAAAATTTAAATTGACTGAAACATCCACCTAACTCGAAAATGCCCTCGGTTGATCAAAGAGTTCGTTTTATCTGTCTAGCTGCTGCAGCCATTGGCATGGAGACTCTTGCTTCAGGTGGTATAGCGATGGAAGTCGGCCAAGATTTTTCTTCAAATTTGATTCTAAAATTTGACGCGGAAATCCAAGAAATGACTGTTTATCTCAATATATCCGGGCTCATAAATAACCAGCGATCATCATTCACTATTTTCTTACTATCGACATGGTGGGAAGGGACGGTCTTCGCGAGATGTTAATTAATTGTGAATATAGATGCCTAAATCCATTCGTTCATTCGCAATAGTTTTTATATCACATCATAATGGCTACGTTGTATATACTGTATATGAAGTTATTACTATCATTAAAACCAAGGTACAGCCCCGTGTATGAGATAATCCTTCGGGTTTTGGGAATGAAGCGCACAACTGTATTGGAATTTGGTATATTTTCCTGACCATATAACATACCAAGGAAACTGGAAATTTGTGTGGATCCTACTTAAAACGTATATGTCACACCTGCTTTTGGTGCCTTTCTGTTATAAAATTGTTATTATCAGATTATGGACCCTATCAAATGATTGGTTGAAATATATCACGTAACCAGTAATACCCAACAACTAAATAGACTACTGACTGGTATAGAATCCCTATTAACCGGTCATTGTTTTGTGATTAGAATGGTTTGCCAAATAACTCATTTGCACTATTATGAAACATAGTATGCACTTCCTTTTTGCCGAGGCATTTTAATTATTATGTTATTTCATCTTAATATATACTACATAGGTAGACCTACATCTTGCGAGTAATTATTTATAATACACTTGATCGTATGTATGATTTGTAAATAGTTCTTTAATTCATTCTCATCTAGAGGGAAAACATGAATCTGTGTACCCTTTGTTCATTTAACAGTGTTCTTTATAATTTGCCCGCATGGTATCTATTAATTGTAAACAAAACTGCTGCACGCGACATCTGCTTAGATCACCAAGAAATATGAAATAGGAAGACACTGTCTGTCTTCAGAATAAATAAATGAGAGACACAGGAAAGACAATGTCATGCAATCTGATAAAATGACAGGATGAACTATGATTGGACTATTATCATGATTATCACCTGATCACCGGCCAGTCTCTAACTTTAGTTTGTTTCCAAGGGATAGGGATATAAGATTTTTTTAAATACAACATTTACCTACAATGACTTATATTTGTAGAAAAAATATTTGTAAATGATTATCCGTCTCATATGGTATGGCGAATGGGTGTGTATTTTATTGCCAATGATATGCCCACAGTCAAGCTAAATTGAAATGGGAATTGTGAGTAAAAAGCAATTCTTATGTTAATCAGCCTCTTGAACTGTGTGCATTTGACCTGTATTGGTAAATGATTCAGTTTTATTAAACTTATCTTGAAGTTATAAAATGACTTTACGAACGTTCAGAACAAATGCTACAATATTGATCATAATTTTGATCGCATGACCTAAATTTGATCTCTATCCATTCTTCCTTTTGCATTTTTTTGCTTCGATTATTTCATATGCAGTGAAAGAGAAAAAGTGTTTGAAATTGCTTTTGGTACATGGCTTCTGTTCTTCGTAAAATCATGCATTATAATTATTCTCACTCACGATACATTCTCATGAACTCAGTGTAGCCTGTGTGTTATTAAAAATATATTCACTTGGCCTAATTACGTTGACATAGCGAAGATTTGCTCGAGGCAGGTGCTTTAGTCTGCATCGGTGGTATTTTTTGATGTAGCTCGGTAGCAAGTCCCCCCTATGCCAATTCATTATTTTATTTAGAAACTTTAAAGGGGAATCCGAACTTAGTAATAATAATGATAATAATATGTCCATTTATATAGCGCAGTTACTGTGTGCATATACTCAACTGCGCTTTGATAATTGGTATCATATTATTACCCCGGCTGTAGCTCAGCTGCCATATTAATAGGCGCTAAAGCGTTCAAGGAATAAATCCTACCGGGTACCCAGTCACCTCACCTGGGTCGAGTGCAGCACATTAATTTCTTGCCGAAGGAAATAGCGCCATGGCTGGGATTCGAGCCCACGATCCTCTGTTTCAAAGTCCGGAGACTAATCCACTGGGTAGCAATATAAGGAGTGGAAAAGAGCGAAGTGAAGCAAATGGAAATGTGAAAGAAATCCAAGAAATCGGACAAGGAATAGTTATAAAGGTGATTAGGAAACGAGACTACGAAGATATATGTGCCTGGCCTTGGAATATATTAACACGCTCTCATATTTGCCATGTATAGTTAATTTTGTTGGGGTTTTCTCAATACATGTAGCATCGTTTGTCTCGAAGAAGAAATCAAAATAACAGTATTATTCAGTGTAAAACTCTTGGAAAACAAAACATTTAATTCATTTTGTGTATCGCATCGAATAGGTCGTCACTATCTCCCCCACACTCTAAAAAATGAAGTGCTAATTTAGCACTTAATGTCCTTTTATAGTGACTGCACTTTAAATGCTGATTTAGTCATTCAAATTTAAACTAGAAAATCAGCACTCAAAGTGCAGTCACTATACAAGGACATTAAGTGCTAAATTAGCACTTCATTTTTTAGAGTGTAGTAGTATATAGAAATAGTAGTATAGTGGTAGTAGTAGTAGTAGTAGTCGTCGTAGTAGTAGTGGCGGCGGTGGTGGTGGTGGTGGTGGTAGTAGTAGTAGTAGTAATGATAATAGTAATAGTAGTAGTAGTAGTAGTAGCAGCAGCAGTAGTAGTAGTGCTATAGATGTTGCTGTTGTTTTTGTTGTAAGAAACCTTACCTTTCAAAGTATTTCATCAATAGAAGGTAAAAAACCGAGGAAGTCGATCTCTATTTTAGTAAAAATAGTTTTCAATTCATCAGGCCTAAACTATATTATAATAAACTCGGGAATTCTTTACATATTTAATGCCACTATGGGCTAAAATCTGTCAGAACTGTCTTAAAAGTAATCAAACTGGCCCACGTCAAATGATTTATGTTGAAATAAGATAACACCATAGTCTCAGGTTAAGAAAGTAAAAGGTGCTCATCCTCGTATTTCTGTCCATCTTCCATGAAATTGTATATATTGAACTTGACCGTTGTACCAAGGAGATAAATGGTTGTACCTAAATATGCAATCATTTATGATTTTTAATGGTTAACTTGTCCGGCTAAATCCGCTGTTCCGAGGAGAGGTCATTGCCGGGGTCAACAATCAAGTCCTTTACAGGCCATGGGAGGCTTTAAGAGTGGTGTAAATACGATGCCATTTTTGACCTTGTCCTTTACAAAATTGCTACAAACTTCTTTCTTGTGTAAACGAACTTCAGACTTTGGTTTACATGACCAAGCAAGCCCTCGTCTAAATTTCTCTCCTTTCATCAAGGAAACACATTTTAAAACATTGAACAATCTGGTAGTCGTCTTGAAGCTTACTTGTGCAGTTGTTGGTTACGCCCTTTTTATTTTTTGTGTGCCGCCACATACAAGCAGCTCGCTATAGTAATATGTCCTTGTTATGTTATTCAAATAGATTCCATGAAGTGCCACTTCCTCATAAATTGTTAAAAGTCACTACTCGAACAATTCATGACTCTGTTACTAGTATTCTTTTATTAATCCACCCTTACGTTAGAGAGATTCATATGAACGTATGGATACCATTGCATACCTCATCTGATCACGTGATGTGCATCCTAGAATCCCATACAACATTCGTCATGCTCACCCGGGGGATCATACCGGAAGCGTTGGGATACTTTTGAACTCTTGGAAACGTTTTTACATAAAACAATCTCCATATCAAAGACCAATGTTTTTAGGTATACAATTAATTTCAATCGATGTCAATTAAAATTGTTAAAAAGCACCTACCCTTCCATGCGGCAAGGGCAGAATTGCAAATTCCAAAAACACTTCTACATGCATGTTCGATGAATAAAAAAGAACATTTAGAACGAGCATATATCAAATGGTTAATTACCAATAAAGTTAAACCTTTATGAAATCTATTGGTTTCCCAAAGATTGATCCATGGTATAATAGGCCCTACTTGTGACAAGAAGGATTGATTTGATTGATTGGTTTTGGTATTATTTGTATCATACTACTACTACTACTATCTACTACTACTACTACTACAATATACTGCTAATCCTCCTCCTACTTCTGCTGCTCCTGTTGCTGAATATAAATATGTTAAAAACTACATTTATTAATAAAAAATACATAAAGTATTATTCTTTTTTCCAACGTTAGGACTGTTTATCATCTGATAAATAATATTTTAAAAAAACACGAGATGTTCATGAATATGGCCAGTACTGTAGGTGATATTGCATTGTCTAATTTAAGTCTGGACAAGTCAATTGAAGTCGAATAGTAAATTACACAAAGCGATGATCTACATGCATAACATGACAGAACATAACAAAATTTAACCGCAACAGGTGTGCTGGTTACTTGTTGTCACCGTGTGTCATTTTTGTTTAATTGATATTGAGGGATATTAAACATAAAACTTGTCCCGTCGGGATGGACCAATCACTTCACGCCTGTCTCTCGGGGGAGCTGACAGTGTTTAAACGGGGGTAGACGGTCGCTGTTTCCTGCAGTCAAAATGATTGTCTTACTCACACTCTGCCTACCATTAATGAATAAATTAGTGATTGAGTGACAGGTCATTACAGACGATGAACGATTTCAGATTAAGTTGTGCGGATTGGCGGCTCTTCGCTCTATCATGAGTCAATAATTCTTGAGAAGGAATGGGCTTATTCATCACAGGTAGTTCTTATCCATTGTTATTATGTGTTTATCAATCAGGTTAATTAAAAAAATTATGATGTATGAAATTATTATAAAGAATGCAAATAAAGATCTGAACTAAAGCATGTATAAAGGAAGCCCTTTACGTTGGATTTAAGAGATTTTGATGTTAATCCAGTTAATGTATCCAGGAATGGATCGATAATCGATATCATTTTTAAAAAGTCATCTATATTATTTTCTAGTTTTTAAGGCTATTGGTTCCAAGAAAGGAACAAGTAAATTGTGATAATAGGCCTGCATTGCTGAATCCCCTCCAAATTTGTCCTGTCTTTAGTATTTTTATCCTCGTTAAAGCTCTTCTTCTCATTCTCGCACTGTCATGACTGTTGTAATATATGAAGCCACACCAACGAAACTCCCCAAGACAATTAAAATTATTTCAAATGACAAAGCATATAGGCATTGGTCGGGTCGGTTAAGAACCGCTATTGTACATACTTTTTCCTCTCTTTGCCAAACTATCCTTGAGTCAAGATAAACGAAGTTGGGAACAATGAATTCAAATTTAGGTGGAATGTCATGAAAGAAACGGTCGACTGCAAAATGATAACTGTTATACCCCCACCTCCAAAATATAATAAATAAAACCCGAAACTGTCGAATGGATAAACTTCAGTCCCATGTAATTATATGCTTTTCCGTGAGCAGTGCATTTTACCTTCGAAAAATTGAATCGATTTGTTATTAGTTTGGCTATTCCATTGCTTTCCAACAAACACCAATCATGCCAATTATGCGTTTTTTGGCGATCACTTTAATAGAAATGTTTCTTTCAATTTTGTTTAAATTAAAGGAACATAATTGTATACTGTCCCTTCTACTTCGTCAATATCGCCGATCGAAGAGTCCCGACGAAGGGTACTTAGCATGCTTACCATCTAAATGTCTGGTAATAAGCTGAATCACATCGAAACATATGATACCAATCAGAGCGATTCCCTGCTGAGCAGAGACGAGTAAGATTAGATGAGAGACAAGCAAAATGACTTGAGCTGGACTTGAACATCTATATTTGTTCTTTTTGATGGGTTTTTTTTTTTTTTTTGGGGGGGGGCAAGTCAACTTGACCATGGAACTCTTATGATCATGATGATGCCAAGTACTGCTCGGTAAGAGATACATGTCCTGGAATTTAATGGACCACCTGAGTGAAAGCAATATTGTTAAAATGGGCGATCAGAACGAAATGCTGTGTTAATATACGCACATTCTAGGATTATTAATGATGGAGCTGATGATGTCACACACTATTTTTTCTTCATTATGCAGAATAAGTCATTGATTTTTGTAGATCTCATTGACAATGTGGGTGTCAGTTGAAGGGCATCATGGAATGACTTTGGCCTGTACCATCTCGGGTTCCATGAACATACACTACAAAAACTCCGGTGTTGATTTAACATCAGCCCGGAATCTATATATGTCGACACCAGAGAAGTATTGAAACAACACCAGTTTGGAATCAAACCGATGCTGTTTTAATACTAATTGGTGTTGTATAAACACCTATCTGGTGATAGACCAAAACGAAACTGGTGTTGTTTAAAACTTCTCTGGTGTGGACATATTATAGATTTCGGGCTGGTGTTAAATCAACACCGGAGTTTTTGCAGTGTAGAAGCGCTTCCAGACCTCTCTATTAGTTGTTTCACTAACAGGCTTGGGTCTTTAACATGCTCCAGATAATTGCGCTCGTATGCTATGCCAATCAGCGAGTGTGGCAGGTTTGCAACATGTAATGGCAATGCTAGATACATTAATATATATAGTGTTTCAAAACTCTTCCTATGACTGACAGATCAAGTGCTAATTTTATCCTCGATTCTCTATTCTGAGGCAATACATAAGGTTCATTAATACAAAATACTATCAGATATGAATGTGATTGTCGATAATCCAGCCATGGATGTACTCAAATAATTCACTGGTTCAATGGAATTGATGAATTTAGGTGCTCCTCAGCATTATTTTTCAACGTCATTCGGATTATAACTTAATAAGCTTTTCCAAAGTCCTAGACGACATTCCTTCGCACCGCCCTTGTTTTGCTTGCCATGCTGCCTTTCACTTACCCATTGCAGCGATCTTCATTCCTGATGATAATTGACTTTGACATTGGCTGTCAGCTCATGATTGGCGCATCCAAAAGAGGTGTTGCTTTGTGCAGGAAGACGCCAGATAAATGGGGACTTAGGTGTGCTAAGTATTTCTAGTGAATTTCTTTAAAGTTTTCTCCATTTTCCTAAACAATGCTGTATGTAATTTTTTCTTGTATATTATCACATTCAGGCTCTCATAATCTGAGACAAGTTATTCCCTGGTAATGTTGAATTCACTAAGCTTTTAAAGTATTAAATGGGGACTAAGGCGAGCTAAATATTTCTATTGGATTCCTTAAGGTTTTCTCCATTTTCCAAACCAATGTTGAATGTAGTTTATTCTTGTATATTATCAAATTCAGGCTATCATTTCTTTGTATAATCTGAGACAAGTTATCCCGTGGTAATGTTGAATTCACTAAGCTTTTAAAGTATTGCTGACAAAATTGCAGTCACACTCACATCAACCAAACAGTTTCTAGTCCGATCAAAACTGTTATGGTATTTATAATTTCATCTATCGGTCTGTTTGAAACTTTGGAGTCAATTTCGTTAGTGTGCTGTAAGTAGAATCATGGTTTTCTCTTATTGTAAGGACCTTTATGATTCAATACCATATTATAATATTATATAATTTTATCGCTTTCTTTCTTTTACCCACTAAGATTTCCATACGTTATCGTTATAACGTGAAATACACACATTGTAGGCATATTGTTTATTTTGTTTACACCATTCATTACTCATCATTTCATTCCCATCCACACACACATACACACTCACATTCGCCCTCTCCCACACACACACACCATCACTATTCCTCACACACACACGCACCCCAGTACTCTCACACACAATCTTATGAAAGGATAATAATACCTTCATCATCATGATCATTGCAAAAAGAATCCTGGCCAACTCATGGAGATCGCACCAGCGGGTCAATACGTTGGCCCATTTAAGCCTCTGTGGCAAATGGTCCTACAAGTGTAGGGAGAAAGTTTAAGTTAAAAGGTCACAAAAAATTGATGTCATTCATTCATCACGTTTATGAAGAAAAAAATCGGGGTATATATGTATATTTTTGAAATGATGTTTGATTTTAGACTGAAAGTCACACAATCTGTATGTGAATACATCCCGGGGAATACATATACAACGAACAAGAGAAATCAACTTTCCAATCATGCATATACAAGCTCCCGAGAATAGCTACCGCATCGCCTTCCTCATTACCGTCCTTCCTTTCAAATCTCCGATTTAGAATGATGATTTGTCATGTGAAATTCGCTCTGTTGCCCCTCTGACATAAATCCTGAATTTAAAGGTACTGTTGTATCTCATGTTTTGCAATACCCATATACGTCTGGTCAGCGTAGCCAGTATTTAGTCGGGATGACTTAATCTCGTTGATTTCTAAAGTGTGTCGAAAACACTGAGCAAGTCTGCTTATAAAACCAGTGGCCCTCCATGTGGGCCTATGTTTTATACAGTATCTGAACCCATACAGACTACTGTAGAATGGCAGACATTTGCATCTCGAAATGCTATAACCATAATCGTGGAAAAGATTATCTTTATCATTGATTAACAGCTACTTTAAGCGTGTTAAGTCTAAAAGTGAAAGTGATCAATTCCCCTTGTTGTAACTACCAAGCAATTTACAGAATCCAAAGAAATGACCACCAATGTTTTTCTGTTATTCATGTTATTCTGTAAGAAGACAGGTCTATTTGCAATAAAAGTATCTATCCGTACATGCCTTTCAATGTTGGCACTTTTTTCAGCGAGGTCCGAGGTTCCTTAAATTACATCGTCCTACATCGGCCTACGCCACCACTTTCGTGGTCTAGTCCTAGGATTTCAAAGACATTCTGTCGAAATTTTGGCTTTCGGAAACAATGTCAAGTTCTGCCTCAATCTGACTGCTTCAATATTAATTGTCACACCTCTTACAAGTTACCCTGTGGCTAATTGTTTCCCGATTCATCTTCATTTCAAAGCTAAGGAACTCTCTATTAATAAAGCTATGGAATATCACGATGATGACGATGACTGCAGATCATGCGGCTGTGTTTTCCAAAAGGACCGCCTGAATTATATTAGGAATAATCCTACAAGTTGTATTATAATTGATGAAAGCAAAATGGTATAAGGATATTTAGAAATCGTTGATTTTCATTTTGCCATATCAATGGTGACACAGTATACGGTAATCCTAAAATAATGATGGTTGTGTAATATTTTTGAAAATGAAAGAGCTGGTTCTATGGTGTTCAACATTTTGTTTAATGATTATTTGGACCATAGACACATGCGAGGAACATATTGATGGTAGCAAATTTCATACTTAGGATTTATTATTTGTGATTTGATTTGATTTATTTATTTCCACATTCCAATAACAAAAGTATATACAAGTGTAATAAAAAAATTTCAGCAATACATAACAATAAGCAAATGACATAATGAATAACATATGAATACATTCATTCTGACAATCTAATTGAAATATATTTATACCTGATGATTTTTTTTTAATTATTAAAACAAATAGCAGAAAAAATCTATAAACATGTATCGACAAAATACATTTTGAAATGTGGGAGACCTCCATCTTAAGCTTAGAGCTTGATATTGATAAAGGCCTCGAAAGTAAAGGGGAACGAAAACCAGACAAACAGTGCAATTTATTGCACAACTCGAACTCATGACGACTTGAACCACGAACCTCAAAATGTGCCGTTATTCCGAATGCAGCTGGATCAAATGGCTACAATGCCCATATGATTTTTTTTTGGTAAAGTGTCAGAACTCGTCTCTTCAAAGCAAGCACAAATATTGATTTATCATCATTCCATTATCTGCCAAATTATCACGTGACAAAGCCCATTGGCGTCTGACCTTGCATTGACCTCTAACCCTATGGTGTTTGTGAAGAGTCTTCCTTGACAGTAATGGCTGATGTGATACGATGTCGCTCTTGTTTGAACTATTTCGGTCCCCCTATCTGTAACACACACGCACACACGCACAAATTTATCATTGCACAACGCACACAATATCTTTCTCTCTCGCTCTTCATCTCATACAACAGACAGTGATGTACTCGATTGTTTTGGCCTACACAACTACTCTGAACTCTAAATACATTATTAATCTTTTCTCCATTCGAATTTTATTGTATGTAACATTTATACTCTAGGCCAGGGGTTCTCAAACTTTTTTTTTGAGGGGCCAGATGAGACTCCAAGTAAACCTGAAAGGGCCAGGGTGAAGTGGATACTTAGAAAAGACCCTTGCGGCCGGGGTCCAAGATGCTCTCGTGTGCAATCTGGCCCTTATTTTGGAGGAGCATTTAATCCAACAAGTTTATAACAGTGTCATATATGCATGGAACGCAGGCAAAATTAGAAAATATTTCAAAATACAGCGAGAGTTAATATCAATGATAACAAAATTGTAGTACTTGGTAAATAGGAATCTAGATTGTACCTAGGGTATTGGGGAGACAGATAATGTCTTGATGTATCAAAATGTTTTGTAGTCAAAGTAGATTGAATAATAGAGCATGTCTGTCGTAGACTCTAACAAGGATGTCAGTCTTCTAGTCTCTTTCAATATAGGAAAAGTGACACTGTCAGCACTGAACAAGTTGCTTGAACCTTGGCACAAAAGGTGTAATTGCCAGACGAAGGCACTGGTGAAAATGTTCACTGGTCAATCAGGGGCCGCGGAAGCGGGGGGGGGGGGGGCTTCACAGCCCCCTTTTTTCCAAAACCATGTACAAAAACGTAAAAATGACCATATGATTGTGATTTTTTGCATGGCCAGCCCCCCCCCTTTGAAAACCGTTCCGCGGCCCATGTCAAGGTACTTCGGTATGAGTTAGTTCTTTAAAATGTTTATTGTGGAAAATGCACTTTGGCACCTGTATGTAGATCCAAACATGGTGAGAACAGCGCTGGTCATAAGAAAGTAAATCGAACAGACAGAAAAGACTCCACTAAACCTTGTTTAAAAGTCAAGTTTATTTGACTGCCATTACTTTTGTTACTGTTAGGTCTACATGGATACACAATGTAATCATATTGAGCTATGTTTCATATTGTGGTTTAAAAGTGATTAAAAAAACCCAGCAGAGTCTCGCGGGCCGGATTGAGAAGTTCCACGGGCCGGATCCGGCCCGCGGGCCGTAGTTTGAGAACCCCTGCTCTAGGCTAATGAATGTTGTTATGATTTTACGCTATACTCCCGTGAAAACCAACTTTGAATTACTATTAAGTCAGCTTTTTAATACTAGCAAGGTTATATGAAGAGGAGAATTGAAACAAAAAACGTTTTCCTATATCACTTATCTTAGTGCTTTTCGAACATGCTCACGACAGAACACATCACTATGAGGCAGTAAAGTTGTTAATCCTGAGAAATATAACACTGGCTACAGTCCCTAGACCTTTCATCGATGTGTGAGCTAGGTGGGTTTAGTTTATCTTTCGCACACTCTTTTGTGCAATCATTTTTTTTGTGGACATGCCAGACATTTCTTCTGAGATCATAAATATATCATCACTTGGGAGATTGATCCGCTCCTGGTCCCATTTCGACATAAAACACGTACTTGAACTGTTTGGGGGTCATGATCTCTAATAAAATTGATACGGTAATTGAAAATTTATAGTTCCCCTGATATCAGGCTTTCAGGGTGATAGGACGATACCTTAGTTCCATCTCGGATACTGATAATGACCCTAAGGATAACATTAGTGCAATTACTCCAGTTGCAAATGCTCACCACTTATGATAGGCTTAAGGAGATGGAGAACATAGTTCCTTGTATTCTGTTACATCATTTGATTTTTTCCCTTTTTACTTAATTTTCATTTATTTTATCCCTTCTTATCAACTACATTTATTAATATAGCAATACATTTATATAAGATTTTTGATTGAAAAGAACATATGTAAAGCGCTTATAAGCACTGTCGATATCATTGTTGCATGTTTGGTTTAAAATCTTAATTTTCCTGAATTTTGAAATGTTTCCTCATTGTTCAAATATTAACGAAACAAAGATATGTCACTCAAGATATACTTTCCCCCCTTAAAGATTCTATATTCAAAATATACTTTCATTTACACTCTGAAAAAAAGAACAAATGAGAGTCAAATTTCATCTATTACTTAATTCCATAAAACTTTCCTGAAAAATCATTGCAGGTTTAGGGTAGACGAAATGATTTACCCGGTTTGGTCCTGAGAAGTCCTAACGTATACTGCACTAGGACTAGGAGATAGTCATTCGATCTTTCCTTAATATAATTTTAAAAGTGACCTTCTGTATCTTTTTTCTTCAATTTTTCAACACGAAATGAATAATTTAGAAAGAGAAATAGGAGACAAATATTAAAATGATTGGTGGGCCCTTTAACCTACTCTGCAACTCGTTAGCCATATATCATCCAGACTTTCAAGTTTATGGATTGTTAAGCTTTTGATGGTGGTGAACCTGACGAAGGTTCATTCCGTATCATTCGCTGACTTTACAAGTGAATCTTTTGGGTATAGCCTTGCGGAAGAGGAAATACAATTCTTTGAAGTATATCATTTAAATAATTTAATCTAGTTGATTTATTATGACTTCAACTGTATCATGAAGGAAACAAAAAAAACACCATTCTAAATGATAATCACATTGGGTACCTGGAAATGATAGCTCGCGTCCACCGTCTTCGTCTTCACCCCCCCCCCCACACTCCCTTCCCCTCACACACAAACACACACACCTATTCACCTCCGACATGTCCGATCATCAGGCATATACATGTATAATACATTATGTACATAAGTAAGACACTACAATCAAAAGTAGGATAATTGATCTTCACCCCCACACACTCCCCTCCCCTCACACACAAACACACACACATATCCGCCTCCTCAAATATTCATACATGTAGTTAGTGACATATAGGCCTATACATGTTTAATGTATTTATGTACATAAGTAAGACACTATCAGCCAGAGCGCTTAAAGTTTCATTTGAACAAAGTAGGATAATTTATTTGCTTTATTAACTGACACATCCATGAACATGATAAATACAAGCTTTAAGCACGTCATACGAATAATAATATTAATGATGATGATATCAATAATAATGAAAATAAATATGATAACATCAATAATGATAATAATAAAAATAATAATAAATATAATAATATAAATAAAAGAAATAATAATAAGAACAACAAAAGTAATAATAATAATTCTTGTTTACCAAGGGTAGCCATTTCAGCTCTTATGAACAGTTCTCCCGGTGGACCAAGCATTACATAATCTATTAGCAAAAGTAATATATGCATTTTATTAGTGTAATTGATTGGGCCTGTATTTACATGATTCGGAAAGAAAAGCAGGTATATTGCCATACAAAATGATTCTGGAATTGGTTGATATACATGTACAGGGACTAATATAAACAAAACATCAATAAATTGACGATGAACCGTAATCTTATTCCGGGTCACGTGATTTGAAAGTTGCCCCCTTCATTCTGAGATTCTCTCCATTAGACATGGCAGACAGGATTTGAACCTTATATTGGCTATATGAAATTGACACGATGCCAAATGTACCACTCTTACTGCACTGAGACAATAGCACGAACTAATCGAGGTATAATTGCATCGTCGCGTGTATCACTATTATAATACCTCGTTGTCCACATAATTGGTCGTACACAGTGACATTTCCATGACATTTATTTTGTTTGCGATTAATCTCCATGATCAAATTGAGGTATTCTGGATGTTTCGTGAGAAGAAAGCGGAAGAGAGGAAACCACAATCCTGACACACATGTCAAACTGTGATTGATGTAATGAATATAGCATTAATTGATATCGCCCGCGTAATATGGGTGTATTCTTTATCCTCTTGCGCTCTTTCTCTCTGTCTCTGCGTAAGGGTGTGTGTGGGTGTGCGTGATGGTGTGTGTGTGTGTGTGTATTTCTCTCTCTTTCTCTCTCTCTCGGATACACACACATCAAATGATACATTTTTATGTATTTCTAAGTAGCAATGAATATACATTTTGAGTCGAACTTTGCCGTTTCATTTTTAACGCTTTTGAGGTGGCCGCAAAAGGAAAAAAATATATGTGATCGAGGGGAAATGTTTACGAGTATGGAATGTTCACATGGACTTTATAAATCTCAACTTCCATAATTATTACACCCTTAAAAAATGAAATCAAGAGAGGCACTCATCAAGTCTGGAGTGATGACGACTTTTCTTTTTGTTTTTTAACTTTGCTTCTCAAAAACAATATCTAACCTCCTCATTGCCCATTCTGTGATCCTGAAATGCCCCTTCCTCGCTTTAGCTGTGATAAGACAGTTTGATTCATTTGTCATTACTACTACACGGTACCTTTAAATCAGAGGTCTGCACCACCGTGAACATGGTCAAGATGTATATGTCCCTCTCAAGATCAGGCAACCAAGCATGTATCTTTACCCCCCTCCTAATTGTTTTCAAATGTGCCATCCTGGATTGCCCGGAATCCGAGCAATGATAGATGCATTATGGATTGTACACATGTTCATCTCGTATTATTTTGATCTCATTTCACACTCCATCTGGACTCCAAGACTGTGGGCGTGGGTGTGTGTGTGTGTGAGAGGGTATGTGTGTGCGTTGGGAGACGTGAGTGAGCGTGGCCCGGTTCATATTACAGACGTCATGGACGAATTTAATCTAGAAATCATTAACCTATGCACTGAGTCAATCATTATTATACAAATACAACTTATAAAGTCACTTATTCTAATAACAAAATTATTCATAAACCAATCAAGAAATTTCTGTTGTATAAAACTGGAAGTTTACAACAAAGATACATTTCGCAAAACCTTAAACACAATTATAATGCTTTGCTTTTGCTGCAAAGTAGACATTTTCCTCAGCCTCATAATATAATCGCTGTTCATTAAATATAGTGTACACCGTGTCATATATCCTATCAATAATTCAACGAAACACTATTTCTATTTTTAGGATCATTCTGATAAATTCCTCCCCATGTTGAATTTTGAGAAAACAATCCACCAGGAACCTTGTTAGAAAGGATGCCGATTCAAATAATTTCCATCGAATTTTCACGGGTGTAAAGAGGTCAGACTTCATTGTTTTCTGAAACCTTCTGTAGGTGAACTTGCAATTGGTCTTTAATAGTCACGTGGTGATAGGCATGTTCCCCAAGGAACTCAAAGGTTCCTAGTTTCCTTAATACATTATGTTTACCTGTATTATAATTTACGTTTCGTTCTGTTCTGGGGAGCGTTTCAACAACATTTTTGACAAGTTGTCGGATCCGACAACCTTCCTTGATTTTGATTGGCTGAGAAGCACGGTTTCTATGGTACCTGTTGGATAAATCGTCCGACAATTCCTTTCATGAAACGCTCCCCTGATCTCGATAACAAAAAAAAACACCATGCCATAGATTTCATTAAAGCTTATAAAATGGTGCATATACTTACTTTCATAGATTACTCATTACCATTTTCATGAAGTTGTTACTTCTAATGTCAATTTGGATGAAACTTTGTTGCTCGCAACTCTATTAGTAATGTTCTAGTAAGCTTAAAATCCAACCCTTCCATGTTTTAAGAGTTTACGGTACAAGACAAAAACCGAAAACTGCTAGTATGCCTATTTTTACTAAATGACCTTTGGCTTTATAGTAATAATATCTAGAAGTAGAAGGGGTCGATCTATTAAACACAAAGAATGTGCTATTTGAAGGTAGATATCTAAAAGGGTACAGGAAGAGTATCTACTTGGGCAGACATAACAGAAGTGACTTGCACTTAACATGCCACATGAAGAAAGAAAGGAGAGGAATAAGTGTCCTGCAACTGTGACATTTGGGACTAGATGAAGTTTGCAAAGGAATTAGTCGTCAGTGCATGGATAGTGTTTGTAATGGTGTATATGGCTACGATGTCAGGTTTGCTAGTCCTTAAACCGCTGTATCAACGCACAATCGCTCTCTCGCAAGATACTGAACCTGATTTACCTCCCCAACCAAGGGAAGAATGGGTACCTGCTAGAATCAGAACTTTTTAACATGACTATTTTTGTCATTATACCCAATATTTAACGCTGCTCGATTAACTCGACAGAAATACTTTGTTTAAAACTACTTTTAGTACGACATGCAGCTATTTTGTCAACTTCATATATTTCAATATTGCAATGGGGTGTGTGAGGAGGGTGTGTGTGAATGTTTGATGGGGTGGGTTTGAATAGATAGAGCAACAATACACAATACGTATGTGAGACCTGTTTCTATCATTATGTGAAACGTTATCATTATCATTGCCATCGAGAAATGGTACTATGTGACATTATTTTACCCGTTCATAGCATTTGAGAACATGTTTCTTTGGTTCAATACGGTAGGGATGAAAGTTGAGTTGTTGACTTGGTGTTCGCCTTTTAGGCTAGACATTTGCAAATCCTTCTGAGTGCCCCTTGTTTTTTCTCAGCCCTTAATCCATGTTCGGTATATAGACCCAGACGTTCGTTTTTCTGTTAGGTTTCTGACCTAGTTAAATGGCCGCCGCCTTTTCGCCATTCTACTGATTGACGCCTCCCCATGTGGGAACCAATACCCCCTTAATATGGAGAATACAGTCGGCACATCTGAAAGCGAATAGATTACTCATGGGGAGGAATCACAAGTCAAAACAATGTTAATGCTTCAAGAACGATCCAGGATGGGGGTTTATGTTATTTTGAAATTTAGGACAGTTCATTGGGAATTTATCGAATCTCTTCACTCTGATTTCGACGCCAAAATCTTGCAAGGATTGGTTTAGAAATTTATCCTTTTCCTCCACTATTGTAGATATTTCAAAATGTCAAATAAATTATATTGACCATTTAACTACTAAATAATTTTACTCAAATATTGTTTATGGTCATGGTCGAACGTAGAAATTATTTACTTGAGAAGGGTGAGAATACATGTCCGAAATCATATGTAAGCGAGTAAAAGAATGTTGTTGGGCACACTCCGGGGCACACTCCACGTGCAAAGGTTTTAAAATCCCCTCTTGCCATGCTTGCTGCGTACGGTCGTACGCATAGAGGCTCACAATTAAATTATTGAAGTGCTTGCAAATTTTGTTCTGGTAAAAATATTTAATTATAAGATAATATTTTATCCTGCATGCAAAGCAAAATGTGACTTTTGCATCGGTTTTGATCTTTCATGATTATTTCAAACGTAATTAGTAGTCACATTTTACTGAGACTTTCGATGTCTATCGAAAATGTGATTTAGTAAAGGTCAAGATCTTTGAGATTGATGTACTGTCGTAAGCAACTATATCTGCATACAAGTTTAGTATGGAATGGGAGAATGATGATTTGAGATATTTTTTAATGTGCTACCATTATTATTTTCCAAAGCAGAGAAATGAATAATGCTTTCGGTTTTTTTCATCCACAGATATCCTAAACAAGTTTGCATGATTGTGATTTCCTATTCTTCATGTTTTTTTTATAATTAACTATTAATAATAAATTAACATAATTTATTCAACACAATTTGTTTATTTACAATTATGAATAATACTAAATACAACGCAATCAAATTACAGGATTTTTTTAAACATAGATTTTGTGATTTAAACCAATCTTAAGACGCCGCCCCCCCCCCAAAAAAAAAAAGCTTATAACCTCTAATTTCTTACAAAAATGTTGGGCAACATACTGCCCACACAACAACTGGTTAAAACTTTAACCAAGTCTGGGTAGTTTTAAACCAATAATGCGTGCTTTGGGTGAAAACTACACAGTATTGGTTGAAAACTATCCAGAGTTGGATGATTTTTTTTAAACCAATTCGTTGTGTGGACAGTATGTCGCACAACACTTTAACAGTGTACATGTTTAATGCCTAGGAATCGGAGTATTCCTCATGGGTACTCCCGGACAGCTTGATAGAGTTATCACGTTTTATTAAATAACGCGTAAGGAAGTGCCCAAAATTCAATTCATTACTATTTTGGAATCGGTTGGATATGCTAGTGATATCGGTCTGAGCCTTCCTCGTTGCAATCATGGCGATCGTACAGCCAAGATATTAAACGAATCTTGGTTCTTACTCTATAATCGTCACTGGGTTGTTGCTCATCGTTTTTTCAGATGTAGCTTAGCAAGAGGACCAATGTCTTGCTACGGAATTCCAGTGAAAAAAAAAATCAGAATTGAAAGGAGTCAGAAGATTTTACCTAAACCGATGAATGTAGTGTACTCGGATGACCTGCACAAAAATGACAGCTTAGAGGCTATGAATATTTTATGATAATCAAAGGTGGGGGTGGCGCCATAAAATGTTTATATGAGTGAAAAACTCCCTTAAAGGTGATTTTTTTTTATAGAAAAGAGGGTGCTACACCTTTCTGATATAGTATTCCCTTTCTTCTTTTTCTTTTCGGCCCTTTCGTGAAAAATTGCTCCCTGCACCACTGTGGTGACGCCCCCGATCCAAAACAAAAATGAAAAGAACACAATTAATAAAATGTAGATTGCAAAAACATGGGCATATATGGAATTTGTTTGGTGCGGGTGATAGATGAAATACTGCAATTCTATTCCATACGTGACCTACCAGCACACCAAAACCACCGATAAGCCGCCAGTTAAGGTTCTCTGTCAATAGCCAAAATAGTAATTTGGTCTCTAACCTCCCCCCAAAAAAATCTGAAAGAGCAATTCTTCTTCTTCATACTGTAAAAATTTGAAGTCGTAAAGTTTAATAAAAGAAAAGATACAAGAGTTTCTTGGACACTACTTTTTCGGACTGCTTAGAAGTTTCATTGAGATTACACAGTATGCATTCTCATGTTTGAGTGAACCTCAAACTTCAAACCTTGTTTTCTCTTTATCTTTTAAGCTCTTGCTGAATTTCCTCTGCGTTAAATCAAGTACTTGTGATGTTTATTGCTGGTAAATTTTTACATATTATATATCATTTCAAAGCTTAGGAAATGAATTTTCAAGCTCAATAAAAATCTCAATATTCATTTTGGTCGACTTATTGTTGGTTTTGGGGTGGCAGGTCACATATATTTCATGTATTCCATGGTATTCTGGAGCAGTGGACATGGCAATTATAGGGACATTTCCTACTGATGTATGATCCTAATCTAAAATACGAATACTGCACATCGTAGGTTTAGAATGACACTTGTGGAAACCCATTGCACCTCTGGAAACAAGAAGATGAGTAGTACTACTTATACCAACCGGTTCGGCCAATAACGAGAGGTTTTGCAAGTTCATGGCGGCTTCATCAAGAACCTACTTACTGAACACCACCCTTCTTCCAGGAGTTCCAGATGCCACTAACATGAGCATGACAATTTGGGGTTGTTCCCCTGTTACATTCATGGGTTACTGTCCTCCAAAGATGCGTCTCTGTCTGATATCTTATTGTCTGATGATTATGTTTTCTTTGCCCATAAGCTTTGAAACTCGAGATGAGGTTGTCAAACGGTCGGACATGGAGTATGGGTTCAATGCCCTCTTTGATTTCTGAAAGCATTCAACAATTACGATCTAATTGCACAAACTCTCATTTTATAATATCTAACATCCAGTTCATTTAACTTTACAACATTTTGGTGATTTTTTTTTCACCGTTGTTATAGAAGGAGACACCAATAGAAAGTAGAAAAGGGCGAGTTGCCTGTTTATTCCACCAATAATGCTTTTTCACAAAGGATTGTAATTGCGGGTTAACATCTTTTATCGACAAATAACACGAAACTATAGGGTACTTAGGAGTGAATGTTCAGGTTGATTGTTTAAATTATTTTCCTTTGTGATCAATTATCCACAGACTTTCGGTAGACAATATATATTCACCTTTCCATTTAGAGAATATTTCCACGATTACAATGATAGTCATAATATACAGACGATTGGTGCTGATCTTACATGACATCATCATGGTAAAGGATCCATGTGTAGATCTACAATTAATCAAGGGGACCCACCAAGACGAGCAGAGCTGGATTCCTGACATTTTATTAATACAGGTGTCCCCAGTGGGATTCACATCCATGGGAGAAGAGAATTTCCCTCTGACAACAGGGGCAGAAGACAAGACAAATATGACCCCCGCTCCTGCTCTAGAAAGCTTCTAGGGTGTCGAAAGAAAACAACCAAGCCGTATTCCCTTATGGGAAATAAGTAGCGTATAGAGTTCAAAGACAATGGACAATAAAAATAAAATGGAAAGAAAAATTAGTGGTCAATTATGGATGGAATTCAGATTATACGAGTTAATCCGTTCGGTTCTTCAGGGAAATTGGTTTTAGGATGTGAGTTACCAAACGAATTGAGATTTAGAAATTGAGGTTCGTGTATTTATTGAATCATTGAAGTAAAGGGGTTTAAGTCCCCCCTCGGGAATTTTCAAAACCTTCGATTTTTATTGCAAATTTTCAATTTTTTCCGAAAAAAAATCTACTCCCAGCTTAGGCCTATGCTGCAGTAGGAGATTTATAAATCTTTCGCTGAAATACCGATTATCATGTTTTTTTAAATTGCATAAACTGATCGTGAATTTAAACAATACATTATACATCCCTTTTGCTAAAATGATTAGATATCAAAATAAAATTACCTTTATCTTCATCATAATTTGCTATTGTTCTTGGAATTAACAATATTGAATCCCATTATTTGAATGATATGAACTATCATTTCATGAATAAGAGAGATAATTTCAGAGAGCTAAATGCAGACATGCCGTGAGGGAGAAATTCTTGTCTCGCACGCCATGACAACATGATTATCTATGGGTGGGCACATTAGGTGACAATGTCAATCACGAAGCAAGCTATGTAGCATCACGAGCTTCAATATTTTAAACTTGAAGGGGGCTTACTGTGAGTTACATAAAATAATACACAGTATGATATTTAAAGGCGTTCTATTTATCCAATGCTTGAAAATAATAATCACATTTTAGTTAGGAATATTGTTAGTGATGCTGTTATAGTGTCGATTTTCATTTCTTTAAATTAAAAGAAACATAATTTTATTGTACATTTACTTAAAACGCTTGTGATTTTTGTTTCTGAAATGCTCATTGATTCAAATGTGCCTTCGGTTGACATAGAAAAATTATATTTAATTGACCAATATTATATACATATTAAGCAGTATCCAGGTAGCCCATTTACGAGAAGTTCGACCCCGGTTGCTCAGTCACCTGATTTTTCAGGCTGGCAATCATATAAGATTTTCCTTTTGTACCATGAATATCTTGTAAAAGTGATTATAATTGGTCCTAATCTTAACGACCTCAAAACGCCTGTAGGGGGTTGCAGAGTAGCGTACAATTGGGCGCTTGTTACTTCTCAGCCATTCTGAATCCTTTTTGACATCAAATTCCCCTTCTTTGACAAATTGTTAAAAATTGTTTCTTGAAAAGATTTAATAGATGACTGGAAGCAAATCGTGTACTTAGCCCTGAGGTATTTCAACATTTTACCGTCTACTTAAGATTACTAAAGCTTTGAACTCGAATCCTCCAAGGTAAATAAACAGAAAAACGGGACTACTCCGGTAACGGACTTGTTATGCTGGAGGCAGGAACAGGAGGCGGTCAGCGATAATATTTGGTGATTTTGGGAGTTCTGGGTGTCGTTTTAGGGAATTCTCCTCACGGCGACAGGTTGATGTCTAAAGGTTACTCCTAGCGACAACATAGCAGACAAAAGGCCAACGAGAAAGTGAAAACATGCATTAGAAACGATGGAAATTAAGTTTACAGGAGTACTATGCAATACAAATTTTTGACGTCGGCGATTTAGCCTGTGCGGGCAGTTAAAATTACTCATGGATGCGCCATGACCGTGTGGTCTGATGGGCTTGACGAGACACATGGGGGTCTAGGGTACGAAACCCGGCTGCGGCGCGTATGTCCTTCAGGCATGTGAGGCCTACATGTATATTGCTCTTTCACACATATTTTGGTCCGAAATATGAGAGCCCATATATGACTGATAAACGATTGATAAAAACCACCCAAACCCAAACACACGCATTACGTTTAGAGTGGAAAGACACCGTAGTCCTGCTCGAATTCTCCCATTTTGTTGTATGAAATATGAAAATACTTATCCATGCAGAGGTTTGTGCTGCAAGGAGCAGAAACCCAATGATCGATCTCTGCCTTGGTGAGCGTTAAGGTGCGTAATCTTTAAAGAACACCTGTCAAGAAAGTCAGTTACAAATAAGTACGATATCCATCTCGCCTAATTTCAAATCAATTCTGTCTATCCCTTCATATTTTTCTCATGCCTTTTTAAACCCCTTCTATTTTCGTGGCTATTTATTCACTAATATATAACAGCTTTCGAAGGCAAATAAATGATTTCAAATAATTCCATGTCATGATCATAATAAAGTTGAGTGGTGTTTTACATCCCTATGTTACCGAGGTTGTAGATGCTGGCAAATGGCGTTTATTGATAGAGGGGTGGTGTCACACTGTCTTGACAAAATTTTATTGAATTAACGATGTGAACTTTTTGTTACCTTGAGCTATGTTATTCATGATTAAATTACAAAAAAAAAACACCTTGGATATGAAATTTGAAAAAATTAGGCATTTCATTTGAAGGTTCCTCTTCCGAATTACTATTGTCATTCCTATAAAAAGAACAAAAAAAGATGGAATTAACTGTTTCTTGTTTTTTAGCATTGCATAACATGAGAAGGTTGCGAGAGTGAAACTTGGAACCATTCGTAGACAACGTATAAATCACAAGCCTCACAATTGATTTATGATTTGCTTTCTGCATTAATTGATTTGATTTCTTGTAGACATTGATTGCAAATTGGAAATTTTGTAATCGATTGTAAATGAGTTTTGTGCAACGCTGCCCGTTTGGACAAATTTTAAACTGCTTCTCTGAACGTTTCTTTTGATCAACTGTTCTTGTGGGTTCGATTCCCCTTTAATAAATATGGCGTCCCTGATCGGATACCTGAGACGAAGTCATGACCCTTGTCGCCTGAAATAATGACTTCCGGCTTGGAGGAGGCATCATGGGACGGTATGAAGGCCAAGCCTACCTGTCACATCGTAACAGGTGTGTCGAGAGTCAATGGCATTACAAGGGTGTCAAGATCATGTCCGCGGAGAGGGGGTTGCTACCGTTCTTACAAATAAATGCTGGAGGGAAGATCGACAGCTGATTGTTTTAATATCCAATACATAAACTTCCGTTCATAGTAGTCAATTTATGTCACACAGGTATATGCCTTGAATGGAATCGGGACTTAGGATTATTTCAATTCAGCTTTTCAATTTTCAGTTCATGAAGTGCTGAATTCAAAACAGTTGTTCTAGTAACACATTACGTGGGCGGCTTGTTCCTATCAGTGTATCACTGAACCTGGTAGCATTAACATTTAAATTGTATTCTATTTTGGGAGGTAAATTTTAGCCATTAGAATGATAAAAATATAACTACTACTTTTAAAACAATATGTAGCAGGTATATGTAACAGATAATCGACATATTAGAACACACCCCCAACGCACCCACGCACACACCTTACACATAAGCAACGATTACAAATTACCTCATGTAAATCTCATGCCTTGGATAAAATACAATTTTTTTAACAACAATGGAAACCTTTGAAAGGTCTAAGGATAAATGGCATTATACATACACTTTCAGCATTGACGTAACCAACCTATAAGTTGGTTCAATATCAAGCAGCCAACTGTTGGCTGAAATAAAATTTCATGCAAAAGAAATTGGGTTAAAAAAATCAGTTGGTAGGTTGACAGCTCAGCAACTTTTGGGCTGATTAAAAAAATTGTTAAAGTGTAAAAATGTTCTTTTCATCATCATCATCGCCAGCGTCTTCTCAATCTAACGATTGTGTTGTGTAGGTGTTGTATTTTGAATGCTGAATCCTAAAAACATGGGCTATGACCTTGTAGGATGAACTTTGCAATCTCGAGACGAGTCTGTCTCTCTCTCTCTCCCCCTTCCTCCTCACTCTGATGCTGCATAGGATGCAAGGTGTCTAATGATGATTGAGATGCTTCCATATTACACGTGTTCATTTGAGGACATGTCTGGATCAAATTCGGAAACAAGGATCAATATCACTTTCTCTACTCCCCACCCCCTCTCTCCTTCCAATATTCCCTGAATTCAAGCCAGTCGTCCAGTGATCAAAGACATCATCATTTAGGCCTGAACGTTGTGGAAACTTTCGCTAATACAAAACAATAACAGGTGTTTTAAAATATGGGTTGTATTTGAAATAGAACATTCGGATGCAATTTAGTAATGTGCTGTGCACCGGCTGTGCAACTTTTTGAAAAAAATAAATTACAAAGGTGTATTTAGAAACTGAAAGTGGTAACTGCAAACACCTTCACATCTGAAATTCAATCTCATGGGTCACTTGCATACGATTTCCCTTTCCTAATCCTATAGACCCGCTTTTGTTACGAGATAATACACACATACTATGTTCAAATTAAAATGTACATTATTATTTTCTGTCTTTTGTTTTGCAGGACTGGAAATTGGTGTGAATTCAAGAGGTCAAAACAAGTCACATGTAATGTTCGTAATGGAACAGAAATGTATATACAACGTGCTGTTTCTCCTTGGTGTAATTATCAGCTGCGTACTATGTATGGTCAGTTACAGCATAAAGATTGTTCCAAGTCATCTTATCGGTAAGTACTCTTTTTCTTTTTTTCTTAACAAATAAATATTGTTTTATTGAAATAATTCATCGGAAAACTTACGAAGCTATAAACATAGGTCAGTTATCGTTATTACGAAAATCGCATTTTATGTAAAACAGAACATGAACTTATTTTTTAAAAGTCATTGTAATGTTCCTCCATTTTGACCATAATGCTGTATTTGTACAATACTCCGCTTCTTTCATTTCGGCTGCTTTGAGATTTGCTGTGAATATTTTGGTTTTTATTTAAGTCCTGTCTATATACATCCTTGTGATTCCCCAGTACTTTGTATTATTCGGGAGCCCTGCAACTAAACCATAGTTGTCATCATTACGACGATTATAGTGGAGATTGAGATAGTTGAATCGATAGACAGCAAGAAAATAGATGAAGAAGGAGAGAAAATGAACATAACCCACCAAATCAAAACAGAGTACACACTTAAAAATAGGTAGTCAAAAATGACCCTATAACAGTCATTTTTGACCCCATTCTCAGGGTCAACTATACACCGAACCCATTGGGGTCATTTATGACCCACTAGATGTAGTCAAATGATTTTGACTACAATGGTAGTCAACAAATGACCCAAATGAAGTAAAAAATTACTACAAAAAGGTCAAAATTTGACTACATTTAAATGAAAAGGGGTCAAATGCAATAGACAGTAGGGTCATTTCATTCCTCCATCCTTTCACTTCAATGTAGTCAATTTCAACTTCAATGTAGTCAGATTTTGACTTCAGTGGTTAGTTGTATCCGACTACTTGTAAGCTAACACATTAATTAGACACAAAAACTAAAAGATTATTGTGCATAAACAAATAATTTATTTATAAAGAACATATTAGATGCTTCCAAAACACTAAATAGCAATACAAGAGTGGTAACATTTAAAATTTGATCCTAAAAAGTACACTGTCAAATTGAAAAGCACTGAAGCATTTTCTAACATTATTAAGACATTACAGATTTTATAATTTGCTTTTCAAATAATTGACCTTGATTGATCAATGATGTGGTAGTAGGCCAAATATCTGATCTGTATGCTTTTTTCTTGAATAAATTCATCTGGTTTGACTGCATTGACATCATAAATAGAGAAGATTCATCTTGACAAAACCAATTATCAATTACTGACCTGACAGTTATGATCCAATTCTCATCGGAACGCCCTCTAGAGAAGATGGCTTTCGACCAGGATGGCCGAAACTGTCAGGTCAGTAATTGATATTGGTTTTGTCAAGATGAATCTTCTCTATTGAAGATCTGTATGCCATCTACAAAGTGTCTACATCAGATTCACATGGAATGATGGCATTTACACACGCATATGATACACCACATCTGACACCTAGATGTTATTACATGAATTGTCCCCAAGAAAAGCTGCATATCATCTGCATTCCTGTTTACCCAATTTTTTTACACTGATGTACATTAATACTGAATAAGTTACAGGATAACATGGAAGTCAATTTGCTTAATTAATTTAAAACAAATTCAATTTCAGTTCATATCGAAAAAGTACGAATTAAAACATGAATTTCTTCACTTGTGTTCGCCACCAATCAAGCTGTATTGCTGATCGATCCATAAACACTATGTATCGGGCTCATTTCAATGGGTTTTACACATGTACCATTTTAAAGTCATATTAATGTATTTACATTGGGTTTTTGAACAGGAAGGACCTTTTGGAAAATTCCCTCTATAAAATTCTATTTGTAACTATTTCAAAGAAATACTTCTACACATTCTATGTAACTCTATTGCAACTCGGGAGCAGTAGCTGCAAGTCCAACATCTGAAAAATGCTTTGTCAGCAAACAGCAATGTACCAAGGGTCACACCAATTCTTAAACTGAAACTTGCTATAATTTACAATTCTATCAGTTACATCATTTTTTTTTATCAGTTAATAGTTGTCATTCTATCAGTTAAATTCAAAGTTGAAATTAATCAAATTCTAATAATGTATCAGTTAAATTCAAACTTGCTATTTGCAGTAATATCAGTTAAATTTAAACTTGCCGTGTATTATAATTCCATCAGTAAAAGTAAAACTTGCTATTTGTAACACTTCAATTGTAAAAAGGCAATACAACTCAATTACCACACATTACATCACTTATTCATAGATTCTAGTCATTTCACTGGCGCAATCACACCTTGTGATCACATGGTATTTTACCCCTTGTTTGGGGTGTTTTTTGTCAATTAAAATCCTTGTTTGGGGTAAATTTGACCACTTTTGGTGAATCCTAGCTTGGGGTCATTTTTGAAAGTATACACATGAGTGGCCACCCTCTCCTCTCACAATCACACCAAGGTTAGTACAATGATCCCAAGCTAAACATTGATAAGTATGCAGTTCAGCATATTATTTTCATTTTCATTAAATTCTAGTTTGAAGGGCCTATGTAGTTCAGTACATCCAGTGGTATAAATAACATCAACTCGCGGAACTCAAAATACGAATCACAATTTGGATATGCGCCTTGGTTATGGCATAGTATAATAAATGGCATAGTATAATGAATGAGGGCTAAGGTCTTTGAATTCTGCTACCAGAATATTAATGTCAAGAAAACAATATCACACAGTGGTAATTATGTCAAAACTTGCTTAATGTGTCTGCTATATATTAACTTATGTACATTAAATGTTATCTGTGCAAACATTTTGGCTTAAACCTAGTCTATAAATTTAACTGATCGAAAAACCATAATTTGCCACAAAAATGACAAGTTTGAGCTTTTTGTCACAAACCCATCTTCTAAAGCCACTAGCATTAATTTGCAGAGATACAATTTAAAACGCAGAGGTATTTAGCAGACAAAATGAAAATGTTGGCAAACTTGCCACTTTGCAATTTTGTTTGTTTTGTTGCTTGCAATATTTAAAATCAAAATGTGGTATTGGAATTTGGATACCCTTTGTACCCCCCTTTATACGAATGACTAAAATAGATTTGAAAAGGATAGGCAGTGAAATTGATACGCATTTATCTGATGTCACAAAGGAACCCTAAAGGCGCATGCGTACACACGCAAGCAATTGAAGATGCTGCTTAAGTACGCACGTGGAGCTGCTGCCTTGAGGAATTGACGTATCTCGATACCTGAACTTGTAAAATCCATTTTAGTATTGAATTTCATACATGGCATACAGACATATCCAAATTAGGAGACATATCAGAATTTTGAGTTCTGCTGAACTGACATTGACCATTAAATGGTTGAAAATTAAGTATGAAGGACATATGTCCTTAATGACCTCACACAGGAGGAGGTGTTCCTGTCTTTGGCATTAACTGGTACAGAACTTTTTGAATAAACTCCCATGTAGTATAGCACGCAGATGGATACTCCAGGTCAAGTACATAAAACAACTTGAAACACACATCAACAGCCTTCAGAAGGCTGTCTTGCTTAAGGGCACGGCCCTCAACCACAGCAAAATATTGTGCTGGCGCTTTCTGTGGGCCAAGGGCCAGGACAAATGGTTGCCGCCTCTTTGACATGAGTCCATCCAAGTATTGAGGGAGGTTTGTCCCTATCTGTAAAAAGAGAAAATAAATCTACTGATTAATTTACATTTAAAAAATAAATCTAGATATTTTCTGTCTGCGTACTTAATTCTTACTGGTAAGTGGGTTGTAGATAGATATAGCTTTAGCATGGTCCTGATGTACATTGTGTGCACACACTTTGCTGGTCGAGGAACAATATTTGACTATACTGCCTGGCGTTTGACATCATGGGTCAGTCTGTCAAATCTATATAGTGAGGGTAACTACTGTAACTTGACCATGATCATGATAGAAGTTGTCATATAAACTTAACCTTTCTTTATATCACAGTTCTAAAGATCTATCACAGATCTAGGTGTAGAGTGAGAGTCGAGTTCTATTAGGGACCTGTCAGCTGAACTTCAATTAGCAAACATGGAAAGTTTGGGCTGCATGTGGGATGTGCTACAAATGTTGTAGTGCGACAAGCATGCAAATTCTGCAGTTAATCGAACCATAATCAAAATGATACAGAGATGCCAGTGACTTTGGTCACATTTTCCTGAAACGCTAATAAAATTTCTTGAAAATATGAATTTTTAATCTTGTTTTGTACTGGAGATGCTGAAATTTTTTTCCTGAAGTCTGGCATCTCCGATGATAACAATTAAGTAAAACAGATCTATGCAATACAAACTGTGTGAGCATCACATCAGCCAAACTGTTGTTGTCTTGATGAACGTGTCCCATTCTTTACACATCACTTTCAACCAAATGGAGTACTTGAGGCATTTCTTTCATTTTATGTGCAAGAAGATATACAAAAACATCCTCCAATTGGATATATCCCATCTGCATCCCACCTCTATACCCAAACATTTCATTTAGTAGGCACTAAAATTTACTCCATACTTACCGGCTGAAAATCAATGAAGGACTCCATTGCTTCTTTCACCGTAGCCCTGGATTTCTTTGCGTTTGACAGTTTTCCTGTAGGCAGTATCAAGGGCAGTGCTGTCAGACCTGCATCCTGTGCACTTTGATGATCTATATCTGAAAGGAAAACAAACTTCAATTAAAATAGAGCAATTCCATGGTAAATATTTTAACACTGAATCGCATCTTTTTTACAACAGTATACAAAATTATTGAAAAGCAAAATATTACAGAAAATACCCCGGGTGGGGGTGGTGGGGGCACTCAATATTGAAGTTCGCACCATGTGCGATCAAAAAGACCCCCTTTTTTGGACTGCTGTCACCCAAAGACCCCCGTTTTTTCCATTTGATGACCCAATTTTTTTCTGTCACCCAAAGACCCATGAATTTTGCACTCTCTGACCCAAAAATTGCCCAAATTTTTGATTTTCAGAAAAATGCCATTTAATCACACTAAAAAAGAGCCCATTTTTTAGCTTGGTGTCACCGAAAAACCCAGATTTTAGACTGTCACTGAAAGACACCCTATTTTTTTACTTGTCACCCAAAGACCCCCTATTTTTCATTTGAACGCATCACCGAAAGACCCCTATGTTCGAGATGTGTGATCTTACTCGTACATCACTTTCATATTGAGTGCCCCTCCCCCGGGGAAAATATGTACCGGCTTGCACTTGTGGACTTTGCTTTTCTCCATACTGCAGTAGTTTTTTTGCCAGTTCTTGAGTCCATTTCATGATTAATCTGTCAGACACATCCCCATGAACTGCTCTGAAATCACCATCTATCTGTGATGCAAATTAAAATGCATAAAGAAGGATTGTAAAACCTTGATTCAGTATGGTAATTTTGGGGTGGGCACATGTGTAATGTCTAATTGCAAAATGAATATCCAGCAACCAAGGAGCTAGGCCTTGATTATGTTAATGACACCTGGCAAAAGATACATGTAGGGAAGTATATTATTATCAGTAGTACCAAATAAAAACAGGCAGAATTTGGTAGACTGTTATTACTGGTCCTGGCAGGCAAAAAAGATCAATGAGGAATTTTATTTGGGTTTTTGAGAAGCACACCTCAAGAATTAATGCTTTACTGTACTTTTGACATAAACCAAGAAAACAAAAGTTACCCCATACCATGTTAGGGACATCAAAGTGTCGAGGCCATTGCAACTCGATGTCATGCACGGTAGATTTCTTCTCTGAGTGAATTTCTTCTTGTCTTTTCAGTGCAGTCTTCTTCATGAATTCCACCACTTTAGGGATAGGGCTATTATTACGTTGAAGCCATTGCTTCATTTCTTCCAAGTTCTCCGGCTCCATATCTTTTTCTGAAAAAGACAAGGTGATAAAAAACAAAATCAATAGTAGGCTACCTACAGCAAACCCTAAACTACCTTTTACAAAAAGTTAAAGTCCTTCTCAAGCCTTTCGGCCCATAGAGCGGCGCCTATCTCCATTTCAATAAACCTAGGCCACATGTCTACTGGAAAGTAGAGAAACTACAGCAGGGGGTTAGTCCACTGGTAGCCATGTGTTTAACTTCCCTACTCCATTCTTCTAATGTCGAGTGCCTGACAAGAAAGCAGTAGGTACCATTTTTAAAGCCTTTGGTATGGCCCGGCTGGGGTTCAAACCCACAGCCCCCCGATCATGAGGCGGACGCTCTAACCACTAGGCCACCATGCCGGTGACACCTGTTTAAGGCTCTAAAATTTGACGGCAATCAATCCTAAGATCTAGTGCACTGATGTAAGTCCCGGGGGGGGGGGGGGGGGGTCTGTCCTCATTGAAAGGGGGGGTATCATGCTTGACCAAGAATTCACGTAAAAAGGGTGTTTTTTACAATCATGCACGTTACGTGCGTAACTTAAATAGGGTCTCAAAATCACAAAAAAATCAAGAAAAAGGGTCACTTTTTTTAAACCGATGAGTTACGCATTCAGTGTCTTTAAAAAAAATTCACCTTACCTGTGTACTTAGGGCTAATTGCATGTTCATTTAACACTACAGTTTATCACAATGATGGAATATACCCAAATCCCAGCCAAAAACACTTTGCACATGCCCGCAAACACTTGAATTAGCCCGACCTCATGCACGGAAAGCAAAACATATATCACTATTTGCTTGGTTTGAAAATAGTTATTACTTGCTTTGGGGATTACTTACTTAGGGTAGCAAATTACCGATAATCATACTTATTTAGGGTGTATACTTTTGCATTTGTAAATACTTGTTTAGGATGCTTTTGGCAAGTCCTTGGTCATGCATGATACCCCCCTTTCAATGAGGACAGACCCCCCCCTGGGATGTAAGTTCCTGACCAGATGCACTGCAGGAATCAGACTAAGCTTCCTGTAAAAATTCATCTAAACTAGTTATAGGTTTCTTGTAAGAGGTTGGAACATGCCTTTGATGCAAGTTGATTAAGTGTTACAAGCAACAACAAAAAAAAAAAACATGCAGATGATTTTAAAGTGCGCTCTACAAATTTAAAGCGTAAACTCACAGCCTCAACACACTTTGAGAGAAATGGCATTGATCACTTTCAACCAAAAGACACTCCATTTAGCATCATCCAGGGATGCAGCTGCTATTGGGCACAGAACCCTATTCAGCCTACATCTAGAAGAACAATATTGCAACTGGGACCAGCTCTCGGAGTCCCCGAATATTATACCGGTAGCTGAGACAATAAGCAATTAGTTCCGTGGCCAAGGGAATTTCAATCAAACATACAAATCATGGCTGCGCTGGGACTTGAACACACAACCTTAAGATCTGGAGTACAATGCCCTACCGATTGAGCTAACTTGATCACAAGCAATCTGCTGAGCATCATGAGGTGAAAATTGGTAGACCAAAGACTGGTCCCTGTAGAATGTGGAACATTATAAATCATCTGATAATTCTGAAGATTGTAATCAAGTAAGCCTACCAAACCCAACTTGAACTTGAAGATGAGCCAGTAATAATTAAACATTCAATGTTCACAAAGCATGCAACAAAACTTAAACTAGGCACATTAACATACCTTTAGATTTTAGTTCTTCAATTTTTTCCTTGGTTGATGGTTCTTTCTGGTTCTCCTCACTTGAACTTGAAGGTTCCAAAGATGTCCACCCTTGCTTTGGCATTCTCTTTCTCACATTTTTCAACCTTTCTTCGATGAAGCCCTTTGCATGTTCACCCTCTACTGCTGGTGTATACCATGCTTCCTATGTGCGAAATTTATACAAAGAAATACATGTAACAGCAATGAGTGAATATACAGCACCTACTTTACAGTACAACCTAAAAAAGTGTAACATTTAAGTGTAAAAGTTTTGTTCAATTCAGTATTTAAACACTTATGATGGTGCAAAATAGTTGACAACGCATATTGTTGTTATCGAACAACAGAAAGAATATGGCACGAGAGAAACCGAAATGCCACCAATAAGCGTTAGATGAGTCCCGTATTTTCTCTTCTGTTCAAAGTTATTGTTCATGGGGAAAGCCATATGGTACAATGGGACAAAAACAACTTGTTGATAACAACACAATTTTCTGCTTCAAATGATGTTCTTTTAACGTGATTAAACTTATACTTACATAACCAGGTCCTTCAACATCTTTCAGTGCTGGAAATTGTTGAATCATGGATATTGCCATGCCCACCTTCTGTTCAGCAGATGGTCTATTATTATAAAGATCCAAGAAGAAAGGAAAAAAATAATGATCTACTACAGATACCTATAAGATAATATATAAGAACAAATTTGTCTTTTATTAGTAAATAGATTTTGCACTCATTCATCTTCCAGATGCTCCCTGCTGCCTTTAAACTATGCTGCATACTTTTTAGCAGCACAGCAAGGGCAATCATCTTCCAGTGATGTCACTGCACCATGACCCTCATGCATCTGAACAAGTTTGGAGATGAATATTGATTGTAACTGTCTTTTCATTTTCTATTGAAAAGTTATCTTCAGAAACCTGAAACAGTCAAAGTTTTGTAACAAAGCAAATATTTCAGTTAATTTTTATAATGAAACTTCCCCCCCCCCCATTTTAAGAGTTGTTGAATCATATCAGGGATATGAAAATCATCAATTTATCTTTTCTCCTTCTACCTGAAGGTTGAGAACTTATATCCATCCCTCATATATCCCCAGACAGGGCATGCATAAGCTGGCAGCAAACCTGCATTTCACCACTTTTGTGAAAAATAGCTTTTGACTGGTCTAAGCTCCAACCCTGGTCTATTGATTTTGTTAGTTGTTTGGAAATTTTTGAGTATTTTCTTACTTGTTTCCATATTTCTCCATGAGGTGGAATACAACTATTCTCACCATTCTTCGTCTGTTAGAGGCACTCTGTGGTCCACCTTCTTCAAGTTCACCGAGAATGGACTGGCCACCAGCAGCCTTTTCCAGAATAGCACTTATGTCCTAGAATTTGGTAAAGAAAAAAACAAATATTTGAACGGTTATTTTTATTATACCAGTATTTTTTTTTCAGTTAGGCCAGAAAAAAATTATTTGTTACTCGTTAAAGTACATGGGAATTATAATTTACTTCTTGTCAGAACTGTTTAAATTTATACCATGTGAGGCATTTTCTTGAGATTTGACAAAAATACTTTTTGTTATCAAAAGTTTTCTGATTTTGTAGGCCTATTATTCAGCATGACTCCTATTTTGCTCAAAATATTGGGTTTTTATTATTGATTAGTATTTTTTTTTATTGAAAGGCAGTCCTCTCGAAAATTTAAATGAACGTCCAATTTTGCAATTCTAAACATCCAATTCTAAAAATTTCAGGGTCCCAAATCCAATATTTGTCTATTTGTCAAAACTCTATTCATTTTCAAAATGCAATTTTTTGCGTTAATTTTCAACTGTCCAAAAATCTGACCGAACGTCCAATTTTGCGATGTAAGCTGTGCTTACGATTTAAAATGATGCTTGCGCGTCTTTTCTAACATTGGCGTACAAAATTGTACATGCCGGCTTAACATAAAAAAAAAATTTCAGGGTCCAAAATCCAATATTTGTCTTCATATCAGACACAAAACTCTATTCATGTTCAAAATGCAATTTTTTGCGTTAATTTTCAACTGTCCAAAAATTCAACTGAACATCCAATTTTGCGATGTAAGCTGTGCTTACGATTTAACTCATTCGCGACAGAGGGCCTGTCAGAGAGGATTTCAATGACCACTCGTCCCATTGGCAACTTGAGAGTCTAATCTATACTTAGTGTGGAACACAGCACTTACTTATGGGGATATATGATTTCAGAGTAATAAGACATTGGCCCTATGCAACCTGTAGGAGCTTTACATGGGATGAATGATAGACATAAATCTTAAGAAATAACATCTTTATGAAAAAATAAATTCCTGCAGTTATAAGAATACATTTTACTTGTGAGAAAAACAATTGTTAGTACTTCCAAGTCATTTATGATGCACCACATACCTAACTGAAAATGGAATAGTCTAGACATACAGGGTTCAATAAAGTTCAATAAACTTATCATACCATATAGGTTCATCAATTTCGGAATAGGGGTATCAACATAATGGGGAAATATGTCAAACAGAAGATACAGTGGCTAAATATCATTTTCATTGCATTATAATAGATTCTAAAGGCATGATTATTCAGTTTGTTTTCTTCCTAAAACTGATATTGCTAAAATTTAGGCAACTCTTTGATTATCTTTGTAAGTAACTTACTCTACCCTGCTTGAGAATAGACTGGCCTGTCTACCTATTTGCATATGATATGCGCGCAGTGCTTACACACTGGGTTGTGTGTATGCGTAAAGCACACAAGCACATAGACATTGCATGGGACATTGTACTGTGTGTTGTAGGCACAGAGATACGATCTTACGTATACTAGAGAGGGAACTCTTTCCGCGTGTTTTTATTTCCCATAGGTTTTGTACATAGCCAACATGGCTGCCGGCGGACAATTTGAAGGATGATTTTGGAGGGTCAATGTTTTATTCATGAGAATGACGTCAAAATACGCATAATGCACTTGTATGATTGGATTAAACGCTAATGTTTTATTCATGTACTCATGCATTAAACATTTTTTTCCGTCCCACAATTCCCTACGATATCTGTGCGAAGTGTCGTTCTTTTGGACTCTGCGAATTTGAAGTTTCTGAAACGAAATAGCTAGACTAATTATCTGTTTATAGAATTGATGTTCGAAATCATGGTTTCTGAGTGAACTTCATTGGAGCGGAAAATCTTGGAGGGAACATCAATACTATTCTAATGACATTCCATAGGAATAAAAGTAAGTTACGCTCATTTTCATGTTTTGATCTCACTTGCAAATTGTAATGTGTTTGCCGGGGTTCGGGGCTCATCCTGTATTACGCACTATGTAAACCTCAATTTCAATATTTCTTTTGCCTGACTTCCAAATAAGTGTGATCATTGAGTTTCTCAAAAAATACTATATCTAGGGGTCTATATAGTTTGTCGTAGATCTAGACATTCATCGGAATGCTTCATGTGATGTAGGTCCAAAGTAAACCTTTATTTCAGTTTTTTTATTGTGATTAGACAATTATCAGGGGTAGATGTGGACTTGTTTCCGACCTCCTGTTTTTTAGTAACGACAAACGATTTTAGGCCTATTCAAATTTAGGTCAATGTAGGGATATGGTCAGAGCGGGATCCGGCCTTTGATATCGCCGGTGCTAGCCGGCTAGCGAGATTGTCGATGTAGTCATGGGGTATGAAAATAGCGGGGACGGACTAGGCCCAAACTTCAAGCTTGAAAGTTGAAGTTTAGGCCTAGTCCGTCCCCTCTATTTCATGTTCATATGAATAAGTATAATTCTCAGCAGTTTATTTTATTCAGGAACGCTTTACTTCAGAATAATCAGTGTTGAAATACGATTGACTTAGCATTAATGTCTGTTATGTTAAGTGTTACTAAGTCTTAGATTCTGGGCTCCCGCCCGCTGCGAGCTCTCTGGGTTACATGATGCCATGCACTGCAATGGCAATGCCAATGTCAACGTGTTATTTTGTGAAATTACTTAAGCTTAACGAAATACTACAATCATGTAAGTTTACATAGTAAAGACACAAATATGTTTGACACTCAAGACAAATTTCTTACCTTCAAACACAGCAACTAAACCACCTAATCCCCACTTATTTAGGAGCCTCTCCATCATCAGCACCAACTAAGCGGTCGCATGCAGACTGCAGTAAAAGTATTCGCAACTTGAGATCGATCGAGACTAGACGTAGCTAGACGTAGACGCGGCGGGAAATTCGAAATCATACTCACCATACATTGAGTGATTCGACCTGAAGTAAAATAGTTCTTTGATAAAAATAATATATATCACAACGCAAATGAAGTGAAATACATGGAAAGTTTTAAAATGTTGTTTCTTTCACACTGATTAAATTTGTTTGCTATTACAACATTACAAGTATTAGCAAAATAACTATTGATTATTGAACACTGCACACAGTAATATATCCCTCCGCCGTTCAACTTGCATTGCAGTCATTTTGATGATGACTCTTTAGGCAAGTTATTTTTCCACTTCATACACCTAGTCATTTTTAACTTCCGGCGCAGTCAAAAAGCCAAAAGGCAAAGTAAACAGTGAAAGGTTGACCCCATATGCAGTCAAATTTGACTACATCCAGGGTTATTTTGAAATGACCACCCAAACTAGTCAAATTTTGACTACCTATTTTTAAGTGTGTATGGTTCGGAGAAACAGGGATTTGAAATTTGAAGAATCGAATGTGATTGCCTATACTTCTAACATTACCACCTATGTCAATTTGAACAAAGATTTAACCCAAAATGAATCTCGGGGAAAAGTTAAAAAAGTTGACGCTATTTATTCGAGGGATGAACTGACCTACTTAATTGCAATGTTTTGCAATAACATTGGAAACTACTTCTAAAGAACGATAAAAGTTGAAACTCCTACAGTGACGGTTCTTCAGAATAATTCTCGGAATGGGTATTATTTTTCTTTTGCTTTATGCGCCTCTTAAAACTGTAAAAAAAATCCATCTGAACCTATGAAGAAACTACTTGAGATAGTACTTCAGAACTTAAATCAGTTTCTCTATAGAAAACAAGCTTAAAGAGGACTGAAATTAGAAATTGAATGTTGACAGACAACATAAAAACTGTCAAACTGTTTTTTTTTAGCAAATAACATTTTATGTGTTTTAACATAACTATTTTCAAATTTTATATTTCATTGTATGCATGACCGAATGACCCATTTCTCTTGCACATTTTCGATGTCACCAAGGAGCTTCCAACAAGCTCCTTGATGTCACTGACCAAAATTTGTTTTGTAAAACGTTGCTTTTATTGTGCTGTCATAACATAGATGTCCATAGTTTGACACGACTCAGACGTTTCGCTGACGCTCCGAGTGATTCATCCTTCCGCGTAATGCATACATCGGAAGGAACCTACTTAGCAAAGCGATGTAAGATGCAGCGAAATGTCAACACCAGTAGCGAGCGCAGCATTACGCGCACGCATGCATCTCTGCATGTCACTTTATTAAGACAAATCGAAATTCTCTGCGGGCGATATCTTCTCATTTTAAAGGGTTGTCGCCGAAATTAAGAAAACAGAACAATTTCAACTTTGTGAACAACGCTAATGTCATTCCATCATGTCCATGAGTGAACGATTTTTTTTTTGGAGGGGGGCGAGATTGTTGAAATAAAATTACATCTTGTGATCCTAAATATCATACGTACACCTATTTGGGATGAATTTAATTTTAGCAAGGAAGCGTTGGAGTGACCATTTCCATCAAGTCCATGGTTACAGAAAAAAGTGGCTGAACCGTAGAATGATCGATAACGGTGTCAGTAGGAACATGTTGTGCTGGTGGATTTATTAACAGTAACATAATTAGATTTTTGCTACTTGCTGCTATTGATATATTTTACAGCTGCTTTGTATTACATTTTCCACAAATTCAATGTCAGGTAATGGTTTAACATTTCCCCGCTTTGTTCTCTAAAATGAGCAACTAATTTAGGGTCAAGACAATCACGGTAGGCGCGGGTGCACCTGTCAGTCTTCATGCGTTCTTGAGATGTGAGATATCCCATATTTCATCTTTCAAAAGTGCAAAATGAAGTGAGAATTTAGATAGAAGAGAGGTTGGCGCAAACGTTAAATAGGAATAAAAAATATTTGTAAATGTTTTTTTTTGTGATCCACCGATGAATAGGGAAACTAAAAAGTACATTCTTGAAGCTATGAACCGAACTAGAACTGATCGTTTTAGATTAGCATAGTAATATTAATCAATTGATAATTTAAGATTTGTTTTGGAATTCATTGTAATATATTAGGATGGTATGTCCACCACAACCAAACTTAATTTGAATGAATAAAGAAAATACAAGTACGAGGCTGAAAATGTCATCAAAGTCGGATGCTAAATAAGAATGTTATTTAAATTTCTAAAACAGTGGTATGCACATCCTGGTTATTAGGGGAACCGATGACGTCAAAAACTCGCTATTTCTAAAAATCTTATTTATGAAGTATGAAATATCTTAATTTTCCTCATTATGATATAAAACAACGAAGATACTTGCTTTTTGTAAAATCTGCAAGAAATTAAATTTATATTTCGTATAATAACATACAAAACGAACAGTGAGTGTGTGACTTCAACGGCTCTCTCATTTGCATAGTTCTGTTTTGTGAAAAATTAGCGAAATTTTAAAGTCACAACTTTTCTTATGTCACATCCGATTTTGATGAAATTTCAGTTTGAATTTATGCCTTTTTATTTTACTATATTGATTAATTTTTTTTTTGTTGGGTTGGGCTTGACCTTTAATCATGCAATCCAGGAACTCTGTTCCCTTACAAAGGAGCAAATCGGGGAAGATATGTTTTCATTGAACCTCGACATTGAACGAACTTTCTGATTGGCTGGTAAGTTCATTTCACAGTATTCTGATTGGATAATACTAAGTGTCCTCAAGTGACCTCTTTCTCTCTTCACAGACATCTCTCACTGAGCGTCCAAAGTGGTCATGGTTTGTTTATATTTCACCAAATCAGCGGGAAGTCGCGTTCACTTTTTCGCGATTTGGTCTGATTTCAAATCATCAGGAACTCTTATCGCACAGCCCGAGCTAGTCTTTTATACAGCAATTGTCTAAGGTTAAACTGCCAGCTTCAACTCCTACACTTGCTTGATGGCCAATTGCCATGTGCTGGCGCATTTTTAAAGCTGTTTACCATGACTATGGGATTATAATCCTCATATTCCAGAAAAGGGATTTTTAGATAAAGTAACTACCACTTATAATACTCACATACCAGAATTTTTTTTTTAATTTAGTAAGCACTTTAAAAATTAATATAAGGAAGAAAACTTCGTTATCCTCGATGAGAGGCTATAGTTTTTTGTCGAGAGACACTTTTTACAGACTGTCTTCCTACAGACAAGCGTTCCGAGCTTCTTGACGTATTTTGGCTTCCACTAACCTCTAACCCACACACCTCCCCATCTAATCATACCCACTCCTTCTTTCATTATTAAAAAAATAAGGGTAGTTATCCTCCACACCTCATCCGAATATTTTTCATCTCCATGGACTGAACTTGAGAATGCATAGACTTTCCCTCTTCTACCACGAAACATCATTAATCTTTATTAAAGATTAAAAAACAAATTACAGCCTTGTAAATTACATATCGCAACACTAGATACTGTCAAAAAGTGATTTATTAAGACAAAAGGTCCCTTGCTCGACCGTGACCCAAAGTGATTAATCATAATTTGCTAACCGCTACCCCAAAGAAAATAGTATTTAGCTGTTCTAAACAATTATTCCATGAATCAGTAAATATCACAGCTGTCCTGAAGACCTAATGAATTGTGACATTTATTTCATATTTTCTTAGATAGTGCTTGTACTTATTTATAGCCTACGAGATTTCTTCTTAGACATTTGGAGGTGCCCCAGCCACCTTAACGGTTGTATTACTTTTGCCTAACGCCAAAGAAAAATATGAGGTCTGTGCACTCACTCTATATTTTGTGGCGTCAACGTGTGCATTCAGTATTTTAAATCTTTAAGGGCAAAACGAATCAGAAGATAACAAGTTTCGAGTTTTGCATGCAATCATAATTAGCCAGAATGATGATAGTAAAGCAAGAGCCACGGATCTGTTAAATTTCTGTTTCCATGACTCTCAAGATTTCCTGACATTTTTTCCCGTGACATTACGATTCACCAGAAGTTTTAAGATCTGCATGATTTTACGAAATACTGAAACATTGCGGCAGGCCAAAATAGATTGGTCAAATAATGAATTTTTATTACGAATCATTTGAATAAAAAGATGTTCATTTACATTCTTTATGTAAACATGTATTTTAGAGAATAGAATATCATATGCCAAATTATAGATGCCATAAACTGTGTTCAAGCAGGAGCAATCCTCACTTTTATATCCCAATCATTTATCAAGTCTTAAAGTCATCCACAACTTTACAAAGATGGGTTATGAAACACCCCCAGGTATTCTCATGCTGGTTGAACCGACATAGATTCGCAATTTTGTTTGTCACGCCAGTCTTTAAGACTGCCACTTCATATACAGACAGTTGACGATTCGAGGAGACGGTCATAAATCTACAAATTTCCGAACCACCGTGGACTTATTATCGAGAAAAATGAATATATGACTTTGTAAATTATGCATTTTAGTCAATAATGCTAGAAAAGAAGACGGTCCATTTAAAATTCCTGTTTTCCAGGAAGAAGCTTTTCAGGATGGCTCCAAGAACCCCAAAGCTCAGTTCTACTCAAGAATCTAGAATCCCGAGCTAGATTCATTCTTCGTATGCGCTATGATTCATAATATATTTATTGATGAAGGTTGAATTTTCAAAAGAGTCCTAATAAACTGGTCGTTATGATATCGTCTAATATATTTTCAAAAGAAGATAAGTGTCTCTTTAATCTACCTTACGAAGAATTCTTAGAATTGTATGTACTCTATTAAATTCATGAAATATATTGCCATCACCTGATTAATAATTATGCATCTAAGAATACAAGTCTACCTATTTTAATGAAATATTCTTTATTCAAAAGTTGATTTTAAAAAAATCTGGTGTCTGTGGAAATAAAATGTTGTTGATAAGACCATCGATAGTATTCTAATTCCCAATACCCCTTAAAATCATAATTTGTGACTATTTGTTATATTGATTTTGTTTCAGATATTGTTTTTCTTTGTGTGACTTATTATATATTAAAGATCAAGTTCACCCCAGCACAAAGATGGTTTGAATAGATAGAGAGAAAAAGAACAAGCTTAGCACTGAAAATTTCGTCAAAATGCAGTGTTAGATTACAAACAAGCACCGCTCCCCTCTCTCCTCCCCCTGCTCCTGTATCTAAAGAAGGCACACATAAACATGGAGATAAAAAAAGGTCCATGAAATAAATAAATGCATAAATGTGGAATAGAGAATGACAGGCGAGATGGTTTGATTGACTTGAACTTTCTCACTTTTCTCCACAAGGAATAGAAACACTGCATGGGTGGGGTCACATTAGGACAACCACTAAGGAGACATTGCCAGATAAGTGAGAGGTGATTCCCACCAAGGATGACAGACGGAAAGGCAGTAGTTCCGATCAAATTGGGGAACATTTATCCACCTCCGGAATATCCTCAACTAAGCGTACTTCATTGGATAAATGTCATTCAGTGAAAAGAAACTTTTCATATCCTTACAAACACGTCGTGTAATACAGTGTGTTGCATACCTTAATGTTTCCTTGGTGACTCCGATGATTGCCAAGTACAGCTGACAATAGAGATGCATAAAGGATATATCCCAAAATAGAAATTAAGAAATTGTAACCTAAATTTAAAAAAAAATGTCTATTTCACACGTGTAATTCCTATTTGATTTCGACTCACAAATTTAATTAATTTCTAATTTTGACTTCTGTCGACTGGGATTAATTTGATTAAATAATCAGTATTATTTGGGAAAATTTCAGAAACAGCTAACTGAAAATAATTTGATTCGTTTTTAGACTATTCCTAAAATGGAACATTCTAGATTAATATTGGTCGTATAATTAGCGTGATAATCTCTACCTAAAGCCTATTTAAGCATTATCACATGGTCTCTGTATGTACTGTCTTTGTCTTAATCATCCCAAGTTCATGATTCTTTCCTAAAATAAAAATTTCTGAGGAAGATCGTGCGGGAAGTCTCATGCTGTGAAGTAGTAATGACCTGTGTATTTTTGTGATTATTGGTATATAACAGTCCCGTAGTGCTATAATGGCAGCACCCCTGTAGTACCTTATACCGGTTATTAGATTCCGCCGGGAGGGATAAGGAATCATCACAGCCGTTTGAGTGAGGATCATTAAAGACCTCTTTCAATATATGCTTTCACGATTTGTTCCAGCTATTCCTGGATTTTCTTCTTTTTTGAAATCGTTCTTAAGAGACCAGTTACCCTAAAATCGATGAACCTGATCCAGAAGTTGTTGGAACCCCTTTAACAAGTTAATACATACTAAATAAATCTCGCAAACTGGGTTTTCTTTTGGAGTAAATTGGTCTTGAAATGGATCTCTGTATTTTAAACCTTACATTAATCATTCTAATTGTTCATCGTAACCTGGATAGTAGGATAACATTTGGGATTGATCTTTCATGATCCAGAGATAGAGTAATACATTAAATTTTCACAAAATATTTGAATTTATCTTTGTATGCTTAGGATTTTCAATTTTAAATCGTATTCATGGATCGATCAAATCTTCATGTATATTATTTCCATGGCTGATATTTTCTAAAGCCAATGGCGAGATTTTTCATCCTTTAAACGGGATGCCTTCTGTCTAAACATGGGGACACCCCTTGATCATCGAAACATTGGAAGTATCATGTTCACAGCTGATCACAGCACGCCAAGTAGCAACCTCTTCACCTCATACGTAATTTGTGAATTACTCAAGCTGTTTCTCCTCACACCTCCTCGTCTTGAAGTAATTTCAACTATAAATTATGACTGACAGATGATTTAGCCAGAGGGACCTTCTTTGGAAATGAACGGAAGATATGAATTTGTATTCTCAAAAGATTGGGGGGAGGGGTGGGGGCAGCATTTTCAGTGAAAATTTAAAGCCGTCCTCCAGTCTGCCAGTCTTCTTTTGTTCTACAAACTGAATATCTACTGAGCATAATTATCAGCAGATTCAATAATTCGAAAATCTCCTACATCTTATATATACAAAACTTGAGTTTGAATGGCGTTTGATATATGAAACGGTTTGAAATGAGATGAGGAAGTGATTGGCATCTTTTTTCTTGACCAGGGACATCCCCGGTTGCACGTCCCCGGTTGACAGGTGAAATGTAAAAAAAATTGTCCCCAGAAACAGGTCATTGAAAACTCACTCACATACTCATTAACATACACTCACGCACACACCCTCACACACACACTCTTACCATTCTTACACATTTGCACATAATGCACATGTTTATGACTCCATCAGATAAAAATAACCTTGAAGGTTGTAAAAATTACACTTCGATTTCTGGATATGCAAGCAAGATCAAGGCATGTCTAACTTACTAGGTATATTGATAAAGCACATATAGCAAGCTGAATATTCTTTGAATTTCAAAACTTTATCAGGCAGGGTCACAATTCTATTCCTTTACTATTGTGACCTGTGACTTTCAAGTACATAGGGTTTATGAAGGGACAGTGCACATCAGCACCCACAGCTGGAAAAGATGAAGGTGATGATTTATTGCAAGACGCGTGCGTAAAGACCTTCAAGATGATCATAACTTGCGTGGCAATTGTAACGACTTCCAAACCAGGGGGGATTTATATGACACGAAGATGACATTGGGATTCCTTAAATTGGTGCCGGCGATGATACCGCACGTCCATACCAGCCGCTTCACCTGACCATCGAGTGTATTTTTCATTTGAATCCTTGCAATGGTATTATCAAAACGGGTCGAAATCGTTACATAATTATTATGAAATTAAAGTGTAATAATCAGTTGCCAAAGCAGTGTTAGCAGTAGTAGCAGTAGTAGAGGTTCTCGTTGCAGAATTAGAAAGCCTATACATGTCGTATAAGCTGAAGTAGTGGTGTTGATGATGCTGGTGGGATAGCCTAGGAAGCTAATAAAACAAGGCTAATAGTAGTAAAGTAGAAATAAATGAAGTAGAAAAACAAATGGGTTGCTGGATCTGAGAAAAAAACAGAGGCTCCTTTAAGAAATCTCTTTCACTTTAAGTCCATAAAGTACAATGGCTATGTCCATTATCAGGGTCTTTTCTGTCCTTTTCCCCCTTCACATTCTTCGTGGTGAAAGTGGTAAAAGTGAGATGAGAAAACAAACCTGAACATGATATTGTTTACATTTTTACGACTATTTATTTGGAAAACGATGCCGTATCCCATTTAGAAGTTCGAAGTCACATACTATTCGGATCAGTGATTTCAATAAACATGAAAATGGCTTGTAAACATGTCGCCGAGAGAGGCCATGACAGACTGAAAATTATACTGTAAACTGTCAAGTTTAAATGTCATCTCTATATAAAGACATCTTTTTTCCACCGCCATACAAAAATTTAATCGAAGAAAGTACAAGAACAGCTAGGAAAACCAATAAGAAATGATACAAGCCAGTATTCAACAGTATGAATAAATCATTATGTATATTATAATCCGGTCGGCTGTAAGAACTTTTAAAAAATCGGCAGGTTGACAAATCATCTTTGATTTACACATCACAAATCAATAATAGTTCTTGGCCTCTTTTGTTAACTCTGCCCTACCACTAGTCTGTGCGATAATTATGTGAAAGCCAAAAGAATACAGAATAAAAGCATATAGGCCTAATCTCTAAATGTAGGTAACTAGGTACTTTATCCACTCCCTGGGGAGCATTCCAGCAGGAGTGTAGAACTCAATTGCGAGACATAGTTTTCTTAATGACTGAATCCTTTTCTCAGGCTTCATTTCAAAGAAGCTAGTGTCATTATCATCTTCTGATCATTGACGATTCTTTTTTAGTTAATGTGAGGGCCCAAACCTGAACATTTACTGGATCACTAGCGTACCTTTCTGGTACGAAAATCTTTATTTTGTATTGATGACCCCTTTTTTTTTTTTTTTTTTTTTTTTTTTTTTTTTTGCTTGTCAAATTAGATTTATTTTGTATTGATGACCCCTTTTTTTTTTTTTTTTTTTTTTTTTTTTTTTTTTGCTTGTCAAATTTTTGGGCGGCCAATTTTGCCCCCCCTGTGAAAAATCCTAGGTACGCCACTGTACTGGATTACATTCATTTGAAATGTACAGTATTTATAAATCATTGTGCATATTGTTGGTGGATCTACTAAATTCTGTACAAAAAGAAGAAGAAGAAGAATAGACGGGTTGACCATGAACGTCCATGTGTTGGCTATTCATCTTCGATTTCCATATCGTAACTTAAAGGTAAATGATAATCCGATTGGTACACATTTCAAGAATGCCAATCCATTTCTTCCATATCCAAGTGCTTGTCCTGTGTCAAACGAAAAGATAACAGATTGATATCATTAGAATGATCCCTCAATCCATCTATATACATTATAATACGTGATGTCATTGTCCTGGCGATGTAGTCTTCTGACCTGTCTTAGGTAGACGTAAATTCAAATTTTGTCAAAAAGCAAATTAAATTTGCGTGTACCTAAGTGTCGTTGTAAAAAAAAATGACATTACTTATATATAATAATCTATATAATTATTGGCACGTAGAATGAAATGGAACTGTTAAGAAACAGTGACATAAGTGTCACCAAATTAATGGCCTAGTGAATGATAACATCGACCATGGTGACGTCAAAGTTCGGGTCAATGGTAGTTTTATTAAACAGACACAGATCCTGTGATGGGGAATGGTCATAATATACAATGATTTGATGCGATTGATATTACCACGGTTAAGGATGAGATCAAATTCATCAAACTATTTTCACGAGGTCATTAAATGTAGCATTGTCAGTTGTTGATTTTTTTTTATTAAACAGTTTTCACACAGGACGAATTGATTATGTATGCCTCCGGTAGTGAAGAGTGTTAACACTTGCTTCGGGGTTCATGTTCTGAACAATAGACCAATACGCTATATAAGAAAACAAATCTGATGTTCTTGTGATATGACATGATCTTAGAAGGCGAAAATTAGGCCACAGTGTTGAAGGTCATGATATTGTAGATGACACGCAAAAAACCCGCCATATTGTTGTAATAATGATGGTATCAGTGGTGCATATCGCTTTCCTATTCACGCCTCAGCCAATAATAAGGACATTGGAAACGTCAAGACAATATACACATAAGATTTGCTATTGTGTATGTGCTTATTTTTAGTTAGAAATTGAAAAAAGTAGTTGATTGATTTATTAAGACGTATTTCTTATATAAAAGAATACTTCTCGGAGCATCCATGACGAAATTATTTTCTGTCAACAAAATGTGATACATTCCTGGGAACTGCTTTGCATCCAACAATTCAAATCGAAATTAATTTCCGAACTTGCAAAACTTGATTTAAGACCCAATCCATTTCAATTATTATGTTTATATTACAATTATTATCAACAGAGTTTGAAAGTATTACAAATGTATTTTAAAAAACAGGAAGGTCAAACTTTATTATGTCGTAATTTTGAATCATCTCGAAGATTAACTTTGACAAAGTCAGACGCCGGCGCTTTACTACCTATCGTCCCCACGGTGATATATCATCCAATAAATGTAATCAGAAAATATATCAAAATGGGGTCCCTTTTTTATTCAATGCTTCCGAAATATCCAGGTCAGACTCAACGTCCCATCCTCGATAAGTCAATTCGTATCAAACCTAATCATTCGTCATATAGAATCATTGTTTGGTTTTTCTTTTCTGACTATCTGTCGAGTATACATGTAGGCCCCTGTACTGTGGTCAATGGGGTTGTTAATGCCCCACCCCCTTTTATTTTATGTCCAAAAAGACAATATTCTGTCTTTTAAAATGGCTAGCAATCCGTGTGTTATTTTCAGCTACCCATGAGATGTCATGAGATATATTTACCTATCCTCTTGATATTATTCACTTTTCTCACACTCTTTTTGCGTTTTTTTTTGGTGTGTTTGTTCAAAGACTTCTAATGCAATGATATTAGTTCCATTATCCATTATCATGCGTATGTGCTCCGCGTGCGTCTCGGGACAGTGTTTTTTCAATATGAATAATTTTAAATGATTTTGATGTGGCAATTATGGTGTTTTCATAGTCTTTAGAATGTAGTGAATTTACATAAATCACTCATGGATATAATTTTACAAATTTGGGTCAGTTTGACAATTGTTTTCTGTATTCCTTTCCTTTTTCAGTGTAATGTTTCGACCAAAATATACAATAGGATACAGAACAGTAGAAACAACAGAAAGACGGTGTTGTCCTGGTTTTCATGGCCAAAATTGTAACGACGGTGAGTATGAAAAAACACGTAGAATAATGCTGAGATTAGATTTACGTGAATGAAATGTATTCTATTTGCAATGTCCTGAATTTTTATTGTTACCGTATGAGATTAACCGCCCTTTCACACGGTAAAAAAAAATCGTAATTTCAATCATGATTCCGGTGAAAAATATAGCTAATGGCGAATATTTAGCACGTGTGAATCCAAACTAGAACATGATTAGAATCACGAACGCTAATCACAGTCAAGATTACAATAGCAATCATCATTACAATGATGATTCAATATTCACGTGTGAAAGGCCCTATGATCAATCAATTGCCTATATACTGGAAGCCGATGTTTCTATACTGTTTGGGTTTCTACAAAGCCTTGTGAATTACTGAATCCATTATTGAATGGCATAATATCGTAACGTATTTAGGTGCGATATAGGGCTTGATTCATAGTTAGGTCTGATAATATTGCAATATCCAATGAATCCAGGAAATGCCTTTAAAATCCATACATAAATACGTTCTATTGACATCCTAGTCTAGTCGGTTGACATGGTTGGAGTTGGTAAACCAAATCGTAAAATCATTAAAAAAACAGTTAATACATCGAGGATTTTCTACGGGCAGTAGCGTGTTTCAAACTAGACCTTGTTTTGTTTTGAAGAGGTGTTTTTGTCTGATATATCTTGACTTCTTTCGGGTTATCACATCGAATGCTTTCGAACCCGATCTTGAACTTGATCCCTGATCAAGAAGAGTCACAGGACCACCATTGATTATGAACCTAGCTGTGCACCTCACCTATTCTCAAGAGTAGGAGGTTTTTCTTGGCTTCCGCCCTCGTCTGCATTTTTTTCTTCCGTTTTATCAAGGATACACTTTAACTTAAAGTCTGTGTTGAACCCTAAAAAGAAAGATAGATGGAGGCGACTCGGTGAAATCCCCTCGTTAATCAACCTCATACTTCATGTATCATGTTTGTTATGGTGTATTGTCTCCAAGAGGTGTCCCCTCGAGTTAACATGAAGTGAAAACAAAAATATTATTCTCCTCTGTAATCTTGAAGTGCTTTGGCTAAATCTTTCGTTATTACTTGTACAGTTGTACTAGCATACTTAGTTCATTTCTTTTTATCTTTTTTAGATCTGCTCTGAGAGCAGCTTTTTCCACATATTATGTTTTCCTCAATTGTTTGTTTCTGACAGAGATTGCTAATTTTTATTAGTCATGTTCGTCACAGTCGCATTCGAATTTTTAAATAATTCTTATCTGACATGTTTGAAAGTTTATTCAAATTTATAGTCGTTGAAAAAAAAATCACACTTTGTGTTATGAAACAGGTTTGACTTTTTCCTTAGCTTAACGTTCGTCTTCCCCGTTGTAATCTGCGGAGGGGGGGGGGGGCTTAGGTAATTTTCATACCATGTCATTTAAAAACGCTTCGTCATCCTTGTATGTTAACATTTCAATACGGATCTTGAAGGCAGCGAGCATTCAACCTCTGTCAATATTAAACAGGAAACCTCTTCACATGCAGACTGTAGAGACTGTCTTTGATCTTGAACACGACTGAAGGAGGTCTTAGTGCTCCTATTACGAGATAAGACAATCTCTCCTACTTGACAAAGATTCTTTATTTATGTTCTCGTGTCTCTTTTCCCCATTTCAGCATCATCCTCTTTAATCCATGAGATTCCATTTTCGATATTTCCGTTAAGCTGTCACGCCTGATCAGAGATCAAGACATGTTAATTTTTTTTTTTCCAGTCCACTTTCTCTATTTCTTCCAAATATATAGATATTGAAATTATTAGATTGTCAAAAGCACTATGAATAAGGTTAAACTACAAAATAGTTTAAGGTTTAAGTGTGCGATGAGTCGGAGTGTTAAGTGTTAAAACACTATAAGTATTTATTTAGTTATCATAAAGAATAATTATGAATTAGATAAAATGCAATTCATTTTCGATGAAATGATTAAGTACAACTCTGTGTCATGATCGACAAAGATGATACTGTATCTTTATCTTATAGTTCTTCTTGTAAATTAGCAGTTTCTTTTAACTCAAACCGCTTGTGGTCATTATACGACTGTACTGGTATAGAGCGATATTAAGCTGATTTTATAAGTCGTTGCTCATATTAACTCATGATGTTCATTATTATTGTTTTTACCTTATTTTGCAAGGGCTGGGTCTGGGACTAAGTATATCTCAAACTTGTCGTTTGAGGATCAGATGATCTGAATAGATTTCGGTAGCTTTATTCGGTGTAGATATGATTCCATATTTCAAAAGAAAATATATTAGTTTTCCCTTTAACATAGTTCAAATATTGCCTGCCGTCGTGACACAAACTTGTGGTTTATGAAGAATGTCTCTGCCAAATTTTTCGAAGGACAAATAAAATGAGTTTACCCTTTTCATCACACAAACACGGTGCCAAACAACATACAAACTACTAACTGACTAATGCTATATTGAGCCTCGGCTTTTTATGAAAGGAATATTTTCACTCTTATTCATTTAAAATCAAATATAATAATGTATTTCAGAATACACATCAAATACTAACCTGCTTGACCACTTCATTAAGAGTGTTAAGGGGTAAGATTGTGTTGAATCATGGACCTATTACAAATAATAGTAATAGGTCCATGGTTGAATGCACTTTTTATGTTTCTGACAGGATTTGCATTAGGATAATAAAATTCGATTATTGTACGAATATTGGATAGGTGCCTATTCGACCAGAATATCGTTACCCAATATTGCTTATCCTTTCTTAATGTACTTGCAACTATTTATACTTTTATGTCATTGATGAATACGTTTAAAATTATTTTTGTTTCACTCTAAGGAAAATTTGGCTCAACCTTGAACATTTCAAAAAAAGGTGCACCTGTAGGGATTCTCCCCTTTATTAGCTGTAAAGGTGCTCTTATTTCTGGAAATTACAAAGTGGGTGCAAGACTGCCCATTGAAGGTGCTTCCATGGTGACATCGGTTTTCACCTTTCATATTTATGCAAAAAAATTGTATTAAAAAAGCAAAGCATATTTCTTTAAGTGTTTGGCAGTGTCATGAGTGACATCCTTTCGAAAATCATAATGCTTGTTTGTTCACACGGAATAGTGGATTGAGTTTTAATGATCTGTCTGCTTTGAAACAGTTGTTCGTTCCCTTACACAAATTGGGGAAGTTTCCCTATTCGAGTTTTCTGATTTTGAATGTCAAAATCGTGATTATCATGAAGATAACCACCTCATGGAAATCAAATCTTCCCTCAGTGATTATGGTTTGTAGATGTTATTGGAATGTCAGGTAATGAGTGATCGTGTGATCTTCATGTCATTTAAGGCAAGAGTTAAATTACTTTTCTACATTCGATCAAATTTTATTGAAGGCCTAAGGCACTCCGTACAAATCCATCTGTCATGTTTGTACTAAATTGCGATTTGTGTGTTTTCTTTTGTTCTATTGCAGCATGTATGAATTGTTCAACGTTAAATGAATTACAACAAAAAGTCAACAATTTGGTAAGTTTGAGAACCCGCATGATACGACTTCAATTTACAGCTCATTGTCATTTGGCAAAGTGAAAAGACATTATGCATGTTATGAGTCTGTTTAAAAAATCAGTAAAAAGTAAACAATTTGGTAAGTTTAAGAACCAGCATGATACGAATTAAATTTACAGCTTATTGTCATTTGGCAAAGTGAAAAGACATTATGCATGTTATGAGTCTGTTTGAAAAATCAGTAAAAAGTAAACAATTTGGTAAGTTTAAGAACCAGCATGAAACGAATTAAATTTACAGCTTATTGTCATTTGGCAAAGTGAAAAGACATTATGCATGTTATGACTCTGTTTGAAAAATCAGGTGACAAAGCAAAGAATATGAATAAGATATTTAGATATTTGGTACCTTTTAATTTGAATTGCCGGAAATTCCCCCTACAATTGCCTAAATCTCCATACTAGCTTTCCATTGGTAGTTCTCTCTGCCGATTCTCTGCTTAGCTTCTTACTATTATGTATTTCAAGGCTTTCAAAAAATAATTAAGATTTAAACATGGAGATATTCGTAAACACAATTTAAACATGGGATTATTACTGACACAATTTATAAGTAATAATATTTGTAATTCAAATTTGTACACGATAATTTTAAAGACATCGAACAATGTTAGAGAAAGATTTTGGTATTTACCCGTCGATACCAAACAAACGCAGTAACGATTTAGAATACGTCATAGCGCAGAATTGACACTTACCACTCCTATCTTCTTTTAACCCCATCTTCTTTAGATTAGTCGTTCACGGGGCGCATCTATACGACCTGTAAACCATGACGTCAACCTGGTAAACCCGGTGTATAACAGTGCTGGTGATCGTGGTACCACTACTCTACGAGGTCCCCAAGGCCCACGTGGTCCTGGTGGGCCCGCCGGCTCAGCGGGGTCTCCCGGAGTAGTGGGTGCGAGTGGACCACCGGGACCAGCAGGACCAAAGGGAGATCCTGGTCCAAGAGGGCCTGCTGGACCACAAGGACAAACAGGGGCTCAAGGTCCACCGGGGATTCAGGGCCTCCCTGGACAGTCTGCACCAGGTAGGTTCATCAAATCATCAGAAAAGCTCACCTTCTGGCTTTTCTTGAGAGTGTATTCAGATAATAACACATTTGAAGTGCTGTAATATTGTTGGGCACCCCTCGCAATTTTGGTATCTCCTAAATGTCCTCTCCTAACAATCCTTTAAATTACAGGAAATAATTTATGCACATATATGTTTGTCAATTTTTCAAACTAATCTTCAAACATCACACCTCATCTAAAGTGAATATGGCAATTTGTTTTCATTTCAGGTATCGTAGGTCCACCGGGTCCTCCTGGTCCTCCGGGGTCCATTGAATCACTCGGAATGGTTGTGACGGTAAGTCAAGCATGGTATTCTTGGACAAACTTACAACAATCGTAGTCCGATTGCCCCTGACCCAGCATGCCCATTTCCAAGTGGATATTTTGGAGCTTTAGATAATGGTTAGGGATTCAGGGACTCAACACCATGGTACAACACAGTTACTTGAAAAACCGACTTGGGATGATCTGTAATTGGTTGATATTCAAATTTAACAAAATTGTTCTGATGGTGTCCTTGGATGCTCATCAGTTTGATGGTTGTTAGGGAGGATGAAATAGTAGGTTGATGTCCCATGGTAAGTATCCTGTCATGTCAGTGGAGGTAATTGTTGATAGCAAAATATCTTGGGTTCCGTTTCATTTGCTCCGGCGACATTTGTTTCGCTATAAATTCCACACACAAATGACCAATTTCAACATTGGATTTAACACTAGACCTTACCCTGAACCTAACCCTCAAGTTAACATATAAACTTATTGCAACCTAACCCTGACCCTACATCTTAATTAGACGAAATAAAGCCCCGAGAGACTGCTGCAGTAGCAAATGTCGTGTGGCCAGATTTTTATCCGGTCTGTAGTTTACTTCGGTTGTTCTTCTAGATGTATTTGCCTTGAAACCGGCTTGAAACTAAGCACATAACCATGGTAACGGTCCTACTTCATGTGACAATCATTAATATGTACAATCACTGGCGGATCCAGGGGGAGCCGGTCCGTGTCCCCCCCCCCCCCCTTGAGAGGCACAATTAAAATTTGTAATGTAAAATGCCGTTAAAACAGAAGTGAGCCCCCCCCCCCCTTTGAAAGTGAAGAACTTTTTTTTAATTTATTTTTTTTATATTTTTGCTTGTCAAATTTTTCCTCGGGAAAATGTGCCCCCCCCCTTGGAAGATCCTGGATCCGCCCCTGTGTACAACTCTGTTATAACAAGGCATTCATGGTGTCTTGGAAAGTTTGATAGCCATGACTGCCTATGTATAACCCACATGCCTCTTCTTGTGATAAATATTTGAATATATTACGCGGCCAATCAAAAACCAATTGCAAAACTTTCTAGAGAAATAGAAGGAAACCAACCTTGCTCTGATGTAACTTCATATACCTCAGCAAATTTACTTCTATCTAGTATGTCAAGAATCAGTTACCATGATTATTGTATTGATTATTTAGTTCCTACATTGATGCAGTCTTAAGTCGTGTTTACCATGTTATGTGTGTCTATTGATAACCGTTTGTCTTTCTCGGTGTCAATCAATTTGGGAAGGCTGTTGTAAAAAGCAGTCGGAACAAAAACCTATTTCTGTCACAATTTATTTAAACCAGAATTAGATCAACTGATCACACTTGTTTCCGTTCTGTGAATAAGAATGATATAAAAATAACACAAACCATGTGTTCTGACTTAAGCCTGCTTGTTGCAATATTATCGGCGAATAAGCTTGTCAAGTGCTATTCATCAGAATATTGAAAACCATCTTTGGGGTACTTAAGGCGAATTCGAATTGGGTCTAGTGGATAATTTTCGAAAGGGGATAAGATTTATGCTTTAAACCCATCGCCCTCCTCCTATACAAAGACAATAAAGTCAATAGATTAAGTCACGTAAGTATATAATAGCTGTTTAACTTAAGTGGTCCCTCAAATTAATGCGTAAATTACTTTTTCATGCGCATTATAGCAGTCTTTTCTTTCAGGGTCGCCTGTTTCATTCTATTATGAAAACCCCTCTTTTGGCAAGGGGGGGGGGGCACTCTTTGACATTTTTCGACATGTTTAAGATAAAGCCATGTCAATCGTTGATAAACAGCTACTATACACTCCTATCCTGCGCCCAAAAATGTTTCATTCATCAAACTATGTTCATTATAATTACAAACTGAAGTGAAAGGATTGCCTCGAGTTGAGGTCTCCGTCATTTTAGGCTGTTGACGTTCGGTAAATGATGTTGATGTTAATATGATTACGGTAAATAAGGATTAGGAGCACATACCTGTTAATCCTGATATAAAAATGGCAGACAGACATTGATCATGTTGAAGTGGGTTCTAAAATTCCTCTTATCGCACCCTCCCATCTTCCTGTTTATGCTACAGTCAGACCGACGAAACCGACTCCAAACCGACCGATGGTATACGTCATTGGAAATAACGTAATAGATTTTGGTCGGTCTGGAGTCAGTTCCGTGGGTGTGACTGTAACTTTATACACACTACACTCCTCTCTATAGGTATCCATGGTATTAGTGAAAAATCCTGTTAAACTTCACTTGATCTTGGATGAAATCTCCAGCTTTTTAGCGGGTTTTTCTCCCGATGAAAAGACAAGTTTATCTCACAAATCCTGGGGTAGTTTGAGCTTGATCGCCGTAAAAGCCAACCCACTTCTAGCTTTAAAGGAATTTTCCTGATGACAAAAAGTTAACTCATGTTACATCAATATTGTAGGTCTACATGTTTTCCTCTGTAGACACACTTGATTTGAATTGGGGAAATTTAAAGCTTGTTTAGGAATATAGCGCTCTGTAAATAAATACTTGTCTTATGTGGTTATGTATCCATAATTGATTATAAGCCGCGATAATTACGTCAGCTGTAAGCCGATGTGTTTCGGTGCATATAAACGACAATCTCTTTTCCATTACTCTTTTCCAATTATTCTGCCATGATAGATCATTTCGTTAGTCAATAGGGCAAATCTGACCAGATATCAATTTGTTTTTTGTACAAGTAATTTAAAGAAAGTCAAAGAATAACATGATTTTAAAGTTTAAATCTTGTACGTTATCACCTGCCACACCTTATCGTGTAATGTACATTTTAATGGTTTGTGGGCTGGAAATATTTTTGTACTTAAGCGTGTTATATATCTTATGATATTGAATGCACAGGTAGATCCAGTGCAAATGTCATGTGAAGATTTTATTTTATGAAGTTTATATCACATGGCACAGAGAATGGAAGAACTGCTCGCATGTGACGTCACAATAGGCCTATTAAAACTTTTTTTAAATCCGAACTCAGTTTTGTGGATAGATTTTCGTCAAACCTCTCATGGTCCTATATGACGTCGCGGTGGACATGAGATAAATCCAATGTTATACTTAAAAGAGTTTGTACCTTTTGGTAGTAGACTCGCAATTCAAACTTTAAATCTACGGAAAGCAGGTTGTTACACTGGTGTGTCTTGCTTGAAGCGTGAAGTTTAAGGCCCAAGAGACATGATTGGGACATGATCCCATTTTAGATTGGACTTAATGGGCGCCACATGGCATACGAATACAACCAATGTCAAAAGGTCCCTTGTAAAAAGCCGTTTTAGCCACGCTTGCTGTCAAAACGAAATACACCGACTTTCTATTCCTCCAGGGATATTGATGAATACACAGCCGTGAACGATGAATATATTTCTACTCGGGTGGGGGCTTGCTGGATTTTGGGGTACCCCAATTCACGGTTAGCTCACTCTTATCGGCTTCTGCATGCTACAGCTTAAAGTTAATTTGAACAGAAAGAGAAATATCCAACAAGCATAATGCTGGCAAATTCAGAAAAATCAGATGTATTTTGCCTAATTTCAGAAAACAACTGAATACAATAAGAAATTAGGTGCAAACAAGCAAGTAAGATCACATCACACGTTCACAATACATTTTTTTTATGAATTATAAGATATTTTTCCTCCTGTAGGTTATATTGTAATAAAATGATTGACTGCTTTTCAAGTACATCCTATATGGAATTATCATTATTATCGATAATACAGTTTCTTCTATCATCAAATTTACAACAAATAATGTTTTTTTTTTACTGTTTGATATTTATACAAAAAGAAATAGTAGTATGTGACGTCATCGATTCGCACATTGGCATTCCATGATATCAGCTACTATTGCACAGGCCCTAAACGTTATATTGTTATGATTTTCTTATTCTACATCCGATTTTGACGATGTTTCAGTATCATATTGTGTTACTGTTCTTTTAAACGAATGGATGGACTTGTTCTGTAAACGTTTAATTGTGCTTCTATTTTGTGGTATACACCTTGCCCCGGAACACACTTTGTTTGGAGGTCAATTACGTTTAAATTGTAATTTAATGAGCAAAATATTGATAATTTGCAAATCTAAATACAGTTTAAACCGAGATGGTCTTTATACAATTCTCTATTTAGTTTAAGTTCACTTCGTCTCCCGGCAAAATATACCAACGTCTTAGATTTGGGATTCAAGAAACTATATCGTCATTGTCATGTGAAAATGAATGAAATTAATTTCAGTCCTTGTTAATCCGTAAAGATCCTTATACTGTATTTTTGTGTTTGTAATATCCTTCAGTGTATCATAAATGGATTGATGAAGGTCTGTTATATTTATTTTGAAGTGCACAGTTTCGTTTGGTTTCTATAAGGGACTGCAGGTTTACAAAATTAATCTTAAAAGGAGCACAAGTACTTTTTGGGTTGAGGCCAATTGCAATCCAGGATCGCTATGAAATTCAATTTCTCGGTCGGTTTACGATCATCCACGGACAGACAAGTCAAATATCCATAAATCTGGACAGCTGACTTCACTTCATAAAATACAAATTGTTCAGAGAGAATTATTTCATATACAATTTTTACGACATATGGCGTGGGACTTTGTATAGATGGTGAGATTGCATTTGCACTCTGTAGTTTCTTCACAAAAACGTTCAATTTTATAAATCCATTCGTCTATTCCAAGAACTGTTCACATATCTCTCGTTATCAGCTCGACCGTCACCACTATCATCACCATCGTCGTCATCGTCGCCATCACAAGTTCACAACCATTATAAACGTTCCCATTATCAGTATCATAATCGTCACATCATAGCCATCAATAAACATAGTCGTTATCATCATCATCATCAGCGGCGGCAGCATCATCATCACCACCACAATCATTATCATCAACACCATCATCATCGTCGTCAATTATCACAACATTACTTACTTTTTTTTATATTTGCCACGCGGGGGTCTACTCAGATTTCATACCTGTAATAATTTTCCAAACAAAGAACATCAAAAAAATATATCTGGATATTGACCTGTCGCTCATACAGACTGTGGCAAAAATATATTTTATTTCATCACAACAAGTTTTCAATCCAATCAATCGAATCAGTTATCAAAAATATTCCACGACATTTTTTGCTTAATCGGATTTACCGTGTGTAATTCCCCAAGGTTTGTCTATTAAGTGATATTAGTGGACATGAGTTTCCATGTTTTCAATTAGGACACATTTTTAACCAACTTAAGTTAATGATTAAAGTCGGACTGGTCTCTATTTTTGTCCGTTCTGCGATAGATTTGAAGGATTGCGGCGGCCCAACTCAAGAGCACACATGGTACCGAATTGACATTTTTATGACTTTTCCCTTGGTTGACGCTCTCCTCCGCTGTTTCATATTTACCCCACTATGCACTGGCGTATAGACGGGGGGGGGGGGGGCTTGGGATCACCCCATCCCCCCCACCCGTCTAAAAAGAAAAAGGAAATAAAATCCACCTCTAAAGAAAAAGGAGAAAAACAAAGAAAAGGAAATGGAAAATGGTGAAATATATTATTTTCTTCTATTTTGTCAAAATCTATCACAAAATTAGCTTTCGCAATAAACTTTTTTTTAATGCTCGATCGCGACCTATTTTCCCCATACACAACGTTTGGAACCATCTGAATGTTTAGCTCATTAGGCTACTGCCACAATATGAATTTCTAATTTTGTTTAGAGAAGATTCCTATAGGCCTACAATTTTCTTCAAAACAATGCAAAATACAAAACGATATCTTACTACAAAACTACAACCTAATGAGCAGGGTTATTATCTACATGAAGAAAGATTGTTATACTCACGTAGTTCACTACTGCTAGTGGCATGTGCATTTTCAAGTGAGAGTTCCGATTGACAAAAAAGGTTTATTTGTCTCTTTGTTTTAAAAGGCTGCAGAGTTGAAAGGACTACTGCTGGAGATGGCCAAGCTGAAAGATCGTGTAGACATGCTCGATGAATTCATCAAGTTTGGACAAGGTGAGGTGATCCCTTCAGTGGTATCGAAATGTGCTGGGCACGTTTCAGAATGAGTTACAATCAATCACACCTCCAAATATCAGACGCAATTCGATTTTCCACCAAATGTATAAAAGTTGCCATTATGGTAACTTTGCCATGCAATGGTACCTTTCATAGAATCCTTGATTTTGATTGGCCATTGGTCATCGTTGCCATGTTAGTCACCATTGGATGGCAAAGTTAATGATAGTAACTTTTATGCAGCGGGGTCCAGATCCCGCATTTGGGACTTAAATTACGTTGATTTTGATGTATATTGTGAATTAACTCTTTCTGCAACAGTTTTAGACACAGGATTGCAAGAGTAAACGATTCTGATTTTTAAAAAATGTCCCCTCCAGTCTGATCTGGACGTTCAAGCGATTTTTTTTCTTTCTTTCAAGTATCGCGCAACCAGAATTGGCCTCAACATCCTTTATATTGGAAATGGCGATTTGTAATGATGTCACCTGATATTTTGTTTAATATTTGACTGCATATATATTCAACCTTTTTTCCAACATCCTTGCAAATCAGATCTATGTTTAATAGGCCTTTGGAGTTTTAACAGATGGCGCGTTGCAAAGGCCTATATATATAACGATAACATCAACAGTATTAATTTAGCATAGTACTATTTTGCACATCGCAGGTGGAGCCGAATCGATGAGCGTTCCATTCTTTCCCATGTCAGTGGGAAGCAGTGTCGACATCGACATCGGAACACCGAGAACACCGGGTTACTCGATACCCGACCAGGGAACCGACGGGTCTCCATCCGGTAGCACGGTCATCGGTCCGCCACAAGGCAACACCATGATAGGAGGAGAAGAAGCATCGGGTACTGGACCAACCGACTCGGCGGCACTACTACAAACCGAAACTGATCCAGTACCGTCAGTCGCATTGCGGGGCGATGGGCTCTTACCTCCTCGGGTCGTCCCCAGGGGGGATACACCTCTAAATGTGCCCTTTGACACGGAAATAGAAGCTGCTTTACATGAACCACCACAGACGCAAATTGAATCTTCATCCATGGACGCAGCATCAACAAAACGTAAAACTGGCAGCAGCAGTTTAGTCTAATGGCAATTCGTACTTTTATTGATGAAAATTTTGATTTAAAAAAATTATTATTGACTGTTATAACCTCTATGTCCTTCAACTTTCTTTAAACTCAAATGATAATTTCTGAGATTTTCTATCTAAATTTTAGTAAGAGTTGATTTGAGATAAACCATACGCCAAGTTGTATCATAATGTTAATAATGTTAATAATATACCTCAAATGATTTTATTACTGCCCTGTATTGTTTCTTAATGGTCCATCCACCTTTATGCATCGTTTGAGGTTAGTTTTCGCTAAATTATCATTACAAAATAAAAATCACCCCAAAGCAATTATTTGTTGTAAGGTTAAAGATGTTTCACTTAAGATTAAGTAATTTTCTGAATAACAACGATTATCCTTGCCCTATATATCCTCTCTAATGTCACAATCGTTTTAATTTTTCTATGGATTCTAAATCAGTCTTCCATTTTCTCTTTCATAACAAACTGGTGCTATATAAGTTATTAATAAATATCAGTAACTGTGTTTCAGTTTTATGTAAATTTTGATCATTCAAGTCCTCTTGTTCACGATTTATTTGAGTTTTCCTTTGATGGTGTGTTTTTATTTTGATTATTGAATAGTCTGTACCGATTTTTAATAAATTATTCTCTGTTGTAGCGTAGTTTCAAATTATTTTGCTGCATTGTTAGACGAGGCAGACGATATACAGTAATAACGCTGTTTAAAAATATTATGAACCGCTGTTTACTAAATGAATATTACAGTAGTTGCTTCACAGCTTAAACAAACATGTTTTTTAAATAATTGAATAGTAAAAATGTAACTTTGTTGTTTAAGATTTTAAACACTTGTTTAAATCGTTTAAACAATTTTTGCATAAGGTTCGTATAGTAAGCAGCATTGCATGAACATTTTATACAGAGTTTTTACTGTGTAAAGGCAAATTGTGACGCGCCCTTCAAGCACGCCGGGTGCAGCGCCAAGTATCAGTTGGATCCCTTACATGCCGTCTTTGTAACCTTTTGCCAAAGTCATGAAAGTAGATCAAACATAATACTTTGGAATGTTCTTATTTTTTATTATTTCGTTGGACGATTTGATAGTGAGTGTTGTGTGATAAAGAATATAGAGAGGAAGATACTAATCTACTGACGTACTTTTGTTTACTGTAAATACAATTAAGTAAAGTAATTTGTGAACAAACGGTGTATAGTATAGACTGATTTGATTTAATAGCTGATAGATCAAAATCTTTTTTATTTTTACTTGTAATCAATCTGATGTACATTTGTAAATGATTCTTACTATTATCGATATTACTCTCGTTTTTCTTATTTATTTCGATGATTCACCCATACATTTAAACGTGAAAAGCTTTACCCTCTCAAGCCGATACGAACTATCAAATACAAGTAATCTAGGCTTAAATAGAATTACAGTAACAAACTTTGGCAAACAGACTACCATCTTGTGTAAATCAAAAGCCATGTTCATTAATATTTTCTAAAGTTGTTAATCCTCACACTTACTTGTTGACAAATGTATTCATATTTTATGGAGCCTTGATATACTTCACTCGAGTGAATATTCATTTGAATACCAATCGTTCTGATTTATGAGGTTTTGCAGAAAGTATACCATCCAACGAAACTTTCAACCAATCACTGGTGCGTATACTGGTGTATGCGCGCATGAATATTCTTAGTTGCGTTTGACCCAACTCTTTTTGCAATGGGCATAAGGATTGTAATTACATCATTTCGAAGGAAGGCATTAGCTGAGACCTATCGGGAATTTATGAATTGATTTATTAGTATGGGATGCAGCCCAAATGCTAACGGGTTAGAATCTTCGCTCTGGAATGATTTGATGAAATGTGTTCGTGGAAATGTTAACGTGATTCGAGTTGATTTTGAAATGTTACAGATGACGTGCCTTTTGTTATGGTGTATTTGGATCAATAAATGTCAAATGTAGTTTTGGTGTTGTCTGTGTAATTTGTGAAAAGTGTTGTTTTAGTTTGTCTGAGTAAGGTTACACCATATCCATGATATTTATTGGCCTACTGATCAGGGGCTCATTAACTTTAAGTGGAATCGCCAATATTGCAGGACAGTCGTTGGAAAAAAAATCTTAAGCAGATCAAAAAGGTACGGTCAGATAAGGCGACAGAAATGTTGGTATTGGTAGTCTACGTTTTCATATGCATGAGTAAATTGAGTCAAGAATTGCGTTACGTCACGATGGCAACAACTTGAATTTCTTGAATTCGATTTGACTCGTGTATTTGTTGATGATGCTGATTATGGTAGTGTTGTGTAGTTGATCTGGAAGTAAAAAAAAACTTTAAAAAAATATTGGGTGAAACTTTAACCATGCAGCATGAGGGTAATAATGTGTTCAACCAATTTGGGATAGTATTTTACCCAATGCGGGAAGCGTATTGTCCAGTAAGGTTAAAAAATAAGCAGCAAGTACTTTAGAATGGGCAAATTTTTTTATCAGACTGGATAAATAAAAATGCCCAAAAGAAATGCCCAGTGGTGGTTGGACACGATCATAATGACCCTCATGGATCACTTTTACCCAATGTTTTTTTAGAGTGTGCGTGGTGATGGATACGATGTTGTTGGTGATGATTGTGGTAGTGGTAGTGGTATGTAGTTGGTGATCGCGATGATGATATGATGCTGGTGGTGTGTGGTAATGGTCACGATAGTGGAAGTGGTAAGGTGATGGTAGTGAAGGTTACTACGGTAATGGAAATGACGTTGACGGTGATGATGACTGAATATGATGATGGCAATGTTGCTGATGGTTGTGGTGGAAGACGTGGAGAAAACATGATGATGGTGGCTGTGTTCATTATGGGGGTGCATATTGCTGGTATTAGTAGTGGAATCGGGATGCTGGTGAAAGTTTTGAAAATCTTGCTGATCGATAATGATGATGATGACGACGACATCGATGATGATGATGACGATGATGATGATGATGATGATGATGATGACGACGACGATGATGATGATGAATGAAGAACACAGTGGATGATGTGATACAGAGTCCAATACTGTACAATTATATTCTACATATTTTGACGAGCTATAGTATAAATTGACGAGGGTTGGCCTAATATAAAATTTCAGAGTATAACTTTTAACACCAATTGTAATCTATGTTTTTCAGTTTAAAAAATGGTAAAGGTTGACCACTGATATTTTATGATCCTAAAGTAAAATATGGATGCTGTATTATATGCAAATGGTCACTTCGTGTATCTTTTCTGCTTTAAACCATACCTCAATTACAAATCAAAGTCTGAAGACGATTCACACTTCTGGACATCGTCATCTTTTTATTAGTTGAACCAATAAAACAATGGTGGATACCCTCGAGTCGCTGAGTAAATGGCTTAAAAATCATCAATAAATGGCTTTAAAATCATTCTTTTACATACATTAGTATGTAAAAGAATCTGTACAGAATGACATACACCATGTACACTTTACCTTGCAGAAAGGTGCCATAATGTCAGACTTTTCATGTATTTGTAATAGGTACTATAGGTTTAAATTTTCGAGTGAGACTACCATCAATAAATTTGCAGCCCCTGTTCACATGTCATGAGGAGGTATTGACGAAGCATAAAATATTTTCCATTTTGCTTTTAAATCTTACTTCCCTTTAATTTCTTTGAGGAAGTTGATTAAGAAAACCCCCATGATATTAATTACGGTATTATAAATGTCCCAGTACAGTCAGCAGAAAATAAAATAGGTTCGTATTTTGCACCCCAGGGTGAAAAGTTGAATTACACCCTTCCGAACTAAATTCCGATTAGTAATTATGAAATATTGCCCCCCCCCCCTCCCCACCATCCATAATACATGTGCAGTGATCAATAATTACCAATAAAGAGACATATGTTTGATGTGATTAATACCTTTAATTGTAGATTCGACTAGTCTAGCTTTTTAATCAATTTAGCCTGCAAAGACCAACAGCAGTTCAAAAGCCCCCACACCGCCACTCCACTCTCTAGTGGGGGATAGGTCGAGATAACCGATTGCGTTCGTGTAGGCACAGAAATGGATCCAGATGAGGCAAATGTTTCATTACTAAATACCTATCCTTTTCACGACAGGCTTTCACAACAAATAGATGATCAAAGATTCCTCACATCCACGTTTTGTTTTCTGGAAATTTTTGTGTTTTTCTTTAAAGAATTTACTCGTTAACGAATTGAATCAAATTTAGCAAGATATTCTAAGTTCCTTCATTAAGTGCTCGACCCGAGACCAGGGCTAGGCGTTTGGACACTGCCGAGAGGGAGGTCTTAAGTTCAATACATCAAAGAAGGGAAAGGAATTGAAACAGCCTGGAAAAGATTAGGGTTGTAAGTAGACAGATAGATCTAATTTATAGAAGGGAGTCGTGAGAGACAACTCACCTGTAAAGAGTATCAATGATGGTCTATGCGAAAAAGTTTTAAAGTGCCATCTACTTGACGAAATGACGACACATCATCTCTTGCCATGTCAACTTACTCGCCTTATCATATCGACATGGTGAGATGCATTATCTTTCCAAGTCGACTTATAGAAAGTTAAATGTCGTCATACGAATTATAAAAAAGTTATGTACATGTTCGCATGACGAGATACGTTTTCTTGCCAAGATCGACGTATGAATAAAAAAATTGTCCTCAATGCGAGTTACATTATCGTTATCTACTAACTTTAAGGTATTTGCTATTTTGAAATATTTTGTCAAAAGTTGACTTGGCAAGATAAAGTACCTCGCCATGTCGACATATAAATAGGGCTGATAAATCAAAATGGCGACATGAAATATATTTCTATCTCGTCAAGTACATGTAGAAGGCACTTTTAAAGTTTCGTAGGTTTGAATGTAGTCCAGATCTAAGGTCATGATGAGAGATGGTTTGTGTAAGGTGACCGAAGAGAAGTTTAAGAACAGTAACTCAGTTGTTGAGATATGGAAGAAAAGTACAGTGTATGTTCAGATGATTGTTGGTATAGCAGGGGATCTACGTCCAGTAAAGATGGTCTTCATCGTCGTCGTCACATCCTGTCAATATCATCATAATATCAATATCATCGTCATTGTTATTATAATCGTTATCAGCATCATTGCCGTCGTCACAATCTTTGTCATCATAATCATCGTCCATATCATCATCACTACTGCCATAGTCGTCATTGTCATGGTAATCATCGTCAATATCATCTTCAACATTGTTATACCGTGTAAGGACGAAATATGTCATAAACATATAAAATATATATATATGTATGACCTGAAAGAGTATTCCCCCACATCATTGATGGTCTGGGGGTATTCTTGCAGTGATGCAAATTTTGATTTTGATTAGCGCCAAAGTAAGGCACGACTGCAATTAATGAATCCAGATGTCAATGATGTCATAATCCTACAAGGGTTCCATTGATATCCATTTCAAAACACATTTTCAATAATTTACATTATAATTGCGTAATAAACAAATTTTACTATCGATTTCATGTTAATTTCATTGAAAACAAGTCAAGGTTATGACAACGTTTTGCTTGGATGTACTTTTCGATCCAAATTGATTTTATAAATAAATCAAACTGGATAATTCTTTAATCCATGGTAGATAGGCAACAGCCAGTTGAGTATGAAATATTCAACTTCGTCAAAACTGATCGAGAACGCATTTGAAGGTGACCCATTTTTTAACAGACAACCATTCACAAGATCATCACTATTACAACCATTATCTAGACAGATCTTCGGACGGAATATACTCTCCATTGGGCTATAATACTTGGTTTAATTAATGGTTAAATTGATTCTGTGTGCACTGAATCCACGTATTACTTGTTCCAGGTTTCACTTGACCTAATAAAAACTTAAACATAAAGTTGGACTAGTGTGCCGGGACCATATTCGTCTGAACTGACATAGGTGGCTTTGAATACACAGTCTGAAACTATTTCGCTCTATTCAGCATCAGTGTATATTGACAAAAAACAAACGGGCGATTCCATGCTAGAAAAATCAGTCATTTTCACAACATTTTTCAACCTGCTGTCCAAACGAACGAAAAACTTCAATTTGCTTTGTGGTAATATTAAAGTACTACTGGGTAGACATGCAAAAAACTGACAACCAACAAAAATATGTTGTCCATAGGCGAGTTAGAGCTTAAAATGTTGCGTGTCGTACGGGACATTTCTGCGTCCCGTACATTTTCACCTATAATTGACCCATAATCAAATTTTTTGTGTTGGTTATTAGTTTTTTACACGACTACCCACTATAGCTTTATCAATGACAAAAAGAATATTTTATTGCTCAAGCTTTCGGCTAGGAAACGAGAAATTCCGTACGACATGTATGGAATCGCCCAAATAATGAATGTCACGGGGGGGGGGGGTTAATTCACGCCTGTCACTACCGTTACAGCGTTAATGAACCCACTGTTTTTAATCAATTAGTCAAATTTGTATGTCAAGTTATATACATAAGTACCTTACACCTTAAAGGACAAGTCCACCCCAACAAAATTTTAATTTGAATAAAAAGAGAAAAATCCAACAAGCATAATGCTGAAAATTTCATAAAAATCAGATGTAAAATAAAGTTATGACATTTTTAAGTTTCGCTTAATTTCACAAAATAGTTATATGCACATCCCGTTCGGTATGCAAATGAGGGAACTGATGACTCCACTCACTCACTATTTCTTTTGTATTTTATTATATGAAATATTCTCCTCATTGTCCTGTGAAACAAAGTTTTATTTCTCCCTGAACATGTGGAATTACAATTGTTTAACATTTTAAGGTTCAGTCAAGTTGATCCATACTTTCAAATATGTAAAAATTGAAATATTGTATAATTCAAACAATAAACAAAAGAAATGATGAGGGAGGGACATCATCGGTTCTCTCATTTGCATGTGACTAAATTGTGCATGTAAATATTTTGTCAAAAATAAACAAAATTTTAAAATGGCATAACTTTCTTATTTTACATCCGATTTTGATAAAATTTTCAGCATTATGCTTGTCTGATTTTTCTCTATTGATTCAAATCAACATTTTTCTGAGCTGGACTTGACCCTTAAATAGACCAAATAGTAATTGGACAATTGCTTGTAAAACATTCCCTATCGTTTTTTTTTACACATTTAAAGAAATTATATTTGAAAGATAGTTTAAGAAATAAATACACTTACCAAAGTTTCAAAGGGGACCAATATTTCGTGTCAAATTTATGCAATATTATACCTGACAATGGATAGTACTTTTACAAATCCAATGTGACTGAACAAAATAATATAACCAAACTAATACACATACCAAGAGAGATTAAGAGAAATGGAGAAAAACTGCTAAGCAGAAAGATATTAAAAAACAAAGAAAATTCTTTCACAATAATTGAATAACAAACACAGATGAGGCCATAGCTACTCAACAATTATGTAATCTCGGTTTTTTATTGCATTGATTTCAACGGAGTTTAGACAGTGAATTTGCTTATCCTGTCACAAAAAGTAAATCAAAAGAATAGTAAAGTTTTATATCTTGTATCCAATACACTGTGCATATCTATATGTACATGTCTTCAGATAAATATTCTTCACTAATCTCTTTACAATATCTCATACTCTGACACATTACAGTCATGAATGTAAATGGGCCCTTTTTCATCAAACATGTTTAACAAATGCAACTATTTCAAAAGCTTAAAAAATTACCACACTTGCTGCTCTGAAGTCTAATGAAACAGGGTCCATGTGCTATAGCACACTCACTGAGAAAGTAACAAAAATAAATTGTACATTTCTTTGTCTAAATCAATCACTTATATAACTTTAAGAAGGAATGTTTCTTGTTCTTTATTCCAGGAAGAACATAACTTGACCATAAATGATAAATATTTGAACACAGAACTGCTACTGAGTATTCAAATATCTGGGGTCTGTTTCACAAAGCTGTTTACAAAGTTATGCACAACTTTACAACTAGAATCTAAGAAGCCAAGAGGGTTTCACAAGCACTTGAATCTAACAAGCAGTTGTTTATACATAATTACACTACTAATAACCATTGCTAGTAGTAGTAGTACGATATTAATTAAATTATATGATGTGTTATAAATTTGTGTGAAAATCAGAAGAGCAAAATAGGCTTATATTATAGCACTTCATAATTCATAAAGCTGTCCATAAATTCATGCACAACTATAAAAAGCTTTGTGAAACAGCCCCCTTGTGCAAACATAAATATGACTTCTTGCATTAGTAAAAAAAAAAATATCTTACTAGTATCAAATCAAAGTCACATAATTACTATTATCATAAAAAACATGCTGTGTAACTGAATCAAAATAAATAAATAACCTGGGGACAAAACACTTCCATTTTTGTGAATCAAACCATATATCACATATTTTGGTATTATATCAACACACTACTTACTTCAACCAGAATTTATTTTTCATTCATTCATAACAAAAAGCCCATAAAAATTGTTTAAAAAAAACTTGCAAAAGAAACTTTGACCTTTTATTATCTTTTGGTACAAAATAATAGATCATTGGTACATGATCGATGAATTAATGACTTGACATAATTTAACAACATAAATAGCACCCTGCTTTTTTATTGAGTATATAAGTAAGTTATTAAATAATTGTCATACTTTAATACCTGTCCTACCAGTCATAACAGAATACTAGAGCATAAAGAATGATTCAGCAAAATTATAAAAAATATTACAAACTGATCCTTTTGTATGCAAAGGGGTTCTTTTGTTGAAATATATGAAAAAGTGGTAATGTCTAATTTTGTCTTTTATTTTCCTCATGCAGAAATACAAGTTAAGTGTGTCAGGCTTATCCGTGCATTCTACTCCTTAACTGCAAATGGCAAGAATAAAAATAAAACAGTTTGATCTCATGTTTTATTCAGGATAAAGACAATTCCAAGAAACCTAGTCTCGTGTGTATTAAACATTTACACAGGAAAACAGCTTTTCAAAGTAAATGTCTACTGGTGCACATTAACTCAGATTCATCTGTTATTCTTGAACAAGGGGGAGGGGTGGCACAGCCCCTCTCCCAATGCGTGAATTTTTCAAGTGGGGGGGGGGGGGGAGAACAGATGGATGGCTGAGTTGTGCAAATTCTATATCATCCCAGCTTAATTTAATTCAATTCAATGAAACTGTCCACCCCCTATCAAAATCAAAAATATTGTTTGTACAGACATTTTAAATTACAAATCATCTTGAAGACACAAGAATTTCAACAGTATATTGAATTCACATAAATAGGAACTCTGTCATGGCAACAGACAAAATACCAGAGAATTGTGCAGCATTGTAAAATGGTATACTACTGTTCATTGAATTGAGTAAATATGAAAATAGCTTTTCAATACAAATCCAAACCCTGTTAGAAGTGAAAGGAATCACATTAATCACATGTGTACCTTCAATTCTACAAAAAGCACATCAATGCTTTTATGTGCAGATAAATATGAGTATTTTGCGAAGCAACGGAAATAGCTACTGATCGCAGAATTATCTGGAGCAAGGAGATCAACCAGTGTTTTTTCGGAGAGTCAAATAATCGGCAAAAATCTCTCCCAAATTATGTCAAGGTTAAGCATTAAAAGGCCATTAAACATTGTGTCTTCAGCTCAGTCTTACTGTTCACAATAGACATAGCGAAAGATGAATGGACAAATTACTGGTAATTACCAAGCAGTCTCCAAACAAATGACATCAATTATTGCAGCCGTCCGCCATTTCCACTATTGACTTTGCATGTTGACCCTCACTCCATTATTAATCTCAAAGGCAATCTAAATTGCTTGTGGACGATAACATCCTATCCCCAAAGATAATACATTGGGCAGAAAAATTTTCAATTACTGATAATATAATTTTCAAACTGGAAAATAATTAGATTGAGAATTATCTTTTCCCAAATCTATTGTTCTCAGTAGCCTTGTTTGGTTATTACACGGCAATGAATTTATGACGAAACAATTATTGAACTGCTCAATAACAAAGAAAGATGAAATTCCTGCACTGATCACATAAACTTCCCTGAACCCCGAAATTTACATGTTACCAAAATCAAAAACATGTGCACATAACAAATTTTTAATTTTCAGAATAAAGTAAAAAAAAAAAAAATCTTAAAATCAAAGGTATTGGAAACAGAAACCTTTCGAGTTGACAAATTTTTATTAACCAAGTTCACTAACAGCAATGTGCTGCACAAATATGGTTTTTCCTCTCGCTGATGTTACAGTGAAAAAAGGTATATCAAGATGGCAGAGGTCATTTGATTACAATACTTTCATGCAGCAAATCTTGATATTTCACATATGTCTATTCTTCAAGCACAAACTACACTTAAACTAATTGCAGCCATTTCAATCCCAAAGAACTACATCTATAGGCCTACATATTGTCAAACACGTAGACCTTTCAATCCAAGTATTTTGAGTTGATAAGTTGTCAATTACAAGAATACTTTTCCAAAAATGACCATATCTTGATCAACTTATTTCGCTAGTGGCCTTGATAGACAAGGTTTGTTATGTAGACTAATGAGACAAAATACCCAAAACAAAATCACAACAAGATATTACATAAGTCCTGTTCCTTATGGTCAGACTTGGACCAAGATAGTGAAACCGGTTAGAGGAAATCAAGATTAGACCGAGATTAAAGTGAGCTTAGACCGCAGACAGATGGACCCTGGATACTGACCAATGGGAAAACAAATCACAAGGGGGGTGGAAAAGCACCTTGTTCCTCAATCCTTCAATCGGCATATTAATATCTGCCTGATTACGGGGAAAATATCAAACTCATTCTAACTTCAAAATAGCTGATTTTTATTTTCTGCATTTCACACCTGCTGTTTAACATAGCTTTGTTACTTTTTTTCATTATGCTTTCAACAATACTTGATTTTCTGCTTTGTGAAGTGTTGCATTCCAGGTATGGAAACAGAGACAGTTCGGGCAATTCTTTGGGGATTTCATGGAAGTTGTCGGCACTGAAGTTTCAGTGAAATCTTTGGGTTTGATTGGTTGAGAAGCATTGGTCTCTGTAACTATGGTAACTATCAGAGAATTATCAGCACTGACAAGCATCATAAAACTATGCCTTGGACTCTAGATGCTGATGCTAATTGTTGCTGTGGGAGTTTGCCTTAAACCCAAGCTACCTTTATTTGTATGATTTTCAATGAATCTCTACTTCTATCCCATCCATTGTATCCAGACCTCAGTCAATGGTGATTAATGATATCCTCAGAAAGTTGACTTGTAAAACACAACCAACATCCTCTCATATTATCAGGTATTATGTAACTATAATGTGGGTCATTTTATACAACATTGTTTAAGGTCATTAAGATGTCATGGCTAAGAGGTACAGTGTATATTGTACCAGTTAAGTCAATAGTTCAATACAGATCTTCTTTCTCAGAAACATGTATGTCATCAGAGTAAAGTATTGTCAACTATGAATTACAATGATATCATAATCCATGTCAATCAATCAATGATCTACAAATTGCTCACAATGAAATATTATCAATCTTTTAGGAGCATAAGATTCAACAACTTCTGAGAAGCAAAAAAAAAATCAAAATTACAAAGTTGCTTTGATGATCAGTGATGGGCAATTATATAAAAAGTAGAAGACATATTTTTAATAGATTCATCAAATTTCAAACTAAATTTTGACATCAAAATTAAAATGCTATCAAGAAATATTTCTTATCTGACTAAAAAACATTAAATTCTTTCCTTTAAAATGTCAGATGCTTCATTTTGATTTTGAGAAGGTAATTCCGATGGCCAATGCTAGCTTTAAGGTGTAGTGTAAGATGAGATTACTGTGGTGGGGGAAACAATGTAACCTTGCTTTTTTGGCAGAAATCATGATTAGATAATCTCTACAGGTCAATCTATCAAAGGAGAATTTCAAGATCTGCATGAGGCCTCGTTCACAGGGCAATTCATATTCATGAAAAAAATATGAAAGAAAATTCTTACTAGATACTAGATAGTCATATCAGACTCTTTCATTTCACCAATAAAAGAACAAATAAGCTATGTCACACAGAAGAAAATGCAGTTTCCAACATAAAATTGTTTGGAAAATTTAGGTATGAATGTTTCTTTTGGAAGGTGGGGTTGTATGATGATTGACAAATCTGAATTGTGATTTTTCTTAATATGTATGCCAAAGTTCAATATGTTTATTTTTATCGTATTAAAGCTTTATAGTCTCTGCAACACTGAAGGAAATAAGCATGATATATTGATGCGTATCATCAGGGATGTCACTTAAAATTGATTTTTGAAAAAAGGAAAAGAGAATCATCTAGAATTGTCCCTTTTATTACAGAAAAAAGTCTATTTAAGCCCAAAATACGTTTAAGGTAGAAATTCCCAATTTCATATGAAAAGTTCCATCCCTGTATCAAAATCATCTTCCACCTGGGTTCAATTGCACATTAGTTACTATTAAATTCACTTTGCTTTCCAATAGTAATAACAATGCTCAACAGAAAATCAAAATCACCGATTCCATAGAAATACCCATTGGATGGCAAAATTATCTCATAAAAGTTATGTTATGCAATGGGTCCCTGAAACGTTAATGAAAACATTAACGACAAGTAATGAGAACACATTCAACACGCCCGTCTTCACCAGGCCAAGGATGTAAACAAAGCCCTCTAATCAGTAAAAGGAAACATCCTTTAAATTGGCAAGGGTCAGTAGACAGAAGCAAGCATTTCTATGTGACCTTCAAATGACGAGGTTGATAGAGTCATCTATATGTTAAAAAGATATGTAAGAGAAAACAGCCAATGCCTGTTCAATGTTTCGGAAATGATTAAGTAAAGTGTAGAGGCAGAATATTGTTACGATCACTAATAACCCTGGTTCACATATGCAATCGAAAGGAGCGTATCCATAATAGCAGGTTAGCCACAACTTTTATGGCTTATTAAGTTATTTTGTGGCAGATAAGCATCTATATGAATAGTATTATAAAGTGTTACAACAAAAACAATGAACCTCCTCTAATTCATTAAAAAAAGGAGAAAGCTAGTATGTGAAGAACAGTTATTAACTTTCTCCACTATATTGGAAAAGAGTGAAACACAATTAATCACTAGCAATTCATAGAAGGAAGAAATTCAAATAAGTCATTTGTCATAAATTGACAAATTTGAAAAATAGTTCAATAGTTGAATCTCCTGTCTTAAGAGTTGTTATTATACTGGGAGTTTAAGAGTTTGGTTGGTGACATGATCTGATGGTATAATAATTTCAAACCTCCATTGTCATAATGCCAAAAGCTTTTATCATGTAAATTCTTCTAGTTAATTATTATCACTACTGATGAAAGTTGTTCACACAAGGTTTGTTATGGTGGGTATTTCTTAAGAGTTCCCTTTCATGGAAATATTTACAATACACACAAGGTTTTTCTTCATAAATGCAAAGTTCTGAGTTGAATAGCAAGCTACAGTCCATGGTCCATATTCTGATTTCTTGTTTATTGAAGTTAAAGAATGGTTTAAATCCATAAGTTAGACTATGGGTAGCCAAATGTGAAACACTACTTCATATCAATTTGAAATTTTCAATATTATGCTGACACTATGGGTCATTTTTGCAAGCATTGGAATAAGCCCAAAGCAACAGACAAATTTTTGCACATTTTAGCCAAAATTGCCCCTAAATATCCCCCTCAAACCCCCATTCTTTGAGACCAACATTGTATTCAAACACCCACAAAATATGCCATTCATTTTTGCTCTCTAATCCTTTTTATACCACATTATTTTTTTTAGACCTATTGACAAGGTCCAATGAACATGTATATTTGTACTGGTACATAAGGCATAATACTTTTAACTTTGTGCATTACCTAATTGCATGATGTGCAGCAAAACTAGCCTGACAATTAAAGAGAATGGCCTCAATTAGTACAATAATAGCCCCAATACCAAAAGAATATACCCCTTCAAAGTAAATAATTAATTTTTTCCTCCGTACTGGTATCCACAATGCCTGGAGGAGAATTAGAAGTATAATAGTTTTGTTGACCTGTGTTTATACTCAAAGTCTAGTAATCAGGAAAAAAAATGCATAAACAAAGTTGGAATGTCCTTGGCTATCAATCATTACACCATCAAATTAAATGATAATTTAACTTCATACACTTTAATGAATACAGGCCTACAAATTCACCTTAATTGTTTAATAAATACCTCAATGAATATTAGCACTGATCAATCATTCAAATGCATGAAATAGAATACAATGAGACACTTCACTATTCAGATCACTACTACTCCTTGAACTGGTTGCAAAATGAACCCATTTGGCAAGTTTCAAATCGAGGGCTTATCCTCACACTCGTCTATCTACTAGAAATTTTCCTCAATTTAGCATAGAATAATGTTACATGTATCAGATTCATTAATAGAACAGGTTAGATAAAGGAACCTGGAGCTTTTTCACAAAGAGGTAATCCGCCAATTTTTGTAGTGCTTTTCCATCAGATCACAGAAGATCTAAGAGTAACTTCTAGGCTCCATCTTACAAAGAGTTGCGATTGATCCAATCAACTATGGAAATCCAGCAACGTCAACATCTGAAATGCATTTTTGTTCAAAATATTTTCTATATATTTTTTCCATTTCCATACATTCACTGTTTTCTTGAAAATTTAGTGTGCTTCTCTTTGTTTACAAAGGACAAAGTGCAAATTTCCAGAAGAAGAAATTATGACATTGATGGATTTCCATACAGTTAAGGTTGAACGGATCAATCGCGACTCTTTGTAAAACATAGCCCAGGCATTCTTGGAAGGTTAAGATGTGTATTAATGTTGCTTCGAATGACAAGACCGGTATTCCAAGATCTCTTGAAATCCATGAAGGGCTTTGAGGATCATCAGGTGACCATTTCAACATGGCCTGTAAAATGCTCTGTCTAAAAGAGTTCTGTAAGTAGTGTTCTTCAACTGGATCCCACTGATGAGAAGGCATTTAAACAAAGATTAATTGCAGATTGTGAAGTGCTCTGAGGATCCCGGTGACCATCTTTAATATCATGTTTTAACAAGTGCTTCATCAAGTAATTCTTTGAGTAGTCATGACAGTATCCCATCTTTAGAATGTCTCTGAGTAACTGGTCGTGTCCTTGGAAAGCATGTCCTTCAAAGCTGGTACACAGTTACTTGGAATGAGAAGACCTACATACAGAAAATGAAAAGGATGGGAAGAGGATGAAAAGGAAAATGAAGTAGAAAGGCAGAAAGAAAAAAAACCCAGAAGATCAAGAGATGTGAAGGGATGGAGGTTGGCAAAGGATATCAGAAAATGACAGCAACAGCAGAGATGAAGGGAGATGAGAGAAAAACAAGTAGATAATTTCATTTTGGATTATAACTATAAGTATGGTTTCTTACATTTACTTGCAATCACTCTGTAGATAAAATTTGTTTATTTCATAATACAATCACAACCAAAGGACATACACAAAAGCGCAGGCTGTGAGCAAGAATTGAAAAATTTCAGAAATACTTTATTGAAGAATGAACACCAAAATCATGGAAAATGAGTAATCAATAGAAGTATAAGTGAGATTTCTGGAAAACTGCAGCATTTAATTAAACACCTTGAAAAAGGAACAGAATAAAGTTTTATTTCAAGTATATTTTGGTTGACCAATCTCTCAGGAATCAGAAGTGAAAATATAAAAAGACCATATTTCAACTCCAGCTGATGGGAATCACAATCATTGTGAATCTGACCTAGCAGACAAGAACATGTTATAGTCGTTTGAAAATCCCAGTGAAACTTCACGAGCAACTTCATGAAATTTCCCATTTCATCATATTTTCTTACCCTTTTTTTTCATGGCAAGAGAATACTATATTTGTGTAGTTTGGGTTTTTTTAACAAAGAACTGTACACTACTGTGTTGACCAAAACTGTTATTAATCACTAATTATTAATCACATTTGCAAAGTAAAATTATTCTGATATTTTTGTTAGGGCGTGTTTATGCTTCCACTTTTTAGGCCAGCATCGCGATTTTTGCCTCTGAAAAAATAAGCATACACAGCACTCCCATAACCATGTTTGCGATCAGCGTTCTGAAATGACGTTTGAAAATGCTGATCCCGTCTCTGCGATGGAAGCATAAACGCACCCTTAAAGTAATTGACAAAGGTTCACATACTCCAGATGCATCAAGATATGTCAAAATTCTGCATCATTATTCCCTCAACATTCTATTTTACTGTTGGCTTCAAAGTGGTCAATATTAATGACCGAGACATTCATTACACCATCAATATCTGTTCAAAGAGGGCTGTACAGTAATTACATCAAATTAATTCCACTCCTGATATTTCCTGTTCATAATTGAAGTACACGTTTCAGAGGCCCTGTTTACATGTGGTTAATTTCCTTATCGCGGCACAGATATTTGATTTGAAGTATTATCATGGGGGGCAAATGATGTGTATTAAACATGTGGAATAAATGAAATGTCAGATAACAGCATGCAAACAGAATGTTGATTTCTTTTTTTATCAGTGGTAAAAATGAGTGGGGACCTGGATGATTTGCCCCCAAATAGCCCATATATTGAAATAAAGCTTATATTAATTCATCAATGTGATTCAAAACGAAACATTATCTGGAGTGAAGTTGGAAAAAGATCCCTAGAATAGAAATAACCCCCCTCCCCCCAAAAAAGTAAACATTTTGCATAGATTTCTTTCTTTAAAAAAAAAATCATTCAATAGTTTATTATTCCAATTGTACATCGTCGCAATATTTATCCTGTCTCCTCAATCATTCTGTGGAATCCATACACTTCATGTGAATCATGTAAGACTGTTTTTTCTGGGTTTTTTAAATTCTTTATTTCTCCCTCTTACCATCTCACTCTCTCTCTTCCATTGGTTATTTCATTGCCATTCTCATTGAAAAGTTTCCATAATAAAAGGGGGGGAGGATCAGGAAAAACTGGTGAAAAATAGTGCTAAGTAATCTCAAAATTAATCTAAAGTGTTGAAAACAGGAGACATTTAACTTCAACCCATTACAACTACATGTAGAGCTCTCCAAGAGTCATATCAATAGCGAACATATTATAGCTCCAAGGTTTAATGGCAATATATAGTTTTAAAAGTACTCTGAGGGGTCATGAGACGTGCCCCTTTTATAGAGAAACCATTTCACATACTGAACATGGTGTTAGGCGGCATCCACTTTACAAGTCAGTCCTTTTAAAGATATAATACGAAGATGAAACAAAAACAATGTCAGAATGAATTCATCTATTAGTGAATATTTTAATTTCTTTTTAAATCAAAAGGGATATTTCAAGAATAGCAATCTAATGTCAAAAAAGCTGAGAGTAGGGAAGAGAACAGGATAGTTCCGAATGAAGAGCTAAGAGGGGTGAAGTAATCCACAAGCTACATTAATTAATTAATTTTGAGCCTCAAAACAAATGATGCTATGAGTCCTCTGGCACAACACACTGTTCTTGTATGGCAAATAAAGAGACAGAATTTCTTCATATTGTCAGGATTTAATATTGACTGCCACTCCTTTTAGTCTCCTAGTTCAGACCCACTGGATTCCATCACACCTGACATGGAGGTTTCTGATTGCCAAGCTAGGAATAGGGAGGTAGGAGAGGATAAGGGAGTTAAATTAGGCCAACTACCACCCTTGGGGGTAACACGATGTTGACAGACTCTATTACTGCAGATCTGACAAGGCTTTTGACTTTCGGCAAGGCAGTACTCAATCTTAACTTGCATTAACTGTTAGGCCTACTCTTTAGAATGTACAATGAAGATGGTGAAATGCAACATACAATGACAACGGTGATGCTGCTGGCAGTTGTCTATGATCATTGCAATCATGGGGACAATTCTGGGCCCCGTTGCATAAAAGTTACTATTACGGTGACTTTGCCATCCAGCGGTAGCTAACATGGTAACATAGCTCATCAGCCAATCAAAATCAAGGATTTCATGGAAGTGACCATTGGACGGCTTAATGCAACAGGGCCCTAGTGAACAGGAGGAGGGTTGAGGAGGATGACATTAAAAGAAATAAAAATGTACTAAGAGAAAATGCTATACAATGGCGAGTCTTCATGATAGAAAAACCATTGTACCTGTAGTAGTAACGTGGCAACAATTATTTTAAAGGCAGCACTGATCTCAAACATCATGCGAAACTTTGATATTGTAGACTTGATAAAAATAAAAAAGGAAACAGAAGTCAAAACAGCTTGAACAAATCCACAAGCGTGATATAAATCAGTTTCAGGATAAGAGAGACGTGAGATACAAGAAAATTACCTGCTCCGGGACGATCTAAACAAGATGTAATTGTGAGAAAGCGGATGTGATTTGTCACATACAGGATAGCATAAAATAAAGGAAACAGTCTGAGTTTAAAGTTTCAGTACATACTTATTCTCTGACTTAACTGGCTTAACTAAGCTTTAACACATGGAAATGAGTGTTAAGCATGCACTTATTGCCACTCGTATCAACAGCTGTGATCTGAAGTGTCATCAAGTGATGAGATACGAACACATTTATTACTAGATTGAGGCCTGATTAATCAAACTGTTCGTAATGATTCAATTTAAGTAGTATCAAGAACAATGATCTCAAACTCATTTCATAAAGACTTAATACCTCATTAGTGCTAAAAAGACGATAATCAGGGGAGCATAGCTCTCATGATTATTTTCAAATAATGGATAATTTTCAGCATTTTAACTTACTTCAAATAGATATCACAGTATGAAACTTTCAGATTATTTCTCTAAAATCTACTGCTCACATGTTTAAAAAGTACCTTTTAAAGTTTTTTTTCTTCTGAATCTTGACCTTGGTTAATTAGCCTTTGACAGTAATGGTCTAAGTTCATTGGCCCTAAATAACCTTTGACATTGATCATGTGAACTGAAAATCATCAGTGTTACTCTTATGTCCAAGTTTCATGAAATAGGTCCCAATATACTTTCGCAGTTATGATGACATTTCAAAAACTTAACCTTGGTCAAGATTTCAATGCTGACAACACTGCAGCAGTCGGAAAGCGGCACCCATGTCTTGCTTCTGCTATGCAGGCCAGACAAAAACAGGATTTAGTTCTTTGACCAAAAAACAAAGTTTTTACAGACCCAGTTTTTTTTTAATCAATTCTACCTCCGATACATGAATCTTGGTTCACTGAAAAGAAACATAAGTGGAGCAAACTGAGCCAAGTGCTGGGGTAGGGCTACGTGATCATCTTCAGTAAATTTTGATACTCCAGAACTTGCACTTTCAACGAGGGAACCTAGTAAGTGTCTCACCTTCATCTATTCTTTCTCAGGGTTTCTGTTAAATGTGTATGGCACCAGGAAATATTTGGGTGCATCCAATAGCTCCTGACTGACAGAGCCACAATAGGACCCCTGGTCGAACCCTGGAAACACTAGTCTACTTCAAAGACTCCATCCATAGGATTATTCCAATCTGATTAAAATTTCAGAAGTGTCAGAGAAAGGATGTAATGGAATTGGTAGGATCATGAATTCCAAGCAGCTTTTAGTTTGAAACTAGGAAATATTGGACGAGCCCTAAGCCTGTTGTAGGCCTAATCAATCTACACATAAGTGAAGTTACATATTGATGCAGAGATTCATGGTCCCCGCCCTGGTCATTTCCTTGGGATGACAATACATGTAGTAAAGGTCAGTCCAAGATGTTTTTCTGATTTATACACATCTGAAAATATCTCCATTACACACAGAAACACATATTAAAACTCTATAACAAAAGGGCTGTAACCGTATAAGCTATCTTTTTTGACGAAATATGCAGAAATCTTTTGTTATTGTTATTATGAGTACTAATAGACCTCCTTGCTTACATGCAAGCACTTTTAAAACACTTTGTTGTTAATAAAGTTGAGTGCTTTATTAGCAAGGAGGTGGACCAAGATGAAGTAGGCCTCAGTTCAGCTTTTCAGAAAATCTAATGATCGAGCCACTTCCAAAAGCAGCCTCAAGACCACTTTCAGATGTACATGTATGGTATGTGTATTAACAGATCTCTAGTCTATATAAATAGTGCTCATAGTTTCTTACTGTATGCTTATGTGTATAACTTGATGCAGTGATTAGCGAGTCTAGAATTGAGACTATGAACTTTATGAAATAAGCAATACCCAGAGGTATTCTCCAATTGTGAATTTCCTGAAGAGATTCTTAGTCACTTTCCAGCAACAGCTTCAACTCATCTTCAACTTTTCTCTCTCCCAATCTCTCTCGCTCTCTCTCTCTAGACCCTTTCTCTCATTATCTCCAAATCAATTTCATTTTCAGTCTCTCATGCTCTTTATTTTTTTACCCCTTTCCACTTCAAGCTTTCTCTATTTTGTTTCCATGTATGTCTTTTTCCTTTCATCATTTTTTTTCTCTATCTCTTTCTTTCTATTCCTCACCCCAGTCGATGACTTTCCATCTTGCTTTTGCACACCCCCTTCCCCACCCACTCTTCTATGTCTTTGTCCCTTTATTTGCTCTCCTCGTCTCTCTCTCTCTCTCTCTGGCTGCCTGTCCCCTCTCGGTGAATGTGTCTCTATCTCTCTAAGCTCTCTATCTACCTACCTACATCTCTATGATTTATGTATGTATGTATGTATGTATGTATGTATGTATGTATGTATCTATCTATCTATCTAATCTATCTAATCTATCTAATCTATCTATCTATCTATCTATCTATCTATCTATCCATCCCTCTATGTATGTATGTATGTATGTATGTATGTATCTATCGATCTATCGATCTAATCTATCTAATCTGTCTAATCTATCTAATCTATCTATCTATCTATCCATCCCTCTATCTACCTACCTACCTACCTACCTCTCTATGATTTATGTATCTCTATCTATCTATCTATCCATCCATCCATCCCTACATCTAAATTTATCTCTAGATCTATGTCTCTATCTAATTATATCCATTCTCTTCTCTTTATCTATCCACGAATACCAATCTACGTGTACACACCTATCTTCCTATCTATCCATCCCACTCTTTTATCTCTTTCTCATCTCTCTATACAATAAAGGCATGCATTTCTTCAGTGCTCAGACAGCCAGGGGAATTCAGCCTGGGATCCGTACAGGATGCATGAATGATCAACCCACTTTCATGTTGTGGCATTTCAATGCTTGCCCAACAAATTAAGGCCATGTGGAAATTAAACATTAATCATCATTACATTGATGCAGTTGATTCCCTATGTTGCTCTCTGAATGTGTCACACCCACTTCTGTTTGCCAAACAGAGGACACAGGACGGAAAAAGGTTAACACCAATTTTCTCCGAGCAATTGTTTCTTAAATTCCAGGTGCACATTTTGAATGCCTATATTCCAATGAAATACAATGGCGAAATCAATACCAACAAAGCATTCAAGAAAAGAAGAAAATTCTCAAAATTTTAATGACTCTCATCTTATTTCTTATCTGCCAATACAAATGCATTGACAATACCCCGTTTTCTTTTTCCCAGTTGTATTGTAATACAAAAATGCTCACTCTTGTTGGGTGGCATTGACCTAAAAATATTTAAACTGTTGTCATTGGGCACTGGACACTCGATAGCAAGTCCATTTTCAATTATTTATAAAATTCTACTTAGTGTTGAGAGGAATATACACAAGCAAGTTGAAAGAAACGTGTGTTTACAGGAATACAAACGTGTTGAAATTAATAAAAATGAACCATATGAAAAAACGGCATGCAGAAAGAATAAAGAAAGAACAGATAAAATACATTAATCCCAAAACACAATAAAATCATCTCTAAACTACCCCACTGGAGTAATGAACAGGTTATAAATACAATTTGAATTAGTTTCATACAGGAAGTGTTTTTGACAGGCCATGTGATGCCTTACCCTGAAAACAAGCAAATAATGATAAGGATAAAGAATTACAAGAATGAGTAAAAGGGCATGAAATGATAACCCAGACTTTGCAAAGGAAATGGAAAGAAATATTTCCATTAGGTGCAGCCACAAGCAGACTTGCAGACAGGATCAAAAAGGTTTGTTTGAGTAAATAGCTACTATCCTGATAAGGCATGGATCTAGCCGTATTGGACTCAATAGTTTTGAAAGGCCAACTATTGTGCAAAAACAGCATGGCCCCCTAAAATAGTATTTTGTTCAACCTGGCAAGATCCGCCAATGATCTCAACTTATTTTTCAACTTTTTCTCCAAGTCAAAAATCTACAAAATATTACAAGTAATGCTAAAATGACATCTCAACACTTAAGTGTTTTATATCAAAGATACAATGACTTTACGAATGTCAAGCCGTCAGAAATTCTGAATCATTTTTAATCTCATCAGTTAGAGTTGAAATAAACAAATGATTACCACTCTTGCTGTTAAATAAATATTTCCAATGCATACCATATAGTTGCCACAATTCAAATAATTCAAAATTCACATGAAATCATTCAAAACAAACAAAATATTTCTTATATTTCAGGGAAAGCTTTAAGCTCAATTTGGCTATTCATATTCAAGTTGTCTGAAAGGTTAAAGCCCTGAAGACTGCTCTTATTCCAAATCAAGTACCACATCAAATCATCCAATCGGGAAGCTACTTATAGCGACTGTTAACCGCAAGTGAAAGTACTAGTCCCGATTTCACACAGCCATTATTAGATCAGGTCCCAATCGCATCAAACCCTTACTATAAATGACAACTACCATGGTAACAATACTAAACAAAACCGATAAAAATCATTGTGAAAGTTCACAATGATGGCACACTTTCTATCAATCGTAATCAAAGTGACTAGATTCTGAAAAGAATGGATAAAGCAGAAAACAAGTAAAATTGAAACTTACCAACAAGCTTTCCTTTGTCGGTCTTGAGACGTATAATCTGCATGACAGCACCATTCCTAGGATTGAGACGTAGGACCTCCTCTACCCTCGCCCATACACTCAATACAGCACCAGATAGAACAAAGAAGGTACGACGTCTTAGACCAATGTCACATGGTAGACCAAGCATGGCTGACTTGCACGTTCCTTTCCTAAGTGGGTGAAAGGGAGATGATAAAGGAGTAGATAATATCAGTGGATTTGGAAATATTTCATGTCATAATTACCGTATCAGATGCACTTCAGAAATCACAACTTGTCTGACTGAAAAAAGAGGAAGGCTTTGCTTTAAAAAATGAGAGAAACCACATCTACAGGGGAATTTGTTAAAACTATCAAGAAACCAAGTAGATTCCAGCAGCAAATTCATAGTGCAGGGGTGGGTATGAATCTATTGTATCATCTATTTTATCATCCCCACCACACACATACACACTTACATATGGAATAAGAATGGAGACTACCTATGCATTAGACCAAATGGGATAAGAGTGGAGACCACCCATGCATTAGACCAAATGGGATGAGAGTGGAGACCACCGCAGCATTAGACCAAATGGGATAAGAGTGGAGACTACCCATGCATTAGACCAAATGGGATGAGAGTGGAGACCACCCATGCATTAGACCAAATGGGATGAGACTGGAGACCACCGCAGCATTAGACCAAATGGGATAAGAGTGGAGACTACCCATGCATTAGACCAAATGGGATGAGACTGGAGACCACCCATGCATTAGACCAAATGAGATGAGACTGGAGACCATCCATGCATGAGACCAAGTGGAAGAAGACCAAGGGGCAATCTGCAATATTTAACTTAAATTCACATTCTCCTGATCAACTCAGATTAACATACCAGTATCAGACTGATCTACATACATCACATTGTTAACCTATGTCCATGCATTATCCTTGAGGATGACAAACTAAAGGGGTATTTAATCAAAAGTAAAATCATGAAGAAGGATCTGTCCGTGTCTCAAGGGATTTGAGGTCTAATTATTTACGCATTATGGGATGCTTAAAATACAATGGGCGAGCTTCACGCTTCTCCTGTTTCCAATTATAAAGAAGATATACAGGAAGTCAGAGTGTCGTCTGTAATCATCATCATCACATGAGGATCATAGAGGAGAGATGGAAAATGATGGGAGAAGTCATCCCCTAGTCAAGATCTGTCTGGACGTCGCAAAGACAGATGAATCCAATCCACCCTCCAGAGGAAACGAGCATGTCCTCTGATGACATAGAGGGAGGAAAGGCGCAGGAACAAACATAGGAGACGGTCCAAGGGAAACACTGCAAGTCATCCATTACTTTCATTATCTCTGTCATGATGTCTTTCATGAGGTCTTTAATGACTCCTGGCTCTTCGTCTGAACTTAAGAAGACAATTCCAGACCTGGCATCGTAAAGCCCTTTATATCATAAAATTCATACATGACATACATTTATATCACTCACTGCAAGTCATCCATTACTTTCATTATCTCTGTCATGGTATTTTTCTTAATGTCTTTCATGACTCCTGGCTAAAATTCTCCAAGCAGACAATTCTGGGATTAGTGTCTGAACACTGTTATTGAAGCTGAATCCTACAATTCTCTCACACTGCAAGTCATCCATTACTTTTATTGTCTCTTTCATGAGGTATTTCATGAAGTCTTTCATGACTCCTGGGGCCATCTCATGGAGTTGTCAGCACTGACAAGATGTCATTTTAAAACATGTTTCCATAGCATTGACAGTCAGACACCTGCACTTCTCAGCCAATTGAAACCATGGAAAATTGTCAGATCTGAGAACATATCAGGGGACAGAATGCAGATCAAATGCCTTGTTAGATGTTGGTGTAAAGTTCTCCAGGAAGTCCATTCCAGACCTGGCATCAGAAAACTTAAACCAAATCCTTTACAATTCTCTCACATACTGCAAGTCATATCTCTTTATTGATGTCTTTCATGACTCCTTGATCTTTGTCTAAACTTCTCCAAGAATTTATTTCTGGGTAAATATTAAACAACTTTATTTTACTTTTAAAAGAAAAATGCTACAATTTTATAACACACTGCAAGTCATCCATGAGTTTCTCTGCCATTATGTCGTTTACAACATATTTATATCAACAAATGTCCTACAATTCTATAAAACACAAAAGTAATCATCAATTCTCATTATCTCTTTCATGATATCTTTTCTCTCTTTTTTCTTTCTTCTTTTCTCTTTCTCCTCCCCCTCCCCTCCACATTCCCCTCTCCCCAATTTCCCACCCCTTCTTCCCCTTCCTCTCTTCTCCTTCTTCTTCTCCTAATCCAGTTTCATAAAACTTGTCACAGAACACAAATCCTTTAACTTTCTGTGACAGATTCAGTCTTGGCCAATCAAATTTAAGTACTACAGTAGCTTATAATATTAGCTTGGAACTAGAATTTTTTTGAAACAGGGCCCTGTCCTCCATGCTAGGCAAACTCATGGCTACATATCACACTGTCTCAAGATGAATTGAGTCATGCCACTATGGAGACAGAACTGAAATGAGCATCAAAGATCTATAAATGTGATACAGGAAAAGTATGGTGTCTCCAGCGAGCCTTTTGTGTGTTGACTGAGAGGTGGAAACAATGAGCACATTCACCGAACAGCTAAAGTTCAAGTACAATGGCATGGTGATTTTCACCATTAAAATTCTCTGCTCTTGCACACTGAAGTGAAATCTAAATACAAAATATGCTTTTAAATAAGATAGTCAGCAGTGAAAATGAAAGATAGATTTTGAAACCTGGTCCCAATTCATGTTTCTATTAGGAACAAAAACAGACTCTGTATTCTGATAATCTCCAAGGACATGTATACAATCCCTACTTCACTGTGTACTCAAAAGCCAGAGTGATAATTTCAAATTTAGTATTGTGACTACTACTCTAAAATAAATCTGATGACACTTCTTTACTAATCATACTCTTTTTTGCATGAGTATTATACATTTCTCCTCGAATCCACATCGACATATTTTTTCTCTTTTATGCAACACATTCATCAATGCTTGTTTATTTCAAAATTTACTTTGCATTTGGTATCATTTTTGCAAACTAATTCTTGAATTCTATGGTCTGAAATTCATGAATTATAAAGTAGTTGAACTTAATAAATGTATCTACATACCACATTCTTTAAAGCACTTTTATTATAAACTCAATTTAAAAAAAACAACTAAATCTTGAAGTTCATGTGATCTAATATTCATTCACTGAAGAAGTTAAGGTTTGGATGGAACTTCTGCATAACAGAAAGAAGAGTACCTTGGGATCTCTATGTTGTGTTTATCAATAAATGCAGACTATCAAGGGAATTGTGGGCAATTGTCTGGAAGGTTGTGGAAAATTAGGAAACAAGAACATTCATGACAGTGACTAAGATAAAAGCGAAAGAGATACACTTCCGATGAATTTGAGAGTAAGAGTGGAGGAAGGGGGAGGGACAAGGGAGAAGAGAAAGAAAGAGGGGGGAGAGTGGACAAATGGGGGTAGAAGAGGGAAGAAAATGAGAAAAGGAAGAGGTAGAAGGGGAAGGGGAAGAGGAGACAGAAGAGAAGGAAAGAAAAGGAAGAAGAAAACAAAAAAGACGGAGAAGAAAGAAACGGCCAGAAAATAACAAATCATTTGAAACTATTTGAAAACATTGAACAAAATCAATGACAATTCAGGTACAATATCAGATTATTGTACGCTACTGATAAACCAAACAATTTCCTCATCGATGCCAAAAGAAAAAAAAATTCATTTCTAATTTTCAACATTTGGGATGAAGGAACTTGTTTCATCAAAAACGTAGACATTCTTAGAACTCCTTAAAAGAAATTTGGTGATTCACTCAATCTTTCTAAGAATTTACAAAAAGTGCTTGCGCCATGAAGGACATCTCCAAAAGTGCAAATCGGGTTCTTATATTCCATATTAAGAACTTGACTTGATCAGTTGGACCCTTGATGAAAGGGCTGAAGATATACATCACCGGGTAGGTGGATACAGTTGACATGTAAGCTGACAGATACATCAGTCACTGCTGTAACTCGCTTATCACTAACACAATACAGAGTTACCAGGACTACAGGTAGCAACCTGCTGCTTCCTCTCTTATCCAGTATGAGGAACATTCACACACAGGAACAGTCAATAGACATTATTACTAAAGAGGTGTTGCAAGAAACTTTTTGTAATCAAATTTATCACTTTTAACTACAGCTTTTCGACCGACACTTTCCTCTCCAAGAAGCATACCAGCAATTGACAGACTTATAATCAATTATTGGATATAAAACCGATTTTCAATCGATTGCAAATATCCATTGCTAACTTTCAATTGATTGACTGTAACTGTGTACTATTTCTCAATTTTACTTTCTGCTCCAAGAGGTAGGCTTACTGTATACCAGCAATTAGTTGAAAATTTGCAATATTGGGGGAAAAAAGAGTTATTGATTTAGGGATATATTGCAATCGATTGCATGTTTCTTTAAATACATTGTATGTCCTACACTCATATTCATCTACCAATAGTAATGTCTTCTTTAATGTACATCCAACAACAGCTCTTGATATTAGCAACATACTTTAGACTTGACAAAACATAAAACACTTCTCATAATCAGGAAAATTTTAACAGTTTTTAAAGCTTTTCACTTAAAATGGAGCTGCAATCATTAACTGTGCTGCATCAGCAACTACGCCACCCATGAAAAAGGGCCGACGAAGCGTGCAGAGTCGCAAGTTAAAGTTTACCAAAATGTTGAATTTTGTATTTAGCATTTTATTATTTAAGAAGATTTTCATGATTATAAAAAAAGAAATCTTTTCTTTATATCCTCACATCAATAAAAAAAACAAAAAACTTTTCAGTGGTATTTTAGACTGTTTCATAAAATGTGTTATACAATGGGACGGTTACACTCTTGTAGCTGTGCTTATTGATTGGATGAGGGCCAATCTGTTGCAAAACATAAGCAAAAAACATTTACGCAACAGAGCCTTTATCAACATCACCATAACCCAGTTAAATTTCTGGTGCATTTATTTCAATAACACTTAACAACAGTTCTTTTAATTAAGCTTTGAGGGAAGGGGGTGAGAGAGAAAGGAGATGAGCTCAATATTCCTACAAAGATAGCAAGATATGAAAATACTTCGGATTTTTTTTCATTCAGAAAACGGTTAGCTGATTCTCTCCAATGATGCAAAAAAGGAAGCCTATGATCGATCATCTAAGTGGCATCCTTGAAAATCCAGATAATCACATGATCCTCTTCAAAAAATCAAAATGGGTGAACTAACAATGCCAAAAGTAGGGAATTTCAAATCTGAAGGAATAAGAAACAAACGCATATTTGCCTAGTGCACATTAAACAATTCCTGGAATTTTAGACAAAATTGAACCTACTATCTTTGAATCAAAGACAGAAATAATAAAGGATCACCGTACCGTTGGCTGAGAATGCCAAACAGGCAGAATAGAAGTGGGCCAGAGCAACGAGCTGCTACACGAGGTGAGCTGGATGTATTGAATGCCTCCCAAAATAATTATTTTTGTTGATACACACTGTATGCAATTAGACATGAATTTTCTATCATAAATATACAGTATGAATGACGGCTATTAAAGTCTTCTCAGACAATCCCCCTCTGACCTCAAAGTTTGCTCATTTACAGTAGTAGCAGGAAATGTGTTGATTTTGAATCCCGGACAAATTCAACAATTGGTACTCGTATTAGTTTTCATGTGTGAATGGGGCCACTCAGTGTGACTCATGTAGGAGAGAGAGCTAGCTGGGAGAGGGAAAAGGAAAGACAGAGGGAGACAGACAGGATGAAGGAAGGGATTAGAGAATACGTCTTGGGGAGAGGAGATGACTAGGATGAAATGTTACTTATGAATGGGTCTGTCCAGGGGAATTTGACTTTTCATTAAATACTTGATGGTGATTTTTTTATAGGATGTGCATCTACATGTACATCCAGTTATGACCCTTTAAGAATCAAACCTATTTCACAATATTCATACAATGGTTTGGGAATATTTCATCTTCCTGCAGATAACTTTGTTCTATCACATTGGTTCTTCAGTTATAAGGAGAATAATTTACATATACATTAACCTTGATGACCTTTGATTTTGCCCCCACCCCACCCACCAGCAGATCTTTGTCACTCCAATACGTATAGGTAATAATAATAATAAAAATAGCATTTATGACGTGCCGATTATCTAGTTGCCTAATCAATGACACACTATTGATAACCCAGGCTTTAGCTCCAGCTGCTAAAGGGGTTGAAACATTCAAGGAATTAATCCTGCCAGGTACCAATCAAGGCATGAAGTCGAAAATCCATCAGTCAAATGATTGCTTAATTATCTTAAGAAATCAATTTATTTACCAAGCTGGTGACTTTAAGCCACAAAAAAATTAATTAATTACGGCACTCCAATATATGGGCAAATTTCAAATTGATCCCCATAATGATTTAATTTTCACATTGTCAGGTATATAGCACTTCATGGCCTAGAAGAATGAGTCAGAGGAGAGACGGTGGGCTGTGACAATAAATGATAAACTGATGAACATTTGTGCTGAACATGAAAAGAAATATAATGGATGTCATGACAGAAAATAAGAGACAAAGTATGACGTGGTAGATACAGGAAATTGACATAGATAATGAGAGATGAAAATTGAAAGAGTGAAATATTGAAGGAGAAAAGGGAACATGAATAGTAACCCAGAAAAGACAAGCAAGATATTGAAGATATTCCAGTTAAAGGAGAATGAAACCCTTGAAACCAGCTGAATCCATATCAAAGAGAAAAATCAAAGAAACATATTGTTGAAAGTTTGAGGAAGATTGAATGAATAATAAGAAAGTTATGAGCATTTGAATATTGAGATCACTAATGCCATGTAGATCCTCCCATTGGCAATGCAACCAAGATCTGTGATGTCACACATGTAAAACTCCCTCATTACTTTAGTACTTATTTCACTTATATTCTCACTTTTATAGAGTCTATCACAAGGTGAGGTGAGGTGAGGTGACCAATACAGAGGTTTCACAACATTATATCATTGATGAATCGTTTGTCATATGATTAGAATGAGCAAAGAGATGTTTTGGGGTATATTTTCAGTGTCCAAAAGGGGAGAGTTGTTCATCTGTGACATCATAGATCTTGGTCGCATTGCCAATGGGAGGATCTCCATAGCATTAGTGATCTTGACATTCAAATGCTCATAACTCTTCTATTGCTAGTCCTATTTTACTCAAACTTTTGTTGATCTTATTCTTTGATTTTTCTGCTTTCACAAAAGCTAACTTGCATCAAGAGTTTCATTCTCCTTTAAATACCCAAGTTACTATGGGAACTTAGGACTCCATTTATATAAAACCAACAAGAAATAGAAAACCCATGAATAAACACGTTTATGGCAGGTACATGCAATTTCAGACCTGCCAACTTCTGGAGATGAAAAACTGCATTCTGTGAACCCCCAAACTCTATTTATTTTTTTTTACAAAAATGTTTTTCCATACTATAAGCACACAAGTGTTGCTAAAGACATTTGATGAGTTATTTCACCTGGAAAAAATATTCAAAGTTGGTTTTTGACAATGAAACAATAGGAAATGAAATATAAACATGTTTATTAGATTTTATAAACTAATAGCCTATTGTATATCCAAATGACATCATTCTGACTTGAATACTCACAATTAACCTATAAGATTTGATAAATTAACAGTGAACCTTTAAAATGATCATTCAATTAACTTACTCTGATAAAGAAATAGCTTCAAAATAATCAAATCTACAAAAATCAACAAAATACCTAAAGAATATTACATGTGTAACAACCACCAAATATTTTCTTTCCACTCTACTCATATCATGCAAGCTACTTTTATTTAAAAAAATGCATAATCAGGGGGCAATGCCATGAATTAATCAAATATTCAGCCCACACTTTTCTCTATTTTTACTTCACTTATCAAGCCATGATAATTAGAGAGATTACAAAAATTTGCCTTGAAAACTGATTGTGATGAAGAAAAAGGCATTCAATTCTTCCCACCATGCACCAGAAAAATTGACAAATACAATCTCTTAAATTTTCCTTGAAATTGATTGCAATGGAGAAATGTGTATTTCATGCTTCCCATCATGCAGCAGAAAAATGTAAAAACATTGATAAACTCACCAGAAGACATGAGCACACTTGCTCTCAGAGGCGGCATAGAGGGCGTCCCAGAATGGTTTAGCTTCATCAGGTAACACCTTCCTGAATCGTAGCTTGAGATCACTGACTGTCTCAAGTTTACTCTGCAGACCAATGTTTGGTTTGAAGAGCTGTAAGGCACTTTTCTTAGATGAGCTAGATGGAGGAAAGCGGGCTAGGATCGCCACTTTACGACCAAACTTCATCTGAAAGTTAGAAATAATAAGTTGTGAAAACATTTTTTTAAGTTGAAGAATTTGTGTTTGGTGAAAACAACATATGTCAAACCATTGAATTTATTGTATACTGTCAATGGTCAAGGGGGGATATTGGCAATAAATCTGTAAAGTAAGAGGTTCGCACCATTTTTTTTTTTTGCAGTTACAAAATTACCCAACATTGGTAAAGTGCATGTCAAACCCAAAATTGCTATAATATGTGATTTCATGTACAAATTTAATGTGAATTCTGCTTCTAGCCTTAACTCATAACTATCATTTTTACTCTTACTGATTAAAATAAATTGATTTGATAATCACAATGATGGATAAGTTACCGCAATTATTACCTCCTTACGATATGGGTTCATAATCTATCATGTACCCAATGATCTTCAATGAAGTTTGGATCTTACAATTTTCTGATGTTATCATATCGGACAAAAATAGGACAGAACTACAGAAATGATGTTCAATATTAATGCTTGGGTGTTAATACTAACCACCTGTGAGATGTAAAATCCTTCCTCAGGATGTGAAAGCTCTGACCACATGTCGATTGCCTGCCTCCACGACATACCCCTCTCTGCACCAACCTAAAAACACAATTAAATCATAAAAACAATTTTCAATATCACATCAATGATGAGCTTTGTCCACATACATCAATCAATTTGTGCATTTCATAATACATGTACATGCACCCCCGAATGTTCATTATCATGAGAGGCTTGTTGGTCAACAACTTTTTCCAAGACGCTCAAGAAAGCTTGGGCTGTGATAAATTTGATAAATTTAAGGATGTCATAATCTATGCCAATATGTCACTTAAATTTTGTCTTAAATCAAAAACTGATTTGCAACAAAGTTCACATTGTCTTGTTATGATGTCTATACCTTGTGGAGTTCATTTGTAGCATTGCCTGACATAGCGACATATGTGTCAGTATGTATCCTCCTGATATCCATTCTCTCATTGCTTATATCTGTTGGAGGAAAAAAAATAAATAAATAAACATATAAATAAATTAATAATCTATACCAAAAAATATTGTCTGTCTATGGCCATATTAGGGGGAAATTCCCCCCCCCCCCCCATAAAAAAATCATCCATATTGCCAGACTCATATTAAATTCATATCACTTGCCTCAACTATAAGGCAATTAAAACCTGAATTATTTCAATTATCATTTTGGCAATAATAAATATGTAAAATGATTGAGTAATGGGTAAAATGTTGGTCTCCCATTCAATTTCTTGTTTTATTATGAATAACATAAAATCACACGCAGATGTCACCAGAAGCCTATATTGAGTATACAAAGTTTGATTTAGAATTTCAGCTCATACATCTCATATAATGAACAAAGTAATCATTATGCTTGAATTAGAGAACAATACATCAAGTTGAAGTAAATCAATAAAATTACATTATTCACAGACAAGAATTACTAACAGAAAAAAGAAATAGCATTTGAGAATGCAAAAGGGTGGCCATCATGACTCTTTTGCTTGATGATGGCAGCAGCCTTGGTGGAAAATCATCACATAAAATTAAAGAAAGTCACATTCTACCTACCCATAATACCCGCATCCCACTGGCCCTCTTTCTTTGCCCTTGATACAATGGTGACCATGGTATCACTGAAATACTTGAAGAGAGAATTCTGAAGATCAACTTCCATGCCTAGGAGACGATTCAAGAACTTGGGCATACTGTTGTAATCTGGAATAAAAAAATAACATGAAAGGTTTAAACATAAATGCTAGTTGTGGTAACAATCTATAAAATTTGGTCAAACTGAATCCAACAAAAACACCAACAAAGTGCTTGTATGAAGTTTATCAAAGAATTATCTGCCAAATGATTGTTGTTGCAAAATGTGTAATTGTCGACAAATGGACAAAATAATCATGGTATTCCCACCAAATGTCAGGTCTTTTTTTGTCACAGCAACTTTAATACGCTATCCCACATGTGTGTATCTGGGTAGGAGATTTAGTGGCCATTTATTGTTCAGGGATGCCACTAGGTGTCCTCCAAAAATACTGAAACTTATCGCGGGCCGGGATAGTGTCCAAGAAATTTTTTTTTTAGGGGGGGTCCACCTTTAATTTTGGGATGGACACATGTCACAGGTAAAAAATTGGACAAGCAAAAAAAAAAAAAAAAAAATTTATGAGGGGGGGGGGGGGTCCGCCCCCACCTCAAATTTAGGGGAGGGGGGAGGACCAAGTGGTTTCTTACCTTGTTGTGATCGATGACTTTGAAGTCAATTAGGTTTGAAAAACTGACGGTAGTTAGTTGTGTGTTTCTCATAGAACACTAGACCAAAAGCTTCAGTCTCTGTATTTTGGTTGTTCAGCTGAACCGCGTTGGCTCCACTCACCAGTACCAATACATAGACTGAAGAGTTGTTGGCCCATACATAAAGTCAAAGACAACGTATCAGCTAACACAGGGAGCTCCGGCCCGCAAAGCGGGCCGGGGCTAGCTGATACGTAACCCAAGGAGCTCCGGCCCGCTTTCCGGGCCAGAGCTCCCTGGGTTCCGTATCAGCATGCAGCAGTAACGTTAGATCTAACATTCGGCGGAAACCCGATTTTCTGATCGTTTTTGGTACATAAAATGTCACATTATAAAAAAATAATTACATCCAAACTTACGAGAAAATATATAAAATTCAGAAACATCGTACCTTAGACCGCAGTTACCGCTAATTCCTTTCAAATGATAATCAAAACTTAGTCATCCTCGATTCCTTCGTTGGTCATCGTAAGTTGCCATCTTGGATGACGTCATCATCTGTACAGATGTATTTACCAGTCGCTATTATACCGCGATTCGTGCCGCTACTTTGCGCTTGTCTATGAGCGTGCATTTGGAACTTGTCGCTCGCATTGATTGGCCAGGATATCGATAATTCTAATCAGAAAGCCTTGATAAAAGCATAACTCAATGAACGTAGTAGGCAGTGCGCGGTTTTATAATTTATGTACTGTATAAAAGCAAATATCTCGGGGAAATATCTCTCACTCGGTCGATCGACATGCATCGCAATCGGAAGAAATAGGGGGGAAAAAAGGAGGGCTTTCCGTTTTTTTTAATACACAGAAAACAGGAAAAGTCGGAAATACGGAAATAAGACAGATAGCAGGAAAAAAGCTGGTATTCCGTATAAATACGGAAAAGTGGCATCCCTGATTGTTGTTTTTCTTTCAAGTTAGATTTCATCAGTTTTTAAAAGAGAGATTTATGATAAACAGATAATAGTAAGATGATATGGAGACAAGATATTCTCATGAAATCAGTAGTTTCGTAGTTAAGAGAAGAAATTGAGGAAATAACTTTACCTTTCTCAAAGAAGTACATGTCATGGTCCTCATTGTGGGACAGAAGACCAACACCAACTAAGGCTTTCTTCACTTCTACAATGGAAAACAAAAATAGGATATGGTAAAGATGTATTGAACAAGCAAGTTTACAGCAAAATAATAAACTTTTTGTATATCTGACCCCCTTTTTTTCCATGCTTACTTCACTTCATGAAATATGGGAGCAAAAACGATTAGAGAGCATTTCACATTTTCATACGAATTTAAATGCAAATCATCTCAGGGAGGCTGTACATACTTGGAATTGCCATTTAGGGTGAGAAAAAAAATGTAAAAGTTAGACAAAAGCGAATATTCTTTACCGTTTCCTCATTCATTAATTCAAATTAATTTCCACAGTTAAAAATATACATATGTACAAATCATTGACATTATGGAGATATATTACATGTGGAGGGGTCAAAGAAAGCACAACTGCTTGTATAAATTGTATAATTTGGCCAAGACTTACCAACAAAGAATTGGTTTCCTCCAGGTGGTTCTACAATAGGAGTGTCAAGGTCTAGAATGGTTCTCATTATCAGCTCCAAGGCCTCACGACCATACTGTCAAATGGGAGAGAGAGAGAGAACAAGACATACTATCAGGAAAGATTAATGCAGGGTTACTCATGCTTGACATACAATGAATCTGAAAAGTAATATAAAACTTCTTGTAAGCAAGTCAAGCATTTCACAATACATGCACCGACAAAGCTCATTAGCCGATGCCTTTAAAGGAATCACCCAATAGCAAATGGTTCTACAACCTGTGGGTTATCTAAATGCAAGACTAAGAGACAATTACATGAAAAACAATTAAATCCATAAGGGCTGATTCAGTAACAAGAAAACCAAAGTCCACTGTCATTACACACTTACCTTGGTATCGATGTTGAATCGACTCAAATCTTTGGATTCTGTAGCTCTTCTATCACCATGAGTAAGTGCACCCTACAAAATCAAAGACGATATCGAAGTGGTATATTCTTAATTGAAAACCAAGATTGCACATTTATTCTTATCAAAACAAATATCACTTGAAACATCATTTAAAACTTACTAGCATTAAAACTGATCATCAATGCTAGATAACAAGTAAGGATGCTAATCTGGACTACAGCAATGCAAAACTTTGAGGGCTGAAACTGTACTTTGGGTGAAATACAATGCCTCTGACATCTACCTTCAGTGGATTCATATCATTTCTCCAACAGGCAATGGTGGTTACTAAAATAAAGGGTAATTGAATGTATTGTTATTCACTCATATATTTTGGGTTTTTTTACTGAATGTGTATGAGGATTTAATTTTGATCAATTTCAAATGAGGAAGTATGATTCTAAAGGCTTCGAATATCAAGCAGTGTTTAACAGTTTTTTTTATAAACTTTGTATTTTCTATTTGTTTGTTAACAATTTCCAGACAGACGCTGTTTTTCATCTGACAAAGCGGTTGTAAATGTGCTGTGACCCTGTGGCCCCACGTCTGATTTTCATGAACTTGGTTACCAAAAGATGTATAAGACTTCAAAAAAGAATACTCGTCTGTAGTGTGTCATAACATAGAGTGACAATTTTGCACATTTAATTTTAGGTTTAAAACCAAAATCTTACCAAACTTTCCAGTCGCTTAGCAACAATGGAGGCAAATCTCTGTTCTCCTGCTAGTTCTGAGATGAGGAAGACATATTCTGGTGCTGCAACCTGATTTGATCTATGAGTACGACCTAATGAGGTACAAATATAGAGAAGGCTTATTTAGTGATTGAAAGAATGGTTACAGTACTTATTATTCAAAAGTTGTTTTGCTTTTATGCATTATTTTCGTCCCAAGTCGCTGATGTTTCCCATAAAAGAAGAAGTCTTTAATATTAACTTTTTCATCACTGCATAGAGCATTTTGCAATCTCCAATATGCAAGACAAATCACAATCAACTACAACAAAAGAGTGTTTATGAATAGGTAACCCCTGTTTACAGGAGACATCAGAGATACTCATGAATTGGGACAAGAAAATGAAGAAATAGAACATGTTAGTCTTGTACCATAGATTGTTCAGGCTCTTTTACACTCCAAAGAATGGCAATGCCAAGAGTGTCTTACCAAACTGTTGCACAGCCCTATCTGCACTCCATGGTAACTCTAATGTTATATGCACTCTCTTCTTCTGATTGGCTACTCTTCTATCAGCCTGCAGTGAGATACCTGAGCTTGCTGCTTCTGAGATGATAGCTACATACTGGATATGACAAACAGAACAAAAGCATCCACAGTGAAAAAGACCAATCAAACTATAGATTGGTGACACAACATTTGCTCCTATGACACTTGCTCCAGGCTTAATTTTGTCTAAGATGTAGGGTTAGGGTTGAAATAAGGTTTTATGTTAGGTTTAGAGTTGGGAATATAGTGTTAAACCCAGATGTGAAGTTGGTCTTTCGATAAGTGTGTGGAATTTAGAGCAGAGCAGATTGTCGCCAGTGCAAGTATCATACAAGTGATAGCCAGTTCAAATTGCAACTTACTTTTCCCTGAAACCTGGCAGGTCAAGGAAAAGTGGTTTCAAGAAAAAGGTAAGTTCTGGGCAACATAACACAAAGAGAATGAGCATACAGTTGATATGTACGATTGCATGTAATAACCAATTATGCAATCAATCATGAAAAATCAGACAATATGATCAAAGCTTTGTGTTACAGAATCTTGTCATGGGTCTGAATTGTGAAAGAAATCACCATAGATTAATTTGAAATGGTTGTTTAATATCAGACTATAACACACCCCAAAAATGTCTCTTTTTGTTCTTTCTTATGGTGATACAAACTCTTTATCCATAATGTATTCTTTGAAAATTTGTATTACATACCCTCCTATAGAAAGAGTGCATAATCTACTGATTGATGGGATAAAAGATGCAGTTTTAGTGAAATATAACCTAAAGTAATAGGAGAGTTGTTCACAAGTGACATCACACATCTTTGTCGCATTGCCAATGAGAGGATCTCCATAGCATTAGTGATCGCAAACTTTCAAACGCTCATAACTTTCTCATTATTTGTCCAATTTTTCTCATACTTTTGTTGATCTGTTTCTTTGATTTTTCTGTTTTCACACAAGCTTTCTTGTTCCAAAGGTTTAATTTTCCTTTAAAGTTAAAATCATGAAAAAAAATCTGATAGCTCATATCTTCATCTTCCTCACACTCTGGAATATCATTTTAATTTGACTGACCTTATCCCCTTCCATGAAGCGTCTTTTCTCCGTCAGGTTGAGGATCTCAAGTGGAATGTCAAATTCACTTCTAGATTCATACTGGACTCCGTTATCATGGCTGACGACTCGACCCTTGCGACCCGTCATCTGATTATAGTAAAGAGATAAAGAATAAATTAATCCTCTTCCAAACTGGCAACACAAACAAATATTTCAAAACAACAAGTGGAACGCCTCTGGCAGTCTCGCCTGCATTACGCAATTTAATATAGCAGCAGTGCTAACTTTGAAAACTACTATAAAATAATCATTCACAAAAACATCATTCATATAATGACATAATACCACGTTCATTGACCATAAATGACATTTGAACGGAGACTTAAGACTGTCAACTACACCCATGTCCACATTTCATTCACTCTATCCATAAACTTTCAAAGTTATGATGGCACTTCAACAATTACCCCAACATGGCCTAAGTTTATTGACCTTAACTGACCTTTGACCTGGTTTTGTGACCTGAAACTCACAGGGGATGTTCAGTGATGCTTGATTACTCTTATATCCCAAGTTTTATGAACTAGATCCATAAACTTTCACAGTTAGGATGGTAATTCAACAAATACCCCCAACACGGCCAAAGTTCATTGACCTTTAATGACATTTGACCATGGTCATGTGACCTGAAACTCGTACAGGATGTTCAGTGATACTTGATTACTCTTATGTCCAAGTTTTATGAACTAGATCCATAAACTTTCAGAGCTAGGATGGTAATTTAACATATACCCCCAACACGGCCAAAGTTCATTGACCTTAAATGACCATTGACCATGGTCATGTGACCTGAAACTCGCACAGGATATTAAGTGGTACTTGATTAACCTAATGTCCAAGTTTCATGAACTAAATCCATAAATTTTCAAAGTTATGATGGTAATTTAACAAATACCCCCAACTTGGCCAAAGTTCATTGACCCTAAATGACCTTTGACCTTGGTCATGTGACCTGAAACTCAGGCACGATGTTCACTAATACTTGATTAACCTTATGTCCAAGTTTCATGGACTAGATCCATAAATTTTCAAAGTTATGATAGTAATTCAACAAATACCCCCAACTTGACCAAAGTTCATTGACCCTAAATGACCTTTGACCTTGGTCACGTGACCTGAAACTCGACCAGGATGTTCACTAATACTTGATTAACCTTATGCCCAAGTTTCATGAACTAGGTCCATATACTTTCTAAGTTATGATGTCATTTCAAAAACTTAACCTTCGGTTAAGATTTTGAAAATAATTTTCCCAACATGGTCTAAGTTCATTGACCCTAAATGACCTTTGACCTTGGTCATGTGACCTGAAACTCAGGCAGGATGTTCAGTAATACTTGATCAACCTTATGTCCAAGTTTCATGAACTAGGTCCATATACTTTCTAAGTTATGATGTCATTTCAAAAACTTAACCTTAGGTTAAGATTTGATGTTGACGCCGCCGCCGCCGCTGCCGCCGTCGGAAAAGCGGCGCCTATAGTCTCGCTCTGCTATGCAGGCGAGACAAAAAAAACAAAAATAGGTGAGCATGAAGAATTTTTTTTTTCAATTATACCAACTGAGTCTAAATTATCAATTGAAACATGCCTACATAATTTAAAATTGGGACTATCTGATTCACACAAACAGACCAACTTCACTAACTTAACCCATAGTCTACTGGATCAGGATGATCCTTGTACAAAGCTCAAATAGGAATAACCAAACTGAAATAATAACAATAATCAGTTCTTAGAGACATATAATACTATATAAATTGTCTGTATAAGAATGGAAGATTTGTTTTAATTTTGTATAGGGCTAATATAAGTGCTTCTTAAAAAGGTAAGTTTTTAAAACTGATTTGAATCTGTTGAAGTTGAATGTGTTGAAGTAGTCAATAGGTTAAATTCTAGTTCACAGAAATAAAAGAATGACCTTACCTCTGCCACATTATCTGGCCCACCTAGTTGATCAATGAGTTCATCTAGAGTGTTTGGAGGTAGTTCAGCTGATAGATCTTCGAGCATATCCATCAGTTCTTGTCTCATCAGCCTTCCTCTCTCATATGCATCCATACCAGGTAGTACACTACTCTTTGTAGCTAAAGAAAAAATATATACCGTAAGTAACGGTGTATTAACCGCACCTTTTTCTCGGCGGGATATAAGCAAAAGTCGGGGGTGCGGTTTATCCACGGTGACGGGTCTGAGCCCGCCCGCGTAACCCCTCCCGAACATGTAAGAAGTCTGCCAGTTCACAACACATCGAGTGGCCGGGCGTAGCCGCCCAGGGCAATGTCGTTTAGAGGGGTATGAGCCGCGGGTAATGGGAAGCGATTATTACGATCTTAATCAAATAGTGTCCATAACAAATGCACCTACCTTCATGACACTAATTTCGACTTTATTCTCGATTCAAAGCAGCGAAGTTCCCTGGCTAAGTTCAAAGAGACGCCAAGTATTCTCGGTAATAATTTGTCACAGCTGAGCAAGAGCCGAGAGCTAGCTTGCGTTGTATTGTGGTTTTAGTGCGACTTAAGCTGGCGCTATTCATTTTAACCCCTCAAAGTCCCGTTTCGCGCCAGCTTATTTTTTTCTTTCCTGTTTGCTTTTCATAAGATACCATGTACACCGTGCACCACGTATGAGAGAGACGGCACGAAGCCGTAAAACAAGTGGAAAAAATGCCACTTTCTTTGTTTCTTGAACCTTCCTGTAATCCCGTATCCAAAATTCATGCTAAGCCATCGAATGCTAGACAAATTCTGAAAGTGATTGTGAGGTTGTGATGCAAGAAATGTGAAAGACACAGTTCACAATTTGATAAGATGTACTGGTAGTGGTACCGTATCGAAGTTTGCAATGTACATGTACAAGAACGGCAGTGCTGTGTGTGTGTACACTGTGACTGTGAGGTGAGTGAGTGTGTAAGTGGCCAATATTGTCGGGACCTTTCTTTCTTGCTAACATTTGTAGATGAATTGATCAAGAACAGCAGATTTCCGCATACCGGTAATCTCTTTGAATACTTTGAAATCTTTAACTTAGTTTTTGTTTCTTCGTACCTCAAATATGCATGTAAATGTGAGGATTTTTTTTTTTTTTTTTTGTCCAAAGTTGGGGGTGCGGTTAATACACCGTTACTTACAGTAGTAGGAAGTCAAAGTAAATTCTGCACTAGCTTAATAAATGCCTGAAAAAGTGAAAATACAGTGAATACCATTCAAGAAACTCCTCACATAGAAAAACCAGTGAGATTTCTGTTCATGCAACTGCTTATGAATTTGTGGTGGGCACATTTATGCAGGAAGCTGCCTGCATTAATGACCGTCATATTGGGTAGAAAAGGGAGTTGATATGTGGTAATTTGACATATATTACTTGAAGTCATCAGAATCTGTTGGTGGAACATCAAATGAACATTTACATGGATCTTTTCATGGACATAATTACAACATAAGATTTCTGAACTAATCTTCACGTTCCTATTCTTGATAACTTCATTTCATCATCTTGTTTACAATGATCTAACACCTCAGGGCTTACCTGAAGGAACTGATGATGAAAGACTTTGTAGGGTAGTAGCCGCTGCATCGGTGGACAGAGACCTTGGGGTCTTCGGAAGGATCCCAAGAGCTCTTAAAGCATTGTCTGCGGCGGAATCAACGCTGTCCACCCCATGAGAGTTGCTCTTAGATTTAGATGAGGGAGATAATGAAGCTTTCTTGTCCTTATCTTTCTTCCTCTTCTTGCTTTTTGGTTCTTTGCTTTTCCTTCCACTCCTGTTTAACCAGGGGTCTGCAAGAAAATTTATTGGAATTTTTTTTTTTCAAATTCACAGAAGTGCACGTTAAGAGAGACAATTGTATCATCATATCTGAACACTACAACATATTTTGTTCAGATCTGTCTACCAGGTGAGCGATCGATGAAAGGACTTGTTGGACGTTTTATGCGACAAGTCCTCATTTATTTGATAGTTACAATAGTAACATTGCTTCTCAGCAAATCAAATTCAGGGAAAGTTGTTAGATCTGAAAACTTGTAAGACAAAAATGTTGATGAAATGCCCCCCCCTAAGCATTACATGTTTCAAACCTTGGACATACACAAATGACATTCAATCTGTTGAGTTTTAGTTGCTGCAATATTCATTTGTCTCATATTCCATCTCCTATACTAATTAGCGCAAGATGCCTTCTCATTACTGTAAGGTGGAAATACTGGTTATTAACAAAAGGCTTAGGGATCAATCAAATCAGACAATGCAATTAACAAAGGAGAAATGGGGGTGGTGTTTCACAAAGATTAAGTATGACTTAAAAGTTGCACTTAAATGTCTAGTTGCGTGGGGTTTAAAAGGCATGATTGCATTGGTCAGATCAGGCCAAAAGGACCTGCATTACTGTGCATTGATCAATAAGATTGTGCGTTGCATAACATGTACGCGTCCTTATTTAAGTGCGACTTTTAAGTCATACTTAAATCTTTGTGAAACACCCCCCAGGACTACAATCAATTGATAAGCTTTATGTTACAGGTCCCTGGGAAGTACTCCTCACCATCGTCTGAATCTGAGTTGCCAAATGGATTGAAGTCATCCTCGTCGTTGTCGGAATCGAGGAAAGGAGAGTCATCGTACGATGACGACGAAGATGAGAAGCCATCATCGTCGTCCTTCTCCACCTTCCTCTTGCTCTCTTTAGTCTTCTTCTTCTTCTCCGGGTCGCCATCATCGTCGCTGCCATCGTCAGAGTCCCCTGATGAGCTTTCACTGTCTTCAACCCACCAATCTCTGGTCACTCCTTTCTTCTTCCACTTCTTGCCTAAAAAGGATATCAAATATTGCCATCCATTATTCCTAGTTGAGATGCTGAGGTACACTGGAATGTTGATCTAAATGATTAATATTTACACAAACCCTGCTTAATTGACTTTTGTGACTTTGAGCTTTTTACCTAACAGTTAAAAAATCTTTCAGTAACTTGATTAAAAAGTGGTTTGCAAATGCTGCTGATAACTATTTTTTTTAAACAGAATACAAACCAACCTGACTCATTTAACTTTTCTTTCCTCATCTTTCCTCCCCTGAACTTCCCCATTACTCTCAACCAAACAAACTGCACTGCACAATGTCAGCAGCTTATTACGATTTTTCATAACTTACACTTATAACTTCTTAAATTGAATCAAAAGAAAAACTGACCTGACTTTTTCCTTTTCTTTCCCTTCTTATCCTTCTTCTCTTGCTCATCTTCATAGCCATCACCATGCATGTTACCGTTGAAGCTCAGTCCCAGCATACTCATCGTCTTGTTACGATCAGGCACGGGGAAGTGCTTCTCTATCAGTGTGGTGAATACGCCCCTGCAGAGTGAGGAATGGTGAAATGCAAAGACAAACAAGAAAGCAAAGTTTACTCAAAGGGCTTTAAGGATGACATAGCTCTCTCAGTGATACAAATTAGTGATTGTCACAAGCAATATTTTAACATGAAGTCAGTATACAAATAGCAATTAGGGATTATTGTACAGGATTTTGCATGAGGTGATAGAAGGATGCTCTAATCAACGGGTCATAACGGAGTTGAAAAAAGCATCTCTCTTTTCCCTAAATGTGAAATCTTCTACCAACTACAATTGTCTGAATGAGTTTACTGTATCATACAACACCTTAGAAGTTAAAACATGAAGACTATGAAGAATAATTTTTCCCCCTTTAGTAATCCATGAGAATGAGGAAATTTTTGAAAGCCAGAATAGCAAACCCCTGAGGCTGAGCAGCATGCCTAGACAACAGGGATTCAATCATGCATCTGAAGCAGCAGTGAGAATTTAGCCAGTATGCCCATTGCATCTGTGTAGTGATACATTTTAGATAGTACAAGTGAAATTGTATGAATGTTGCATGTTCCACCTCCCATTCAGATAATTGGGCAATGTGCATCTAACACTAGATATCAAAGTATGATCAACCACTTCATGGCACTGGTTGAAATTACCTCGCTGTCGAGACAAAATCATTGAGTTCCCCTCCTGCTTCTTCTAGGGCATCTAACGTCCTTGCTTCACCAGTCGACTGAAGACCAATTACAACACACTGTTGGTGAAAATGAACATATAGAAACATAAACATTGAAAATCAATGTTGTCATTGCAGTAGAAAACAAGTGTGAGCATAATAATGATGATTATAATGATCATGATGAAGAGGTAGAAGAAGAGGGGGATGATGATGACAATTAAAACTTCTCTTAGATCTCTGGAATGATAAATTCTACTAAAAGGTCAAGTCCACCTCAGAAAATTGTTGATTTTGATCAATAAAGAAAAATCAGACAAGCATATAATGCTATAAAAATTCATCAAAATCGGATGTAAAATAAAAAATTTATGACATTTTAAAGTTTCACTTATTATTCACAAAACAGTTATGTGCATAATACAGTTACAAGCAAATGAGAGACTTGATGTCCCTCACTATTTCTTTTGTTTTTTATTGTTTGAATTAGACAATATTTCAATTTTTACAGATTTGACAATAAGAACCAACTTGACTGGACCATAAAATTTTAAACAATGGCAATTCCACATGTTTAGGGAGAAATTAAACTTTATTTCACAGGACAATGACGAGAAAATTAGAATTTTTCATATTTCATATAATAGAATACAAAAATAGTGAGTGAGTGATGTCATCAGTTCCCTCATTTACATACCAACCAGGATGTGCATATAACTATTTTGTGAAATTAAGCGAAACTTAAAAATGTCAAAACTTTCTTATTTTACATCCGATTTTGATGAAATTTTCAGTGTTATGCTTGTTGGATATTTCTCTTTTTATTTAAATCAACTTTTTGTTAGGGTGGACTTATCCTTTAAATTATCAGTTATGTATGGTACTTTATTTCAGAAATAACTTTTCTTTTGTTAATCAAAGAATTAATAAACAGTCAAAACAGACAGCAACTTCAATACAAGCACACAAATCAATTTCTATCTCCTACCTTTCCATGTTTGACCGAGTCTCTGGCCAGCTTGACCACATGCTTGACCTTAGCTGCTATGCAGAGGTACTTGAAGAATCTCTGATGAGCTGACCAGAACTGACCCCACATTGACTTGCACATTCGCTGGTCAGCATCCATTAATTTGGCCGCCCTCTGGAATCTGTCTCTCGCCATGTGCCACTGATAACATCAACAAGATGTATCATTAGATTAAATTGGAGTTACTCATTCAATTTATGATTTCTGTGTCGCATTTTCGAACTTACATATACATAATCATGCAACATGATTATGTAACATAGTTTACATACAATATATACTTTGTAGAAGAAGAATATTAAGAATACTTTGACAATTTGGGTGAAATTCCATTAAAATAAACAAACTTTTATTTTTTCCAGTCTTATTTCATTTCATGAACTGCTAAAGCCATAATTTAAGAGCATCACATTTCACAAGAACTAAAGGACAGAGACAAAGCATTTCAGGAGAGTCACATGTATAGTTTAAGTAAGGCATTCTTAATAGAAATTTAACCCCTCCCCTATGCATATGAAACAAAAATTTAACTCAATGAATACAGAATTATGTAATTCCAATACAAATTGTACAGGGGCCATACAGTTCCAGAAGGCAATAGGTTAAACACTTACCAGCTTGACTGATTTGTTGTAGATACGTTTGAATGATTCCGATAGAGACACCTCTTTGATCTTGAAAGTAACTCCATGAAAACTAAGCTGCCTTGAAAGGTACGTTCCTCTAAGCTTCATGTCCATAGCCACAACCTCCATAGCACCAACTCCTCTATTATGATATAAGATATAAGCAAGTTGGTTTGATTCCATAAGTTATAAATGAAGCCAACTTCATAGCATCCTAACATTTGGTGGCCATGAATTGGGAGCCTCCACAAAAGACCAAAATCACTTTTAATAATGTATGCAATCACCCAGGTATGTAGCCATGTCAGTGTGTATAAGCTTGTTATGTACACTTGAATTCCCTCGGTCAGATATAACCATTTAAAGGAGCTGCCAAACATTGTTGGGCCAGTGTAAGAGGCCCACCTGACCATGTGTCAAGGGATGTGATGAGGGGGGTGTATGCCCCCCCCCCTCACTCTCTCTCAATTTAAACAGCACCAGCTCACAACTTAGAGTATATACAGTTCCTTGATTCTTACACAGATACAATTTTTTAATCACATGTATTCTTATAATATATGCCCACTAGAATGATAAACTATTTTCTGCTATCATTACACAATATTTACAAAGAAACAAATGTTTTCAACAATTTTCCATGCATTCATTTTTTAAAATAAATATCCAAAGCCATTATTATGACTTTTGAAATAGAATTTACATTACATAATTCCAAACTGTTTTATTAAAAGGCTTATGTGTCCAGATTATCCCAAAACCACATGGACATATCGGAGGAGATTCACTATATACTAGAGAACCTTGGATTTTATGGCAATGTTTCATGATACAACTTGTCAGTGATTTTTACAGACATTTTTACTCTTAGCCAATCAGAGGCAAGGACTTGTAGTAGCTTATAACAGAAGTAAGTGAAAATCACAGACTATTTGTTTCATGAAATACTGTCCCTGTGGCCCTTTCGCTTACCTTCTTTCTATGGCTTGGATGAATGCATTGAAGTCGGGGAAAGCTGAACCCTTCCCCCAGATACCAAGACGAGACATGTATGCCATGTTTCGAGGCTCAGAAGCACCTGTGTAAAGAAACAAAATCCTTCCTAAATTAAGATGAATTAATACGAAAGTCAAGATTATTTTCCATTCTTTGCACAGATGAATGAACATTTTATTTCAGAAAGTCAAATTCATTCCTCTTTATTCCAAATCTGCCATCAATCAATTGTGACAATTTTTCCGGTCTTCAAACTTCTGTTAAAATCCTGGGTTTTTTCCTCCAAAATTCATCAATCACAAGTAGTGCGTTGACTCTAGAGGAAGAAACCAAGACTGGTAACCCACCTGTAGCACTGCAATATACCACTCTGGCCTTGGGGAGTTGTTTCTGTAGCTCTAGAACTGTGATACCAGTCTTTGTTGGCTTGGATGATCCTGTGGGTACAAGGTTCTTGGCTTTGTGACACTCATCAAATACAATCTATGAACACATAGTCAAGGGATAATGGTGATAAAAGAAAAACTTAATTATAATAACAATTATTCATAGAACACTTATTTGGGTATTTCAAAGTGCGCATGTGGTCTGACTAATTGTTTGCTTACAACAACAAATATTTTTAGAATTTGCACTGAACCCAATAGTAAAAGACTTTATTATAGCACAATGATCAGCTTTTAGAATGAATTGGATATTTTTGGTTGCTTTATCCAGAAACCTATGATCTATTGCCAATTCGTCCAATTGCCAACTCGTCTACTATCATTTGGTCTACCATCAGTTTGTCCACTATCCACATGGTCTAATTGCCATTTGGTCCACTCAACATTTTGTCTAATAACCAGTTGGTCCAATAGCCATTTAGCACATATACTGTTCAGTTTATTGGACTAAGTGTTGTTTGGGCCAAATGAATGAAAATAAAATAGATATTAGACCAACTGGTTATGAGATGAAATGGTCATAGATAAACTGGTGATTAGATGAAGTGATGATTGGACCAAATGGTTATTTGACCAAATGGTCGTTAGACAAAGTGTTGGATAGAATGGCATTAGACAAAATGAAGTTAGACTATGTGGGGAGTGGACGAGGTGGCAATAGAGGAACTGGCAATTAACCAAACCTATATATTCCATCACCCAGATGTTAAATGTATTCCACACATTGCCTATTTCTACAAGGTCAAAATCCTTAAAGGTGGGTAAAAATCACTGGGACAATAACTTGGCTGACTGCACTGATAGGGCTTATTACGGTTCTTCCCTTTTTTTCATGGTTCTGGGGTCAGCAAATTGCAATGCACTGCTAATGAAAGTTCAAAATATAAATAGCTATAATGAAAACTAACATACAAAAAATAATATGCATTGATAAAGCAAGCCCATTTAATATAATGTATTCCAAGTCCCTCTTTTTTTGCTCTGGCTACCATTATTTTTAATGCTCCGTGCATTCAAGAATGGAACAAATGCTAAAAGGATACAACTCCATCAAAGTCCTTTCCGCACCAATGCAGGATCTGTTTGAGGCGAGTGCGATACTTGCTACGGTTCTGACTCTCTCCTATTAGGGATGAATAGGTAGCAAAGATGACGCCCTTCCTCACATGACCATTCTCCGTTGAGTTGATTTTGGCATACTTGAACTGCATGGAAAAGAGGATGGGGTTGCAAGAAAGAGACGGAGAGAGAGAAAGAAGAAACAAAAGAAGGAAACAGACAGGCAGCAAAAAAAAAAGAAGCAAGGAAAGAAAGAAACAAACAAAAATGAATAAGTGAATGCAGAAATTAAGAAGCCAAAAAAAAACAATTCAGAAGAGTAACAAAATTTAAACGAAAAAAAAAGAGAAAAGTTAATAAGAAAACATGCAAATCAAGTTATACTCAGCGATCATTTACTATAGAGTCTCTAATGAGTAACATACATGTAAATCACCTTGAATTTGATAGAAAATCTAGATTATCAAGGGTTCATCCTGTCTTCTATACATGTACATATCTAACTCTTCCCATATATTAGAGTCTTTCAGCGGAAACATAAATAGGGTGCATTTTAACATTTGAAAAGTTTTTAAATAGACACAATGATTGTTGCAGGAGAAATTTATTGAATAGTAAATTCTTTAATGTTCAGAGGTTAACCCCCATACAAAAGAAAATGTATTTTTCCCACTGTAATACTCTCTGGCACCAAATATACATGTACATATTACCATACAAACAAAAATGTTTCAAAATTTATTGTGAAATGGACCCCTTAACACAAAGCTTAGCATTAGATCATAGTGCTGATGCTGATTTTCATGCTTATTACATTGATATTTATGTGCAATAAGGCATAGAAATCAACTGAAAGATCAATCACTAAGCTTTGTAGGACAGGCCCCTAAGTTTGACCACCATACCTTGTTGAGAGAATGGACAGGAATATTGCCAGCACCTATGTCCTTTAGATCTCTCATAGCATCATATTTCAGATCGTTTGAAACACTCAACCTACAATGATAAATCAATATGATACATTATGTTCGTTGCCCATTTGAGTCACACAAAAATACAATACATGATAAACAATGCAATGTGTGGTGATAACAAAAAAATCATGATGTCATGATGTCACTTTCAGATTGAAAGTCATCCAAAATTGATTTCAATAAAATATCTATAAAAAAGTACATAGTCGGTAAGAGTCCAGATGTTGAAATGGAAGTTGTACTTCTTCTAAAAAGAATAAAATTATTCATGTGGCAACAAGATAATAGGGGGCAACTTCCGGTGAACATGAAACTTTGGTATAAAAGCAACTCTTTGGCATAATAAAGAACATCATCATGATTTGTTGTGTCATGGTACCCACTTGAATCAGTATATCTAAGTTTCTGGTATTATTATATGAAATTGATTTTAATTTCTTACCAGAGAGCTCTTTTCCTGCCAAGATGATAGTTCTCAAGGATAACCCCCGCTACTGTTCTTCCTTTCCCTACACCAGCGCCATCACCTGATCAAATGAGGTATGAAAAAAAAAACATTACAATAGGAATGAGTCAAAACCTTTAACCACCATTTAAACAAACATTTATAGCATAAAGGATTTGCCGTTTTGTCAAACGTTTAACAGTACAGAGAATTTCAGATGGCATTATGGGACAGGATCACATTCTGTTGAATCCAACAAAAATCCATTCATTCTTATACACACAAAAATATATGTTTTCCCCAATGGATAACCCCAAATTTTGAACTTCTTTGTACTGTGGGGCTCCTTTTTTCCACTTTGAAAAAGCTTTAAATCCAAGGAGTCATGAGGTATTCTGAGTAAAGCAAGATTTGACTTGCCCAAAGACTCCATCTTGAAGTTGATGTAACTCTTTTTTTTTCTAAGATGAGAAAATGAGCTAAGAAGCATAAGTCTTATAGTTTTAATACAAAAAATGTACAAGGGTACATTACGATAAACGCAAAAAAAGTGTAATTTACAATAAAATAGACTAACAAAAATCTGATGAAAACTGACCTATAAGGAAGCCAGCGCGAGTTCCATTTGGCAGTATTGTCTCGTGTTGCTGACAGGCATACGTGATTGCTTCAAGCTGCAATGAGGATAGATGCCCGTAATCCATAGTGCTCTCTGGTATACTCAGATGATACCATACATTAGGGGGCTGCACGCTGGCAAGTGAACTCGTCTCTACGACAGCATCAGGGTGATTTACACCAACCTTCACTGTAATATCAGAGGCAAGATGTATACACTCATGGAATTAAATCGCTAACTTCTCTTATATTTTCGAAAAAATTGACATGGTAGGTGTATGGAAATTCCATTTGCCCGTAATGAAACATACAAAAAAAAATTCCAAGAACATTAACAGGTTAGAATTGTTTGGATGAGGATATCAAAATTGTGAGATTCACAGAAGTGATTTAACCTACTTTACTGAAAGAACAACCCCTGTGAAGTTTCCTACCCTGCATGTGTATTTGTATAAGTTTCAGATGATAAAATGAAAAATAGTTTTGGGGAATTGTTTCAAACACACATTGAACAAAGAAGTGCATTTCTGACTGATTGGTTGAGGTTGTATATTAATGCAACTCTTGTCTACAACAGTACCCTGGAAGCTGTTTTAAAGAGAGTCATGTGTGACCAAAACAAAATTTCAAATGATGAGTTTTAATAAAGAAAGAGAAAATGATTTCAAACAATCAGGAAAGTCACATTAGTTGAACATACATTTTGCAGACAGGTTTCATGTCTTGAATTCGGGTTACTCCATTGCTAACAAATTTAAACAAATATTCTTTTATATGAAAGAGAAATATTCCTATTCCAGCTTTTCAATTTGTTTTTCTTTAAGTGATTTGATATAATTCCTGCTCTTATTTGATGGTTGCACAGATAGTTCATACCATATTACTACAATAACCACAAGAATTACTCACATTTACTCGGAGTATAATTTGCATAGGTGTCAGCAAAGCCTAAGGTCTCATCATCATCCAAATCATCATCGTCATCATCAATGATACGGAAGGGATGCCGCCTTGTAACAGTTAATGTTTTGTTTACTCCCTGGATGTTTATGAGACAAAAAATCCTTTAAAATATTAAGGGGAATTTGCAGTAAATTATTTAGAATCAAGCCCATTACCCAGACTTGTTTTTTTTTTTCTCAAGCAAATATTTACCTGGTTAGCTGTTCTGAAATTCATACAGATGTACTCTTGGAGCTAATATCCCTTCCATTGGTGTACTATTTGTCAATTACAATTTTGCATTACTAATAAAGTCTTAAAATCTAACTACAGAAAGCAATGCCAAGTAAAACAAAAATAGAACATTTCAAGTGGCATGAGAGGCATCAGCATTAAAGCTAAATGAACGTAGTTGCAGTAAAACACTGATTTCGTGAGAAAGTCTGTAAAACCAAGGTAAAGTATTGATATATCATCATGGATCTAGATCTGGTACAGTTACATAAACTGAACTTTGTGAAATCATAATATCTAGCTAAAAAACGATCACACTGAAGATCGCCAACACAGATAGGCACACGTGGGACAGTGTATTATTATTGCTGGAATAAAGACCTGACGGAAGTGACCAAATCCGCGCTTATTTTGCTTATTTCTCAGCAATTACACAATTTCTTCCAGAATCCTTTGGCACATATTTTTTTATTTATACAAACAGACACTTTGGTGATCATTATATTAAATTCTGTAAAAAGTCATTTTGAGATCGTTTCCACAACTGGAATTTATCTTTAACACAAGATTTTTTACAATCTTTGCTGATGTGGTTTATGGTACACCATGTGGAGTATTATAGAAACAGTGGATAGAAGAAGAAAGAGAAATGGATTGGTGAGAAAGTGGAAATTTGAGAGTAATCTTTCTTGAATGTAGTCCTGAAAAGGACTGTACTCTCTACTGCTTCTGCTCATCATCTCTACTTGCCGATTCAAGCCAGCATCTCATCCATCGTACTACTCAAGCTGTTTCAACTCATCAATCTCTTCTGGATTACAGTCCTTTTCAGGACTACATTCAAGAAAGAATTCTCTACTTTCTCGCCTATATATTTCTTTTCTTCTTCTATCCACTGTTTCTATAATACTCCACATGGTGTACTGTAAACCACATCAGCGATTGTACATGCCAGTGATGCCACCATGCAAACCTTCAAACAATATCTTCACAATCTTGTATCGCTTTTCCCGCAAACCTTTGCACTCTGTTCTGTTTCAAAGCCAAAACTACCTAGCAGCTTTGTAAAGAACCACCTCAAGTCCTGTACACTACTCAAAACTGGCCCAGTTTCTAACCCATTATGCAACAGTCCGAGCAGGGTACATAGTCTTATGATTTAGATCCACTTGAATGATATATCAGGGTGCTACATAAGCACTTGCCGGATTGCCCAGGGCAATTAAAAGTTAGAGTCGGGCAAGTGTTTTGAAGTAAAGACCAAAACTACTTGCCCGAATTGGGCAAGCAAAATTCACACAGTAGAAAGCAAAATTCTTACAGTAGAATGACCAAAATAAGGATCAATATGATATTGATCCTAAATTTTGGTCATGGCAGGCAAGATAAAATCACTTTGGAAAAAGAAATGCAATAACAAGGTAGATCAGTTCATGTCAAAACAGAGAAAAAAGTCAAAGGTTTATAAAACCGCAAAACTTTCTTTTGAAGAGGTAAAAACTTTTTTTTCAAGGATTTTTTCGGGCAAGTGAAATAGATTTTTGGGCAAATGTATTCAAAGTTTCAAACTATTTAAAACTTTACTAGCCTGACCGAGCAAGTGCTCCTAAAAAGTTATGTAGTACCCTGTAAATCCTTTGCTCAATACAATCACACTGGAATAATCATGTTAAAAGAAGCATAACAGGTATGTTAACCCTCAAATTATGAGCTAATTTTCTCATGAATAAAGTATATTTCTAGACTAGCACACTGTCAATGAGAGACCACAGTTCACTCTTGCTTAAACTAACCTGCGAAGTTGAAGGAAAGAAAGGTGTCTTCATCTTTACTGAGGGGTCATCTCTCCTTGGTAGTTGAAAAGAAGCTGACCGAGGTATAGTTGATCCGTTCCTGATCACACTTGGTGAAGATGATCTGTTGAACAAACCCGCTGGTTTTGTGACTGTTTGAATAGTTCGAACACCATCTGATTTCAAAAGGGCCGAGTCTGTATATGATCTGGTAAGACCTGGTGGCTTAGCAGTATCATTGAGGACTATCGTCTTCTTGGTTGCTTGCTGCACACCCGGGCTTGATGGCTTAACCAAAAACTTGACAAACTGCTTGTTCAATGGTGTCCCTCCCATGATTGTGTTGAGTCTTGATAAAGTATTAGAGCTGGTTTGTCCCTTCTCGGATGTTGTAGTGGTCAGAATGATGGGCTTGGTGGTGACTATTTGCTGACCATCAGGTTTACTGCTGATGATCTTTAGCACACTGGCCGGTGAGGCGAGGCTTGTTGACGATGCCGCGGACACTTGCCGAATGACTATGGTTTGTTTGGAGGATGTTGGAGTGACAGGCTGATGGTTCTCTGTGAAAGCCCTGGCAGTACTGATTACATTCTGTAAAATTATAGGATAGCTGTTTTCAAGTCAACAGAATTTTTGTCTCATAGCTTGACAGACTTCTTTAAAAAAGGCATGCATCCAGAATGTGGCTACCCATTTTGAAGGCAATATTTTAACAAATTGATTTGAGAGAAAAGGTGGCCAATATTATCAAGAACAAATATGTGTACTATTCCACGCATAGAGTTTGAAAAGTCTGAAGGTAAATGAAAATGTATGTGTTGTCTTCAGTGTCGGGACACTCCCATCCAATATGATTCTATTTCATCATACACATACAGCAAGATTAACTGATAACTGATTCTGCAAACTACATGCACGTCATTTTATAATTTATTCTTACAATATTCTACAACACCTGGGTAATGCAGTAGTTAAAATCTTAAGTTATTCAAGCAAAAATATCAGAGCTGTGTATTGCAGTATAACTTAGGATAAATCATCTTAAAAACTCTATACCTGAGGCCCATTGTTTGAGCTTGACGGTGTATGTTGTAACATCTCTAGAAGAGGATCTGATTCTTCGTCTTCCTCAACACCACTGACAGCCATGGCCTACGAGGGTGAAGAGAGAAGAAAAGAGAGGGAAAGGATTATAAGAGAAGGAGAGAGGTAAAGGAGGAGAGAAGGGGGAAAATCAGAGAGAAAGATAGAGGGAAAGAAGATAGAAATGGGTTAAGGGAGAAAAACAGAAGGAAAGGTAGGAAAAGGGGAGAGAAAAATGAGATAGTAAGGGTGAGAGAAAGAGGAAAGAGAGGGAGTGTAAGAGAGGGAAGCAAGGGAAGAGAAAGACAGATAGGAGAAGGGAGAGGAAGAGAGCAGAGAATAAATGAATGAAAGAATGCAAATTAATAAATAAAATTGAGAATAAATTGATACATGAATGAAACAAAGGATAAAGGGAGATAATTAATGAAAAACAGATAAACAGATGAAGATAGGAGCATTTAATGGATGGGAGAATGAGAAAACATCTTGAAAATTGAACAGCCAGACAGAAAAGACGGGCATTTTCAGGATTTCAAGAGAGACCAAGGTAGATAACAGATTTAAAAGCAATTAAACATGAAAACCGGTAATAAAATAAAAAGGTAGTATGCATGCACGTGAGAAAATCATTAGGGGAATAAGCATGAAAGGAGATAGTGGGAATCGAAGTTCGCCATAATTAAAATCAATTTTTTTTTTTTTTTTACAAATGTTTACAATTACTTAGAAGTCAATCAGGATTTGTTTCTTATTATTGCCACTATCATAAAGACCACTACATAAAAACCTACACATAAATATCACCATGGCCACTAATAAAATCACTGTCATTTCTAATATCATTACATATATATAGGGGGCCTATCATTTACACATTTTTTGCTGGCTCCATCATACAATCATTACCATCATCAGCATTCATCATCAGTATTAATCAGCATTATTGATCCCATCATCATCAAAGGAAAATGATTTGTGTTGAGAAAGCAAAATATGTAAACAAAGAATTTGTAGATCTCTAATTGGCAGTGTCAGGTGTCTAGAGACCAGTCTCATTACAGAATTGTCTGCCTCACGTCTTGTCTCAGTCTAGACAGATTCTGGACCCAAGTGTATCTGTCTGTGTCTCAGGTAACATTGTTTACATAATTGATGGTGTTACATTGTTTGTCAACATTTTCTAATGCTATTTCATTTTAATTGTTCTAAACTGAACCAATGGATATCAGTCTTGTAACCTGTTGGATAATTAACTGTGACTAAAATAAAAATAAAATGAATCTAATATTTTTTAATTATCTTTATCTAGATTGTCTCAACCTTGGTCTCTGTCATGCACTGTCTCTGCCTTAGACCCATCCCTGCTAATTGACAATTTGGTGAGCATCTCCCCTTGTATTACACCATCTCATATTCACTTACCTGAGCCAACACACTGCTGGGATCAGCTGGGAGAGAATTTGTCTCATCATCCTCCTCCATAGACGGGTTCAATATATCATCTAATGAAAGTCCACTCTCACAGAGGGCAGCAGACAAGAGATCCGGTGGATTGCCTGAATCTCCCATGGCAATTAACGCTAGCAATAAAAGGAATAACAAAAGAAAATATTTTAAAACAATAATTTGAAGAACTCATGATCTGCTTCTCCTACTCCTTCCAATCTTGCTTCTCCTCTTCATCTTTTCTGTTTCTTCTTCTCATTTGCCTTATCTTCTTCTTCCTCCATCTCCACTTCCTCATTTTCCTCTTCTTTTCCTTCAAATGCTTCAATTCTTCTCTTTTCTTCATCCCCTCCTGTTCTGGTCTTCCTCTCCTTTTATTTTACTTTTCTTTTTCCTTCTTTATCTCATCTATCATCCTCCTCCTCATGTTGGTTTTCTTCTTCTTTTTTCAGCTCTTCCTCAAATTCTCCTTCTCCTAATGGGATCATCCTTTAGCTCATGCTCATTCTCAGTCTTGATCAATCGATCACAGGACAAAATATCTAAGGTACTAGAAATGGTATCAATGGACACTGGCAATCAACAAATTTTCATTCAATCGTACGATTCATATTTATAGGCCGATGCAAGTATTTTATGATTCATGATATTTATCGACCGATGCAAGTATTTTTCAAAATCTAAATTGGCACTGCTCATGATATTGTCGCCCTCTATACGCGTCTTTGTAGCTAGGCTACAATAACAAAGACAGCAAGATGGCGACAATAACAGACTGTGAGTAAACGTAGTCTTGAGGACTCCATGATGATGTTTTATTAATATTTTGACATATACTTCTGCATCATGGAGTCTTGAACCGCCGGCCATATATGTATAAGAGACCCATGTAAACAAAGATGGATTTCCCTAGGAAATCCATAGTTAGAGGGTGAAATCGGTTTGTAGGGTCGAATTTTATTTATCTATGAACCTTGATGTGCCTAATGCGTATAAAGGGATAAAAATTATTTCACTATAAATGGTAAAATGAGACTAAAATTTAATACGTGATTATGAATAATTAGTAGATTATACTAATTATTTATAATCACGTATTAAATGTTAGTATTTGTGAAATAACATTTTTTATCTATGAATTGTTCTTCAAAACCACATCGCTAACCGGATGTACGTCATAACGAAGCGGTTCAAGGGTCAGGCTGTATTGTATTTGCTTTGTTGACAAACGGATCGAGGGATCTACAGGAGATCGGTCTGGTAAGAAACGTCTAATTTTTACCATTTTATAGTGAAATAATTTTTATCCCTTTATACGCATTAGGCGCATCAAGGTTCATAGATAAATAAAATTTTACCCTACAAACCGACTTCAACCTCTAACTATGGATTTCCTAGGGAAATCCATCTTTGTTTACATGGGTCTCTTATACCAGGGTGCTACATAACTTTTTAGAAGCACTTGCCCAGACGGGCAAGTGAATTTCTAAATAGTTGGAAAATACTTGCCCGAAAATACATTTCACTTGCCCGAAAAAAATCCTTCAAAATAATGTTTTTCCGCTTCAAAGTAAGTACTACGGTTTTATATACCATTGCCCCTTTCCTCTCTTTTTAACGTGAACTATTGTACCTTGTAATATTTTTTTTTCAAAGTTATTTTACCTCCTATGTCCGAAATTGGTGTCAATACACCATTTGATTAATTTCTCTCTCATATATTTTCATGTGCTTTTGTATATGACCATGACACAAAATAAAAAGGGGAATCACTGAAAATAACTAAAGAAGAAGGAAGGAAGGAAGGAAGGAAGGAAGGAAGGAAGGAAGGAAGGAAGGAAGGAAAAAAGAAAGAAAAGAAAGAAAGAACGAGGGAAGGTGAACAAATGGGTGAAGGAAAGGATGACGGAGAGAAAGAAAAAAAGGAAAGAAAAGAGATGAATGGAGAAGAAAGAAAGAACAAAGGAAAGAAAAAAAGGTTTCCTTCATTCTTTGAAATTAATAAAGAAAAAGGGAAAGAAAAGAACAAAAAAGGAAGGGAAAAGGAAAGTACATGCAAGAAAACAAAGGAAACAAAGAATAATGAACAGAGAGAGAGAAAAAAAAAGATCAGGAAAGAAAGCTACATTGTAGGAAAGATTGAAAAGATAGATAGAACAAAAAAAGGCAAGCGGGAAAGATAGAAGAAAGGATAGAAAAGAAAGGAAGAAAAAAAAGAAAAAAAAGAAAGAAAGAAAAAAAGAAAGAAAGGAAGAAAGGAAGGAAGAAAGGAAGAAAGAAAGAAAGGAAGGTAGCAAGTAAGGATTAAGGAAGGAAGGAAGGAAGGAAAAGAAAGAAAGAGGAAGAAAGCTCAAATTTGAAACAAAACAAAAAATGCAATCATCTAACAAAAATCTTGCTGATATTTGTTTGAAATATATTTCAAAAATTGTTGGAAAAATAAAAGTTTTAGAAATAAATAAAATTTCACAGAGAAACATTGACAAACTTAAAAATCAAATGAATCATTGCGGCATCATGGATCTTTCTTCCCACTACACCGATCACAACACTCAAAACGGCTGAAACTGGTTATGAAAACTCAATAACTTGCTCCTCCGATTACATCACCAAATCAGTAATCTGAGAATCCATATAAGTACAACAATTTTTCGCCGATTTTGTGATTATTTTGTTGGAAAAACTATTTTTCATGTGAGCTTGTTCACTTTGATTCGGAGTTTGATCGGGGATAGTACAGGTATGCACAGCAGCATGGATATCCATGCATGCCTGCCACACAGGCTGGAGGCTGGGAACGCCAGCCACATGTATGTATGCTGACTCTGTGTGTGTGTTTTAGTGTGTAGATCACAAAAAATGTTGCAAACTGGCTTGCAATTTGAATTGAGGAAGGTTGTTAACTTTGTTTTTTTCTCTCTCTCTTCTGTGTTTTAAGTGTGAAGTATGGGGAAACTTTGCAAAATTTCATTTCACAGTGAAAATTTTGCTTGCCCGGTTCGGGCAAGTAGTTTTTGTCTTTACTTCAAAACACTTGCACGACTCTAACTTTTACTTGCCCCGGGCAATCGGGCAAGCGCTTATGTCGCACCCTGTCTTATACATATATGGCAGGCGGTTCAAGACTCCATGATGAAGAAGTATGTGTCAAAATATTAATAAAACATCATCATGGAGTCCTCAAGACTAGACCAAAAGCTTCAGTCTCTGTATTTTGGTTGTTCCGCTGAACTACGTTGGCTCCACTCCAATACATAGACTGAAGAGTTGTTGGCCCGTGGCTATAGACAACGTATTAAGAACTAACATTTTATAGGTCGCGATTTAAAACTAATTTTTAAGCGAAATTTAGTTTCATGATTTCCATTATCAGGGAAATATATATAACTTAAGTAATTGAGTACCTTGGACCGGAGTTATTGAAAAAATCCTCTGGATGTAATGTTGTAAATCGGATCAAAAATCCGATTGGCAGTTAAGCTTCTAAAATCGAAATCGAATCGAAAATCGAATCGGCGATGTTTAAAAACAAAGGAATACATCAAAATTGTGTTCGCGGTCGCGCGCATCTTCCTGACAAATTCACAAATACGAATGCATCGGAATGGAAGTCACCAACATGCGCGATCGTTTGGAACATGTTTTAAAAGGGTTTTGAGGTGTTACTGCTTTAAAATAAACTGAGTGATTTTTATTAGACAGATAAACGAATGACGCGTCTTCCGAGCAAAGTCGCAAAGGAAAATAAAATGAAAATATTTCTCATAGGTCACAGGTCGATGAACGATCGGCGGGACATCTTTTATAAGTATATTTAGGTGCTAGCGATTTAGAATTATTGGAATGATCTCTTGATCTCGTACGATGTAAGAGAGTAGCGCAGTGAAGTCCGTCAATAATACAACCTTTAAAAGTTCACGGCGGCGTCCGCTATCAACACAAGGTTGAAGAGAAGATTCTATCATCATAAAGGAGGTAAAAGAGTAGCGCAGTGATGTCCGTCAGTAATGCGACGTTATTAAGTTCACGGCGGCATCCGCTATCACCACGAGGTTGAAGAGAAGATGTATATCATCATAAACGATGGAAGAGAGTAACGCAACGAGCTCCGTCAGTAGTACGATCTTTAAAAGTTCACGGCGGCGTCCGCTATCACCACGAGGTTGAAGAGAAGATGGCTATCATCATAAAGGAGGTAAGAGAGTAGCGCAGTGATGTCCGTCAGTAATACGACCTTATTAAGTTCACGGCGGCATTCGCTATCACCACGAGGTTGAAGAGAAGATGTCTTTCATCATAAACGATGTAAGAGAGTAGCGCAGTGATGTCCGTCAATAATACCACCTTATTAAGTTCAAGGCGGCGTCCGCTATCACCACGAGGTTGAAGAGAAGATGTCATCTCAGAGAGATCTCAGAGAGATCTCGGTGGTCAACCTCCTGGGCTCAAACCCTGCAATGACCAAGCAAATGCAATCTATTATTAGAGCATCGGTGGTAGCATTTGTCTCATCCACCAGCGCTAACATCTAGCCAAACTAGCCAACAAAACAATTACCTAGCAGTTTTCTACCTTTGAGTTCTCAACACTAAGTGTCTACCGAGGAGACTACTAGGGCGTGAAACAGGCCCAAAACGAACAACAACAACAACAACAGAAGATGTCTATCATCATAAACGATGTAAGAGAGTTACGCAATGAGCTCCGTCAGTAATGCGACCTTTAAAAGTTCATGGCGGCGTCCGCTATCACCACGAGGTTGAAGAGAAGATGTCTATCATTATAAACGATGTCTCGTAAACATCGTCAGAGATAATAATGCGACCTCTAAATAGCTAGCACCTCAAAAAAAATCTTGAAATATGTTCTGAACGATCATGCACTGTAACTAGATCTACGCCGATTTTTTCCTTCAAGGGGCATGATAGAAGATCGGAAGGTGATCGCCGATTGTGGTAAAATCAGATAAAATCGGGAGCCGATTTTAAAATCGGTTACAGTCTTATCTGGATGATTGAGAAATCTTTCATCTCAGACATTTCACCTAAGCTGACAGTTTTTCTTGCAAGTTGCCATCTTGAATGACGTCATTATCCTTATTAACTTTTCAATGTCTCGATATATCGAATGTCGTCTGCTACCTGTGATCGTAGCGGTTTAGCTCGCATATGGAGCAGATCGTATATATCGAAAGCAATATCGATATCACATTTGGTAATTGTTGACGCCCTCTCCGTTCGTTGGTGAATATTTCATATTTTGGCTGCCATTTTGGGGGTGATTCTCGAGACCAAGACTAGTATTAATAAACATCGGTAACGTACTATTTCATTACCTTTTAATCTTTTTTTTATGTCTTGAATCTTTAGTTCTCAAGACATTATTTAGGTAGTTTCTAAATCCTTAGACTGTAAATTCGATTTTTTTTAAAATATTGAAGTCTGGATATAATATAGTCGCCCGAATTGGTGACTGTGATAACACATGCGAGCTCACACTAACGAACTACCGTCGGTGAATGGGGATTATAGTGAAATGTCAGAAATTGTTAAGGAAATCCCTAACCCAGAGAGCTCCCGCCCGCACAGCGGGCGGGAGCCCAGAAGCTTACCGTGTAAATTTTGACCATATTCACCGGACTAGGGTGATTTATGGTCTAAATATTTCTCCAAATGAATTGTGAAAACAGAAAGTATACAATTACCACGATTATATGGATGAAGGTCTAACGAGTGGCAGTTTCCTGACATCTGGGCACAGACTGGAACCTCAAAAAACGAAAAGTTCTCTCCTTCTACCCCCGTTTCGATCGGCCATTTTTGTTAAAAATCGTAACAAAATGGCCGATCGAGACTGGGGTAGAGGAGAGAACTTTTCGTTTTTTTGAGGTTCCAGTCTGTGCCCAGATGTCAGGAAACTGCCACTCGTTAGACCTTCATCCATCAGTAGAGGCGCACGGCCAATATTGGAGACTGTCTCCAATGTGGGAGATTATCTCCAATATCAGAGACTTTTGTAAAGAATTTAGGTATCCAATTTCAGAGACAGTCTCCAGTTTTGGGGTCCAATTTCCTTTGTTTACATTTGCTGCAAAAGGATTAACTTGGCGGCAAATAAAAATGTGATAAGCAGATTCCTCATGAAAAATTACCCCTTTTCACCGTCTACTTTAAAAATTCACCGTCTACTTTTGTTTTGATAAGGATTTTTGTTGTCAATCACACACAAAACAAATGGGCTTCTGACCTCAGTGAGACAAAATTTTGGGTGGAAAAAATCATGCTTTTGTTGGTGTTGTTTCTTTTGTCCTTTTACAAAGCAAGTCTCCAATGTGGGAGATTGTCTCCCCTATTGGAGAGAGTCTCCCATATTGGCCGTGCGCCTCTACTGTCCATATAATTGTGGTAATTGTATACTTTCTGTTTTCACAATTCATTTGGAGAAATATTTAGACCATAAATCACCCTAGTCCGGTGAATATGGTCAAATACACGGTAAGCTTCTGGGCTCCCGCCCGCTGCGCGGGCGGGAGCTCTCTGGGTTAGGAAATCCCCAGAAACGACGGTTATTCCTGTCTACCTCAATACTAGAGTAAATGCTCCTCTACTTTTAATAATTTACCCCCCCAAAAAAGATTGATTTTTGGCCAAAAGTTGCAACCCAAGACTTGTACTACAGACAGTCAATGTTCATTGTACTTTGTAGCCCAAAATAATTTTGGAATTTGGGCTCAAAACCCGGCTAAAGAAAACAAGTAGGCCTAGGCCTAAGTATTTTGATTTGGAATTAGAGCAACATGCAACATTATCCCTGGACCCTGTCATGCCTGTTGGCCTGTGCATTGGCCAATATTGGGTAAGCCCCGACGGGATCGGGATATGGCTCAAATCGGCCTCTGGCAGTGGCATGTCGGCGCGGAGCCGGAGGCTCGGAGCTCGGGCACGGCAAAACAGTGGCCGGTGGCGGTGCTTGTCTTGGCTGGCGCTGGCAAGGCCCACCGCATTCAATGCCATGCCCATGGCCATGCGTGACAAAATCTCGTTCGCACGCACGGGCCATTGGCATTGCGTGCAATAAATAATGATGTTGCTTATTGACAAAACAAAGTCGTTATTATATGATCGATTGTAAAAAAAAAATACAAGAAATAATGTTATATTACTCTGATAATGATAAAGAACAAGGCATACCATACCTAAGTTGTTAAGCCGTTTTTTGTAACACTATGATTACATCCAGAAAGAAGGAACGAGTAAGACGAGTCGCAAATCGCAGAATTGCATTGCAGTGAACATAATATTGCCAATTTCAAAAATGTAAAATAAAAATATACCTAATAAGGATATTCAGAATGTTGATGATATTAGTTCTTAAAATTAAAGAGATATTTTTTAATTTTTTTTGATCTATTCATTATAGCCGTTAAAAAATAATAGTTGAAACGGACACGTTCAACTGACGATATCTATCTCGTATGTGCACATATGCCCAATCATGCTGTATACAGAAATTAACAATTAATAATGGAAATTGAAATAAATGTGTACAAAATGAAAATTACTGAAAGTATAGTTCGATGGGTGTATGGGGCCATCACTGATATTTGATAGGGGAATAAGAGTAACTGTTAATCAACAGAGGAACCAAAATGGGCTACTTTGATTTATGCATGGGATACCGGTAGATAGATATATATCTCCTGGATTTCACAGATCTATGCATCATACCACGCAAAATAACGAAAATTGTTCCAATATACAGGCCTCGTTTCAAAATAATATTGGACGGTTACTTCACATCAATTGAGCCTCGGCTTGAGGTAGGGTTTAAAACTTTAATCTAAAAAATGGGTAGCTATAGATCTAGAGTAGATAGAAGGCCTAAAAAATATTTTGTGAATTTTCATGAAACAATAAATTGTCCATTAAAATATCATTTTGAACGATGTTGCAAAAAAATCATAATCAATTATCATGTTTATCAAACTCGAAAAAGTTTTTTTTTTCATATGAATAGCAGACATCCATCCATAGATGCAGGCAGGCTTAGGCCCCTTACAGGCTGCTAGATAGTTACGCGTGGCAAAATTGTGGATATCAGCGCTTCGCTTTAGCGACCAATAAGATATTAAAAGTTAGTCTACTGCGCTGCAGAAAAGAAGATAATTTTACTACAGTGTCTTAATACCAGCAAATGAATTACACATACCGCAAGGGTATTGAGGGGGATTTAAAGGTCGATTCTACCTCCATGTACAAAATTGAATTCTAATGACAGAGAAAAATCAGATTTAGTAAGCATAGCATGGGAAAATTCCATCCAAAATGGATATAAAATCGGAAAGGTAAAGGATAGGTTAGCAGATTTTAAGGGGAAGAATTAAGTTCAACTTGGTAAAAAGTTAATTGTCAAATAACAAGCAGAGAAGATTTAAGGAAAATCCATTAAAGACTTTTAATAGTTAAACATTTTATAGTTTTGATTCGTGACAAGCAACCAACTTCCCCATATATCATGTACTTAAAAAAAATCAATGAAATGTCACCTAATTCACAATAAATTAAAAATGTTTTTTACTGTACATTCAGTATATAAACAGATAAATTAATTCACATCTACTCCTAAAAGAAAAAACATATTCATCATGAACCCTTAAAATTTATGTAATTTGTATTACAAAACGTATGACTCAGCTGCTCGTGCATGACGTCACAAATAAAAAGTTCTAATTTTCTTAATCTTTACTGGATTTTCCTCAAACCTTACTGTTAATTCTGATTATTTTGTTTTGGTAATTTTACGACAAACTTTTATTCAAGGTGAACTTCCCCTTTAAAATACTGCTTGAGACTTGTGTGTTGAAAATTGTGCGTGCCTGACTAATGTTTTTTTTTCTGAATAGTTTACTTTCTCAAGGGGCAAGTCAAACCCGGCCAGCAAAATGTTAATGAAAAGATAATAACGATGAAAATTTCATCGAAATCTTGTGTAAAATAAAAAAATATTATTTTTTTTAGGTTTCGTTTTTCTAAATGCACAATTCTTGTAGTCTATAAAGGAATTACCTCTAACGGTCTTTATAGTGAAATATTCCTCATTATAATGTGAAACAGGGTTCGATTCTTCATTGAAAATGTGCGCAATTTATGCAAACTTTTGGGATTCATGAATATGCTTTCTTATTGTCATTTTGCAAAAACTGAAATATGCTAAATTTCACATACTGTATAGGTCTAATAAAATACAAAGGAAATAGTGAGGAAGTGAAATCGATCATCGATTATCCTATTTGCATATTAATGTGTTGTGCATACAGTGCATATATAACTATTTTGTAAAAAAAAATACACAAAACTTTGAATTATTTACATCCGATTCGATAACATTTTCAACATTATTATTGTTTGATTTCCTCACTTTATTCAAATTCACTTTTTGTTGGGGCGGACTTGCCCTTTGAATGGTGCATCATTTCACTAAATATATCTCTATCCACACCTATATCTTTGTCCTCTTTCTTTATTCTTCTTTAAGATTCTCCGCCGCCCCCCTCCCTCCCCCTCTCTCTCCCCCTCTCTCTCTCTCTCTCGCTCTTTTGCCGCTTTCTTCCCTCTTCAGCTGTACACATCTATCTTAAATCTAATTGATGTGCTCACTTTTTTATACATTAAAGAAAAGAAAGGAAAATTGTTTTATTCGCAGTTAAAAAATAATTTATTTATAAAAATGTAATGATGAAAAGCTGTGCAACACCTAAGTATATAGTGAATAAGACTAAAAGACTTTGAAGAGCTATGAACCATTTATTACGTTGTGGTAACATGCCGTATAGTATATGTTACACACGTTACATGAGATAATGGCAACATTGATGACAACAAAAATCTTTTGTATTTGTTTGGATAAATATTTTTCAATGTATATACTAAAGTAATGTAGAAGCTATAGAAAGATATTCCTTTCCGTCATTTTATTTATCTTAAGCTTTCATAACATTTTTTAAAGAATTCGATTTCAATGATTTATTGATGTTTTAAATATTATTTTTCTGTTGGATTTTATAGTAATCAGTTAGTCACTCTAAAAGTGTATAACATTTAGAGTCCCAATCGTACATTATTTATAAGTTATTTAGATAAAATTTCACCTTAAAGTTTTCTCATTCAAATAAAATCATGTAATGGAGTTGTTTGAGAAAGTGATTACTCTTATTCCAGCATGCAACGAAACAAAATGTCAAAATATCTGGGAAGCGAAATTCGGCGATTATTCCCATATTTTACAGTGATTTGTAGGCCTAATATATACTTATATAAAAAAATCAAACGGTTCGTGTATTTTGTTTGCGAAACATTTACGTTGTCATAAGAAACTTTTGCCGGTAGCTCATTACAGCATGTACACTTCCCTAATAGCATTGAATACCTTCGGTAAAATGCCATAGTAGACACATAATCGGGGAGGAGACACAGTGCCCCAACCCCCTTCGAAGCTTGAACTTGAAAAGTGTCCCTTAATTTTTTCAAGAAAAATGCTTCCACAAACGTGTTAAGCGTGTGTTTCGGGCTCGCATTGTTTGGTTGTTTGTATTTGTTTTAACTTCCGGACAGATAAAAATAAGAAATACAATAAGATAATAATAATAATATACATTTATAAAGCGCTTAATATATTGTTTGATAATGTTTGGATACAGGGGGCACGTGCCCCCCCCCCCCCTTGAGAAGCAAAATTAAAATTTGTAATGTAAAAATGCTATTAAAACCGAGGTGTGCCCTCTCTGTTGAAATTGAAGACCTTGTTTTTTTTTTCTTTTGCTTGTCAAATTTTTTAGGATACGAAATATCGTTAATTTGTGGTTAGAAACCTTTTTTTTTTTAAGGGGGGGGGGCTTGTCAAAATTTTCATCCGAAAAATTAGCCCCCCCCCCCCCTTTGGAAAATCCTAGATCCGCCCTTGCATGTGTTTGATAATTAAAAAATGAGTAGTAAACCATCATCAATTTTGAGGATACCAGCTCCGCAACCACGGTTTTGGGGGTCCATGAGAGATACGTATCGTAAGCATATAATCTGTAAATGATTATATAACAAATCCTTTAAAAAAAAAGAAGAAGAAAATAAGAAGTGGTATAGGGCCTACTTGCCTATCACAGACATTTTTTTTACTTAATTACTTATCAAAATAGCTCTATATAGGTAAGCTATATATGCATGTTATCTTTGAATATGAAACATGGGTTTTTCATATTAACAAATATATATATACCGTTTTATAATTTCAAAAGTTTATTTTGCAATTGATATTAATTTAGATTTTTAAAAGCTTTATAGAGAGAATTAATACAGGGTAAACGATGATTTTGGTTGTGTGCATCCTGCACCTCCATCCCCTCCCTCATTCCCTACATGTGCCCCACATAAACAAAAGTGTAATCTCTGCTTTAGAAGGACTGATGGTAGCATAAACTATTCTGCTTTTAAATGATTTCAGTTACAATTATTAATTGTTAGTTGGGTATATTTTTATGAGCCCCTAATCGAGATGAAAGGGGGGAAATAAACTGTAACGTAATGTTCTTTTTGATACACCATAACACTTTTTAATGATCGGTATCTTCAACCGATTTTGTCGCTGAGCTGCGCTGCTTAATGGTCGCCAAACGTAGGCATGGCATACCGTGTACGCTGACGTGTGTGTGAAGTACTACCGGTAAAAAAAAATAAAGGAAACAACGGGACAGGCTGATCTAACTTTTGCATTATTTTGTCGTCGAATTATCAGAACAAGATGGCAACCTGTAATTGCATACTTTTCATTGCTATTGTGGCAATGTGTATGTCAACAATCAAAGCATATTTCATCGCCATTGATGCCCACGCCGAAGAATGTTTCCACGACAGAGTGTCATCGGGAACGAGAATGGCTCTCACATTTGAAGTTGCTGAGGGAGGATTTCTCGACATTGATGTCAAGGTGAATCTGACTTCTGAATTTAACGTTAATTGCCCCATACATATTCCAAAGAATGTTCACTTTGCACAAACAGTGTTTGCTTGTTGACAATGTTGATGTTATCAAGACATTATTTTCTTCAATCTTCTTGCCCAAACATGCCAAATGGCGATGGCAAGGTAAAGGTTGGCAATGAATGCCAAGGCAATGGCCCACCGCCCAGGCCCAGTGTCACATGCCACTGTCGTGTTGAATCTATCGATACCCAGGCAGTTGTTAAATGTTGTGTGTCTGGACAGGTCGTGTATCCGGACAATCAATGTGAAACGGCCATTTTGACACTTTTGCACACAGATTTTCTACAATTTTAATAGGTCTACAAAGTAGGCCTACAAAGTACAATGTGTATTAATAATAGAGAACATCAATATGCTGATGACGATTACATTTTTTCAATTCACTGTTTTTGTTTAGAACTTTAGTCTTTAGTCTGGACACCCAACCCCCATCTTACATAAAAAAAAGCTTCCAAATTGATGCCAACTCGGCTGGGCTTGATTAGAGTTAAGTGGTAAATTGTTATTACAATAAGTTTTATATGTTTTTGTTTGTTATTCCACTTTTAATTTCAGATTTCTGGACCAGATGGCAAAGCTATTCACACAGGGGAGAGGGAATCTAACGGTAAATACACTTTTGCAGCACACATGGATGGAGTGTACAGATACTGCTTTAGCAATAAGATGTCCACGATGACCCCTAAGATTGTTATGTTCTCTATGGACGTAGGGGACCAGCCAAAAGATCAGGGAATTGAGACAGAAGGTAAAAAATTATATATCTTGAAGACTGGTGTCCAGGGACACTGGGTGATCTGCCCCTCAAAAGTCAAAAAAAGCCTTTGTTAGGACTATGCAGAACAGCCCATGGATGTATATGATTTGGTTAAATTTGAAATAATATTATAATTGTGGCACTCTTTTTAAAAAATATTCCCTCCAGGCAATAGTCTATAGGACCCACACAGGGTTGATTTTTTCCCTTCAAGAGAGTAGTGGGAGAATACTATATGTACCCTATGTTAATTATTAATCTATAATAATTTGTAGATCAGTAAATTGTTATATTAACATAATGTTCATCTTTCTTTTCTTACTATATTTGTATTTTCTATTGTACTTTGAATCATATATGATTTATATTGATTTTGTTCCATAAGTTTCATTCATCAGAGTTGTTATTACCATTATAACTGAATTTGATCATACTTGCTTATACTAGCAAACCCAATATAATATAGTTAAAAGTAGTTGAAGGAAATCGTGTTTTGATGCCAGCAACTTTCTTCCTATTCTCAATGTTTTTGTATTTTTCAAAGAATACATAGGGACACATTTGACAGACATACGCACATAGCATATTTGTGGTAATATTGTCATAAGAATATTATTTCCTAACCTTTATCAACTTCCATACCACAATATATGCATAGAAAAAAAAAGGTATTTGCAGCATTCTTCAAAACATTCCTGTTTATCAGTAAGACTCAAATGGTTATCAATATTTTTAAACCATATGAACAACTTGCATATGAATGTATTTCTAATTGTTTTGATAAAATAGTATCTTTAGTTCACCGCAAATGTACAGTAATTCTGTTCAATTCTCTCATCATCTTTCGCCATCAGAACATCAAAGCAAACTGGAAGAAATGGTAAATGAACTGGCAACAGGTCTAACTGGAGTCAAGCATGAACTAGAATATATGGAAGTCAGAGAAAGAGTCCATAGATCAAGTGAGTAATATTCCATAATTAACCATGAAGGCGATTGCACTCCAAGTGCTATCTGGGTAACAGTGACTCAAACCGTATCAATCCATCCACTCACAGAATGAGTTTAGATCAAGCATCCAGACATAGTTAATGATTTAGTGTGAAGTCTTGTTAGAGTAGTAGAGACAAAAAAAAAACATTTCCACTTTGCTATGTTCAGTCAGTGTGTAGATGCTTGAACAGTATGAGGGGTTTATTCGTCAAGAGACTCCAATAAAATCATGAACAATTGCTTCTCATATTCAAAATCATTTGGAGAAACTGTATTCCCATTTCAAATGATACAAAATATATCATCTTTATTCAAGTTGATGCTTGAAAAATGTGAAAAGAAATTAAAGAATGAAGCCTACTTTTTGATATTCAAATTTTCATCAATTTGAGATAAAAAACCTTCACAAAAGCATATACTTCACTTGAAACAAAAAAATCAAATAGCAGAGAACAAACACTACTACTTAGGAGAGATACAAATTTGTATATACTCATTATGGTAGACTAGTCAAACGGCCAGAAAGGCTACATGTAAGTTTGTAAAGATATACAGTGTTTATATATTCATCTTCCTAGATGCCATTGTAATGCAATAAATATCAGTGTCCTTTGTCACATATATTTGACATCAGTGCTGTACATTTTGGGACTAGTTTAAAGTTAAACTTGACACTAAACTATCTTCTGCAATTCTTGCATTTCATAATACGTGCACACAAGCTCCAATCATACAAATACAGATGGGCATTGATATCTATGTTTCTGGAAATTATTTACATAAGACTGTCCCATATTCTGAAGTCGGGTTTAATTTAGACTCTGTTTAACTATGGGAAGCCAGTTGTGACATAATTCTGTAACAGTAGAAGTTGAATATATCAGCTCATTTTAGTCTCAAATAATCTTTGTCTGGGAAGGATGAGTAAGTTAGTTGTCTTCACCATAAAGAATTAGGTAAGAGCACTGTAAATATGAGCAGCATACAATGTTAACATAATTTTTACATATTTGGCTTCCCATATTTTTAGCACAGAGTTAGAACATGGTCTAAGTTAAACCTGACTTCAGAATACGGGCCAGAATAGAGCATGCTGCCCCCTCCCCCCATATTTCTTTCTCCTTTTTCTCTTTGTTTGTTAACCTGTTGGCTACTGGATTCAGAATGACCGTGGACATAGCCTTGATGCGAATCTCATAATTTTGAAGTGGACAAGTTGATTCATGTACGTAAATTGTAAAACAATATTTACATACAAACAACATCCTGTAGAATTCATATTCTGTAATTATCACTTATGCCTTCTTTTCCCATTTGCAGTCAACGACAACACAAATTCCAGAGTAGTATTATGGGCTTTCTTTGAGAGCTTGGTGTTGGTTGCCATGACGCTGGGACAGGTGTATTACCTCAAGCGATTCTTCGAAGTCAGAAGAGTGGTGTAAATAATAATTATGGTGTAGTATGTAGGCTTCAATATCACGGGAGAGTTTCACAAAGCGTCTTATCTGTGATTTTCACTGACAATTTTGCTCTTAGCCAATCAGATGGGAGGTTTTCATAAGCTTCTTATAGTGGTCAGTGAGAATCAGGAATAAGAGGTTTGATGAGATTCTTGTCATGGGAGATTCTCCCGCAAAGACCAAGATTGACTGAGATTGCACTTATCTGTATGGCAGGCCATCCATCCATAACACTGTCTGATTTTTCAGTCGGGCTTTGTCGTTCCTGTAAACCTACTACAGATAGAAGTTATCAATTGATTCAGAGTCTTGGTCCAGTATTTGACATTATAGGTCAGTTTTCCGATATAAAATAATCAGATCCATACATGTCTGTAAAAATATCATCACATACAAAGCAGTCTGATACTCTTATAATGGATAATATATGCACATTTGATCGTCATCGTACACTAACAGCATAGACCTATTTTTAAACAAATATCAGAGATATAAAAAATATTCTGTTTATTTCTGACCATGATCAGAACATTCCAAGAAAAATAATGATGATGATAACCAATAGTATTAATGGCTTTATTGGCCTCCCATAGTTATGTGAAATTTTGGTAAATCTTTGTCTTTATGAAACATGCTCTCAGGGCCCATATTCATAAAGCCTTACAAGGCCTGGGGTCTGTTTGACAGACAGTGTTAAACATCTTTTATACTCCCAGCTGCATGCTCTACATAACATATGACCTCATTGGTCTGTTCTGTGTAGTCAATGTGCTATGGCAAATTGCTGTAGACAGATTGGGGTATTTAAATCATTCCTGGCAAGGACTGCTATTTGCTCTACCTTTCAAAATACTTAAGAATCCAAAACTGAGTTTATTTTATGAATATGGGCCTAGAACTGTATGTTAAAGATACTTTAGAATTAAAGGTCATTTTGAAATCTAGCCAATAATATGATATGTTTCTTGCTCAGTATTGCCTCAACTTCATGACTTTGTATTGATTATTGGGTTGTTTTTTCTGCTTGATAACCATATTACCAGTCCAGAATCCCTTGTTGCTATAAAATGAGAAAAAATTGTGCCTGTAATTTCAAATCTACCTATAATAAATCTTTTTGTTAGGACCATACTTGATGTGCTTAAAAAATTGACCAGTGTATTTTCTATTGTTGCAATAATAAACTTTTGAATCCAGTAATTAATATGTAATTAATATTGACTTTAACATAACTTTTGCTTTTTTCTTTATTTGAAAATACAAATATTCAAACATAAAAATTAAAAAATATTTGTCACTGCTAAAGTTTAGTATGAATGTTGTTTAAATTGTAGAATGAATACGAAAAGTGACACTTAAAAAGAATGCAACAGTTTCTTATTGGAGAATGAAACCCTTGAAACCAGCTGAATCCATATCAAAGAGAAAAATCAAAGAAACATATTGTTGAAAGTTTGAGGAAGATTGAATGAATAATAAGAAAGTTATGAGCATTTGAATATTGAGATCACTAATGCCATGTAGTTCCTCCCATTGGCAATGCGACCAAGATCTGTGATCTCACACACGTACAACTCCCTCATTACTTTAGTACTTATTTCACTTATATTCTCACTTTTATAGAGTCTATCACAAGGTGAGGTGTTCTCTTTATGAGATGACAAGTAAAGAGGTTTCACAACATTATATCATTGATGAATCGTTTGTCATATGATTAGAATGAGCAAAAAGAGATGTTTTGGGGTATATTTTCAGTGTCCAAAAGGGGAGAGTTGTTCATCTGTGACATCATAGATCTTGGTCGCATTGCCAATGGGAGGATCTCCATAGCATTAGTGATCTCGACATTCAAATGCTCATAACTCTTCTATTGCTAGTCCTATTTTACTCAAACTTTTGTTGATCTTATTCTTTGATTTTTCTGCTTTCACAAAAGCTAACTTGCTCCAAGAGTTTCATTCTCCTTTAACCCATTAATATCAAATTTTCCATTCAAATACATATGATATAGAAAAGACATACCATATTTTTTGGAATATCAACCGTGGCCGTGTATTAACCGCACCCCAAATCGGGAGGCTAAAAAAAAAATTGGCAAACCGAATGTGTTGACATTTTGGGATAGTCAGTTTCATTCATAATTTTAAAAGATCAGATATATTACTAATTTTTGTATTTAAAAAATGGTTGCTTCATTCTTTAATATTATTTTTCAAAGAATATAAATTATTTCTTTGTATAATAAAGAAAAAAAGGCCATGAAATGGCAGTATTGTATATCAAACTTATAGTCTAAAAAGAAAAAAAATGTTGAGAAACTGAGGGGGAAAATGAAGAATGGAGGACATTATTTATTGCCTTTTTTCTAACCGATTATGATTACATGCCTATTGTAGAGCATTTTCCATGCATTTTTTAGGTGTAAAAAAAGTTTTCATTACAAGACAACCAGGGATATTTTAAGGAAAAGGAGTTCATAAAATGGCATTTTTGAATTTTTTATCAAAATTATGGTATAAAAAGGGAAAGTTATTTTTTTTCATATTGAGAGAAAAAGGAGAGAAATAAAGAATAAAGAACAACATTTATTGCCTTTTTAAATAACCGATTATGATTACATGCTTATTGAAGAGCATTTTCCATGCATTTTTAGCTGAAAAAAAGTTTTCATCACAAAACAAATTGATAGTAATTAAATGAATAATATAAAACAACCTTTACAAAGAAGATTTTTCAAAGAAAACTTCACAAAATATATTTTAAGTAACCAACAAATAATTATACATTAAATATTCTATATAATTCTTGGTTGGTTGACCACTCTAATTACTGAAGAAACATAGTCAGCTTCCTGATGAGAATTTGTTTCTTTGGATTCGATTAACTGCACCCAATTTTTTCAAGATTAAAAAGCGGGAAAAAAGGTGCGGTTTATACACTGGAAAATACGGTATTTTGGATAAGCTAGATGTTGATATAAGCAGAAAATTTCAAATTAATCACAATCATGATATTTTAGATTTATACTTTTAAATCCTAAAATTGTCAATTCATTTTGTTATTAAAGTGTTTTTCAAATGATAAACTTGGAGAAAAAAAACTTGATTTTGTGAACTGTCGTGAGTACAGAAAGGGTGTAGCGCATTTTAAATAAGAAAAATTTGTATTTATTAATATAGGATTGCATCTTCATTTCTTATTTGTGGTTTGTCAATTTAGATGTACATGTAGATAGTATTTGAATTAATAAGTATAAAATTGGTCATCAATTCATTCGTAGCAAAGAAGTATATGTAGACTGCATGAATCGTTTAGGTACGTAAGGTCTGTCATGGTCCGATGGTTTATTTCTAGGATCCATATTTTCTTTTAGATATATTTTTGTTTTCAGTACTTTTCTCTATCTTTCCTTGAATTATTCATTTCATCATGTTTGAGATATAATGTGTCTTTATAATTCTTCTGTCAGTGAGGTTGAGTTTTATTGATTCATGACTCTGTCTGAGGGTAGATTTCATGTTAGAAATTTCCCATGTGAATGGCCTTGACAGTTGTGATTTGTTTGGCAGCTATTTACCTGAATTTGTAACATTTATTTTCCTTATGAATTTTGTAGATTACATGGTAACAATCACACTGGATGACAAATTGTTTTGCAATTATGATCATAATACATAATCAGATATTCCATCATTAGTGTAAGAAAATTACTCACCTTAGATAATTCGTTATAAAAAAGAAAATAAAGAAATTTTGTTCACCAAAGTTGGTGATTTAAATATAGTAATTACCGGTCTGCTTGATGATTGATCCCTTTTAAAATCATTGTATGCATTTTTGTGTCATAGAATCTGATTATCTGAATTAATTCTCACGACCCACACATATAATTGTATCTCCTAGAAAGGTCAATACTAAATCTGTTTTGACTAATACATGTAGTAACCACATTTCTATTTCAATGTCTATGGGCCTTATTGGGACATATGTATGTTGTTCAGTGATATTTGACTGCAAGCAAGTAATGTGATGTGCAATTACTTTATTTGCCTTTTAGTGTACAATATTTCAGATTACATTATGTACAATATATTTAAGGTACCTCCAAATTCTGTTTCTTTATTCGTCCATGTATACATGTATTTCAAAAATGAAATTCCAGGCAGATGTTTCTCGCAGTTAGCTTTTTTATCATTTGTGTCCAGTATGGTTATAATGTCAGGTTTCTCCTTTTAAACGCGAGTTCATTAGTATGTTAATTTGACTGTTATGCATACTGTATTTTCATTACAATTTCAATGGTTTATAGGTTGTGTTAGTGTGCATGCAGGATTATATTGCCTTTGTGAGGTACAGTTACAAAATGAATGTTCATATAGAGTACCGAAGTATGACGTCAGTTGCCATGGTGTCATGGCGGGCTGGTTCTAAACATAGTCGCAGCTGATGATCGTCTGTACACATTTGTATGACATTGGCTCGTCTGCAAAATAGGTTGCAAACGATCAAATTCTGATAGCAGCCATTCCATTTTCTCCTATAAGAAACACACGTTTTCATTCGGCATGTTCATTTGTTTAGAACCAGGCCGCCATGACACCATGGCAACTGACGTCATCGCTTCGGTACTCTATTTCTAATTTGAGTCTTCAAGAATGGAACTTGTTCAATACATGTATGTAGAACAGGATCTTAATGATCTCTGCCTCAGTATCAGTAAAAGTATGTCATTTATTTCAAATGCATGATTCAGTTGGAATAGAAGGTAGACAATAGTTTATACAAGCACATCTAATGTTGGTTGATTTTTTTTTTGGTGTTAGTATATTTTGTTCTTGAGTTATTAATTTCAAAGAATATCTGTTTTGTAAACATATGTACCTGTGCATTTCTCCATTTTTCAGGATTTATTAAAGACTTAAATACTTTATATAACTATAAATATTTGCAGTGTATGTGACTTTGTAAGTTTGTTGCAGTATTTAGTTATCTCATACTATTTCTGATGAAAATCCCATAAAAAGGGGGAACCAAACCTGTGTATGAGATGGGTATGATATTAATGTTTGTGGAGACTGTCTGTTGGAAATTAAGAATGAAAGAAATGGAATATAAGAACAAGAAATGCTTATAACCTGAAAATAAAAACATCAATGGTAATAAAAAAAAAAAAATGTAAAAGTGCTGTCCAGATGTTCCTTTGGGTGCTGTGTGTATTGTCCTCCATAGGCAGAACCCCCTAAAATTTTGATAAAATGGAGAAATGTTACCAAAAAGACCTACGTTTTGTATTGAAAGCCTTTTTTTTTTTCCTTTTTGCTTTTCAAATTTCTCTGGACCGAAATGACCTTCATTTTGTAGTGAAACTTTTTTTTTTTGGCTTGTCAAATTTACATCAGCACCCCTAGTAATTTTTCTTTTCTTTTTTTGCTTTTCATATTTCTCTGGACCGAAATGACCTTCATTTTGTCGTGAAACTTTTTTTTTTTGGCTTGTCAAATTTACATCAGCACCCCTAGTAAAAGAAAAAAAATGTTCCCAGGGACCTGTATGTCTTGAATATATAATCTTGGACTAATCGTATAAGGTTGGGGTGTACTTTTCAAAAAATAAAAATAAGTGATGTTTTTTTTTCGGCCCATATATTCTTATGAAGCATTCCTTGAAAAATTGGTATTTGCCACTGCTCCCATTTTTATATTGTTTGGGCTTCAGTGGCGTAACATGCGGGGGGCAAGCTGCCCCCGGCGGAGTTCACCGGGAAAAAAACGGGGGGAAAAGAAAAAAGGGGAAAAAGAAATAAAGGGAAAGGATGAAAAGAAAACTAGTGAGAAAGAACAATTCTCCCCGATATACAAATACATTAGCATGATTAGGAAGACAGGGAAATAAATTAAAGATGACAAAAGGCAAACAAAAGCGGGAAATGAAGGTATTGGAAAATAAAGAAAAGGGACAAGATAAAACTACCGAGCTGCCGAGGATTGACGATAACGAGCGGGAAGAAGGTATATAGAAAATGTCGTATGAAAGTCTATCATAAACTTGCTAAATCTCCAGTTACCGGGGGCTCTGTCCAAGAGCCGTGCAGTGGGGTTCTTCATCTGTAACCTTTAAATGGCTCTATAACGGCCCCTGTATCTGTATGGACCCTTCCTGCATTAAACTTTGATTTGAAGCACTGGCGTACCGGGGGGGGGGTGGTTCCACAGCCAAGAGGAAATAAAAGAAAATAAAGGAGGCAGCGAAATGAGATGAATTATAAAAATATATATGACGTGATATTTGCTATGATGTAAAAATCTATCACATATTTAGAATTTCATTCCAAAAGGCCGTTTTTTCTTTCTGGCTCGCTTTGCTCGCTGGCCCCCTCAAAATATTTGGATGATTACGGTACACAACTGCATTGAATTTATGTGTTGTGTGAAAGCTATACGCGCAATTTGATTGAAATTAGTGGCCATCTGTAAGGCTTAAAATGGCTTTAATATCAAGAGGTTCTGGGGCTTTAAAATGGCTTTAATATCAAGAGGTTCCGGGGCTCCGCCCCGGACCCCACCAACATAGCACTTTTGTATGGATGAGTGGACCATGGCCCCCAAAAGTTCTACAAACAAACAAAAAGAAAAGGAGGAAAGAAAGAAAAGGTGTATTTTATTTCCTAAATATCACGTCAAAATCTATCTTCATGTTAGATTCTCATGAAAAGGTGATTTTTTTATCTCGCTCGCTTCGCTCGCTCGAGACTTATATTAAGCTACTTCTTGCCACACGCGCCATAAGGGGGCCCCTCGAGCATATAGAGCTTCGCCCTGATGAGCTCAATCAAAACAAAAATCCTATTCACCGTGGCGTACAAAAAAATAGAGAAGGGTGAAATATGATATCTTTTCTTAACATTATGTCAAAATCTATCACAAAATTTGATTTTTGTAAAAAAAATGTCTAAATTTTTGCTCTCTCGCATTTTTATTTTTTGCCCGGTACACCATATCGCCCCTCCAAATTTTTGCCTCATGATGCCATTGCCTGTTCCATGATAATACTACCGGGAAAATTTTGGCTCTTGAATGATGTATTTCTTTCCATCATAAAAGACCAAAAATAGTTGGGGGACATTTTATATTGTGTCCCCCTACTATTTTGAGTATGGGGGACACATCGATCCCCCCTGGGATTTCGGCCCATGCTTCGAGGACATTACATACCTAGCTGTCAAAAGAACAAGAAATCAAACTTAAGGAAGGTTCCACATAGGTAGTCGGATCGACGTACATATGGAATTGGCCTTAGAATAGATAAACGTTCTTCTTAATTTTGAATAGAAGCATAGCTTCTATCTGCAGTAGATCTTCTCCCTACATGTTGTATATGCTGTCTAAAAAGTAGGACTAACGAAATCGCATGTCTTCCCTCGGACATTAATGATTATAATTACATTCATTACTTAGATAAAAACCCACTTGCAGTGAGTGGCTTAACAGTGTAGTGCAGAACTAATTCACCATTTTAGAACAAATCAAACGATTTTTTAAACTGAATAATGCATTTTATTTCATCGCATTTCAAATTTAAAGTTGCCATGCAGTCGGTTATCTGGGAGAAACCGGGACGAACAGTTACAGTGACCACCCCTCAGATCTTCGTCATGAACGTCCTCGGTGGATTCTACATCAACCCGAGATCTATCCCGATCTACATACAACCCATCCTTTACATTGATTGGTTGCCTTGGTCCTACGAGATTCTCAACGTCAACCAATGGGAGCATGCCAATCATATCGGTGAGTATGGGGGGGGGGGGCTTATGAACTCCTCCAGAAACTGCCATCATAATCTGTCTGGACACCCCGAATTTTCCGAGTCGACTGCTGAAAGCTGTTGTTTATATTTTTGTTTACGGGGTAGTCTACTCTAAAGTCTATAGTTTTAAGTACACCTTAGTTTTTCTTACAAACATGAGATATCTAACAAGGCAGGCGCATTTACAGGATTTTGCACCCCGTGGGCCTACGTGATTTTGGTGCCATTGTGTACTTTTCGAAAAATGGCGCCCCCATGAACATGAATGATGAACAGGGTAGTATCTAAATAGACCTTTTATGCGAGAGCTTCGCGCTCGCTGAAATTTTTTGATAACCTGACCTAAAATTTTGACATTCTCAGCACTTGTCATCAAGCAGGTTGGGTATCTATCTAAACAATTGATGTAAACATTTTTTTATATTCTGACCTAAAATTTAGACATTCCAAGCAATTTTGATAATCATGAACAGAATGGACAGAATCTAAACTAAACATTTTATGCGAGCGCGTACTGCGAGCCCAAAATTTGATATTCTAAAGCACTCTTTGTGACCATGATCAGGATGGGTATCTATCTCACCAATTGATGCGAGCGCGAAGCGCGAGCTGAAAATTTTTGGTAATCTGACCTAAAATTGGGACATTCTGAGCACTTTCGGTAATCATGAACAGAATGGCTATTTAGCTAAACATTTTATGCGAGAGCGAAGCGCGAGGTAAACATTTTTGATATTCCGACCCAAACCTCAAAATTCTAATAAACTTATTGTGACCATGAACTTGATGGGTATCTATCTAAACAATTGATGCGAGCGCGAATCGCAAGCTGAAAAATTGACATTCCGACCTAAAACCTCGGATTCTAAGCACTTTTTGAAACGATGAATACTGATGGTCATGTTACTAAACAATTGACGCGAGGAGCGAGATAAAAATAAGTGATATACTGACTTGAAACGGTAACTCTTGAATTACTGTTTTCTGTAATACATGAAGAGAATACGTATCTCACTACATTTTGCCTGTCAAATAATGCCATAGCTGATTTTTTTTTTCTGATATTCAGTACTACTTGTAAGCATGAACAGAATGCAATGGAAACTCGGATCGCAAGCAAAATAATTTGTGCATATTGACTTTAAAAGTGGATAGGCCTATTCTAAGCTCCATGGTATTCTAATGAGCAGATTACTGCATCTAACAGGAGGGAATGCGAGCGCGAAGTGTGAGCGAAATTTTTTTTTATGTAGTGACCCGATATTTTTTTTTCCAATTATCCCCTCCCCTTATTTTATTCGCATATCCTTTTTTCCTTATTTTGCTCTCTTCTCATTTTTTAAATCTTTTTTAAAACTATTTTTATACATATTTTCTTCTTCGCGGTGCAAAAAAACTATTTTTTGTTGATTGTCAAGTTTTTCTGTACAACATCGCAATGGGAACGAGTTTAAAATTTGGGGATTTTCGATAGTAAAAACTGTCTTATTATTCTATATATAGGTTTTAATATTTCTTTGTTTCAGCTGTTCAGTTTACTTGTTATCTTTTTCCTCTTCCTTTCTTCTTTTTTCTTTCTTTCTTTCTTTTTTCTTTCTTTCTTCCTCCTTCTTTTCTTCCTTCCTTCCGTTGTTTCTTTCTCTCGTTCTTTGTTTAGGGGGGGGGGACCTGCCGTCCCCTCCTCCTAAAATCTAGGGGGGACGTGTCCCCCTTTCCCCCCCCCCCCCCCCGCTTCCGCCGCCTATGGCGGCCAAGTGCTCTTATACCACTCTCTGACGCTCATCATTCTCAAGCTCAAGATGAAATACAAGTGGTCCAGTTAATGGATGGAGTGGACTCAAGCATATGCGGCGACCTCATGAGAATTTTGGTCCATGCAGGGGGTACGAGACGACCATCTCTAATAGGTTTCTGTACAAAATTTGAAAATCAAAGGGGACACGCCCCCCCCCCCCCATCGCCGGCACTAGTAGCCCAAGTTAAAGGAATCATAATTGCATATAGTAGAGGGAAAATGTAAATCACCAATGAATATATTTAATTTGTTATCAAATTACATATCCTATACCAACTATCTCAATATATATCAAACATATTTAATTCGTTACCACAAAACCGTAAAAAATATTTTTTTATATAATGTTTTATCAGGAAATCAATATCAAATACAAAAAATACCAACAATTAGTCTGATTAGCGAATGATAAACAAGTTACAAAATCAAAGAATGACTTAAAAAGCAGCAGATTTATACATACAAAAATCAAATAGGAGGCCATAAATATAAGGAAGAATAAATGCATGTGAACAATGTTTGCATATAGTACATGTATAACCGTACAACAATAGCAGGCAAAATATTATAAAGACTGATGTATAATCTCAACTGTCGACATTTGCGTAAGTCTTTAACAATGGAGATAAAGACGTTAAACAAGATGCCAAATGCACAAAGTAAACAACAGAGAGTGTGTATTAATAATAATGAAAATATAATAAATATACAGAAAATGAATCAGGAACTTTAAAAGGTGAAACGCCATTTCTTAAAATGAATTGGCAATTCATTTCTCTTTTTGGCTGACATATATTCAATCTCTTTAATTGTTTCTTGACAGGACATTTAACGCAATGAAATTTGGAAGATTGCCTTTGAATTTACAAGTATAAATATATAGTATTTCAAAAGCAAAAACAAATGTGGAAGAAATTTATCACTGCAAATTCCCAAAAAAAATCAAGATTACTTACATTAACACCTTTTTCCACGTTTCTAGGAAGTGACACCAACATAACTTGATACCAAAACACTTTTTATTCATTAACTCTCTATCATGCTACAGTGCCATGGGAAAGTGTACCTTACATCGTACCAATGGGCGAGTATAATTATATGGAATGTTAAGTCTCAATCATATCAATATTTTGGGACAAAAAAGGGGGAAGGAGGAGCAAATGTGAAAGAAGAAGGAAAAGGTATGAAAAATAAACTCTTCTGTTATGTCACTAAGGGCGAGTATATATGGAATGTTAAGTCTCAATCATATCAATATTTTGGGACAACGCTGACACGCTGTACATCGGGGATCCCACACTACATATTTGGATTAATGAAAAGCGATAGAAAAGAAGGGAAAGGTGAAAAGGGGGAAGGAGGAGCAAATGTGAAAGGAGAAGGAAAAGGTATGAAAAATAAACTCTTCTGTTATGTCACTATACAGCACCATTTTTATTTAAAAAAAATAATATCCCCCCTTGGGTTATTTTGCCTACCCCACTATATCCCCTGCACCCTCTGTCAAAATACCTTTGAATATAAAATACTTGATGCGAAATCGGAAGAGAATACTCTTTCTGAATAAAATTACAAAGCGAAAATGAGTAGATATTTAATTAGATTAACTTTATTATAGAGAAGGTGCAATGACCTGATAAAGGTGGTCGATTAAATGTACAATATCATAACAGTTTGGGTTTGTGTCAGTGGCATCAATATAATTCATGTCATGAACTGAATTATAGGCTGAATTCGACAATGCAGTATATAAGGTGTCATCGTTCCATCGGATCGGGTCATTTAATCATTCATTTGCATTTACATGTATGTAAAATATAATAATGAAGGGAAAGTCGAATTATGAAGAACAATTAGGAGGTCAAATCGAAGGAAATTAACCTAAACATAAACATGTAAACATTTTCTTTGAAATCAGAAGCAAATGGAAAGTTTGTGACGATTTAGTTATAGTAAAACAAGAAATAAGTGTATATGACATCTCAAATTCATTCAGATTTTCATGGAAATAAAGAATATTCTAAATCACCAGTGTGTAAAAAAGTAGTGCAGTAAAAGTATAATCCTTACATCCTTTGGATATAGCATGAGAAAAGAAAAAATAGCGCATGCATCCATCCTCATCTTCAAATTATGTGGAACAATCATATATAATTAGACTTATATACTATGTCTTCCAGTTTTCTGTACTATAAATTCCAATGGAACGAAAAGTACGAGAATTTGTCATTAATTAATTTCAAGCTCTGGGGCCCCGTTTCATAAAGAGTTACAACTGTTGTAACTTTGCCATTATGGCAACTACCATGCATGGCAACAGGGCTCAGCAGCCAATCAAAATCACGGTTGGCAAGGTAGTTGCCATAATAACAAAGTTACAGCAGTTGTAACTCTTTATGAAACGGGCCCCTGTTTACTCTGGGAGAGAATCAAATTTAATGTTCTGTGACGTATCTGTGTACGAAAAAAATTCCGTCAACATGACTCATTCCCGAACTAAGGATTGACAAAATCTATAATTTCAAAGCATTGTTTAAGTATAATATAATTATGACATAACATAGAAAGAGGCGTATATTGTAATTGTTTCTCCGACTTGTGTGTCGTGTTTGGGTGTTTATATCACCTGAAAATTGTTTTTTTTTCTCTTTCTTTTATTGACCCTCCTTTATTCGCATTCAATAACAAAATTTCATATCACCCTATTGGTGATCTCCCTCTCTTATTTTAGAAACAGCACTGCACATGATGACTATTGTTTTCTTTCTTTTTTTTTCTTCAAAATGCTCTTTTAAAAATACAACACTTAAAGTCGAAAGCTTGGCTGAATGAATTCGTGGTTTTATATTATGTGGGTGTTGTGTGCGTATGTGTGTGTGTGTGTACTGAAGAAAAAACAAGACTCTAGGACGTTGCTGAAAATATATACATATATCATACAGTTTCACGATTGGCTTCATGATAACAAACTAATTCTGAAAGCTAATGCGTTTTGGGGCCAATCAAGTAGGAAAATACTCAAATTTTCGGAGTCCAACGTGTTCGTCCGGAGTATATTACACACTCTTCTCATGCCTAAACCTAGCTACACTGTTAGAAAATTTATCCTATGAATAAAAGAAGTTCCTGCAGCAGAGTCTCGAGAACACCTGTAATCTTATCAGATTGCGTAATCTTACAGGAAATCGGTATTTGGTGTATGGAACCTTACAAATTTCCTTTAATAAAACACCCTTTTCCCATTTTTAAACAGACCTGTTTTGTTTAATTGCGGAAAAATTCATGTTTTATGAATTTACAGAATGATTATGTTATTGCTTTCTGCAAAATCTTATTTTTTTTCTGTAAAATCAGGGTTTGTTTAACAGTGTACATGCATACAAGCTAATTCATGCCCCTTCACAAGGAGTCTGAGATCGCACTTAAATCCATATCAAATGCATGTATTTTTTTCTGGTACAAACTATTTTTCTCTCTTGGATAAACGTATTGGCCTTTATTATATAATATTGTCTTTTTTCATGGGTAAGATAAAAGTGCCACCCTCTACTCCAATGTTCTGCAGTAATAATGCCTGACGTCCCTTACGTGTGGTATAAAATGCCCGTCTTTTGCCTTCTGTTTCTGTTTGAGAGAAAAAGATGTGGCAAAGTTAGGAGAAATAATCGTGCTATTCGGATAAAGGGTCTCTCCTCTCCAGAAAAAACAAATTTTCAATACCTCAGCCCCCCCCCCCCTCCGCGCCATTCTGATAGACGATATAGATTCAAACATTAACAATGAATGAATAAATATATGTTTGTATGCCAACAAGTGTGTGTTTCAGGTTGCCCCTTGAAGGTGGTCGCAGGTCCAGCTGGGTGTTAAAATTCAAGTTTCAAGTTTCAAGTTTCATCTATTTCTCCTCAAGAGATCAAGATAAAAATACATAAAAAATAGACAATGTAAATACAATGAACATCAAATTTAAAGAAAGTGAGGAAGGTAATGACCAAAAAGGAAGAAACCTTGTGTGAGGCCAACCCATAACAAAAATTGTACTTAAAGTTAAAGAAATATTAAAACCATCATATAATCACAAATTCAATGAGAAAAAAAAAAACATAACAAACAAACAATCACCTAACTAAACATTAACCGAATGAAAATGGAGGGGGGGAGAACCAAAAATAAATCTAAGACTTAGACAATAAAAATGTTTTGTATTTCCTTTTAAAAACAGATACCGAAGGGCTTGATTGAATGTCAGAAGGGATTGAGTTCCAAATAACTGGTCCTTGATAAAATATACTGTTTTTGAAGATGGAAGTACTGCACTGTGGAATATGGATATTTTGGGCATTTCTTGTTGAATAAGTATGTACAGATGTGTTTAATAAAAAATAATTCTTAAGTGAATTAGGCAAGAGATCCTTTTTATAGAAAAACACGAAAAGTGCAATATTCATTCTATTCAAATCCATTATATTCAACATTTTCAAAGATGTAAACAATGGTCCAGAATGGGAGAGATAAGAAGAGTGAGTTATAATTCTCATGACCTTTTTCTGCAAAAGAAATATTCTGTTAATATGTGTTTGGAAGGCATTACCCCAGGCTATATTGCAATAATTCAAATATCATAATGGTAAAATCAAGGTATTATACAATAAAAGAAGAATATTCTTCGGCAATGTGTGGAGTTTATACATAACACCAACGATTTTGGCAACTTTATTGCAGATGACACCAGCATGTTCATTCCAAGTTAACTTATTATCAACATTAACACCTAGAAAGGTAGTAAATGTTACTTCATTAACTGGCTTATCATTTGAACAAACCTCAAATTTGAATTGTGATATATTTTTATTTGTAAAAACCAAAAAAATTGATTTCTTAACATTTAAGGTTAATTTATTAACAGTAAGCCAGTTAGATACATATTTCAGTTCCTTATTGAAAATATTTTGTAAAGTTTGTACATTTTTATGGGACATGGACAAGCTGGTGTCATCTGCATATAATATAGAGTCCACAATTTTGGAGACATTACTTAAATCGTTAACGTAAACTCCACATCTTATACCTTGCATCGAGGAAGAAAAATTATCAATCGAAACAAACTGTTTACGATTTTGAAAATAATTGTCAAATAAACTGAGTGCAACCCCCCTAATTCCATAATAACTTAATTTACGTAATAATAAATCATGATCAAGTGAGTCAAAAGCTTTGCTTAAATCAATAAAAAGACCAATCATTGTTTCCTGTTTATCTAATGCACTTGTGACTTTATATACAAATTCTGCTAAGGCCGAAGATGTGGAGTGCCCCTTTCTAAAACCAAACTGATTATTGTTAAGAATATTGCACTGAGAAATGAAACTATGTAAACGAGAATAAATACATCTTTCTAATATTTTTGAAAAAATTGATAAAACGGAAATTGGACGATAATTTGAAATAATGTCAGGAGAACCAGATTTAAAAACAGGGACCACTCTTGCAATCTTAAGCTGGTCTGGGAAAATCCCAGTAACAAAAGAAGAATTGAATATATCACATAATAATTTAGCAATTACATGTATTGACTTCTTTACAACCTTGACATCAATACCATCAAAACCAGCACTGACATTATTTTTAAAACCAGTTACAATATCCAATATTTCTTTAGGAGTTATTGGGGACAAAAATAAAGATTTGTCGTTTTTAGTAATATACTTTAATAAATCAGATTGAGTATTTATATTAGATGTAAATTCAGAATGTAACTTCGGACCAATGTTAACAAAGTATTTGTTTATTGTATTACATATCACTTTATTATCTGTTAAGACCTGATCCTGGTATGTAATTTTATCAAGACCAGTTTTCTTTTGAGAACGACCAAGTGTTTTGTTAAACACTTTCCATGTTTGTTTCATATCACCAGAGGCATTTTGGAACTGTAATCGATAATATTATTTTTTTGTTTTTTTAATTAAATTTGTGAGTTTATTTCTTGATTTCTTATAAACACATTTCCTATATTCAGATGGATTCTTAATAAATTTCTTATACATCTTACATTTTCTTTTAGTTAACTTTTGTATTTCTTTTGTCATCCATGGCTTATAGCTCCTATTCTTATTGGTTATGGAAAAAGAGGAATATGGAAAGCATACATTGTATGCATGTAAAAATTTGTCTAAAAACTCATCATAAGACTTATTAGGATCTTCATGATCAACATTCCAAACAACTTTATTTAATTCAAGAATGACTTTAGCAATGTTTTGATCTGTGATGTTACGCCGCTTCCCAGATATATTATTATATTTATTACAGTTAAGAATGGTGTTACTTAAACAAAAAAACAGGAAAGTGATCACTTATGTCTGAAAACAATGCACCTGACAAAAAAACACTTTCGTCATTGGTGAAGATGTTATCCAAAAGAGTAGCAGAGTGATCAGTGATTCTGGTTGGATAACGAATTAAAGTGTTCAGGGAATAAGATATCAAAGTGTCTAAAAAAATATTAACCTCATAATTCCTATTCACTTTTAACAAGTCGATATTGTAATCCCCTAGTAAATACAGTTTTTTACAAGATATATTTATTTTATCCAGTATTGCACATAATGAATCAACAAATAAACCAATGGGCTGACCAGGTGGTCTGTAAATAGATGCGATATATATAGAATTATTACAAAGTTTCAATTCCAAGAATATACCTTCTACGTGGCATTCATTGATATCAAACTCTGTTACATGGGAGTATTCAACATCATTACGAATGTAAAAACCAACTCCTCCTCCTCTTTTATTCTTACGTTCTAAACCAACAAATTTATAGTCATCGATATGAAATATTGCACTTGGTGTGGATTCGGAAATCCAAGTCTCTGTTAGGCCTATAATTGTAGGTTTGATATCTAAACAGCTTAAGAATGAAATCAAATTCTCATGGTTCTTAGAAAGACTTCGACAGTTTATATGTATACATGAAAAATGTTTATCATTTATACAATTATTATTTGACACACAATCCCTCAATTTGGTATTGAATTTAGAAATAGAAAAAACATTATTAGATAAGCTAAAAGTAGCATCTTCGGTATCAACATCAGGTGATAAAAATCTATTTAATCTTGTAATATCATTCAGATATTGGCTCTCAAGATTATACATACAAAAATTACACTTATATATTATTCAAAAGAAAAAAATACAAAAAAAAGTGATATTAGATTTTTGTAATGCTTAAGACTAGTTTGACAGAATAAAAAAGTTCAATAATGTCTTGCCAGGTGCAATTAAATAACACCACCAGTCACACATCCCCGACACTGCCTACTGTTTGCCCCGATGAACTAAACCCGTACCCCATGGTCCCTATAAGAAACCAAAGCTTGTCAATGAGAAGAGATTGTTAAGGATTGGTAGTTATATTCGACGACTTATTGTAACTATGTGAAAGTCCAAGAGAAGGAATTAAGAATATGTCTATGCGTTCCTTCAGGAGCAACCAGCATGACCAGAGAAGACTTTTATAAAGAAACACATAGGTGAAGGTACCAGTTCTCTTGCTGAGCAAGTGAGTGTTGGGAAATAGTTCTGTGATAAAATATATTGATATTAAATTAGATAGAAAAATAAAAACGATACTGTCTAAAAAATATATTTACAATTTAAAAAATGGGCCTACCATAACCCCCATAACAAACTATGAACAATGTTTTTTTTTTATTTGGCAACTTGGGTGTTAAAATTACCGAATATAATATGATGAGAAACATGGGGAAGGGGAATACTTTCTTTTTAATAATTCGAAATCTGTTCTCACTTCTGCATCTTCTATGTCACGCCAGTTGCCATACTCCCCAAAACGAATTGACATTAGATAAGGAAAACAGATATGAACGTGGCTTATCCCACATCTCATGTCCCAAGTAGCCAGTAGGTCGATGAGCCCCTCCCAGTCGGCCCCTTGGAAGCTTCTAATGTTGGGACCAAAGGAACAGAGAATACCTACACTGCGGTCGTTTGGTTCCGGTTGAGAATGCCCATACGGGCCCATTTGCAAGAAGCAACGTCTTCTCCAGCAAGATGGTCTGGCAATGTTGTAGATCTGAGCGAAAATGAATTCAAAAGAAAAGGAATCTCCGAAGCGATAAGCCCCCATCCTTTCACAGTTCCTCATCAGGTCTTCCTTCATCTTAAAAATCCTGCTGCAGCATTCGAACCCAGGTTTGCTGCATGGCGAATAGTTGCAGTAGATTTTGACGGAGAATACCCTTCCGTGGTAGACTCTTCGAAGGTACTCGATGACGCCATGTTCAGCGTGGTGATGAGGACTGCACTGCCGGAGGAGAAGTGTTTTTCTCCCGCCAAAAAATGTCACAAGGCAGACGCAAACGGCCGCTTTAGGCCAAAAGGCATTACCGAAACGCGGGTGGAGTCCACTCTCGATAAATAATCTTAGAATACACTCGCCATTCAGTTTGGTATTGCTGTTGACTTCCATTATGCGTCTATATTCAGGTTTCAATCCAATTTCATCCCGAATGCTAACAAATATACAATAAAAAGAATAAAATAAAATAAGCCACTTTTATAGACCAATACTACTATGTACAATTCGTGTACTAGTATTTAGTCCGTATAGTTGCGGTACGGTAAAGCAAGTTGACTGCAATTGGCTCTATGAGTGTTCAAATTCAATGAAAGGAATTAATTATGTCCAAATCTTTTCTCATTTTATAGTATAGTACTAGAATAGGGTCTAAAAGGAAAGAAAGGTGGCGTTATTAAATGGCAATTGTCTCCCTATTGTTGTGTACATAAATAATAGTCGAAAGAAAAAAAATTAATGAAAGAAATGACTTATGCTCTTATCTTTTTCTAGTACAAGAAAAGGGTCTAAATGTAAGAAAGATGCCGTTATGAAATGGCAATTTTCTCCCTTATTTTTGTCACCAAATAAGTAGACTCATCACATTTAGTTTTATCATGTTTATTGTCAACTTGAACTAGAAAAGAAAAGGGGAGGGAACTGTGGACGCGCGACTGTGGACACTTAAATTAATTTGATTAAATATGGTAAGATTGAATAAGCAGCAAAGAAAAAATAATTGAATATTATTTAATCACCTGGGTCAATCGAGTGTGACGAATAAACCTAACCATGGCTACACTTTGTAATTCCGAAGATTCGTTATTCCGAAGGTTCGTCATTCCGAAACACGTAAATTGCCTATGTACCTCGATGTTGGTTAATCCGAAAACGAAAAAGGGTTAGTTAATCGAAACATTTGTGGCGTTATTTCGAAGGTTCATCAGTCCGAAAACGAAATAAGGTTCGTTATTTCGAAGGTTCGATAATCCGAAAACGAAATAAGGTTCGTTGTTCCGAAGGTTCGTTAATCCGAAAAATGAAATAAGCCGGGGAAACCGGAAGGGGGCGATTCCACACTAGAACTTCAAAAATCTAATAAATTTAAACATGCTTTCAATAAGTCATAAGTAGTGTAATATTTCACTATGATACCTAAATTTTATGAAAATTATGAGTTTTAACCAAAAGTGAAGTCAGATATAGTTTTTTTTGGGGGGAACAATGGAATTTTCCATTTTCAATAACTTTGCTTATTAAATAGTCAAATGCAAACACTGCCTGAAACAATTATTGGCAAAGCACGAGAAGATTGAAAATATTGCAGGTCAATGGAATAATATATCATTGATGGTTCCAAATAATGTCTACAACATTTTCATGATCCATAATAGGGGCAGCCCTGATTTTTCCGAACCTATTTTTGACAATGTCCCGTACGACACATGAAAATGCAAAAGTTTTTTCTACAATTTTATTTTTGATGATGCAATTCCATAATATCAGTTTCTCTTTCTTTGACCCATGGGTGATCGATTTATCCCATAAAGATCTAATTATTGCCCTTCATTTTTCAATAATTGTCCTATTAAAAGTTGTCCCGTACGACACACATTATATAATGCATTTAATTGCAGGATTTAGATTCAGAAACTATAAGTTGTAGGCCTATTTTAATTCAAGTAATTGATTTGACATAAAGTGAACTGAAAAATACTTTTTTATCTCCATACACACAGAAAAATTAGGGTACATTTGGGGTACATTTCGAGACATTATCACCCACGCGATCATATTGTACCCTTGGGGTACTGGTTTTTAGCCAAGAACAGCGGATTCTTGCGAGGGGTATAATTTTGAACCTTTCTTGTGTTAAGATTAGTGTGGTTTCCAGACCCATACATAAGCTTTATATTACATAAATATTAGATAATTCAATTCCCAATGTATGATTAACGCATTAAACATGAATATATATTATTTACTATGCGATTTAGCCCTAAGATAGTGTCATTCTTGGTAGAATATTTAATACTGTTCAAATTAAAATAAGAATCATCCTTAAATGGGTTTTAAAGATAAGACCATGCCGTCAACTTTGCCGCCAACTTTGAGCCGGCGTGCAAGACGCTCGTGCAAGCTGTGAACGGTGGACGCTCGTGCAAGCTGTGAACGGTGGTGCAATTTCTCTGGAAATCATTGTCAAATCCGTCTAAAAGTGAGTATTTTCAGCCGCTTAGCATCTATTCTCTATGTTATCATAATTTTGCCAGAATATTGATCTTTTACCTGCAAATTTTTCCAGTTATGAGTAGCGAAACTGCCACGAACGGACGCTGGTTAGAAATTCTGACCAGTCCCACTCCTTCATTTTCGTTGTGGTGCGACTAACGTGAATCGAGACATAAAAATTACTAATTACCACTTTGACACTTATTTTTCAACTTCTTTAGTTAATTTCCTTCTGGCCAGAGCAGAGAAACTAAAAAATTGAGGAATTTAACAATGAGAGTGTGCATTTAACGTGGAATCTAAATAAATATGCTACATTATAACTTACATAGCCATATGGCATATGTGTAACTGCAACTGTTAGTCATTGGATGATACATTTTCATGATTTTATAATTTTCGTTCATCAGTTTGTTTATCATTTGACCAGAACGGTAATTATTGTCATGTTTCCTCAACCTTTGCCATTTCGATGCCCATTGTGTGGTATCCATTTACGGTCTCTGCAAAGACTGCTAAGTCATGTAGGCGCAGTTCATCAGCATGAGCCCAACCTTTATATCACATGCAATATACAGGGTTGCGTACAAGGGTTTAGCAAATTCCATTCCTATCGATCACATATGTATAGAAAGCATCGATTATTCCTTGATCTTGAAGAGAACCCTAACCACTTAGCCCAGGAAAATGATGAACAGCATTCTGATGATGAACTTGAAAATTATGGTCACGTGCTTGATGATGTGCAACTGGGAGAAAGAGATCGTAGTTCAAACAGGGAAATGCTACAAAAGCATTTGGCAATGTTTGCTCTTAAAACTAGGGAGAAATATAATCTCCCTAGAGTAGTTGTACAAGATATCATGAGTAGTGTACGTTCTCTCGTGTCATTTGTAAATGAGTCCCATACAAGTACCACAGATCACGAAGGTCCTTATAATTTTCCTGCATGTCGAGAACCAGAAGATGAACTCAATGATCTTACATGTGATACAATCTTTGAGTCGATTGGGTCCGATTTTCTTCTTGAGAAATATTGCAAGGCCAATTTAGGTTTGATAGAATCTCACGAAAAGATCTTAGGTGAAGAATTGGTAAATGGTCGGCCGGTCAAACATACAATGCAGTATGTTCCCATTCTTGAGGTGTTAAAACAATACCTTGGCCAGGAAGATGTATGGGCTAGTATGAATGCCAACTTCATGGAGGTTTCTGATCCTGATATATTAGCAGGATATAAAGCTGGGGCTCATTTCCAGAGTAGTGAATTTTACTCTGCCCATCCACATGCATTGAGGATTGTGTTGTACACTGACGAGTTCGAAATTGTCAACCCATTGGGGGCAAAACGTGGTCAGCAAAAGTTGCTTGCAGTGTACTACATGGTGGAAAATATTGAGGCTCAATATCGATCAACCTTGTCAAATATCCATCTTGCTCTCCTTGTTAGGAACAAAATCGCTCAAAAATATGGATATGAAGGGATACTTAAACCCCTCATCACTGACCTAAAGATTCTGGAAAAAGATGGCATCTTCATAAATGTGAATGGCACAACGCATCACCGCCTTGGTTCTGTCATTGCAATGTGTGGTGACAATCTCTCGGCTCATGCTGTTGGTGGGTTTTCCAGTTGTTTCAATTCTGGGCGTATTTGTAGGCACTGTATGGCATTGAAACCTGAGATCTGCACAAAATTTGAAGAAAGTCAGTTTGTTCTCCGAACCACAGAAGTACATGCATATCATTTAAATGCCATTAAAGCAGACAGTCACAATTGTTCTGTTTATGGTGTTTATCGTCCATGTGTTCTCGATGAATTGCGATATTTTGATGTTACAAAGTGTTTACCCCCTGATCCCATGCATGATCTGCTTGAGGGAGTTGTCCATCATGTGATAAGAGTTGTCCTCAAAGAGTTATTGACACAACGATGTTTGAATTTTTCCAGTAGTAAACTGCAGAAGAAAATGGAAGAATTTAAATATGGTAGAAATGATGCAATGAGCAAGCCCGTTGTAATTCAGGCCAAAAATGTGAAGCACAATGAGCCCAATATAGTTGGTTCTGCGTCACAGAAACTATGCTTGTTCAGGCTATTGCCTTTTTTGATAGGTGAATTTGTGCCTGAAGATGCAGATATATGGGAGCTTTATCTTTCTTGCAGAGAGATTGTGGATATTTGCCTCTCACCCATTGTAAAGAAATCATGGCTTCCATATCTGCAGCAAGAGGTAATCGATCTAAGTGAATTGTTTGCAAAATATTCACAAGATCAATATCCTTGCAAACTTCATTATTTGATCCATTACCACAGACATCTTTCAGACTTTGGACCTCTTAGAAACTTTTGGTGTATGAGATTTGAATCTAAGCACCAATATTTCAAGAATCTATCGTCTGTGGTCCGTAACTTTAGAAATGTTGCCTTAACCCTGACAACACGTCATCAGTCTCTCCAATGTTGGCAAATGAATGCAGGGTCATTTTTCCAGCAGCAAGAGAGTGCTCTTAGTAATTGCAGACAGATTTCAGTGCTTAAACTGCCTCGTGCTCTCCAAAGAGTTTTGACTGAAATGAGTCTTGTCCACGAAGGCAATTTGTGGAAGACAAATTCTGTGCAAGTAAATTCCATGACTTATCAAGATGATGATGTTATCATCATAGATATAAAGCATGAAGAAATTCCTGTCTTTGGGAAGGTTAAGCATATTTTACAATGTGACACACATTGGTATATATGCATCAAGGAGTTTGATACGTGCAGATTTAACAGGCATCTTCATGCATATGAAATTGGTGTAACAGAAAGATGGAGTGTGATGAAGGCAGGACCAAGAAGGGATTTCCAGAGTCTTAGTCTTTATGAGATAGATGACAAGTGCATGGTATCGTTGAAACATAGACCTTTGTTGTTGTAAGGAAAATTGAATCTTGCCCTCTATTAACCTATTTTCAGCATTTCATGCAATTATTGCTATTTTTGTGGTGTGTTCAGAAAACAGTAGAGGTCCTGTGCTGTCCAGTTTCTTTTTAGGTTTCTAGTAGTTTTTTATTTCTCTCCTTCTTTATATACTTTTTCGTTTATCTCATACATGTGTCATTTGTCTCTGACAAAGGTTCTGCTAGGACTGACTGCTCAGGCTCTTTTACTTCATGTTTTTCCAATTAACATATATTGTATTTTGTGGTTCTATAATGGCTACAATTTAAATGCTCATCTCACCTAGCAAAGAAGATTTTTTTCTAATAGTCTAGATACTGAGTCTGAATAAGTATCTAACATATTTTCCAATGCGTTCAAGTAGTTTTGCTACTCTCTAAATGGTAAATTAACAATTGAATGAATAAATTAATGTATATATAGAGAGAGATGTAGGTTGATTATACAGCCACTATCATGGCAATTTTGGGGTGAGAGTGCATCGACCCAGCTTGTCAGTTGGTCATCTCTAAGCCGGCTAAAAGGTATGTATAATCCTCTCTGAATGTCAGTGTGATACGATTTTGATGTTGATAGTGTGAAATTCACAAATTTGTCATGAATAGTGGAGGTGTCGTGGTCTAGATGTGAATTCCTGGGACTTTCTGGCAAGAAATTTTACTACATCTGCCACTTTCACCCAGGTGCTATTTGGGGACCAGAAAAAAACTTACCTGCACGGGCTTAAAGGCTCGCTCCGGCCAAGAAATATCTTGCTTTGATTAGAAGCAGAAAAATCATACGAATGGATTTTTTCTTCTGTCTCAAAGACGGGGGAAGGTGGGGGAAGGGGGAGTAGATAGAGGAAGTAGCATTTCATGAAATAACCCTTCTCATGGGATATTACATTCTATGGCAGATATTTCACAATCAACCATAGATACAATTCTTTTGCGTGGCAACAGAGATCACAATATTTCTGGTTATTTTCTCAAGTGGGCGAGACACAATATTGCTAATGCCTTGTTATTATAATAATATTATAATAATAATATTGTTATTATTATCATTATTATTATTATTATTATTATTATTATTATTATTATTATTGTTAGCAGTGTTATTTATTGATAATTACTGTCATTGTTCATGGCTACTCTATATAATAAGTGCAGTACAACAAACAATAATACTTCTCAGATATTTTGCGCACTGTTTTGCTTCAACAATACACCCAATCAAGACAATCAATGACATATCGTGCATATTTCTTTCTTCCTTTAGTGTTGCAGTATCATGTTTCTTGTGGGACTTCAAAGAAGCAGGTTATCATTGAAGAAAATGCCACAATTGATGACTTGAGGGTGAAGATTGCCTCCAAATTTAACATGAGGAGACCCGACAGCCTGCAGGTCTTCAATAAAGACTTTGGTGACTGGCTGGACCTGGAAGAAGAGGATGAACTTCCTCCAACAATGTCAAGGGTGAAGGTTTTGGATGACCCAAACGAGGACACAGAAGACAAAGCGAGTTCTGATATCCATGAAGACAGGGAGGTCCCATCAAGACAGTAGGTTATTTTTTGTCTGTTCTGTATGCATATTATGTTGACGTTATCCGCATATATTGTTCATCTTTTCCATTTTAATGCGTGAGGCAAACGCCTGGAGTAGTAAATGTCATAGACTTATATTTTTCCTCATGTTTCTTTTAATCGGATTGTAATTTATTCACTCAATGATTTATTTCTATTATTGTAAATCAATTAAGCATTTGGCTGATTTTTATATACACGAGATGTTGTTATTGCCATTAATATTATTAGTATTATTATCATTATAATTGTTATCATCATCTTTTTGCGCAGGACTTCAGTCGCTTCCACATGTCCTCAGACGCTGACATCTGAAGGAGCAAGGAGCAGCTTTTTTGTAAATTTTAAAGTGCCTGAAATGCCCCACGATGTGCAAAAACTCTTAAATGACAACAACAAGGCTGTTCTGGAAAGGAAGTGGAGGAGAAAAATTGTGTCGCATCTGTATGACAACATGGTTCAAGTGGCAGTGTAAGTTTGCGTTAAAATTTGTCTTTCTCCTCAGTGAGTTTTCATTATTAGGACATATATTGGCTCAATCAGCGCCCGAACCCTACAATAATCTATAATAAACCATATAAAGCTTATTATAACCCTACAATATTAAGTCTGTATTGAACAAAATATATATTGCTTGGTTTGTGTACATATTCAAACATTTGTATCATTATTATACATGTATACGGGCAATTCCGTAAACTGATCAACCTTTTGTACGTCCGACCTCACTTTTCTGCTATTTTACTTTGCTATTTCACTATTTTGGCCATCATCATGAAAGACCATTACACCGAGTTTGCAAATCAGATATGAATGATGGAAAGTTAATTTATGAAGGCCCTGTATGCAGGGGATCAGCTGTACATAATTTATAGATTTACCAATTTTTTTGTATTGCTTTGATGTACCCTCAAAAATTTAATCGAATCTTGTGCATGTACATTATTATGTTTGGTTCCTCTCCTCTCTCCCTCTTTCTCTCTCTTTCTTTCTATCTGTGTGTGTGTTTCTGTCTTCTCTTCTTTCTTTCTCTCTCTCTCTCCCTCTCTCTCTCTTTAACTACAGGTACCCTCATTCATGGGAGTACAATGCTGTGTGCAGTGCACTGATTAACAAGCACCCGATTTTGAAGGATCGAACCATAAATGGTTCGGGATATGTAAGTTTTACATGCGCGCATGTGTGTGAGAATAATGATAATGATTCTTGAGATGATAACATATAATAAGTAGTAAATTGTAGTGAACAAATATGCAATATTGAAACATTTTTTGTTCTTTTTTTTTCCTTACACATCTTGTGTTTCCTTACACATCTTGTGTTTGCGAGTCTGATACCACTTCAAAATGGAGGAAAAATACCATGAAAAAGATCGATTTTGCACAGATTTGACTGGAACTTGATTGTGTATTATGTGTCAGAATATATAACTTGTTAAATACCTTTTCAATCATTCCATTTCATTACGTTAAAGTGATTGGTTAACATTGGTTTGACTTTTAAAAGATCTGAGCTAGAAGGTCACACTTGTCACCTGTGTCTGTGATATGTTACAAAAATGAAGCCCAGAAAAAATTGCGTTCGAAAATAATTATTTAGTGCTTCAAAAATTGAAATATAAAGTGACCGAAAACATCATCTTAATTTCATCCCATACACTTATGTGTACTATTCAGGCGTCTATAAGACGCCTATTTACAAAATCGGGGTTTGCCTTGTAGTTTTAGCTTTTCATTCTCAATAATGGTTGTTTTCAGGGTTTATTAGTTTTAATACATGCACTTGTACATATGTTTCATCTTGGTTTGAGAATTTTTTAAATCGGCTGCTCACAAAGTTAAACAATACCTTTAAAGCCCAAGTATAGTTTTGGTAAGGATTAAGAAATGTGAATTTTTGGGATATCTACCATGACATATAGTTTTTATACACATTTTAAGACCATAGCATTTTTTCTACGAGCTAATTCTTTTGGAAATTTGAATTTGACCGTTAAATCGTATTTAGCGCCCTCTATTGGTTGTAACAATAATTTGCTTCTTATCGGGCATATACAAAGTTATTTCCAAGACTTGATTAAAGCATGATAAAAAGGAATACACAAAGAATAAATTCTGAAATTTTCATCCAATTCTATGCATGAGAAGTCGTCCTTTATCAAGAAAGAAAATATTGAATTCGCATCGGGGGACACGACGCTGAAATATTTTGCACATTTTAGGTTATAACTTTTCCAAAACTTGTTCATTTTTTGCACAATCTTTTGTACAACATGTTCATGATATCATGTTTCATTTTATACCGATTTGAAGTCAAAATTTGGTGATAAAAAATTTCGCTTTTACCAAAACTGTACTTGGCCTTTAACCCTAAATAGGCTGGGCTATTTTGAGAGTTCTCAGAGCCGGGGGGGGGGGGGGGGCCTCCCAGGCCCCCCCTCTTCTGTTCTCGGCCGTCGATCGCGCTATCGCCGCGAAAATTTGCACGCGAGTAGAGCATCATGTAAACTACAAATTACCATCGTCAGATTTTCGAAAAAATACACCGTTTATTTTTAATTAATTAATTATGCTAATTTATGCATAAAAAGGCATTTTGTTCTCTAAATCACAAAATACTAGTGATAGCAAACTAATTTTTGGTCTAAGTATTCCTGGTATCATATTTAACAATTCCACATAAAAAAAATTGCACTGACAAATTGAATTTCTTTTTTTTTTTTTTTTTTTCAATTTCTTATGTATTTCATTGTTTTTTCGACCTTTTTTTTTTATTGTTTTTTGGGCACAATTTATTACAAATATTTTTTCAAGTATAATTATGCTAAAATGAATTGATTTCTGCCACTGAAAGCAAAAACATGAATTATTATGTGAATTAATTGAAAAAACACAATTTGCATTGACTTTGTACACAAAAACACGTTTTGGAGCAGTTTTGAGGCTGACATGCGTGTATAAAATGTTACGTAATTTCGTAACGGTAAGTCCGATTATCATGAAAACGGTTTTAAAAGTTGCGGGAAACTTGAAAGAAAAAAGTCAGCGAGCCGCGTTATCAGAAATTTTCGTGCAGCGAAACGATCGCGAAATCCGTCGGCCCCCGGCCTAGTTAGGGTTAATGCAGGGTTAATTATTAAAATAACCAGGTTTTTTTTTTTAATATGCTGTTATGCTTCATGTCTCACATTATTTTTGCATTGTAGGATACAATAAAAGAGTCGCTGAGGACAAAGTTTAAACACGAGAGAGGGATTCGAACACCATCAACTGATGTAGCCAGGAGGAGGGAGTTGTATGGCCGCAATGGCCCCAGAAAGCGTGCTGAGGACAACGTGGAAAAGGCCCCATCTCCTGTTAAAAGGAAGAAGCGGGATAGCATTGAGGTAAAGCAACCGTATACTTTTTTAGAGTTATCTGTAGCATCTATCTGGCATTTCAATGTTATGACTGATTGTGAAAGAAGCCATCTATTAGATTGTTGGTTGTAATACATGTGTCGATTTATATATAGAAACAAATGAAATTTCAATCTTGTGTGCCGATGATTTTTCATGTATTCAAGAACTCATGTGACGTTTTGTTTAAAATTAATGTGCTCTTTTTTTTTTTTGTTTAGACCTCACATGGGGGAGAAGACGAAGCCAGCATCCAAAGACACATCGCGTCATTAAAAGATCTGGCATCCAAGAGGGGCGCAGACCCGTCAATTATTCAGGACAAAATGAAGCGGACGCGAAGTCATAGACTTTGTTTTATTCAAGCCAATGCTTTGCAGGATGTTCTGAATGAATATCCGATACTGAGGTTTGAAAAACAGGTTAGTACTAAATGTATTTCTTTCTTTGATAACATTAAAACTACTACGTACACATCAATCTCTTCGCGCACCAAATCAGATCTTAACGCAACATTGATTATTATTTACTATTAAAATTGTACATGTACAAAAAAATATTGAAACTGCAGAGTTATAAATATCGGCTCCTATTTTTCGGAATAAATGGATGAAAATGCAATAGATTATAGATACTGCACATCTTCGACCAAGTTAACTACTTTATTCATGTGTGATGTTCGGTTTTCATTTAAGAAATATGGAGGATATTTTGATGAAACTTAATGAAAATTAATCAGCGCGGATTAATCAAATGAAATCCATGAATTTGATTGGATAAAAAGCATCGTCTCTTACTCTTTAATAAATATTAGTGTCGGAGAATGAGGCTTGTATTGTTGCTGCAACAAGCCTCATGAAATGCCCTCCAGGCGCTAGTTATAAGTGCGCTATTGATTACCTTCTATGAACATTGGCTCATTTTGTTTAATTTGTGTCCATCCATTCTTTTTAGCTAATACGTGAGCTTCAAAATACGTATGGGGCAAAGGAAATAGCAGCCGCTATTGCCGAATCGGTTACAGCTAGTGGAGAAGTGATTCTCCGAGAAGGATTGAAGGTGCCAGCAGCACAAGAAGTGATCGAGCAATATCAGGACAAAGTTGATGGTGCGACTACAGACAAGCAGAAGAAAGGTATTTTGTGCCTCATACCTCCAATTTATTTTATGGTGTAGAGGATAGTACCAAAAGCTATGGAATTATTTGCGATATTTACATTTATTTCGGCTTACATATAAAAAGGAATTGGTACTGCTAAAGTCACTGTCGTCCATGCCTTCAAAATCAGTTAATTGCATGAGGAGGAACATAACTATCCCACATTAGTTGTCATAGTCTTTGTTTATTATTCTTATCATAATTTATTATGGTGCTCAATTTCCCTGTCATCACCCTTTCAGAGAAGAGAAGAAAAAATGGACGTGTTTCCTTAACAATTAACATGGATATTTCGTTATCTTTCCTTCATGATTATGATCTAGAAGAAATAGCTTCCAAAAGCGTAAAACTGAAATACAATGTATTTACATGTATCTATTTTGTTTGGTTTTGTTTTAGATTTACTGGTGGCATTGTCATGCTTGCTGTTTCCTTTGATATTTGGGGAAAAGGACTCCATGTACACTATAAACAAGGTAACATTCAGATTCCGCATTTAGTATCTACTTTCCTTGGGATTGATTAAATTTTGCATTTGTCGGCTTTATCTAATTGTCATTCCAGGTCATTCCAGGCTATCATTTTTTTATGTTAACAATTCTAATTTAAGATAGACACCAATTGCAGGGACTGCAGAACCGGGGGCGGGGGGAGGGGGGGGGGGGTGGGTGCTCGGGGCTGCAGCCACCACACTTTATAAAAATTGCGTGCAAGCCTATGGCAATGTGTAAAAATCGTTATCCACAGGCCCCGCACTCTCAGCCCCCCCCCCCCCACTCTTCAAAAACGTTCCATGGTGCCTGAAATGTACCATCAATAATACAGTTTAACCTCTTTATAAAGATCACTGATGCATGTATATTAAAGTAATGTTTTTGGTCAGAGTTCTTTGCATTGATTTGTTTTCCCTCCAAGGGAATAATGAATATCGAGAATCTTTTTTAACCCTATTTTAACTGGGCTTTTTGAGACCAAGTTTATACTTCAGATCTCGGCCGTGGATCGCGCAATCGCCGCAAAATTTTGCACACGGATAGAGCAAAATGTAAACTACAAGACTGTATGGATTGATTTTCCGAAAATTCCTAATTTCTATTTTTAAATAATTAATTATGCAAATTTATGCATGAAATCACACTTTCTGCTCTATTTCCCTCAATAAAGCACCTATAAGGCTAATTTTTGGTGTGAATATTCTTTATAATATCCCTCATGACACAACTTGAAAAAAATTTGGTATGACAATTTATTTCTTATGTTTTTTATTGATTTATGAATTTCTTATGTATTTCTTTGTTTTTTAGACCTTGTGTTTTCTATTGTTTTTTCTATGAAATTTATTGCAGGACATTTTTGAAGCATTTTTGTGCTGAAATAAATTAGTTTCAGCCCATCAAACAAAAAATAACTACATCTTTATGGATTCTGACTGAAATCACAATTTACATTGACTTTGCACACAAAATCACGTTTTTGAGCCATTTTCGGTCTGACATGCATGTACAAAAAGTGGTGCGGCAACATAACCACATACCCGATTTTTGCGAAAACAGTCTTAAAAGTTGCGCAAGACGTTAAAGAAAAAAGTCAGCGAGTCTCGTGGTGAAAAAATTTTGCGCGGCTGAGTGATCGCGAAATTTGTCGAGGGGGGGGGTCAAATTGACCCCCCCCTCCCCAGTTGGAATAGGGTTAAAGATTTATATGTTTTTATATTTCCGATTGGCTTTCTCTTTCTCAATTTTGTCAGGAACCCCAGAGCCCTACTCCTACCCTAGTGATATCAGGGAACCCCTTTGAATGTCGTGATTTAGCCATATTCATGGACGGGATAGAAGTTTGTCGAGCATCAGATCTCACATCCGGGTTTGTTGCAACATTCTCAAGTTTTTATGTGTTTGGGGTCCAGTACCCACAACGTGGAAAGAGGACCCTACAGCTATACCAGAAATTTTTTGCAGGACTGGATGATGGAAGTCCCCTACCACCCAGAGTCCAGCGATTTCTTAACAGCCTTGTTTAGACTGATTTATTTCTGGTTGGAAATTCCGCCGTAAATTTCTATTATTTTGCCCTAAAATTAAAGACTGTTCTGTGTACATGAGAAGATTTACACTCTCTTGCTACATTTGCTGAGATGAGGCAAAGTTTTGTATCAACTCAAACATTTTAATTTATTACGATTGCTTCATTTATTTTATGTGCTGAAATGAGGCCAAGTTTTGTTTCCTGTATCAACATGATCAACTCAAACTTTTTTTATTACACCTGCTTCATTTATTTTATGTGCTGCAATGAGGCAAAGTTTTGTATCAACTCAAACATTTAAATTTATTACACCTGCTTAATTTATTTTATGTGCTGCAATGAGGCAAAGTTTTGTATCAACTCAAACATTTTAATTTATTACACTTGCTACATTAATGTGCTGAAATGAGGCAAAGTTTTGTATCAACTCAAACATTTTAATTTATTACACTTGCTACATTAATGTGCTGAAATGAGGTCAAGTTTTGTTTTAAAGGGGTACTAGCCCCTGACATTATCGTGCTCTCATTGAATAAAGAAAAATCAGATGAACAAACTGTAAAAATTTGATAAAAATCAGACAACTCGCTCAAAAGTTATGAATTTTCAAAGTCACCGAGATTTGACGATCACTGCCGCTCATGGGGATCAGTGCGATCGGCAAAACCGACGGAATCTGTGACGTCATGTCGGACAACTCCTCATTCACTTTGTACATAGAATATTTAAAAATTGATCAATGTCAAATTTAGAGTGAGGTTGCAGCATGAATCTTTTCAAAATACAAGCAAAAACAATATAGAAATGCTATACCGCAACCAAAAAATGGTATTTTGTTGACTTTTCCGAGAAAAAGGAGAAAATGTGAAGTTTGGTGTACAGAGTGAATGAGGAGTTGTCCGACGTGACGTCACAGATTCCGTCGAATTTGCCGATCGCACGGATGCCCATGAGCGGCAGTGATCGTCAAATCTCTGTGACTTTGAAAATTCATAACCTTTGAACGGGTTGTCCGATTTTGCCCAAATTTTCAGTTTGTTCATCTGGATTTTCTTCATATCCTGAGGTGAGGATAATTCCAGGGGTTGGTTTCCCTTTAATTTATTACATTTGCTACATTTATTTCATGTTTTGTGTGCTGAAATGAGGCTAAGTTTTGTTTCCTACATCAACTCAAACGTTTTAATTTATTGTATGTGCTGAAATGAGGCCAAGTTTTGTTTCCTCTATCAACTCAAACATTTTAATTTATTACGATTGCTTCATTTATTTTATGTGCTGAAATGAGGCCAAGTTTTGTTTCCTGTATCAACTCAAACATTTTAATTTATTACACCTCCTTCATTTATTTTATGTGCTGCAATGAGGCAAAGTTTTTTATCAACTCAAACATTTTAATTCTTTACGATTGATTCATTTATTTTATGTGCTGAAATGAGGCCAAGTTTTGTTTCCTGTATCAACTCAAACATTTTAATTTATTACACCTCCTTCATTTATTTTATGTGCTGCAATGAGGCAAAGTTTTTTATCAACTCAAACATTTTAATTTTTTACGATTGATTCATTTATTTTATGTGCTGAAATGAAGTCAAGTTTTTTATCCTATATCAACTCAAAAGTATTAATTTGTTACATTTGCTACATTTTAATGTGCTGAAACAAGGCAACGTTTTGTTGCAAACGTCAATATAACTATTTAGTGGGTTCTTAAAATCGTTACAATATGAGTTTCTGGTCACATGGTCAAGGTCAAAGGTTACCAGAGGTCATCAAACTTTGGTATGTCAAGCCAAAAACATCAAAAACTTAACTTGGAGGTTATATTTTAGAAATGTCAACGTAGGTTTAAAATTTTTTTGTCTCTTTCCATGAAACTTTGTAATTAGGGTCATTAAGCATCACCAATCGTTCCGTATGCATTAGTAGTGTGGGTGGAGTCATTGTTGCCATGGTAACCATGGTTATATTGAAAAAAAATTAAAATTGTCTAGTAAGCATTCTACAGACCAAAATTTTCATCCAATCTTATTCAAATTTGGTGTGGACGTGTATTATGGCAAGTGGAAGTAAGCTGTCGATTCTTGGATATGGGCAGGGTCATTGTTGCCATGGTAACAATTTTTATAAAGAAATAATGAAGATTTCAGGGTGAGCACTCTACAGGCCAGATGTTTCATCTGCTCATATTCTAATTTGGTGTTGATGTGTAATATTAAGAAGCCTATTGAATTAGGGTGTGGGCATAATCATTATTGCCATGGTAATCATGGTTTTTCAGATTTCTTTTAGTCATTGTTTTTGTCCAGTCACATTCAAATTTGGTGTTGGGACTGTATTATGGTAGGAGTATCATGTGATATTTCCTGATTTCTTTGTAAAAGTGCTGCTGCCTGAAGCAGGCAAAACCACCAGAGGCACTCCACTTGTTTTTTCTTAGATTGTACTTTTTAATATAAACTTTTGTCCATATATTTCCTCCAAAAACAGATACCAAAACTTTTAAGATACCGATGCGATTATTTTGTACCTTTTCAATGAATGAGAAAATATTTCTTTCTCATCATTTCTCGCAATAGGTGACACTTGGTTCAGCTGGTTTGTTATTTACATCACAATGTATAAGCTTATAGATATTCCACACGTCAGATTGCCTTGTATGTCCACAAAGAGTGTGAGGCTACATCCTTTTTGCTTTACATAATTATTATTGCTCGTCTGAAGGCATGTTTACAGATTTTGATTAAGTCTGTGCCAAGAAATGGTGTTTAATATGTATGATGTATTAAATGTGTTGAACTCCAAATGTATATTCACTACTCTCCTTTCTAGTACATGTACTGTAATAGCTCCTCATTGGCATATACATATACATGTGTCACAATTAGGACCTATTGCAGCTCATTTGAAAATATTATTATAACTATTATTATTATTATTGTTGTTGTTGTTGTTTGTTAGTTGGTTTGTTTTTATTGTGTGTGTGTGTGTTGTGCGTGTTAGCGTGTGTGTGTGCTGTGGGTGGGTAGGTGGGTGTGTACGTGTGTGGTTGTGTGTATTATTTGTACCAGCAAGGGAATGAAATTGTACCAACGGGGTGAAAAATTGCACCCCAAACATATAAAATTGAACCAAAAAGGGTATAAAATCGTACCACAAAGGGTATGAAAATGTACCTAAGGGGTCTGAAATTTGAACCCTACATGGAGGACATTGTACCAAAAGGGTGTAAAATTGTACAAAAGGGGTATAAAATTATACCGTAAAGGGTATAACATTGTCTCAAAAAGGGTGCAAAATTGTACCACATGGGTAAAAACTTGTACCAAATGGGGTATAAAATTATACCAAAGGGGTATTATATTGCACCGGAAATGAATGAAAAAGTGTATAAATTGTACGAAAAGGGTAAAGATTTCTACCTAAGGGGTATACAATTTTACCAAAAGGGGTACAAATTTGTACCCCAGGAGTACCCGGGGGTACAATATTGTACCCCATCATGGGGTACAAACTTGTACCCCAACTTTGGGGTACAACTTTGAACCCTATAGGGTGCAGCCGGTGTTGCATTGGATTGTACCCCTAGGGGTACAAATTTGTACCCTAATTTCTCTGTGTGTAGAACATGAAATAGGTGATTCTAACCATTTTAATTGACTTCATGTGTGTATTCTTTTGTGAATCCCTTCAACTAAACTGGTGATTTTCACTCGTCAGAGCAGGTTAATTTCTTTGTCACTGAGCATGAAAAGAATACCTTTATAATTGATTCACCCTAACCTGGAAGATGTCTTCCTCTTGCATGCTAATTAGGAATTATTATAAGATGTAAAACAAAATTACATATCAATTAACTATTTGGACTTCCCTTGATGATCACAATTTTTTATATACAGTATTGAAACTCCTTACTTTTTTCAAGTTGTAAAAAAAAAATCTGGAAAATAAGACAAACCATGTTGTTCAAAACAAAATCTGGAAAATAAGACAAACCATATGGTTTCATGAAATGCAGAAAGGTTTAAAAAAGTAGAACCGCATTTCTTTAGAAAAAAAACATTTTGTGGAATTACAAGTGAAAGTTGTGACATATATATATCATGTATATATACATTTTATATGAAAAATTATAACATTTTAGCCCCATAATTTACACAAACAGTTTCATTCATTCATTGATTAAATAGTGTATTGGAAATCATCAATTAATTCACTAAAATATAACTTCACACAAAACCTCAGGTTTTTCAGCTCGTAAAAATGCTGTGAACCCTTGTACATTTCCCATCATGAAAAAATAATGATAACATATTGCTCCCGATTGTATATATTGAGGTTACTTAATTATATTGTCCTGAATGACTACTTATTAAAAGACTTTTCATTAAAAAGGAAGAATTTAGGGGCAATGTTCCCCTTCTGATTGATAAAAAGGTTTTATTCAGGCTGCCCAGTACAACACACAAGTGCCTGTACGACACACAAGTGTCCCGTACGACACATTATTTTGTTTATGATATATTGACAGAAATATTCAGCCAATAGTGGTTTCTAACATAATGAATGTCTTTAGTTTGATAGGATTATCATTATCATCAGCCAAATAAAGTGATTGAAGAAGTCAAAGAGACATACAGTAAAAAAGTTTGGCTTCAATTTAGAGATGTCCCGTACGACACATTTTGAGTGTCCCGTACGCCACAATGTTCTCGAAAATTGTAATTTGCTTTATTTATTCATGAATGTTTATTTTGCTTTCTTTCATAGATGTGTTTATTCTTGGGTAATTGAATATCAATTTGAGTTCAGTTTCTATGAAAATTATCTGTCCAACTCACAGACTTTAGAGTACAAACTTGAGGTTTCGAAAAAAACACTTTTTCTGCGTCCGTACGACACATTACTATTTTAAATCTGTATTATACAGGATGTGAATTCAAGTCATTTTAAGTCTTGGTTTTTCTAACACTCTGGTAGTACTTGACGACCGGGCTTGATGATCACCTTTAGTTACTGGAATATTTTTTGTTTTTCTTGTCAAAAAACTGTCAAATGTTCTCTAAATGTCCCGTACGACACGTATGGAATCACCCAAGGGTAAGCGTGGTGGAGGGGAAAAAGGAAACACCGTTGCTGTTCAATTGTTAAGAGGATGTGGAGGCAAAAAGAAGGGCGGCGGAGCAAAGTAAAGTAAAGTAGAGGAACGCCTTTTTGAAGTGATTTCTGATTATGGTAAGATATATATTTAGGCTTTTTTTCGCGAGAGAGTGTGACGAGCAAGCGGTTTGGAGAAAAAATTCAAAGCTGATGTTGTAAAACCCGTTTTTTGGTCAATTACTGTTAAAAGGATATCCTTGGGAGGTGTTGCGAACGTGAATCGCAATCTCACACTTTTGGACATTTTAATAAGAAATGAAAATAAAACATTCTGAGAAGTTTTTGCAATCACTAATAAGATGTGCATCTAACTGAAGAATTAACACAGTCGCGAAGTGCGAGCTGAAATATACTGACCACGAAAGGAACCTGTTAAGGACTACGTTTAGTGACTCATGAATACAGGATATATCGAATAATGAGAGTGCAAAGCGCGAGCTAAAAAGATATTCCAGCCTGAAATCTGGAGTCTTTTTATAACCAGAAACGGTGAGTACCTTACTAAACAATAACTGATAACAATAACAACAAAATTTGATTTTCTAATCTAAAATGTATACTTTAAAAGGGGTATTTCATTTCGAAGAACATGAAGAACGGCACATTTCATTTTGGAAAAAACAAGGGAATAAATAGTATAACGTTTATACGGGGATTTTTTTTGTTGGGGGTTCAAGTGCCCCCCGACCCCGCTTTCACCGCCCCTGATGTGGGAAGGGGCTGATCTATCGTTACCAGGGGCGTAATTTACGTACGCAGAATTCTCTCAAAGGGATGATCACAGGCTTATGAGGCTAGTTCATGTTTTCCTCTCATTGCTAGACCTGCAAATATATATTTTATTATTCATTTAATTTATCCGGTTAATGGTCAAGGCTAAAAATAAATAGAGTAAAAATTCACAAAGCAAAATGCTGAAAATTTCATCAAAATCGGATAACAAATAACAAAGTTATTGAATTTTAAAGTTTATCGATATTATGGGAAAATAGTTATATGCGCATCGTCATGAATATTCATTAGGTGGGCTGATAATGTCATATCTATTTATTGAGATCAGTGGCGTAACAGGCGGGGGGCAGCTTGCCCCCCCCCCCCCCCCCCCCGGCGGAGTTCACCGGGAAAATAAAAAAACCGGGGAAAAGAAAGAAAGGGAGAGAAAGAAAGAAAGGGAAAGGGAAAGGAAAAAAAGAGGAAAGGGTGGAAAGGAAAGGGAAAGGGGACAGGAAAGGGAAAAGAAAACTAAGAAAAAACATAAAAAGGGAAAACGGAAAAAAAACAGAAAGGCAAACAAAAGCGGGAAATGAAGGTAGAATGGAATGAGCCAAAATCCAAATTGGAAAATAAAGAAAAGGGACAAGATAACGCTACCGGGCTGCCGAGGACTGACGATAACGAGCGGGAAGAAAGATGGATGGTATATAGCATAATGTCGTATGAAAGTCTATCATTAACTTGCTAAATCTCCAAAGCTACCGGGGGCTCAGTGTCCAAGACCCCGTGCAGTGGGGGCTCTTCATCTGTACCCTTTAAAGGGCCCTATAACGACCCCTGTATGGACCCTTCCTGCATTAAACTTTGCGTTAAAGCACTGGCGTATCGGTCGGGTGGTTCCACGGCCAAGGGGAAATAGAAGAAAATCAAGGAGGCAGCGAAATGAGATGAATTAAAAAAAATATACATGCCATGATATTTTCTATGATGTAAAAATCTATCACATAATTAGAATTTCATTTCAAAAGGCCATTTTATTTCTGGCTCGCTTCGCTCGCTGGCGACTTTTTACAAATTTTACCACATTTGCTATGGTGTGCCCCCTCAAAATATTTAGATCATTACGGTACACAACTGTATTGAATTTATGTGTTGTGTGAAAGCTTCATAAATATAAACGCATCTGTAAGGTTTAAAATGGCTGTAATATCAAGAGGTTCCGGTGCTTTAAAATGGCTTTAATATCAAGAGGTTCCGGGGTTCGCCCCGGACCCCACCCACATAGCATTGTTGTATGGATGAGTTTGGACCATGCCCCCAAAAGTTCTACTACCAAACAAAAAAAGGAGGAAAGAAAGAAAAGCAAAGGAAAAGTGTATTACATTTTTCTGAATATCACGCCAAAATCAATCTTCATGTTAGATTCTCATGAAAGGGTGATTTTTTTTATCTCGCTCGCTTCGCTCGCTCGGGACTTATATTAAACTACTTCTCACACGCACCATACTGGGCCCCCTCAAGCATATAGAGCTTCGCCCTGCCCCTAATGCGCACAATCATAACAAAAATCCTATTCATCGTGGCATACAAAAGAGAGAGAAGGGTGAAATATGATATTATCTTTTTTTAACATTATGTCAAAATCTATCACAAATTGGATTTTTGAAATGAGAATGTCAAAAATTTTGCTCGCTCGCATTTTTATTTTTTGCCCGATACACCATATCGCCCCCTCAAAAATTTTGCCTCATGACGCCATTGCCTGTTCCATGATATGACCGGGAAATTTTTGGCTCTTGCCCCCCCCCCCCCCCCCCCCTGGCTACCGACCCCTGTTACGCCCCTGATTGAGATGTAAATATCTCCAGCCTGGACCATCCCTTTAAAACAACAGACTACTGAACATCAAACAAAATTAATAAAATATAAATAACCTATTAACGAAAACCAGTATAAGAGCAGAATTGTTATCATATATCAAATCAAATATCGATAGGGGCGTGTTGATGCAGTTTGAAATTGTTTTGTCAAAGTTCAAAATGTCTACTTAAAGATCCCTTCTTGATGAAATGGTTACCACTTATAAACCTAAAACAAATCGCTCTGCACGGGGGGTGATTGTTTGGACCAGAATAGGGGTGATAAAGACCCCTTTTTTGCCGGGTTGGGGCAAAAAAGCCATCCGCGGCCATCGTAGCCAGCTTTTCGGAATGAGGGGGGAGGGGCACATATTTATTTCACATTAAATTTATATGTGTATGCATATAATTATGGATCGAGCTTTGTCCAATAAGGGGGGGGGGTTCATTCACATTTTCCCCGATCGGCTGCTCAAATCTGATTTTTTTTTTCTTTGAAGGGGTAGTCCGAACAGTGACTTCTTAGCTTTATTCTAATAAACAAGATAATTGTATCTCTTAATCCCTTATTGAATAATGCCGAGCTAAATTTTATAGAAATTTCAACAATTTTGTCCTAAAATTTGAACATTCTTAAGCCCCAGTCACATATAGACACGGATTCTCACGGATCAACACGGCAATGCCGGCATGATCCGGGGAGGTCCGGGATCGTTTTGCCCCGGATTGAGCGTTGATGACTGTAAACACGGTATCTACACGGCATCTTCACACGGATCTACACGGACCATGCCGGCAGAGCACGTCGTCAACACGGACCAACACGTCAGCAACACGGACCTACACGCCAGCAACACGGACCAACACGTCAGCTACACGGACCAACACGTCAGCAACACGGACCAACACGTCAGCTACAAGGACCAACACGGACCAACACGTCAGCAACACGGACCTACACGTCAGCAACACGGACCAACACGTCAGCTACACGGACCAACACGTCAGCTTCACGGACCAACACGTCAGCTCAAGGACCAACACGGCAGCTATATTGACCAGCACGTCAAATGAAAATCTGCTCATAATAATGAGCTGATATTTATTTTATTTTTTATTTTTTCTCAACATTATATTATGTTGTTTTTAAAAAAAGATATCAAAACTCAAAACTTCCTTAATAAGTAAAAACGCTGTTTTTTTAATACAACACAGTTTACTGTTTTAACCCCGGGGGGCCACTTACATTGACGAGTGGATACCATGCGCGACCAAAAAACACGTAAAAAGGATGTCTTTTTCAAGATAGGGCACGTTACGTACGTAACGTGATAAGGGTGTCAAAAACACAAAAATAATGAAAAAGGGTATCTATTTCGCTAGGAAAGCTACGTGTTTAGGGTCAAATTTGCGGGGATGATAAAAAAAATCAAAATGTTGTATAAAGGATGTCCTTTTTGCCCCAACACTACGTGTTTAGAGTCCGATTTGCGCGAGGTGAGGAAGGTGCATGGGGCCGTAATAAAAAACCAAATGGTGTGTAAATTAAGGTAAAACCGACGACCGACGGACCCGTGACACAACAATAAAATATCGCTGTACTTGTTAAGGGGTTCATTTCAGGGAATACTTGCCAAGAGTATCGTTTTGTTTCCAATACTTGTTAAGGGGTGCATTTTCAGAATATGGAAAATACGTGTTTAGGGTGCTTTTCGAGACCCCATGGTCGCGCATGGTATCCACTCGTCAATGGAAGTGGCCCCCCGGGGTTTTAACAGTAGTTGTTGAGTACTTTAAATCTTGAATGACAAATTTAATTTTGATTTGATTTGATATCACTTTATTGAAATCAGAATAAAGGAAAGAAATTTACAAAGTCAATAGAAAACATAATAAGAATTAAAATAGGCCCAGGTCATGACGCATAACTGTCGATGCAGGGCAGTAGTATGAAACTTAATGTACAATTTCGATGTAACAGGTACATAACAAATACATATAACATAAAAAAAAACAATGAAATGTGAAATAATAATAACAGACAAAGTTGGGGTGAATATTAAAAAAAAAAGAGAAAAAGAATTATTGATACATGCACTAAGTTTACAAATATTAGGTTGGGGCCAATCTCCAAAGCGTAAGAAAATATCCTGAATCGTTAAATCATCCATTTAATCATAAATAAATTAAGCATGTTTGTGCCAACTGTTTAACAACTACTGAAAAGTTCATAAAGTAAATACCGTTGTAAAGATTTGATGGGGGAAAAGAACACGGACTGCCAAGGATACTCCAGGCAGCCACACGGACCTACATGGCAGCTACACGGACCTACACGGCAGCCACACGGACCTACACGGCCCATCCCGGATGGCTTTGCCAACTCGGCAGTCCACGGATGACGCCGGATGTTTTTGACAGTCAAAAACTGCCGTGTTGGCCTCCCGGACGTTCAAGGACCAACACGGACCACCCCGGACCTCCAAGGATGCCCAAGGCGCCAACACGGATCTCTCCCCGGATCACCCCGGATCACATATAGACCCCGGACCACCCCGGACCATCCCGGATCTGATCCGGGGTGGTCCGGGGAGAGATCCGTGTTGGCGCCTTGGGCATCCTTGGAGGTCCGGGGTGGTCCGTGTTGGTCCTTGAACGTCCGGGAGGCCAACACGGCAGTTTTTGACTGTCAAAAACATCCGGCGTCATCCGTGGACTGCCGGGTTGGCAAAGCCATCCGGGATGGTCCGTGTAGGTCCGTGTGGCTGCCGTGTAGGTCCGTGTAGCTGCCGTGTAGGTCCGTGTGGCTGCCTGGAGTATCCTTGGCAGTCCGTGTTCTTTTTTCCCATCAAATCAAACGCTATTTACTTTATGAACTTTTCAGGAGTTGTTAAACAGTTGAAACAAACTTGCTTAATCTATTTATGATTAAATGGATGATTTAACGATTCAGGATATTTTCTTACGCTTTGGAGATTGGCCCCAACCTAATATCTGTCAACTTAGTGCATGTATCAATTTTTTTTTTTTTTTAATATTTACCCCAACTTTGTATGTTATTACTATTTCACATTTCATTTTCTTAAAATAAATGTTATGTACCTGTTACATCAAAATTGTACATTAAGTTTTATACCACTGCCCTGCATCGACAGTTATGCGTCATGACCTGGGCCTATCTTAATTTTTATAATGTTTTCTATTGACTTTGTAAATTTCTTTCCTTTACTGTGATTTCAATAAAGTGATATCAAATCAAATCGAAATTAAATTTGTCGTTCGATATTTAAAGTACTTAACTACTGTTAAAACAGTAAACTGCGTTGTATAAAAAACAGCGTTTTTACTGGTTAAGGAAGTTTTAAATTTTGATATCTTTTTTAAAAACAACATAATATAATGTTGCGACAAGGATGAGAAAAAATAAATAAATATCAGCTCATTATATTATGAGCAGATTTTCATTTGCCGTGCTGGTCAATATAGCTGCCGTGTTGGTCCTTGAGCTGACGTGTTGGTCCGTGTAGCTGACGTGTTGGTCCGTGTAGCTGACGTGTTGATCCGTGTAGCTGACGTGTTGGTCCGTGTTGGTGACGTGTAGGTCCGTGTTGCTGACGTGTTGGTCCGTGTTGGTCCTTGTAGCTGACGGGTTGGTCCGTGTTGCTGACGTGTTGATCCGTGTAGCTGACGTGTTGGTCCGTGTTGCTGACGTGTAGGTCCGTATTGCTGACGTGTAGGTCCGTGTTGATGACGTGCTCTGCCGGCATGGTCCGTGTAGATCCGTGTGAAGATGCCGTGTAGATGCCGTGTTTACAGTCATCAACGCTTAATCCGGGGCAAAACGATCCCGGACCTCCCCGGATCATGCCGGCGTTGCCGTGTTGATCCGTGAGGATCCGTGTCTATATGTGACTGGGGCTTTAGCAATGTTTGTGATCATGAACAAGACGCATATGAAACGAACTAACTACTTCGAGCGCGAAGAGCGAGCTGAAATTTTTGATAAACTGTCATAAAGATGAATTTTAAGTAGTTTGTTAGAAGACTAGAAGTCATATAGAAGTATATAGGCTTATATACATACTAATGAAAATGCGAGCACGTAGCGCGAGGTGATAAGTTTTGATGATCAGACCTGAATATGAATATTTTGAGAACTTCATGGAATACATGAATAGAATAATGACTTCAAACGAACCTTATTTCATTTTCGGATTAACGAACCTTATTTCGTTTTCGGACTAACGAACCTTCGGAATTACGTACGAACTTCATTTCGTTTCGGACTAACAAACCTTCAGAATTACGAACCTCATTTCGTTTTCGGACTAACAAACCTCCGGAATTACGAACCTTTTTTCGTTTTCGGACTTACTAACCTTCGAAATTACGAACCTTCGGAATTACGAAGCGTCGGAATTACGAATGTATGCGCCTAACCATGACACCCTCAAGTTCAAGTTTTGAAATTCGTATTGTGTATACCGATAAAAGATTAATCACAACATTGTTTGAATATGCAATGGGGCACATTAAAACACCCCCCCCCCCCTATACAACAACAATAACTGAGTACATAAATCGGAATAATCGGCAAGGAGTAGAGCTATTTGATTTGAAAACCATGATTAATCCTCTTCAAATGTCCACCGTTCATGCCGGCCTATCCCTAACTTCATACTCGAACTAAATTCAGAATAAAATACAGAATGAGATGCCACATATTGACGTACTCAAACGGTTTACTAGATAGATTATTTCTATGTAGGCCTACATGTAATATCAACACTCCGTGTGTATATAATAAACCCATGTTTAAAAAATAATGGAAATGTAAAGATCAGAGAAAAGACTTACCAAGCAATATTCTTGATGGGAAAAGGAGAAATCCTGATGTGAAATAGTGTAAACAAAGAATGCGGAGGAAAAACTATATTATGGGCATGATCGAGCTGTTAAAAGTGAAATAATCTGCATAACCATGTGGGCCTTTATTGATCGAATGTATACACAAAAAAATATGCTGGGCCTATATATACCTCTCTGGGAATTCCCCACTTCCGGGTGTTTTTCATCAAACGTTGACACACTAATGTTAATTAATATTCATACAATGAGATTTAACAAAAATCGTAATGAATATATATCATACTGGATCAAATGATAAATGGCTATGTTTTTTTTTTTTTTTTGGGGGGGGGTAATATCGATACAATTATAACTATCAGTGTCAATGGCAAAGTAGAAATTAAGAGAATAAAGGAAATATCATTAATATAATTGTCATTTTTACCCCCCCCCCCCCCGTGGATTATCAGCGTGCAAAGAGTTCAATGTTTGGAAGGGTCGGTCGGTGTTCCTGGTTGGGGGATGACTGACACAAATTTTGTTCTCCTTCAGATATTAGTTTTAGTTTAGGGAGGGGGCTCAGAGGCAGGGGCAAAAGTTATATAAAAGCTGCGAGCGAGCAAAAATTTTGACCTTTGTAAATGCAACAGATTTTGACATGATATTTTTTAAAATATATCATATCGCATCCTGTTTCTTTTTTCTCTTTATTTTCCCTTCTTTCTTTGTTGTGGGAATGACTTTTCAAAAACATGGCATGTCACCTAAGGAGCTCCGTAGTACTTGGCCATTAAACATGTGAGCTCAAAAGGCAAATTGGCACCAGGGTGACATTTCTCATCTTTTGCAATGTCTGGTAGCCGTTGCCTTAAAATTGCGCAATCGCCGTGATGGTCGTTCCTTTACGATACGTGTCATTGGCAATATCCTATTGTATACGTCACCATGCATGATATGACAGACCTACCGTCATAAACATTGAAGTATCAACAACAACCAAAAAAAAGCAGAGGCGGCATAATGGATGGTCTGCAGTCACGAGAACTGGGCCCCGCGTCTTAAAAAGAGTTACGATTAATCCAATCAATCACAACTATGGAAAGCCAGCAACCCCAACACCTAAAATTCATGTTTGTTCAATATATTTTCTAGATAATGATGTATATTTATATACATCCATTGTTTTCTTTAAAGTTCAATGTGCTTCTATTTGTTGACAGAGGACAATGTACAAATTTCCTTTGGAAAAAAATTATGACATTAATGGTTTTCCATACTGAGAGTTGAGATTGATCGGATCAATCATAAGTCTTTGTAAGACGGGGCCCCTGGGGTACACAGGCAGTAGGTTGTGAAAAGTGGCCCCCGAAAATAAAAAAATAAAAAAACTTTTTTGGCCTTAACGGGACGTGCCGCTGAAGAATCAAACCCAATTAGAATGTACATTTGTTTAAATGTTTGTAGCAATGACAGGGATCTCAAGTTAGGCCCTCCTTTGTTTTACTTCTAAATAATATTTCACGCGATTTTTGTTTAAGCAGTAGCGAGTCCTATTTTCCTAGAGAAAGAGTAATGCAAGTGGGTCATCTATATTTGCCCATCTAAAAATTTATGGGAAGCCAAAAGGGGGTCCTGTACCCTGTTCCTGTAGCATGTTGCTGCATTAAAACATACCCAGTGCTAGTCTAAGGGCGGTTTAATGGACAAGAGCAACACCATGCAAATATACCAAAAAATAATAAAATAAATATTTTTTTCACTTTTCACTTCATTCAGAATGGGTGGCAAGTTTTCAATACTTTCCTGATACATAAAGGGTTCTGTAGCAAAGGGATTAATGAAAATAAAATAGTGAACAATTCAAATCTAGGTGTGCTAGAAGAGATAAGGGAGTGAAAGAAAAGCCCTACTCCCTTACTTCTCAAATTCATTTTATTATAACCACGAAATACTTGTCAAAAGTGATATGTTGGTGACTATGTCCGACCCAAGATAATGATCAATATCAACAAAAGTTTTGATAGATTCTAACCAATTATTTGGTTCATTATATTATTTTTAACTCATTTTTCGGTGGAGATGTCAGACGCAATCTTTAACAATAATGAATTCGATAGAATTGGTCAAACTCTATGGTATTCATTTTATCAGAAAAAATACACACTGCATGTACAGTTTACACCATGAAAGATTATTTATGGTGAATGTCATAAATAATTTACTAAAATACTATCGATAACATATCTTGGAATGGAATTCATTCAAAAATGCATAAAAACGAGGTTCTATTGACAAACAGATATTTTATAATTTGTCATTTAATCTGAAAAAAGCATATCCATATATTTTTGGTCAGATTGAAAGAAATATTAGTTCGTCTTTTGTTGGTCATGAATCTATTATCTTTTTTTTATAAATAAGGAAATTATAAAGTTCAAAATTTCGCATTCAAGATATTTGGAATAGGAAAATTGTTGAAACTAAAGTTCTGAACATCTTATTACAAACACAGTTGAACTATGAACTTTTCAATGAATCATAATACAATATGCATAACAAAAGTTATAGATATGAATATACAAAATAGAAAATACAGCCCATGAATATAAATTACAGTCTTGTACACCCACAAAATTTACTTTTTGCCTCATAGAAGCTAATTAATGATTTTAAAGGAATAACATAAAACCAAAGCATCGTTGCGATAATGATTTTGAATGTTAAGTATAAAAACAAGAGTTTTTACGATAGATCAGAAGATACGCACATTATCTTATTATATAATTCACGTGCACATGAATATGACATTTTTAGTCTGAATAACGTAAAAGTCATTCTCATATTTTCTTTATATTATTATCATCACCATCACCATCATTATCATTATATTACAGACATCATGAGGCTTATCATATATCACTTTCATCACAATAAAACAGCAACAATGTTACCATGACAATAATAATTATTTCCTTTTACTGGGGTGGGCTTGAATTGGGATGCAGAAGTATAGCGTAATACCACAATTCATTAAACGTTTTCCGTTGTTGTTCAATTGGTTCAAAACTTAAACAAGCCCACAATCATTGTTTGTTAGGCCCTATACGTCCACATAGCATACAAACTAATTTTGTTGTTCATTTCTTTCCCGCTTTATTTCTTAATCCCACTTCCTTCTGGGCGTTGTGGCGTGCGCCTGTAATCCAAGCTATGTGGGGAAGTTACAAATTGATGCAGAGATTCGAGGTTCGATCCCTGGTCACGTCTTTCGGATGGTGACGTTAAAGGTCGGTCCCAGACGTAAATAATCATATCTGATTGATACACGTCTGACAAAACTCAAATACACACCTTCCATTTTTTGTAAAATCAAGTCTTGTTTACGATGATACAATAAGTTTTTGCGAGAAATGCAACTTCAGTATTTTGCAGCATAAATTATGTTGACGGGTGATGAGACAATCGAAATTATTAATCTTGTTTTAGTTCATCCGATTTATATTTTGGATATGATAGGAAATTCTCTTGATGGTATATCAAATGAATTCATCCATTTATTCACAGTCACCTCAGAATATATAAGCTTCACGAAAACGTTTCTACATTTTCGTTTTATTTTTCCATCATAAATGATTGATAGTATGCTTGTACCGATATTACGCGTATAGGATTTGAAACATCTATTGAAATATAACGATTATCTTTGACTTATACCAGTATAGTTTATGAGAAATATTGGTAGAAATAGTGACATTTAGGAAACTACTAAATATCTTAAGGCCACCACAGCCTTACGATTGGTCTGTGACCTGATTTTGATGTAGTAGAATTGGATGCCAATATTGAGGCATGGAATATCTAACTCTGTAATGTTCTAAATCATCGTACGAATACCTATGTTCAAATATGTGACTATGCTATCGCTATCATCCTTACTAGAAAATTTAATATCTATGACGTCTTAGCAATTGTATGATTGGCTACGATTTCAAACTAATTTGGCCTTTGCTCCAAAATAAAGGCTTGCAATCATACAAAATTAATGTTTTAGTATTCTTTCAGTTATTTTTTTATATGAAAAATACTTTTCATTAATATTTTCAGAAAATGGGCAAAATGGGATTTGTTCCAAAATCGGATCGTGGACCAGTCGTAATGTGTGCGGTGCCCTTTTATATTTCAACCTTAATACCAAACTATTTCCATTGTGCTAAGGCTTTCTTGATTTTACAAACTTCTTTTTCCAAAATCGTGACATCAATTTTGCGCAAGGAATTCATCCTAACTCTCACTTCACCTTGATGACGTTGCTTCAAGATTTCAAAATCCCTTTTGAGTTCTGCGTCCTCAAAGTCGCGCCACCGGCCGTATTTGTCTCCATAGCGGATTGCAGCGAGACCGGTGGCGAGCATGCCTCTTGAAGCCTCCCATAGAGCTAAGAGCTCTATCAACTCGGCCCAGTCTCCGGTCTCGAAGGTTCTGACGCTCGAACCAAGTGACAGGAGATTTTCTATATTTTCGCTGCTCTCTTCGTTTGGGTTATGCCCACTTGCCACATCGCCATTGAAGCAACTTCGTTGCAAACAGGACGGTCTGTTTATTTTGTACAGGGCGGAAAACACCAATTCCAAACTCATTTGTTAATTACCATCACCCTTGGAAAGTTTTTTCTTCATCTCGCGTAATCTGCTACAGCAGTCAAAACCCGGATTGCTGCAGGGTGAAGATTTACTCAAAATCTTCACGGAACTTATTCTCTTCTTGCTCTCTTCAAAGAATCTGATTAAGCCATCTTCAGCGTGATGTCGGTTACTGCCCTGGATATTGTTTCTGTTGACGAGGACTGTTTTAGCTCCACCTTCCAGACTTACAATACCAACGCATACTGAAGTATACTTCCACTGAACTTTCTTACTCCCTATAGCATGAAGCCCGCTCTCGATGAACAGCTCGAGTATCTCTTGACCAGTCATCTCTGGGCAGTTACTACTAAATTCCATAATCGTTTGAATTCTTGAAAGAGGGTGACATATGATCTTCAACCCCGACCTGCTGAATAATAAGATGCAATTAAATTAAAATTTTCGAAAGATGAATGTCAAGTTGATTTAGGTTGAACTTCAATCCCGACCCCTTTTTGAGATAGTGAAAAAATAAGAACAGTGGTCAGAAGGGGTCGTTTAAAACAACAAAAACCTGATATGTTAGGCAACTGTATACAAATCTATTGGATTTAAAGAAATGCAACTTTTTAAGGTTGTGGCAGAATTATTGGGAACAGGGAAGTTTTTTTTCTAAATTTCTAGGAAAGACTTCGTTTCCTTGTTTTATCTATTCGGTTTAAAAACGGTCCAAATGCAACCAAAACTCCGGGCCAAAACTGAGCATTGTTTACAATATGTCAATAAGTGCAACGTAATTGTAGATGAATATACTAACAACCAAACATTATTATTGAACAACGTTGAAATCAGAAATGAAAATACAGATATATAGGCCTACCGACAAGACCGTCATCATAGTTAATTCATCTTTGCACTTGCAAGCTGATACATGTAGTATAGTCATGAAATTATAGTGTGTTTAGGTATAATCCATGTGATACACTAACATAATTAATCCTACCTTATTTGCTAGCCAACCGATTTTCCAAATTTTAAGTTGATTAATGATCTTTCTTTGTTTTCTCCTTACTTTTATCGTGACGTTCGAAGAAGACATATATCATGTATATATAATAATGTCCTTCAGATCGGAGCTCCATGGTTTAATATATAGGCTATTCGTGAACTTACATGTAGGCATGTATTATTGCTTTCCTGTCATACTCCGGGGTCATGCATGGCATGGATGCTCATGTTGAGAGTTGGGGAGTTTGCCAATGTCATTAACATGCAGGGTATACGGTGCATTCGGGGAAAACCCAAAAATCATATTTAATCAGATTGTATTTTGATAGGCAATATTCAATGACAAGAATCTTGCATTGTCTTATATATATAAACTTGCTAAATCTCCAAAGCTGCCGCGGGGGCTCTGTCCAAGACCCCGTGCAGTGGGGGCTCTTCATCTGTAACCTTTAAAGGGCTCTATAACGGCCATTGTATGGACCCTTCCTGCATTAAACTTTGCGTTGAAGCACTTGCGTACCGGGGGTGGTACCATCATAAATAAAGGAGGCAGCGAAATGAGATGCATGAAAAAAAAATATATGACATAATATTTGCTATGATGTAAAAATCTATCACATAATTAGAATTTCATTTTAAAAGGCCATTTTTCTTTCTGGCTCTCTTCGCTCGCTTGCGACTTTAAACAAATTCCCCACATTTGCTATGGTGTGCCCCCTCAAAATATTTGGATGATTATGGTACACAACTGCATTGAATTTATGTGTTGTGTGAAAGCTATATAAATATACACGCAATTTGATTAAAATTAGTGGCCATCTGTAAGGTTTTAAATGCTTTAAAATGGCCTTAAAATCAAGAGGTTTCAAGAGGACCCCACCCACATAGCACTGTTGTATGGATGAGTTTGGACCATGGCCCCCATAAGTTCTACAACCAAACAAACAAAAAAGGGAAGAAAGAAAGAAAGACAGAAAGAAAAGCAAAGGAAAAGTGTATTATATTTTCGTGAATATCACGTCAAAATCTATCTTCATGATAGATTCTCATGAAAAGGTGATTTTTTTTATCTCGCTCGCTTCGCTCGCTCGGGACTTATATTAAGCTACTTCTTGCCACACGCGCCATACTGGGCCCTCTCGTATGGATGAGTTTGGACCATGGCCCCCAAAAGTTCTACAACCAAACAAACAAAAAAGGGAAGAAAGAAAGAAAGACAGAAAGAAAAGCAAAGGAAAAGTGTATTATATTTTCGTGAATATCACGTCAAAATCTATCTTCATGATAGATTCTCATGAAAAGGTGATTTTTTTTATCTCGCTCGCTTCGCTCGCTCGGGACTTATATTAAGCTACTTCTTGCCACACGCGCCATACTGGGCCCTCTCGTATGGATGAGTTTGGACCATGGCCCCCAAAAGTTCTACAACCAAACAAACAAAAAAGGGAAGAAAGAAAGAAAGACAGAAAGAAAAGCAAAGGAAAAGTGTATTATATTTTCGTGAATATCACGTCAAAATCTATCTTCATGATAGATTCTCATGAAAAGGTGATTTTTTTTATCTCGCTCGCTTCGCTCGCTCGGGACTTATATTAAGCTACTTCTTGCCACATATGCTATACTGGGCCCCCTCGAGCGTATAGAGCTTCGCCCTGATGCGCACAATCATAACAAAAATCCTATTCACCGTGACGTACAAAAAAGAGAGATAAGGGTGAAATATGATATTTGTTTTTTAAATTATGTCAAAATCTATCACAAAATTGGATTTTTGTAAAATGTCAAAATTTTTGCTCGCTCGCATTTTCATTTTTTGCCCGATACACCATATCGCCCCCTAAAAATGTTTGCCTCATGACGCCATTTCCTGTTCCATGATATAACCAGGAAATTTTTGGCTCTTTTTTAAGTTGTTGTTCCACTTGCTCTCATCTCTTTATTTCTGCATCAGTTGTGTTCAAACTTTGTACATTTTATCCTTGGGTAAAACCACACACGTTTTAATGAGAATGATGGAGTCAAAGATTATATAGGGGTCAAAAGGTCAAACAATATGAGGTCATGTCCATCCCTTTTAAAAAGTTTTTGTTCAACTTTGTCTTATTTCTTTATTTCTGCATCAATTGTGTTCACACTTGGTACACATTTAATACCACACATGTCCATGAGAATGAAGGGGTCAAAGATCATCAAGGGGTCAAAAAGTCAAGTTTTTGTTCAAATTTCTCACATTTCTTTATTTCTGCATCAAGATTGTTTACACTTGGTACAAATGATCCTTGGGTAATACCGCGCATGTGTTCATTTTGATGATGGGGTGAAAAGTTCCAATGATATGAGGTCATGTCCATCCTTTTTTAGAAATAAATAATTTCAGCCCAGAGTAGGCCTACTCCGGGCTGAAATTATTTATTTCTAAATAAATAGAGTAAAATTGACAGAGCAAAATTCTGAAATTTCATCAAAATCTGGTTACAAATAACGAAGTTATTGCTGAAATTTAAATTTTAACAATATTTTGTGAAAACAGTTATATGCAAATCGTCATGAATATTCATTAGACGGACTGATGATGTCACATCCCCACTTTTCTTTTTCTTATGTTATTACATGCAATCATAATTGTTTCATTTTTTCATCGTGTGTAGACGTGTCTCCCTTATATGTAAGTTGCCTCAATGAATTTTAATGCAGTCAGTTGTCAATCCAACTTTCTAATAGTTCTTGGGGAAAATGTAAACGTAATTTCACATGACAAAACAAAAAAGTGGAGATATGACATCAACATCATTTCGCTCAATGAATATTCATGAATACATGCATGAATACATGAATACATACATGCATTGACCAAAATAATCTTTAAAATGCATAACTTTGTTATTCCTTGTCCGATTTTGATCAAATTTTCAGTTTGTCTGATTTTTCTTTATCTATTCAAGTCATAAAGCGGCCTGGAGTACCCCCCCCCCCGGGCCCTTTAAGTTTTTGTTCAAGTTTCTCTTATTTCTTTGTCTGCATCACTGAATTGTGTTTACACTTGGTACAAATAATTATTGGGTAATTAATGAGAATGATAAGGGCAAAGGTCATCAATATTGGTCAAAAGATCATGTTGCATATTTTTGATCGCGAAATGAGGCGAGACTCGTGGTTCATGAACCCGGCCCCTTCTCCGTGTAATTGCTCTGCTTTACTTTGCAACGACCTTCGTCATCCAAAATGTTTTTTAAAAAAAATCATTTTTTGAACCGACAAGAGATCGAAACAGAAAATTATGAAAATGTTGTCAATTTCTGTGATGATAAGAAGAATTAAGATACAATAAAAAAAAGTTTTATGAAATTATTAATCTTCACTGGAATAGTTTTTTTTTAATATTAATTTCATTTTCATTGATAGCAGTTGAAAGGGAAACATGCATAAAATATGAATGAAGGTTCTGCATTCAAAAATTCACAACACTTTTCTAATTTGTTTCTTAAGACAGGTTGAAATCCTGGGTGAAATTTTCCCTTATATAGGGAATTTTTACACTTTCTGGTGAAACAATTGCAGACTATACTTTCATCATCACACATAATTTAACAAAAAAATATTACCTATTACACTAGGGACACCAACATATGGAGGGGGAATAAGTAGACTGCACCCCCATACTTTGGAAGAACAAGGGAGAACGGAGAAACTAGTGGGAGTGGAAGGATCAGGGAAAATAAGAAAGGACTTGATCATGAAATGGAACCATATAGGCCACTAAGACATTTATCTGACAAATGAGAGCAAAAAAAAAGTACGTTCCTTTCATCAGGTCAAAATTGCCCCCCCCCCCCCCAGTTTAGCAAAATACCCATAAAAATGCCCATGCGATTTTAATTGATTTTTTTATATTATGTTTATAACCCTTTTGAATAGAGAGTTAAATTGTTAGCCTGTATATGGATTAATGTAGGGTGTTTTCGTTTTCCCTGAGTTGAGCCTCGCGACCTCCACCCTTTTTCAGAGTCGAATTGTGCAAAAAAAGGGTTGCTCATCTTTCCTTATTAGTCGCTGCTTCAAATTTGCATGGCATGACACATGCACAGTATACAGTGCTGCTAGTGGACGCCAAATATCCTTACTTGTCGCTAAGTTTGATCACTGTTTGGTAGCTTCTTCTTCTTCTGTATCCTTCCTCCGCTGTATCGGAGATCCGCAGTTTAATACTGCATTATATTAGCGTTAAATACTTTGACGTGAGAGTAAGGTAGACCGAGAGAGGTGAATCTTATGCAAGAAATTTAAGACAAGTAGGTTGAGGTCGTTACTGGAGGAATCTATTAATTCGACGTCAGGTAGAAACAGGACGGAAATGGTAAATTGTTGAGGTTCTTGATCATTGAAGTGCTCAGAAAAATACTGCAGTTCCTCGTCTTCTTTTATTAAGTTTAGAAGTGTTTTCCTGTGTGTGCTAAACGCTGGGCATTCTCCAAAAAAATGTATAACACTTTCCAATTCGGAGTGGCAGAACTTGCAGGACTTTGTGTTATTTTGATTCAGAGAGAATAACCTTCTATTCGTTGGGTATGTACTGCAGGATAATTGAGCTCTGATGGATATAGCTTCCCTCAGGAGAGGGATGGAGACTTGTTTTGGGTAATAATTCTTCTTATCACGTTGGATCATGCCTAACCATAGACTTAGAGAAGATTTTTTAGCAATTGCAATTTCAAGGGCAGCATAGTGGTGTTTATAAATTTGTCCCAGTGCTAGCTTCTTCCATACTTTATATGGAATGTGATCTCTGAGGATGTTAGTGAGACTTGGAAGCTGATAACTATTGAGATTTTCCCCAAATTTTCATCCAGCGTCTCACCAAAGGTGTATTGTTGGCTATAGCATTCAGCAGGATCATTCTTTCGGGGCGTTCGTATGTAAGGCTTGCATATTGCCCGAGTAAGAGAATAATTTAATAATCGATTCGCTTATCCATTGGGAGGATATCGAGCAATAAATAAATAATTTCATCAGCCGCACTCCTTGGCAAACCAAGCACTCTTTTAAACAGTAATGTTTGAGCCTTGTTCAGACGGGACAGCATGTAGCCAGTAAGTTGAATAACTTGAATCCCATAGCATTCTTGGTATGCAGAACATTTTCCTCAGATGAGCACATATAGGTGGCAGCAGGCGTAGAGTTCCTTGCTTGGTTCCACTGAGAGAGAAGAAGCTGTTATATCCCTTTCAAATGATGTCATTGGTGTGGTCATTATTACAACTGCTTTTAACTATGCCAAGGTGTGGGTGCTTTCTGCTTTCCTTGATCGTCATTCCTCCCATTTTCCATTCGTCTGAACTTACACAATCAAAGAACGTAGAGGGCAGCAACACACATCCGTGTTGCTGCCCTCTACGTTCGTTGGTAGCAATTGTCCTGTTTGTGCACGAATCAACTTCCGAATTTCCGCCCGGGACTAATCCTGTCTACTAGTGCCAGTAAGTTATATTTATATTGCATTAAAATTAAATATGATTCGTCATGAGGAATTTGTCGTTTTTGTTCACTAAGTGCTTAGAGTGTTGAGCTGTGACTGTGAGTTTGAAGAAGAATTTTAGTTGTGACAATATGCATGAGTCGATGACGGACTGAGTCGGAGAGCTTGCGACTGGCGAACACAGTCACAGCCAAAGCGCTCCGAGGGCCGGGGACAAGCGCTGGCGAGGCGGCCGGCGGTGAGGCTCGGCTTGGACTGCAGTGCCAGTAATTATCCAGCCTAAATAAATTCTGTTTGTAATGCAGATCTTTGAATAATCTGCTCTGGCAGATGATCGCAGCCTGCGATCATCTGCCAGAGCGGATTTCGTCAAGTAAGTAAAAGTAGGCCTAACGCTAGACAGCTGGCAGCCGTCTGTTTCGAGGAGTTTTTCAACATTTTTTTATTTTTTAAATTTCTCCTCATACACAGACGGCTCGCTAGCGTGTCGCCACCATTAGGGGAGGTACAATGCAAATTCCCCCCGACGGGGCTCATCGATTTTTGTCTTTATTTCATAAATATATATGAAAATAAATGGACAAGTATGCGAATTAATGTTCCCTCTTGGCATTAATTGCCAAAAACGAGGGAAAAATAAAGTTAAAAGGAGAAAAAACAGCGACTTACCTCGGCTGTCGTGTAGCTCCTAGTTCACTCGTTCATCCGAAGTCGATATAACACACAAACATATGCCATTGGAAGAACTTCCGGGTCAACTGCGTATCAAAACCATTGGCCAATCAGATCATCTCTTTTACGTCGGGTTTATGAATACTAAAATTCTAGATGGTTTTTTTTTTCATTTTCCATTATCTCTTTCTCTTTCGTTTTCTCTCTTTTTTGTTTTACTTTTCTTTTTAATTTTTATTTCCCCTTTTTTCTTTTGTTTCTTTAACTGCTCCTTTCTTTCCCCTTCTGTAATGTGTGACGTAAAGGTCATGGGGCGGAGTCTGACTTTCGTCGGCCACTTTTTCATGAATTATTCATTACCAAGATGGCTGCCCACAAGTCCGAGTCGCAAGTGTCAATTTCAGAGTTAATCCCCTGATTGCCAGTTTTAAAGCGGGAATTTAGGGTAAGAAACTGTCGTTACTTATACATTTTCAGCTATAGGTGCATATGTATGAACTTTTGGTGGAAAATATCGCGGTATCGAGGAGAAAAACAAGAAATTAGCGGTGGCCATTGAGCCCCTGTACAGACGACGGTTTAACTTCGGTCTATGTATTTGGTGAGTGGAGCCAACGTAGTTCAGCGGAACAACCAACATAACAGAGACCGAAGCTTTTGGTCTAGCCTAACGCACTCATTCAATTTCAAACAATGAGCAAGTAGGATGGGGGATCGGGTGTCCGGACACTTTATATTTTTGAAGCCTTCTTTTTTGTCTTAAGATTACACTAAAAATATTAATTCAATAGTTGTAATCATCTTCTATTTTGTTCTCTATAATATTTTCTAAAATTTTGTACTAAAATTTGATGAAACTTCGCTTGTAATTTTTTCCAAATGACTTTCTAAAATTGATCGTCCAGACACACAACCTGTCCGGACACACAACAACTGGGTATACTAAGTAGGCCCTAAGTCAGACTTAGGTCTTAGTTAGCCAGGCGGCTTCTAGAGAGTAAAAATCATTTACTAACGTAAGGTCACTCTCATGAAGCCAGGCCTTCTATCCCATAGACCCACACAATGGAAGCCAAAACCTGAAACTTTCACCCCCGAGGTTTTGGCTTCCATTGTGTGGGTCTATGGGATGGAAGGCCTGGCTTCATGAGAGTGACCTTACGTTAGTAAATGATTTTTTACTCTCTAGAAGCCGCCTGGCTAGTCAGACTCAAGTCAAGGTTGGCCTTACCTCGAGCGAAGTTCGTGCAGGCTCCACTCCACTTCACTACCGCTACACTACGCTTCACCTACCCGAACTCCGAGACCATGAACTCGATCGGATATTCCGAGTGACAAAAGGTGGGATTTTATGGGGAGAAAATACAAAATTCATGCAACATCACGATCTTTAAAAACAAGTGCAACTAATATTCTTACTTTACACAAAGTTTCACTTCTTTTCCATATTTCTATCAGTCTCAAAATTGATGATTTAGAGCCAACATGAAGTTCCTCACACGTAATAATTCGCTGCCGATTTCGCATGCGCGCGAGGGTCCGAGCTCGGACCAGACCCGGTACCTCCCGCATGCGATGTTTTGAAGTCGGCAGCGCATTAATATTTATACGTGTGAGGAACTTCATGTTGGCTCTAAATCATCAATTTTGAGACTGATAGAAGCATGGAAAAGAAGTGAAACTTTGTGTAAAGTAAGAATATTAGTTGCACTTGTTTTTAAAGATCGTGATGTTGCATGAATTTTGTATTTTCTCCCCATAAAATCCCACCTTTTGTCACTCGGAATATCCGATCGAGTTCATGGTCTCGAAGTTCGGGTAGGTGAAGCGTAGTGTAGCGGTAGTGAAGTGGAGTGGAGCCTGCACGAACTTCGCTCGAGGTAGGTTGGCCTTAGAGTTAGACAGCTGGCAGCCGTCTGTTTCGAGGAGTTTTTTAATTTTTTAATTTTTTTTTAAATTTCTCCTCGTACACAGACGGCTCGCTATCGTGCAGCCACCATTAGGGGACTTACAGCCCCGTCAGGGCTCTTCAATTTTTGTCTTTAATGAATCAAACTTTTGAAAATTAATGCGAACGAAATGCAGATTAATATTCCTTTTGCCTTGGCATTAATTGCCAAAAAACTGGGGAAAAATCAAGTTAAAAGGAACAAAAACAGTGACTTACCTCGGCTGTCGCGCAACTTCACCTCCCTGTTTTATCCAAAATTAGTACATAAACATATGGCCATTGAGTCCCCTGTACACAGTAGAGGCGCACGGCCAATATTGGAGACTGTCTCCAATGTGGGAGATTATCTCCAATATCAGAGACTTTTGTAAAGAATTTGGGTATCCAATTTCAGAGACAGTCTCCAGTTTTGGAGACCAATTTCCTTTGTTTACATTTGCTGCGAAAGGATTACCTTGGCGGCAAATAAAAATGTGATAAGCAGATTCCTCATGAAAAATTGCCCCTTTTCACCGTCTACTTTAAAAATTCACCGTCTACTTTTGTTTTGATAAGGATTTTTGTTGTCAATCACACACAAAACAAATGACCTCAGTGAGACAAAATTTTGGGTGGAAAAAATCATGCTTTTGTTGGTGTTGTTTCTTTTGTCCTTTTGCAAAGCAAGTCTCCAATGTGGGAGATTGTCTCCCCTATTGGAGAGAGTCTCCCATATTGGCCGTGCGCCTCTACTGGTACAGATCACGCTAGAGCTTCGGTCTCTGTATTTGGTGAGTGAAGCCAACGGAGTTCAGCTGAACAACCAACAGAGACCGAAGCTTTTGGTCTAGGTTGGCCTAACCGGCTAACGTAGTCTTGAGGACTCCATGATGATCATGATGTCTTTTTAAAAAAATTTGACATATACTTATTCATGATCATTGCCATTGGAGTTGTTGTTGTTGTTATTTTTAATAGGCAAACTAGTCAGTTTTGACTATTGTTGCCTTGTAAAAATGCTTTCCTTTTTTTTTCCAAAAACATAATAATTTCTTTGTTGAATCTATATCAGTTAGAAAAAATAAAGGAAAAGAGAGGAAAGAAAAGTTCCTAGGAAATTGTGCAAGACCACCTCTCCTGCCCTGTACAGCACGTTATCCTGACAAGCCCGCTCGAGTTGCATTTCGAGGGCGTCTCAGGAGTACAAAAAAATTGTATTCCCTATGTCTCTCAAACGTGAGCAGGGGGCACTCTATCCGATACTTGAATCCCCTCCCATATATGCATAAGAGAGACATGTAAACAAAGATGGATTTCCCTAAGAAATCCATCTTTTTTATTAAAAATCACGTAAATGATCATGATTTTATTATTCTCCACACCTTCCTACGCCTAATGCATGAGAAGGTTTAAAAAAATATTCAATTAAAATGTGAAAAAATAAAGGTTTCTTACCAGACCGATGTCGTGTAGATCCCTCGATCCAAATGTACACAACGCAAATACAATAGGGTCGTCCCTTGAACCGCTTACCGTTTCGTATGACGTACATCCGGTTAGCGATGCCGTTTTGAAGAACAATTTATAGATAAAAATTATTATTTTACAAATAATAAAATTCATTACATGATTATAAATAATTAGCAGTATTATACTAATTATTTATAATCACGTAATGAATTTTATTATTTGTAAAATAATAGTTTTTATCTATAAATTGTTCTTCAAAACGGCATCGCTAACCGGATGTATGTCATACGTAACGGTAAGCGGTTCAAGGGACGACCCTATTCAGGGTGCGACATAAGCGCTTGCCCGATTGCCCGGGGCAAGTAAAAGTTAGAGTCGGGCAAGTGTTTTCAAGCAAAGACAAAAACTGATTGCCCGAATCGGGCAAGCAAAATTCTCCTAGGCTATGGAAATTATATTTTAGAAAGATTCCCCATATTTCACCGTCAAAATATAGAAAAGAAAAAGAGGCAAATAAGCAATATCATTAATTTCTTCTTTCAAAAAAGTTTATAAGTCATGATTCGAATTGCAAAATTTGCGCCATTTTCTGCAATAAACACACAGCTCAGAGACATACACACACACACAGAATCAATGGCAGTCTAGCATAGCTAGCTAGCGCCTAGTCCACACAACCGATGCATGTAGTTAAGTTTCTACGGAGTACGGTGCTGCACGAACGATGTTTTCTCTCCCACAGAACTGTCAAAATTCACATTTCTTACCAATGAAAATTCTTGTAATGTCCATATTTCCTTAAAAAATTGGGGTAGCTCTGTCATTTGTAAGCAGTAAAAGGAGAAATTTTCACTTCTGTTATGCTTCAAAAAGATCGGGTTTCGAATGATCGTCTGTATCGCACACACTGAAATACATTGTTTGACAGTCCCACATATGCATTTGTGTGTATGATGATAAACGTGGTTTCTTTCGTAACTTTTTTTTTTAGCCAAGAAAATTAATAAATTTTCTTCTTTATTTATGACTGGATAGTTTGAGCTTTCTTCCTCTCTATTTTCTTTCCTTCTTTTCTTTTCAATCTTTCTTTTGAATCTCTCTTTATTTCTTTAAAGGACAAGTCCACCCCAACAAAAACTTGATTTGAATAAAAAGAGAAAAATTCAACGAGCATAACACTGAAAATTTCATCAAAATCGGATGTAAAATAAGAAAGTTATGACATTTTAAAGTTTTGCTTCATTTCACAAAACAGTTATATGCGCATCCCGGTCGGTATGCAATTGAGGGAACCGATGACATCACTCACTCACTATTTCTTTTGTATTTTATTATGAAATATGAAATATTTTGATTTTCTCGTCATTGTCATATGAAATGAAGTTTCATTCCTCCCTGAACACTTTGTGGTTCAGGCAATGAGGTCCTAATCGTCAAATTGGTAAAAATTGAAATATTGTATAATTCAAACAATAAAAAACAAAAGAAATAGTGAGTGAGTGACATCATCGACTCTCTAATTTGGATGTTACTGGCTCGTTCATATAACTATTTTGTTAAAAATAAGCGAAACTTTGAAATGTCATAACTTTCTTATTTTACATCCGATTTTGATGAAATTTTTAGCATTGTGCTAGTCTGATTTTTCTCTATTGATTCAAATCAACATTTTTCTGAGGTGGACTTGACCTTTAAATTTCCTTCCTTCTTTTGTTCATTTTTTTTCTGTTACTATAGCTGTCTTTCTTTTTTGGCATTCTTTTCTTTCTATCTTTTTTTTCTTTCTTCCTTCCATCCAACCTTTGTTTACCTCTTTCTTTAATCCTTCTTTTTCCTCTTCCTTTCATTCTTTCTTACTGTCTTCCTTCCTTCCGTCCATCCATTCTTTTCCTTTTCTTCCTTACTTTCTTCATCCCTTTCATTCTTTCTTTTCTTTCTTTATTTCTTTCCTTCATTCCTTCCTTTCTTTTTGTCTTTCATTCTTTCTTTCTCTTTCCTTCCTTTCTTTCTTTCTGATTTTCTTTATTTCTGTCTTTTGTTCTTTTGATCTTTCTTTTTTCCATCCATCCTTTCTTTTCTTATTTTTTCTTTTTGCCTTCCTTCATCTCTTTCCTTCATTCCTTCCTTCATTTCTTTCTGTCTTTTGTTCTATCTTTTATTTCTTTTTTTCCTTCCTTCCATCTATCATTATACCTTTTCTTTCTTCCTTCTTTCCCTTCTCTCGTTTTCTTTCTTTCCCTTTTCCTTCCTTCCATCAATCCTTTACATTTTCCTTTTGTCTCTTCCTTTCTTTCTTTTCACTTTTTTTTTATTCGTTCCTTCCTTTCTCTTCCCCTCATTTTTTTCTCTTCATTTTCTTTCTTTCTTTTTTATTTCCTTCTTTCTTCCTTTCTTTTTCTTTCCTTCTTTCTTTCAGATTTTTTTTTTCTTTCGTTCTTTTGATCTTTCTTTTTTTCCCATCCATCCTTTCTTTTCTTCCTTATTTTTTCTTTCTGCCTTCCTTCATCTCTTTTGTTCATTCCTTCCTTCATTTCTTTCTGTCTTTCGTTCTATCTTTCTTTTTTTCTTTTTTCCTTCCTTCCATCTATCATTATACCTTTTCTTTCTTCCTTCTTTCCTTTCTCTCGTTTTCTTTCTTTTCCTTCCTTCCATCAATCCTTTACCTTTTCTTTTTCTCTTTTCTTTCTTCCTATCTTTCTCTTTAACATTTTTCTTTCTTTTTCTTTTTTATTTGTTCCTTTCTTTCCTTCCTTTCTCTTCCCCTCATTTTTTGTCTCACCTGCATAGCAGAGTGAGACTATAGGCGCCGCTTTTCCGACGGCGGCGGCGACGGCGGCGTCAACACCAAATCTTAACCTGAGGTTAAGTTTTTGAAATGACAGCATAACTTAGAAAGTATATGGACCTAGTTTATGAAACTTGGCCATAAGGTTAATCAAGTATTACTGAACATCCTGCCTGAGTTTCATGTCACATGACCAAGGTCAAAGGTCATTTAGGGTCAATGAACTTAGACCATGTTGGGGGAATCAACATCAAAATCTTAACCTAAGGTTAAGTTTTAGAAATGTCATCATAACTTAGAAAATATATGGACCTAGTTCATGAAACGTATACATAAGGTTAATCAAGTATCACTGAACATCCTGCTTGAGTTTCACATCACATGACCAAGGTCAAAGGTCATTTAGGGTCAATGAACTTTGGCCGAATTGGGGGTATCTGTTGAATTACCATCATAGCTTTGAAAGTTTATGGATCTGATTCATGAAACTTGGACATAATAGTAATAAAGTATTACTGAACATCCTGTGCAAGTTTCAGGTCACATGATCAAGGTCAAATGTCATTTAGGGTCAATGAACTTTGGCCAAATTGGGGTATTTGTTGAATTACAGCCATAAATTTGAAAGTGTGTTGGTCTAGTTCATAAAACTTGGACATGATAGTAATCAAGTATCACTGAACATCCTGTGCGAGTTTCAGGTCACATGATCAAGGTCAAAGGTCATGTAAGGTCAAAGAACTTTGGCCACGTTGGGGGTATTTGTTGAATTGCCATCATATCTCTATAAGTGTATTGGTCTAGTTCATAAAACGTGGAAATAAGAGTAACCAAGTATCACTGAACATCTTGTGCGAGTTATAGTAGTTTTCAAAATCAGCACTGCTGCTATATTGAATCGCGTGATGCAGGTGAGACGGCCAGAGGCATTCCACTTGTTTTTCTATTTTTTCTTTCTTTCTATCCTTCTTTCCCTTCTTTCTTTCTTTCCATCTTTCTCTTCCCCGCAGCCATTCTCTCTCTCTCTTTATTTCTTTTTTTCTATAATTCTTCCTTTATTTCTTCCTCTCTGTCTTTCTTCTTATTTTTTTTCTTTTATTCTCTCCCCCTCTCTTAATTTCTTTTTTTTCCTATGGTTATTTTCAGTGATTTCCCCTTTTTTTATTGTGTGTCCTAGTCCCCTCCAAAATATATGGAAAATATATGAGATTAGGAAATTAATTAAGAGCATATTGACCATATATTTTGTCATGATGTTCAAGATAAAAAAATAAAAAAAATACAACTACAAGGTCAGGTACATCAGTAGTCATGTTAAAAAATGTATTTTTAAAGCCGTCAATGGTATGGTATGTAAAACCATAAAACCTAACTTGTTTTGAAGCAATAAAACTTTGTTTTGAAGGATTTTTTCGGGCAAGTGAAATCTATATTCGGGCAAGTATTTCCCAACTATTTGAAAATTTACTTGCCCGACTGGGCAAGTGCTTCAAAAAGTTATGTAGCCCCCTGCCCTATTGTCTTTGCGTTGTGTACATTTGGATCGAGGGATCTACATGACATCGGTCTGGTAAGAAACCTTTATTTTTTCACATTTTAATTGAATATTTTTTTAAACCTTCTCATGCATTAGGCGTAGGAAGGTGTGGAGAATAATAAAAACCCGTTCATTTACGTGATTTTTAATAAAAGAGATGGATTTCCTAGGGAGATCCATCTTTGTTTACATGTCTCTCTTATGCATATATATGGGAGGGGATTCAAGACTCCAATGATGAAGAAGTATATGTCAAATTTTTTTAAAAGACATCATCATGGAGTCCTCAAGACTAGGCCTAACGTCAATGACAACGAGGCTTTTAATAGGGTGTATGGAGAAAAAAATTATTTTTCTTATTTCAAGAAAATATCACATTTTCTTTGTGAATTTGAAGAGAAATAACCTTCAGACTGACAGAAATGTAACATTTTTGAAAAAAAATCCAATTATTGGCTGCAAAAAAGAAGAATGAAATTAGGTCAATTTTCAGCATTTCTCTGCCATAGGCATACATAGACTGTGTAGTTAAGAAATGGACAAACACAATTCAAAATTTTTAGCTTCCGAGAGCTGTTATAAATTCATCATTAATGCCAAAAACTTGTCCATAAAGAGTCTAATAAGATTTTTTTATGCTCTTTCTGATGGTATGATTTTTATAAAGATTTGGAAACCAGATCACAATGAAAAATTGCGACGAAGTGAAAAAAATTGTGCAAAACAGACATTTCATTATCCCATAGAAAACGCATGGGGAAATGACAATCTCAACACACACAAATGAGGGTTTGCAATTTATCTCTAAATCCTTATTTAAAATGATCATATAAACTTGTCCTTACTGTCAAAAGAAGCCCTTGAATCTTCTCTTTCCATACATGCCAAACACAAGTTAATAATAAATTCAGATCACATTTTCCCCCTAAATCAGCCTGTTTTATGCTGACACTTCAGTGTGGCTTCAGACACCCTACTATTAACGTTGTCGTTAGATCTTGAATCTAATTCTAAGACTAACGTTAAGACTAACGTTAAGCCTAACTTGTTAATTTTGTATTTGTGGACGCGACCAATCGCAAGTCTATTGTTAAATCAATCATTTCTTTTGTAATTAATTGTAAATTTGTGATTGATTGTTGAACTAGAAAATGTACAAACAAGGGCTACTAAATTGGTACCTGAGCGCACTGGTCAACATATCATATAGTCTATAAGGATTATGCTCGGGCACTTTGTTCAATAATTGGTGCTTTTATACTTTTCAATTGTCATAGAGTTCTTTACATGGATGGCTGACAGTTGGTCCTAAGGGGGAGATGCCTGCCCCTCAAATTTTGAATTTTGTGCAGCAAACTTCTGGGGTTTTGTCTGTGTCTTCTCATAGAATGACTTAAAAAATGTCATGAAATTTCAATGCATGATTGAAAGTTTTGCATTGTGACAAGTTTCATTGCTGGAGTTATCAAGTTCAGATGCCATACAACTTGAATCCTTTCATGGACCAATACTTGGATTCCTTAGACGTAGGATTTAGATCCACGTTTAAAGTCAAGTTGGAGACAAGACAAGTAAGAACATTGAATTGAACCAAGACTGAACAGGAGCGGGGGAAATTTAAAGGGGAATCCAACCCAAATAAAAACTTGTTTTTATAAGGAAAAGAAAAATCAGACAAGTTGATAGGTGAAAGTTTGAACAATATTCGACAAACAACAAGAAAGTTATGAATTTTTAAAAGTTGTAAATATTGTTAATCACTATACCCATGGAGACTTCAAATTGGCCGCATAGGGGATGTCATAGTGATGTAAGGCAAGGACTACTCTTCCATGTACTCCAATACATATTATGGCTTAAATGTCATTTTCCCCAAAAGTTTTATTTCAAATTATATTTTTCTTTCATGAGGAAATAAAACAATATACTACCTGGATTATATTTAGATTACTGCCCCAGGGGAAGGGGTACTTAGGAGAAAACCACAAATCCCTGATTATAAAGTACATGGCCTATGGGAAAGTTGTCCTTGCCCTTTGTCATAATTTACTTACCCAGTTGCCAATTTGAAATTTACATAGTATTATTGATCTCAATTTTAAAGCAGCTATAACTTTCTTATTGCTTGTTCGATTTCTTTCAAACTTTCACCATTCTGTTTAATTTATTTTTCTCCTTCCCAACACAACATTTTATGGGCAAGGCTGGATTCCCCTTTAAGCACTTTCCATTTTCACAGGAAAAAATCATCAATCCTAGACAGTGTATCACACTACAATGCTGACAAATTTTGTTATGATTTCCTTTCAGGTACAAATACAATAAAGAATTTGACAGGATGAGTTCTGTTGAAAGCCTGTCACCGCACTGGACGAATGAAAGACTCACCAAGAAGAAGGCCCTCCTATGTAACAAGATAGTAAGCATCCCATTCATAACTTTAAATATCTATTCTATGTCTGTCTGTGTCTCTCCCAGGGCTAGTGCATTCGAGCGAATGGGTGACCACCCCACCCTCTATCATATTTCAAAGTAGTCGGGGCAAAAATAGAAAATTGGGGGGAGGAGAAGAGGGAGAGAAAGAAAGAAAGGAGAATATGTAAAGAAAGGTTTTGATTGTTTAACTCTATTATACCCTTAAAAAAAAATAACACAATTTTTTAATTATCTTGACACCCCCCTTCCCAAATCATAACATTAGTCATAGAAGATAGGGGTCATGATTCATTTCTCAAATCTGATATTACCAAGTTAATACATTTAGAGTGTTAGACATTATCAGATAAAAGGGAGAGAGTTGGTCAATAAAGGTATTTTTTTCATCGTTGGTGATGTGGAATGTATGCCATGATTATAATTTCCAATAAAGATTTTGGATACTTTCAAGTTGGTACAGTGTATTTTTTAAAGGTGGAGAAGCGATTTATCCATGTTATGGAGAAATGAAATGGTATGATATACTATTAATTAAATGGATGAGTATATTTTTCTCAATTATAGCTACATGTACAGCATTACACAAGTATGTGCTTAATGTTATTAATAATTGTGGGTGTGTTTTTCTTTACAAACTTGTTGTACTCTTTGCAGAAGAATCCATATTGCATGTCTTTGAAGACCTTTCCTACCAACAAACATCAGCGGCTCACCAGGCAACCTGGTGTTAACTTCAAGACAAGGTAGGAACATGTGATGGTAGAACAACAAAAATTCAAGAAAGTGTGATATTCTCACTTGTGTAACTTTATCCTTATCTCAAGTTTTTCTTTCTTTTATATTAAAAAATATATGATAACACATTGTTGGCTTGAATGTCGAATGGTACTCATCATCTCTTTATTAACTCATCAAGATAAGAAGTGTTTCAATAAGTACATGGATTCAGTGGCGGACCGTGAGCCGGAGGAGACAAAGCATTGGAGGAGCACAGCATTGTTCACAAACAAAACAGTGCTGCCTCCAATCATTGTCTTCACGGGTCATGGTCCGACAATGCATGGATTACATGCAGAACATGGTTATAGGTGTTATTCATAGCATACTTTGCTGTATCTCTGTATCTTGAATGGTAACACTTGAATATGGAATTTTATTTGAAAGAGATATATGAACTGGACAAAAATGCTATATTATTGCTGATCCTGAATATAAGTCATTTTACTTGAGCTAATCATTACATATTTTGAAGTGGTAGCTTTTCATGAAAATTCTGATTTTATAATTCATTTTCACTATTATTCATATTTAGGTTGTTTTTTTTTAAGTATGAAAATGAATAGAAAATTAAAAACTGTGGCCAATTTAAGGAGAAAACAGACAAATAAAAGATGTGGTCTCTAATGTAAGATGTTTGCTGTTGACTGAATCCTGTAATTTCCATAGACTTTATTTGTGGACTACCTCAATCCACGAAGCAACGGATTCATTTTCAGATTAAGAGTTTTAAGATTAACACTTTCTTAATGTTTGTTTTGATTAGACATTTGCTCCAAAATATCCCACTTGTAGTATGGAAATTACCAGATTTATCTTATGTACATTTACATATCTTATTTGTCATTGTTTTGTATGCAGGAGTGGCGTGGTGTTCAATCCCATCACGCCCTTGGAGATTTTACGAGGGACATTGCAGAAACGAATTAATAAAGATATCCATTGTATATTCCAGTATTATGCTCAGGTTGGTACGATTGTTCTTATTTCATTGGCAAAATATTGTGTCTTGGGGCAACCTTTAACATTCAAGTATCTTAAAAGAACCTGTCCTATGGAGAGGTCACAGGTCATGTTGCTTAAATGTGAAACACAACCCTGAACAAATTTTGTATTTCTTTCAAGTGTATAGTTTTGTCTTTTTGTTTAATGTAGGCCTCTATAGATAATGTACCTGTAAGTGATCCCTTGCTCTAACAATACTATAATTGAGTGGAATCTGATCATATTTTAGTCACTTTCAGGCTTTGTTGTCTGGTGGGATGATATCAAATATGCCTTTATAAAGAAATGCACTAAGTATTATGTATATCTATGACTATACTGATTAGATTAAGCAACATTTTCATTTTTTATATTTTTTTCAAAGTATTTCTACATGGCTGTTGAAAACATGAGAGAGAACTATGGAGCGGACAGCGTGACTGAAGAACATGTTCTCACCGTCTTCAGGAATAGCTTGGAGGCCGTAAGTTGGCTAATTTAAGCTGAACCAAGTGGAATTCTGATTCTCTCAGTATTTTCATTTCATTAAGGGAATAATAAAAAGAACAATTATTGAATTGAAAATAGAATGAATAATGACAAAATAGTTCTGTTGGTTTTAAATGAAAGAAGGGAGAAGAAGAATGGATTGAATACTCCATATGTCATTCGGAATCTTACTTCACTTTGGTTGTTCAACCAGCTTTAAGTGCTCTTCATCACCTAGAGTGGAGTAAACTTGTTTGAATAGACATTGGGTGATTTCAAGTTTGGTGTTGGGGTTGATGCTGCCACCAAACGGATATCCGAACGGTTTCCGCCCGCGTGGACGGATAACGGTTTTCATTTTTCGGGTTCGGGTATCCGTGGACACTGATTCACCACTTTCCTGTCACAAAAACTCATTACATTTAGTAAGACTCACCAACAAAATTTATAAGTTTTAGTCGCCAATATATCACCAATATCATTTAATCTTCTTCTGTAATATATTCCCGCCGAAAACCATCGTTTTTATCAGTTTTGAAACATGACCTTATATCAGTTTTAGAGATTGACTGTCCGTGAATGGAGTAAAGTTCCGTTCTGACAACGATGGCGATTTTACTATGGTGTCGCTTAAGATCGTTTTTCTTTCCCGTCTTATGTTTTGATGATTTCAAATGCGTAACTCATCGCATATTTTCTTACCTCGACTTTCAATGCGAGTGAAGAATGAAAATAATTTGAAACCATTTAAGCGTCAAATAAATGTTGATCGTGTTACTCGGGTGTGTCATGTTGTTTCTTGTAATTTATTCATCAAATGCAAAATGAATTCTACTTTTTCTCACAGCAACTTTGGTTACCAATGAAGATGATTATTTTTGAAACTATGAAAAGTTGAAAACGTCGAATGAATGTTGATTGCGTGTGTCATGTCGTTTCTTGTAATTTATTCATCAAATGCAAAATGAATTCTACTTTTTCTCACAGCAACTTTGGTTACAAATGAAGATGATTATTTTTGAAACTATGAAAAGTTGAAAACGTCGAATGAATGTTGATTGCGTGTGTCATGTTGTTTCTTGTAATTTATTCATCAAATGCAAAATGAATTCTACTTTTTCTCACAGCAACTTTGGTTACAAATGAAGATGATTATTTTTTAAACTATGAAAACGTCGAATGAATGTTGGCTGCGTGTGTCATGTTGTTTTTTGTAATTAATTTAAATTGAAATGCGTAACGACATATTCATTTTCAGTACTTTTTTCTCACATCAACTTTCGATATGAATGAAGAATGAAGATAATTTTGAAATCATGTAAACGTCAAATACATGTTGATTGGCCGTTTTATTTTGTTTCTTTTGACTTATTTATCAAATCTGAAATAATGATTCATCCCTTTTCTTTCTTGAACTGTCATTAATAATAATTAATTAGAATGAAACTGTCCATTATCTAGATGTCAATTATATTTGTGTTATTGCAAATTTTAAATTGTTCACGTATGTTTATATTTTGATAACTTGTTCGTAGAAACTTATATCAGGATCAAAACTTCATATTTTATTCTGGTAGAATTATTGAATTATGAAAGAATGATAATTGTCAATTGAAAATCTCTTTCATGAATTAATATTTAATATATAAATTACAAAACACACAATTTCCTTTATTTCAGTTTAAATGGCATATCCACTGTAAATTTTGATATCCACCATCACGTAAACAACAATTATTTAAAAGGCGGTATCCGATCGTGCCAGAAAGGTTTATGATGTGCGCCTGCCGAGTATGTGGTCGGTTGTGAATCGACGTGTTTTGCAGTAAAACTTACAGGTGATGAATGTAAGTGATTAGTTACTGTTACTGTGATTAAATCTTGTCTTGAATCTTTGTTTAGAAGTGTGATTATGTTTCAGAAGTTGGGAAATGTGAAGCTTGGCTATAATTTGGGGAATGGGGAGAAACCCGACATGAAAATGAAAATATTCCAAGTACGATCCCATTTGAAGGTGTAGCAAGTGTAATGTGACCGAATAAATATCGGACGATTCACTCCAGACAGGACAGCACGTGCAGGAGCTGAATGATGTTAGCCTGTCTGGTTTTAGACTTTTAGTAATAGTAGACTCGCACTTACACTCGCCTCGGTCAAATTCATTGCATCTTATTTCATTCGATCGGAACTTAAAAAATAAACACACATACTCTCGCAACCATTAAATCGGATGGTTACTAGGCCCGACTTGTATAATTCAAATAATAGTCATTTACTAATAGCTTACACAGTCATACGATCTACATTTGTAGCCGTAGCCTCACGCTAACTCACATTAGTCGAATCCGATTGCAAAACAGATTCAACCAAAAATATTCAGCTTCTCGTAATTTCGTGGTTTTCAGAAAAATTTTAATTAGCGCACGCTGACTCTCGCCATCATCGGATAGGTTCAAAACTCAAATATAACAGAAAATCTTAAATATAACTCAAATAAGTGCAAATGGATATTATTTTTTATATTTCAGGGTAAAATTTCGGATACCCGTCCGCCGTCCGGTTTTCAGTGACGGGTATTCGAATATTAAAATATCCGTTTCAAGTCAGGCCTTGTTGGAAACACAATATAGATTGCCATTCCTCACTCCAAAACCCAATCAGTGTCTATGAATATGATCCAAATCACATAATAGTTCAACACCTGGTGAGATTCATCCCAGAATATCTTCAGTACAGATTTGATGACATGCTGATGAAAAAAAAATTGACTCAACGGCAACATCAAAACGTCATCACTAAACTTGAAACCACCTGTTATGTAATGTTCTGTATATTTCACCCATCGATTCATATTGTTAACATTATCATCTCGTTTTCACTGGGCCAACAATGCCTGATGCAAACCAAGGAATGTCTGTAATGGGACAGCTAAATTGGCTGAGCCGGAAGATGAAGCCATGTTGCTGGCATTTCCATTGGGTCCGAGTTGGTTCGGTCGGTCCTTTGGAGCCTGATTGAGGCTGCTGGTCAAGAAATACATATGAACTGCACAGTTAACTTGTTTAAGAACTAAATTTCCTTAAAGTCAACCAAGTGGCATTATGACAGTAAGGTTACTGCGCAGGACATCTCAATTTTCTTGCTTGAATTTATTGTCCTGTAGCGGAATAATATTGTTGCACTCTAGATTGATGTGCACTGCATTAAACAACTATCATCATTCGATCCTCACTCGGAAATGGCGCTATAACTCCCTTAGAATCACAAGTTGTAAACAAACGAGACAAAATGGCTGTGCCCATAACCAATGGCTTTTTATTATCATTTTCATACTATACAGGCAAAGGATCTCTTCCAACCATCTGGTAAGCATACAGGCAAAGATCGACATGAAGACAATTCTCATAAGATCAATGTTAAGATGCATCTTGATAAGATGAATCTGACATCGGATGCTGTACTTAGAAGGAACGATGATGATGATTGTGATGAACCAGAGAGAAAGGTCGGTACTTAATTGGATGTCACTTTCAAACAAAAATTACTTTTTACTGATCATCAATTTGTGTTTATTGACTAAACCACTCAACATTGATTAATTGTAATGTGCAAATTAATACGCTGTGAAAAATTTTTGCCCATGAGAGAATGAATAATTATTAATTTTGAATTTTTTTTTTTAATACAAATTTTTTAGGGAAAACACAAGTGTTTGTATGTGTTGTTCTTCTAATTTGGACAGCAATGTTATATTTCATTATGCATTTTACCATAATTTCTATCAAATTAGATATTTTAATCTGTTTATCAATATCATATTGATTTCTTCATTTCATATATGCAGAAGTAACCCTTTTTGCTTCAGAGTTGTATTGATATGTTCGCTTGTGCACTTTGGTTTTGTTTGGGATGGTAAGGTTCATTGTTTTTGTTTGATACATAAGGGAAAATGTATTAGTTGTATTATATTCTTGTTTTGTTTTGAACAGAGATCCAAGCATAACCAAGATAACGGCTCTACATTCTCACTTAGACCACCTCCAAGAATACAGACAAGAAAGGTATGTTAAAAGTGTGTCATGAATCTGTAGACAAGGCGACTATTATTGTTTTTGTTATTATTAGTAGTATTATTGTTAGACTTGTAAAGAAAAGAAAATGTATAAAACTTTAGAGAAACGGAAAATAGCAAAGCAAGTAAAGAGGAGAGTAAACAAAAGAAACAAAATAAAAGGAAATTTTATAAGGGAAAAGGATGAAAATGACATTAGTTTGAAAAAAAATATATATATAATCACTGCAATTATGTACATAATTATACAACAAGAATTGTGGCAAAAAATCATTTATTTGAAAAGATGATTATCATCTCAACATCTCCACCATCATCACTATCATCATCTACATTATCATTAATTTTGTACATTATAGACAAAAAGTCATAATTCATTAATAATATACATAACTTAAGGAGCCAGAAAGGTTTTTTTTTTTCATTTATATAAACTGCTTATGGCTAATTCCTTGGCTTTTCACTCCAACTGAAAAAAAAAAAAATTCATTTTTAAATGATAGTTTTTACAGGTAGTAAAAAAGAATTGTGAAAAGTTATTACAGTATAGTATGTCATAACTGGATTAATGTTGCAATTTCAAATTTACTTTACAGAGGAAAGGACGCCCTCCTGCACATCATCGTGACTACACTGACGTGATAACAACGTCATCCGGTAATTACAAAGGTAGTAAGGTCAAAGTGGAACCGGTCAAGAGAGAAGGGCCAAAGTGGGACCCATCTAGACTAGTCCCGGACACCATGTTTGTCATGGGTGCCAAGGCTAACAAGTAAGTCCATTGCTCTAGAACTTTGTCATCTTCTTCAGGGATGGGGGTGGTATTCAGTATTCACATTCTGTGTTCAGAGCTGCTTTTTCTATTGTAAAAATATCAAATATTGATCTTTACTTTTGATATCTTTTGAATAGTGTTCATGATTGATAATTTGAGTGACGATATTCGTGATGATGTCTATCATGTTGGTACTGGCTGCTTGTTGTTTATTAAAGTGAGGACAGGGGGGCATTTCATGACAGTTGTCAGCAATGACTAAATTGTTTGTACTGACAATTTAAAAAATCCTTGGTTTTGATTGGCTAAGAAGCTCTGGCTTATGACTGTTACTATGGTGACTGTCAGAGAAAGAGAACTTGTCAGTGCGGACAAATTTCATCTGACAAATTTCATGAAATGGTTCCCAGGAATGGAAATTCAACTATCAAATAATTTGTGCATATCTCCATACATGCACAGCCAACATTCATTATCATGAGAGGTTTGTGGGCTGACTACTCTCTCTAAGACACGCAAGAGACCACAGGCAGGGAGCAAGAATTGTAAGCTTTTAAAGAAATATTTAACTGAACCGTGAATCCCAAGAACAGGGGAAAATATGGATAAATTAGTAGTATGGAAGTGAGATCATAAGAAAACTGTACTGTTGGACAAGATTTGTAATGAATTTGAAAGAGAAAAACATTCATGCATGGTGTTTTCGACCAATCTTTCACAATCAACCCAAATAGATGACAGCACAATAAGGGTGCCACTCATGTACATGTTATGTAACACATATTATTCATTGTCATACCAGCGTTGAGTTGACAGAGACCTTGACAATTTCAAACAAACACTTCATGATTTTTATTTCTTCAATATTTGATGCACTTTTCAGAGCTCTTGGTCTAGGCGCTACAAGAGGACGGTTGTATATCAAACACCCGGAACTGTTTAAGGTAAGACTTTTTTTTCCTCTTTCAAATCATTCAGTAATCACAATACTAAATGAATGGTCAGTTTATATTGAGTTGTTATACAGCAGGCTTAGATTTGGTAACAGTTGGCATATTGGCATAAGGGAACTCTCAAGTGGTTCCTTAGTGGTAATACAGTTGTATTAATGGTTTTGGGGGGGGGTATGTTTAATATTTAACAAATTTAATTAAGGGAGCAGTGGTACTTATAGAGCTCAAAATGAATGATCTGGGGAGCTTTTCATGAAAGGACTTGTCAGCCGTTTTATCCGACAAGTACTGTTTTACCCGACAGTTACTATGGTAACAGTGCCTCTCAGCCAATCATTATCTAGGAAATTTGTCAGAGCTGACAACTTGTCGGACGAAAATATTGATGAAACGTTCCCCTGATGTACACTTGGTTGGAATTTTTGTGATTTCATTAAATTCACTGTAATTAAAATGAAAATAATGATAGAATTTTACAATTTTCAAGGTTACTTCCCTTGCCCCCTATCGGTAAGGGTAGTGAATGATATTAAAGACCAATGAAATTACAGGGCCTGTCTTACAGGCAGAGTTGCAATGTTGACTCAAATTCAGATCACTTCTTTAGCCCTCGACTCCTCAAATTAATGATAATTGCATACATGCCAATTGTTTTCTTTGAATAGGGATTCCGTAGGTGAAAGAGAGAGCCACTTCAACCACAGTGTCCCTTTTTTGTGAAAAGTCCCTCAGTACTACATGTAATATATAGGGTACTGTGGAATTTCTGTACTTAATGGTCGGCAGGTTTGCAAATTTTGTGAAAGTGACCTTCAAATGGATAATGTCAACTTAAGTGAAATAAATGAGGTTCTGTTATATTTCTTTACCATGGAATGTGCTGTCTAGCTGTGAAGTTATACAAACTTGAAAAATGTGTATACCTGTTGCCACTGTCAGTAGCCCCCCCCCCCCCACCTCTTCCAGTCAAATATTACCATAAAAAACAGCTTTCAAACTAAATTTATTGATGAGGAAGTTGTCTTATCTTCACCGACCTTTCAATATAGTATGCTGGGGACCAAGACGATAAAACATGGCTGTACGACAATCACTTGATGCCTGCCACTGGTGGAAAAGCTTACATTCTTCTGCTGGATGATGTCCTGCACTTGGCAGAAACAGAGGAGTACAAGTGAGTCAAATACAACAAAAAATCTTTTTTCAGATCAAAATGGTTGTGGTGCAAGTCTAAATTGCTCTTGAATTTGTTTGCCCTATTTAATAATGTTTATGCATCATTTTACTGATATATTGATGTAGTTTTTGGTTTTTGAGAATTTAACCTCGTGTCAATCTATGTATGTATGGTATGTTGTAAATATGTACGAGTATGTTTCCATTAAATCATCAGATTAAGACATACACATAGTGCAAAGAAAATGATTTGATTTCATGGGTACTTCCATCTTCAGTGCTAAATTTTTATGTTTAAAAATAAGCAATAATTCTCAAAATTTTATTAATGGCCCTTATGTCCAGTCTTCATCAATTGACTTTCCACAAGTCAAATTATTACGTATGAATGTTGAATAAACTATTAGGTTGACTTCTGTTAGGTGAACTGTATATTGAATTGCATTGTCTACACATTTTATACGTTTTCTTTTCTCCTCTTTCTTTACCCACCAACTCTCGTTTTCTTGTTCCTTCATCCTCTATACAACCTCAAATCTCCAATAGGGAATGTGGAAGCCTGGCCGTTGAGGAACTCCAGGCGTTCAAAGTGACACCCATGATCCTCCAAAAGATGAAACGACACATGGAAACTCATCGTACCGATGGTGATGGAAGTAACAATAGCAGTGATAATAATGAATGACATTTTTCATAAGTTAGCTATATGATTGCACTGTATCATGTCACAGTTATACTTGCCTTAGTCATATCTGTTGGGACTTGAGAATTACCTTGGACTTTGAATAGAAACAAATCAACTTTAAAGTGTTATAATCAATAGAATATTTTAAAGGTGAATGTAAACAAGTAAGCAATTTTTTTTCTCAGCTTTTGCAAGTTGGACGTGGGCAAAGTCGACTATATATATATATATATATATATACAAGTAATGAGATCATTAGAAATACTATAAAACTTTGTTAAAACATCCCAAGCACTGCGGTTTATGTTTAAGCACTTCATATTCTGCGTAAATGGTTTATTTTATGACAAATTCCTAGTTATCAACTAATTATTTCAATTGTCATCCTCCCCCACTTTTTGTCTCGCGTGCATAGCAGAGCGAGTCTGTAGCATTTTAAGGTCTTGATTTTCTATGCTGTTGTACTCGAGCAAACTCCCATCACTCCCGAGCGGTCATAATTGTGAGATGAAGCAACCATCACTAGCGCAGCAATCAATCACTGAACCAAAATATATGGCTTAGTTGGTACGTATCGAGAACAACTGAACAACACCAAAACAACACAACTTGCTCACACGCTCACTATTTCTCTCAGCTTTCCCTCACAGCACTTGTGTCGGTCTATTTTCCAGCAATCATCATCAAGAGCAATCAAACAAATGGCTTAGCTACACATAATCTACGGTTAATATAGGGGAAAATAGAGTTTATAAATCAATCATACGTTGAACTTGTCTTTATTATTGAAGATTTCCAATGAACACTAGTCTTCACCACGGTAAAATCAATGAGCACTCCGTGAGCACAGTATAAATACACACGCGTTACATAATAATACAATGAACTGAACTGCAAGCTGGAACACAATTAACTGAACCTGCACACACAGTGCAGTGTTTTTTATACCCTAATGGTGGCCCTGCTATTTCCTGACCCTGGCTGATAACGCCCTCTCGAGGCCTATTTTGTCACATGACCCCCCACTAACTTTGAACTTCCCTGTTTTAAAATGACTATAAAAACAGAATGACAAAGTAGCGAGATACAAAATATCAATATCAAAACATAATAATGACTTAATAAAAACATATCGTAAACATTTCAAAATGTAACAACTTCAATATCATAACTCGTCATCAAGACAACTAAATTCTGAACGTATTGTTCTGTACCAGTAAATAACTTCAGTAAATAAAGCAAATATTCACTCCGGAATTCCAACACAACAATTGCTCTTTAATCATCGCCCATTTTCTACACAATTTCTTCGTGCACCCTGAATAGCATTAGTCTTACTTCAGGCTTCTTGGTTTATGAAGCAGTATACACAATATCTCCCCTCTACTTGAAATGGGGTATCAACGTTGACCTGTTAATTAAATTTTCAGACACCAAATTATCAAATAACAAGTCAAGCTTCCCTGATCCATTCACCGTAACTGGAAACAAGATTGCATCCTTAGATGGGTGAATAGACAAAACCTCAACGTTATCTACATGTAGTTGAGACTGTTCTGTAGGAACCTATACACTTTAGCAAAATGTCCATTTTCCCCGCATGAATTGCAAGTTGCTTCTCTAGCTTTACAAGAGACATCATTAGCTTTGTGCCTCTTATCACCGCAACAATAACAAGTAACAGTTTTCTGTTCTGGTGGATTTTTAACACTGGCAGTTGACTGTTTCCTCGCACCAGGCTGTTTCTGTTTACGCTTGGGCTTAAACTTCACTGCATTCACACTATCTGCAGGTGCATTCAGTGCCCGAGTCTGTCGTGACGCAGATTCCATCTGACGTGCAATTGTCATAGCAGACTGAAGTGTAAGAGATGGCTCGATCAGAAGCCTTTCCCGAATTCGCTCTGAGTTTTTTCCACTAGTTGATCCCGAATGAATTCATCTCGAAGATCACCAAACGCACAGGTAAGTGCTAGAGACCGGAGTGCACAAATGTATGTTTCCACAGGCTCGTCTGGCATCTGGCCTCTCTGTCGGAAACGGTAACGTTCTGCCACAATATTAATGTTCGGTAAAAAATTATTGTCTAATCTGGCTATGGCTTCACCATATGAACACAGCTCACTAGCACCGGTTTCTGTAGATGACCCAGCAGGAGAGGTCCAGATGAAGTAGGTGGTAATGTATAAAACACCTGCTGGCCCTCCGCTCCGAGACAGTGGAGTAGCAAGGCGCGGCGACGGTCTTCACTAAATTTGTTGGCGGCCGATGCAATGAGATACACGTCAAAATGTTCTTTCTACTGTTCCATGGCATAGCAGGAGTGCCTGGAGTAGGTAAATAGTGGTGGTGGGGGTTGCAAATTCGCCATCTTTTCACCAATGTTCAGTACCAGTTCATAATTTCAGTAAATAAAGCAAGTATTCACTCTGGAATTCCAACACAACAATTGCTCTTTAATCGTCGCCCATTTTCTTCACAATTTCTTTGTGCACCCTGTTTCGGGTCATAATAGCATTAGTCTTAATTCAGACTTCTTGGTATATGAAGAAGTCTGAATTATACACAACACGTATACAATATGCATGAAAACATTTCATAGAAAACATAATCTGTATATAAGATAGACATCAGCTGTATATAAGATAGACTTTTTGGTATAAAACAGTACAAAACTTTATTGCATAAAAAAAGGCAATGATACTGGATTTTTGCATAATATACTGATAAAAATATACAGAACTATCAAAAAGAGTATGTAAGTGCTTGCCCAGCAATAAAACACGAAAACTCTTCATATCAAAATAAAACTACACCAATATTTTTAGTTTACACAATCAAACTACCCAAAGGTATCAAGATCAAGATGAATGTGTATTATCATTGCAATATAAAGAAATATCTCTAACTTCCTTATGCACATGAGTTAAAGGCAGAAATACAAAATAGTACTTTTTTTAGCAGTTTGTTTAAACCAGAAGGTGCTGTACATATTTACAACAACGAAAAATACTGGTCTTGAATGAAAACATGAAACTCAAAGAAGTAGGAAGATCCGAGACAGGGGAGGTAGGAGCATCAGAGAAAAGAATGGAAACATGTAATAGAAAGAACGAATCTCGAGTTCACTGAAAAAAAAAATATACATCATAAAATATCAAAACATCATGGCCTCATGAATACAGTCTTCTAAAATTACTTCTGGAGTTGGTGGTAGCAGTCCTGCTTTTGGTCCCACGAAGCAGGCACAAGCTGGAGGAATGATTCGGTAGTGTCCTTTTGTCGGATTAGTTTCCCTTGAGATTAGAATCGTTGAACCCTCTCCTCAACAACGGAGACAAGGATTTGCATAGAAGCAGATTCAGGAGCGATGGGAGACGGTGGTGTAAAGATGGAACAGGTGCAGGTCGAGGCTGAGGAGTCAAAGGGGTCTCTGGATAGTTGGTTATTAGGGCTGGAGATGTTGGTTTCTCCTCCTCACTGTCCTCCATACTCTGTAGCAGCATGGCAAGGGGCTTGCCGGTAGGACGCTGAGGGGCTGGTGGGATTTTAAATCCATATGAAGTTGTTATTGATATAGCTACTGGACTACTTATTACATGTAGTCCCTGTGACGTACTCGGTACGTCCAGGCCAAGTGGGTCCCGTGAACACATGTCCTTCTCATGGACCAATATGTGACGCCGGAGGTTGGCGGATCTCATGGTCCTATAATAGTGACATCGGTCACTTCTGTGCTTTCTTTTGTCGTGCTCATCTCTTCCCTTCTCCTCACATTGATGCCTCTCCCTTACGTGCTGTGTCAGCTCTTGTCCATCGAAGAACTTCTTCCCACAATCCCTGCAATAGATTGCCTTCCTGCATGGAGCCATCTGGAGTAAAAGAAAGAAGACACAATGAGCAAATTCTCATACTCCATCAGATATTGGGTTTTTTGCTGTATACTTAAAGGGTAACATCTTCCGCTGTTAGCATCATGTACAGGATCATTATTATGGTCATTTGTAGCTATTTCATTTGAACCTGAAAGCAAGTTAGTTGGAAGCTCATTGGTAATGAGATTTGGTTCATTTCCCCCACAACAGTTTGCACTGTTTCTCTTCCCTCATCATTTGTGTCTTCGGTTATTATAAGAGCATCTGGATGTGTCCATGTCCATTTGGGTAGATCAGGCCCATTGTACGGCCTTAGTCGATCGACATGGACCACAGCAGGTTTCGCTCACTGTCTTGCCTGTATCCTCATGGTGACATCTGACAGTCGACTTACGATCAAGTAAGGACCTTTCCATTGTAGCTGCAGTTTGGGTGACACACCCTTCTTCTCTGATGGGTCATGTAGCCACACAAATCCCTCACCTTGAGACCATGTTCCTGAGAACTCCAATCGTAATTTTTCCTCTGTCTGGCTGCAGACTTTTCCAAGCAAAGCTCTTGCTCGTTCATGAGCTCTCATCGTTTTCCTTAATTTCATGGCGTCATCGTCTGATTGTTCCTCGTCGTCAAGGGATGGTGTCATCAGGTCCACTAGCATCCTCACTTCCAGGGCCAACATGATGATATTGGGGCTTTCTCTCGTTGACTCCTGAGGTGTAGCTCTATATGCACTTGTAGCATATGACAGATGTTTATCCTTACTCTTCTTTGCCTCATCTTCTTCTAAAACCATGGAGACAATATTGATTAACGTTTTGTTGAATCGTTCCACAAGTGCGTCAGATTTCAAAATGTACTGGGAAGCCCAAGTCTTGGTAATTTTCAATATAACTCACACATCAGCGAACGACCGGGATTCAAAATCGGATGCTTGGTCTGAGTGAAGCTCTAGGGGTATCCCGAATCTGCATATGAATTCTTCAACAAGTGTCTTTGCTACTGTCTCTGCTCTAGCATCAGGAAGAGAATATGCCTCCATCCACTTGGTGTGGTATTTACCAACAACCAGTATCCATTGGTTTCCTGATGCTGTCTTGGAAAATGGGCCCATCGAATCTATGGCGACTCTCCAAAGTGCCCCTTTGCTTCAGTGGAGCATTGCGTTTCTTTGAAGGTGATAAAAACTCTGCACTGTGTGTGCAGGTTCAGTTCATTGTATTATTATGTATTGAGGAGGAGAAACCAATCTCCTGCCCAAATAAGCAACTATCCAGAGACTCCTTTGACTCCTCAGTCTCGACCTGCACCTGTTCCATCTCCATCATCTGTTCCATCTTCACGACCTGTACCATATCCCACCGCTGCCACCACTTGTAACGTTTTAAGGTCTTGATTTTCTATGCTGTCATACTCATGAGCAAACTCCCATCACTCCCGAGTGGTCATAATTGTGAGTTATGGAGCAAACATCACTAGCACAGCAATCAATCACTGAATCAAAATATATGGCTTATTTGGCACGCATCAAGAACAACTGAACACCGAAACAACTCAACTTGCTCACCATTTCTCTCAGCTTTCCCTCACAGCACTTGTGTTGGTCTATTGTCCTGCAATCATCATCAAGAGCAATCAAACAATCGGCTTAGCTACACATAATTTACAGTTAATATAGGGCAAAATAGAGTCACAAAATACAGTTTTTAAATCAATCCGGGGAGCGTTTCATGAAAGGACTTGTCGGACGTTTTATCCGACAAGTCCCATTTTATCTGACAGTTACCATAGTAACAGTACCTCTCGGCCAATCAACATCAGAGAAAGATGTCAGATCTGACAACTTGTCGGATGAAAATGTTGATGAAACACTCCCCAGAACTTTGAAAGTATATGAATCTAGGTCATGAAAATTTTGGACATAGGAGTAATCAAGTATCGGTGAACATCCTGCATGAGTTTCACGTCACATGACAAAAGTCCTTGAAGGTCAATGAACTTTGGCCATATTGGGAGTATTTTTTAATTTACCATCATAACTTTGAAAGTTTAAGGGTAGTTCATGAAATGTGGGGACATAAGGGCAATCAAGTATCACTGATCATCTTGTACAGATCTTCGGTCACATGATCAAGGTCAAATGTTATTTAGGGTCAATGAACATAGTATTTTATTATCATATGAACGGTGTTAAAAAAAAAAAAACAATTATATAGTCATTTTCAAAGTCAGCACTGCTGCTATATTGAATCGAGTAATGCAGACAAGACTGCCAGAGGTGCTCCACTTGTCGTTTTTTTATAAGAGGAAAGAAATTGCATTTCCCATAGCAGTGCACAGGAAAAATGTCCCCCCCCCCCCATAGGAAAATCTCATATAAACCATATGTACCTCTGAATGGAAAAGATTTAGATTCTTTCCTCCAAATTCAGAATGGTTGATAAGTCTGGGTTAAAAAAATCTACGCTCATTTAATCGTATATAAAATATATTGAGAATAAAGTTTCGTAGCGGTATGTGAATAGGAACATATATTGTGCAATCTTGTGTTATTTGCTGATATGGCACTATTTGTTAGCACAAATGACATTCCATGATCATCTTGTATTAGCTTTTATTTTTGTACATGTATTTAGAAAAAATGCTGTTGTGCCATTTACTATTAACACAGGTTTCTGTCTAACAACGGAATATTAACTCAAGCCTAACTTAACAAATGGGATTTAAACCAGAATAGGGCACAAAACCACAAAGTGCTCTAAAATTCAGGTAAATACATATTATATGATCCAAAATATATTTGGATCATATTCTGTATGTGTGCGCACTGAAAAAAAGAAAGAATTTGGTTGGGGTTTAAACCAGAAAAGTTTAAACCTCCTTTACAACTTTGGGCTGTAGACATTTTCTTCCTAACTGGAATGAGGGTTGGAGATAATCATGACTTTAAAGTATACATGTAAGAAATCCCAATCTTTTATCCAGTGTAAGGTAGTCTTTTATATGTATTTTTCTTTTATTTATTTGATGTATATACCTGGCATGTTTGATATCTGTGAGAAGTATCAATTTTTTTTTTCATGTTATGCTCATTGAGGCCAATTTCCCGTTTTTGAATAGGGATCATCATTAAGTCCAACTTAATATATATTTTTCTCAGCAGCACTTTAGAATTGATAAAGAGTCTGATTTTAAGATCAACTTCATTGGGTTTTGATTGATCTCATGGATTAATATAAATAATTACTCTGCAAAATTTGATAGTGTAAATTTCAGCTTTACAATTGAAAATCTTGATAATTATGATTTTGATGAGAAGGCAAATAAATACTTTTTGAATATTTCATGTCAAAGAAAATATGTTTACATAATACTTCACAAGTTCTCATTATTGCTATTTGTTTGCTACATCTCGGCATTGTTGCACAACCTTATGCTGGAAGTTTATGTGATTTCTTGTCATTCAGGTGCGGGGGGGGGGGTGAAGCGACACTGATAGGGTGTTACCAAAAAAAGAAATTGGCCAATACAAAATTCATCATATATATAGATTATCTTTGTTGTTCAAAAGTTTTATAAAGCATGTATAATTCATATCATTTAAAAATGTCCTGTTAACCAATCAAATATCAGTGAGCACAAAATAACCACTTAAATTTGTCTTAGAAATTTTGTTTAACAAAGTCATTTTATTGTACATTAAATAAGTATAAGAGTACAAATGTAAGATATTAATATTACATGTATTTACAATTGGTAGAAAGGTAAACATGTTTATCTGAAGAAAACTATTTTAATATACATGGAACTATGATAGAGTTATTGGAATAAATATCATTTGCTGAAAGCCTGAAATGATAGATTCCTTGTGTATTTTGTAGAACACTTTTTTATACATATATATGTATGTATTTTCTTAATACAAAGAATTATGTTCATCAATACAGGGCAGAGGCGGTGGAACATCAGGCTCAAACAATGAAAGTGGAAGGGCACCTATTGTTTGGCAGACAAAAGGTTCCCCTCCCCTTTCTTTGTCCGAGCCTGATGTTCCGCTCCCTCTGATACAGGGCAATATTGCCATCACATAGGGTCTACAAAGACTCTGCATAGGTACTTAGAGTTTTCTAGACTACCATATTGTCTTAAGTCTACGAGGTTGGCGTATAAAGATATTAAGCAGAGAAAAATGCAAGCAACAAATGTTGATACCACAGGCAAGTTGTTATCATTTGGCTTAGTCTTATGATTGAGACCGGGTTCTTAGTCATATGATTTGGGAATGGGTTGGGTTTGAGGCGAGTCTTTATATGCAAATTGTCATAGGACTAAACTCACAGATGGTGCCAAATCATATTCTAAATCATTTCATTTCTCATAGGTTGATATCCAATCTTTTCATATCAAAACCTTTGAAAACCTGAATGGAAAGTTCATTATTAGAGTTGAGTAGGAAATCTACTCCAAAAAAAGGAAACATTTGGGGTATCTCATTTAGCCGCCAAATGGGTCCCGGGTCTTGTTTGATCATTTGCTAGAATGCAGTGGTGCTGAAAATTTAGTGAACCCCACCAGAAAATGCACTCCTTCATGCCAAGTGTCGAACATAGACAACAACACTAGAATGTCCAGCAAGGCAAGCCCAGAGAAACAAACTATATTGAATGTAATATTTCATCACCTGACTTCACAATTACATACCTAAAAGATGGCAGAATTTGAACACTTAAATGTTTGGTGCAAATTGAATAATGGAAGCGTTTCCAGAATTGAATGTTGATTTCACACTACATATTCATTTACATGAATATAAATAAACAAAATAGAAGAAGTTAACAACTAGCAATGAGTAAATGGCTGATTAGTTTACGCCTGCTTCATCTACTTTCCATTTTGTCTCATCCCACATGGTTTAATCCTGGTTCATCTAAAACCATTTACCTACTAACCAATTGATCTAATACAATTTCTGTCTAATTTCCAATTAAGCTATACTGTATACCATTTTGTCCAATATCCACTTTTTAGTATTTATGGTTAGATGAACTCTCTATGAACCAAATATTCATTTTCAAAAGTAAAAAAAAAAAGATTTGGAAGTTAGACCAACTTAGCATAGACTAGGTGGGCATTAGACCAAGTGTAGTGTAGACCAAACAACAATTAGACCAAATTAATAAGATACCAAATGGTCTTAGTCCATATGTGGGAATTAGACCTTCTGCTTGTAGTTATAGTAAATATAAACTGCGTAAATGTACCCCCAAAATAAGTTTTTGTTCAAATACAGTGTGACAACTTTAGCTCAGCAACATTTTCCAGAATGTTTAAACACGGTGGGACGAAATCTCCCACATGATTGACCATGCAATTGTGGACAAGCTAATTTGCATTGAGTTTGATTGGTTCACTAATTTCTTGTCACCTTGTCTCTTATCTTGCAACATTATTAATACCCATATACCCCACTGACTTTGAACACATAAATATTGCTGAGCTTCGTCGTACTGTATACAATCACAGGAGCCCGTAACACAAAGCTTAGCAATGATCGTAGAACAAATTTTTATGATTGATTGCATTGACTACTATGTACAATCAATCGTAAAAATCTAGCATACGATCAATGGCTAACCTTTGTGTTACGGGAAAAGGCAAGCAATTGATTTACGCATGATTTATACCATTGATTGTACATTGTAGTCAATGGAATCAATTGTAAAAAATGTTCTACGATCATTGCTGAGTTTTGTGTTACGGGCCCCAGGTTACAGTCTTTATGTTTTACAATTTCATTTATGGCACGGCAGTCAGATGTCTGGTTCATCAATACGGTATAAGACAAAATAACTGGCAAGTTTTGAGTTTAAAAATAGTATCAGCAAATTGTCCTCCAGACAATGCCATCTTTCCATACTCAAAGCTAAAAACTTTAATACTGACAAATGTTCTATTTACAAATAGAATACAAAATACTTAATACCTGGGCAGTGTTTCATAAAGCTGTTCGTAAAGTTACGCACAACTTTACGCACGACTGGAACAAGTTCTTAGGACATATTCAATTACATAGGGATATCACATGGCACAAAAAAAGGATCACCAGTCGTGCGTAAAGTCATTCGTATCTTACGAACAGCTTTATAAACCACCCACCTGAAGACATGATCAAATGACATCAGTCAAGGAGATAAAACTTGTCCCTTTCCATATTTTCATGATCAGTCGACCCATATAGCAGCTTCAACATCCCTGAGAAAACCCCCACTTAGTGCACCGAAGCCTCCCAATCCCAGCCCACCACCATGCATCCCTCCTCCGGACTCCCCACAGAATGCTGCATGGGTTTCTATGCTGCACTGAGGGAACTCCTGGTTGCAGATGGGACAGGAGACCATGTCCAAGAGCATTCCTGGCTGAGGATCATGATACGAGGTGTCCATGTCGTCAGAGACATCAGAGCTTCCAGGTGAGTTGGTCCATGGATTCGGTAAGCCATTTGCAGGTGACCTAGCCTGTCCTCGACCTCGTCCCCTACCCCTGGGCTGACCACGCCCTCTTCTCTGCCCCCTCCCTCGAACGGAAGTTGAGGGTGTCATATGATCAACTTCATCGTCGGAGCTTGAGAGTGGATCAACGTATTCTACTGAGGTAGCCTTCTTTCCTTTCTTGGTCGATGATTTTGTACCACCTCTACCTCTCCCCCTCCCTATACCCCTACCACGCCCTCGTCCAGGGGTGGAGGCGGCATTTGTTTGACCATTGTTCTTCCCACCACGCCCTCTTCCTGTTCTACCATTGGAACCACGCTTACTTCCTCGCCCACCTCTCCTTGGGGTCCACATATCTTCCTCCCCATTGTTTATCCATGATGTTGCTGCATTATCAGTTGCCATGGGAACTCCTCCACCAACTATCCCACCACCTATTTGCCTTTTTGATGATGATTCATTGAGATGTTCATGGATCAGACTGTTGGCTCTACGTTTCAGGTGGGTTGCAGGACTTTGTGATGATCTAACTGGCGTTGATTCTCGTTCCCCTCGGCAATCCCAGATGTGCACGTTCATACGAGATGCAGGAAACGACCCTGTTCAAAACAGAGCAAAAAAAGGAAGATATAGGTATAGTGAAGCATGGAACAAAGAAAGTCTTCATATGAATTTGACATTAGTATCCTCATAATTCTATAGGTTAAACAAGGTCAAATCTATGTTCTATCAAAAGGTTTTCTGATTCATTATTAATAAATCTATACGCAAGATGGCGTTTTGCCATGGCACACAATGTATGCTGGTAGCCCAGTACAGCATGGTGTTTCATATGGTTATTAACAGGAATATGAAACCAAACATCTAATACCACATGATATCATTGATTAATACAGGACAATCAAAATGAATCCACTTATACCCTAATCAGTTTTCTCAGTATGGAGTACCACCTCTTCAAATTTGAGGTTCTTCAGGTTCGAAGTCTCTGGATGGAGGTCAGAAAAGCGGCGATTGATTCTCACTATCTAATTTGCCAATTTGGAAATTGTAGATGATACAGGTGTAAAACTTATCATTAAAACTCATCAAATCAGGGTTTTTAAACAATGAATTATTGAACAAAGTTTCAATGATAGATTCATGTGTTTTATGTGTCTATTTGATTATTGGTAAAATAGAATCTATAATTGCAAACATAGATATCTACTTGTAGATGTAGTTTATGAGAGCATCACAATTTTGAACCAATCCTGTGAAAATGGCGACCTCCATCCAGAGACTTTGAACCTGAAGAATCCCAACTTTCAAAAGATGGTATGCAATACTGGAAAACCTGATTGGGATATAAATGGATTTATTTTGATTATCCTGTATTAACAATATTATGTGGTATTAGATTTGTTTCATATTCCTTTAAGTATGATGACCCATTTATTTCAAGAAATCAGTTCTTCTTTGTTTTCAAAGGGTTGTTGCATACATTTCAAAGATGAAAAATTATGAATGACCAAGCATATGAAAAAGAATGATTTTTATGAGATTATGGTATAGCAAGTAAAGATTGGCTAACAGACCTTGGGTTCTGACAAGAAATGTATGGACTTATGAGGGACAGTTCTATGTACTGAGTGAAAGACAAGCATGAACAATTTAATTCTTAATTGGTTATGGTCAAGAAGGAAGCTACTGACGACCTTGAACCTTACCTCCACATTTGGGGCAGGGTTTGCCCTCACCACTTTGAGCAGGGGAGTTCATCCAAGATGGAAGGTCACGACCTTTGTCCCCAGGGTCTTTAGGATTGATGCCAGAATAGGGGATCCTGATATCGTCCCTGCAAGGAGGAAATAAATATTTCATTCCATACAATGATACAACCATAGCTATTATAGATATTATTCTGGACATCTGGTTCATTAAAGGGGGGGAGCACTCATCTGTATTGATGTACTACACATGCGCAAGCAAATGTTTGAGAGCATTTTATCTTTCAAATTTTCAAAATAACTTACTGAGGTACTTCAGCATGCAGTGTAATATTTTAAGAGAGAAGGAATAAATCCCAAAAGGCCTATTTGTATTCTTTGCCTCTTCTCTTTATTTTTTCTCACTCTTGACACCCTTGGCCATGTATATATAACTTCTCAACCAACAAAACTCTTCTTATGTCTTCTACTTGTCGAACATGTGTACATAAATATAGTTGAATCCCCCCCTCGCAAGTTCTCTATTGATCCATTATTCAAATAAAAATTTAGCTCTTACATTAAACAAAGAACACGATGCGATCGATTCTTAATTGGTTGGCCAAGCTTTCAATCTACAATACCTTTTTATCTGGATACCTAATCCTTAATGCAAAATCATCCGAGATATAATCCTACTTTTGTTCCTTAACGCTTTTGGAAGCCAGAGAAATAAATCTTTGACTCAGGTATGCTGTTGGTATTAATTTGTGTTTCCTCTCCCACCATAGACATTCACAAAAAGCCCAGATAACTAGCTTATACAATTTGCAGCTTAGTAAAGCTTAGAAGTTACATGTATCTTGAAAGGAGGCCTTAAGAAATTGTTTTAACTCTTTGCCCGCCACGTACACTATCCCCTCTGCGCCACATTAATTTTGGGGTGCCACATTCAGAGGGGGTTTGCGTGCACTGTCTTATTCAACTCGCAATAACTTTTTACTGGTTTGTCGTATTGAAACAAATTGTGTAGCAAAGTTTTAGAGAAATGAATATTCTTGCCAATGGTATCATTTTTGCTACGTATAAAATCATAGATTTTGAGAATTTTAACTTTACATTCTGTATCCAATTTTTCGTTTAGGAGGGTATTTTATACCTCTTATATTCAATACTTCCTAATGAAGGTTAAATTTTTAAGTTAATTCATTAAAAAGATGTGTTCTTTAGCTTTCATTACATACCAAATCCATGTCTTTATGGTCATTATGAGCTAAGCAGTTTAGGATTGAAATGGGGCATTCAAAAAGAGTAAACTGACAATGAACTAAACTCTTCTATTGAAATCGTCCCTGGCTACTTCTCAATAGACTTCCCGTCTATTGATACTTTGATCCCCTTATTGGAGACTTTTAGGAGCAGTGAACGTGAACGACGTAGCAGTCCTCTGATTGTTCGAGTGAACGTCGTCGTCTGCCCTTGTTCACTACAGATGCGAATACTTTACATTTTACTCGACTTGTACGTGTACGTACGTCCACTTGAAACAGCGCGATAACCAGCGGTTCATGACATGCTGCCCGACCCTGAAGATCTGGCGCACCATCGCCTGGCGACCCGGTCGGGTGATGAGAAGGTGCAACTTGTGCACATGTGCCCTTTCACTTGCTTTTATTCCTTTTTACTTGAGTTAGGATGTATATCGATATAAATTTTGGAGGTCAGAAAGCAATTCCAATTATAATAAACATAATGCATCGTACAACTTACATTTATTTTGTGAAAAGTCACTGAAAACTGTGTTTCAAAAGGGAAAGGTTGATCTTCATGCTGGGCTTGAACGGTCAAAATGACGTCACTCACGTACACGTCCACTATGATTTAGGAGAACCGCAAAATGGATGTGGCGAGATTCTCGATTCTGATAGTGGACGTGTGTGAGGACCTGAGGCATATGGAACGCCAAAAAATGACGTCATCTCGTACCAGTCCACTATGTGGACGTACATTTCTAAAAGTGCTCATTGTTATAGGGAGGTGGCAATTTGTATCATTCTTTTACTACAAGGAAAGCAGTGCAAGCTATTGAAAGCTCATCGAAATATATTCTAAAGCAGTTAAAAAAACTCAATTTTACGCGAAAAATATCTATGTAAACAACGTCGGCGAAAGCTATAACACGAAAGCTAGATTCGTAAACAATGCAATACACGCGTCGCTATTGTATGTGTGTGCACACAATTACAATTAAATGCGTTCCGTATGCATTGTGTGCGAACTGTGACTTGAGTCGTCGTTGGCAGTCCGCTGTATGTGCCGCGAGTCGTCCGTGGCGGGCAAAGAGTTAATGGGAAATATTGAGGGAAGGAGTAAAGGGGAATATAAGGATAGTTTGGTATGGTTCTGCAAAAATTTGGGCAAACTAAGAAATAAGTAGAGGAAGTAGGAGCGGCGCTCATTGGAAAGGTTAGGATCTGACGGTTGTGCAATGAACAGCAGGGCCACCAAATTCAAAAGAATATTGCAATAATTTGTGAACAAATTTTCGGCATTACTCCTATGTGTTTAAGATCGCATGCTCGATCTTTAATGAAAATCATAAGTCAGAAAAAATTGGAACCAGTGGGATTCGAACCTGTTATCTACTGCTTGCCGGGCAGCGTCTCAACCACCAGGCTATTCTGGTTCATGGCTAAGTCACGATGAACTGGAATACGAATACCCTATATCCTCTACTTTCTGCCGCCGTGGACAATAAATAGTAAATAAAGAGGCTTTAATAGGAGGTAATAATAATTTGTGAAAAATTTTTCGGCATTACTCCTACGTGTTTAAGATCGCATGCTCGATCATCGTGAGTTAGCCATGAACCAGAATAGCCTGGTGGTTGAGTCGCTGCCCGGCAAGCAGTAGATGACAGGTTCGAATCCCACTGGTTCCAATTTTTTCTGACTTATGATTTTCATTAAAGATCGAGCATGCGATCTTAAACACATAGGAGTAATGCCGAAAATTTGTTCACAAATTATTATTACCTCCTATAAAAGCCTCTTTATTTACTAATATTGCAATAGGTATAGAGACAGACAGAGAGAGAAAAAGGAAAGATCAATAAATAAAAACAAGTGGAACGCCTCTGGCAGTCTCGCCTGCATTACGCGATTTAATATACATGTAGCAGCAGTGCTAACTTTGAAAACTACAATAAAATAATCATTCACAAAAACACCATTCATATAATGACATAATACCACGTTCATTGACCATAAATGACATTTGAACGGTGACTTAAGACTTGTCAACTACACCCATGTCCACATTTCATTCACTCTATCCATAAACTTTCAAAGTTATGATGGCAATTCAACAATTACCCCAACATGGCCTAAGTTTATTGACCTTAACTGACCTTTGACCTTGGTTTTGTGACCTGAAACTCACAGGGGATGTTCAGTGATACTTGATTACTCTTATGTCCAAGTTTTATGAACTAGATCCATAAACTTTCAGAGTTAGGATGGTAATTTAACAAATACCCCCAACACGGCCAAAGTTCATTGACCTTAAATGACCATTGACCATGGTCATGTGACCTGAAACTCGCACAGGATATTCAGTGGTACTTGATTAACCTAATGTCCAAGTTTCATGAACTAGATCCATAAATTTTCAAAGTTATGATGGTAATTCAACAAATACCCCCAACTTGGATAAAAGTTCATTGACCCTAAATGACCTTCGACCTTGGTCATGTGACCTGAAACTCAGGCAGGATGTTCACTCATACTTGATTAACCTTATGTCCAAGTTTCATGAACTAGATCCATAAATGTTCAAAGTTATGATAGTAATTCAACAAATACCCCCAACTTGACCAAAGTTCATTGACCCTAAATGACCTTTGACCTTGGTCACGTGACCTGAAACTCGAGCAGGATGTTCACTAATACTTGATTAACCTTATGCATAAGTTTCATGAACTAGGTCCATATACTTTCTAAGTTATGATGTCATTTCAAAAACTTAACCTTCGGTTAAGATTTTGAAAATAATTCTCCCAACATGGTCTAAGTTCATTGACCCTAAATGACCTTTGACCTTGGTCATGTGACCTGAAACTCAGGTAGGATGTTCAGTAATACTTGATTATCCTTATGGCCAAGTTTCATGAACTAGGTCCATATACTTTCTAAGTTATGATGTCATTTCAAAAACTTAACCTTAGGTTAAGATTTGATGTTGACGCCGCCGCCGTCGCCGTCGGAAAAGCGGCGCCTATAGTCTCGCTCTGCTATGCAGGCGAGACAAAAACCAATTTTAGAAAATAAAACACAAATACCTAACAGGAGGGCTTGAGGAAGCAGAAGGCGGTGATGACTGTAAACATCCATTGTTCTTGCTATTCCTAGTTGGTCCAGAGATTGGTATATTTGGCCATGAGGTATTAGCTTGTGACCATCTGTTATTTAGCGAGCTGGCATCCTTACTGCATGGTCCAACATTTGGTATACTAGGGGTGGGCTTGGCTTGTAGCCATCCACTCTCTTTCTTGCTTGTCCTTCTCAGTCCAATGTCTGGTATATCGGTCCCTGCTGGGTCATCTAAGGCTTCTACTGCATGAATGGCCAATCGTTTGAAGATTGCTTTCTCGCTCTTTACTAGTTTCCGGCCGAGGCAACTCTCAAACTTGGGTCTCAATTCTGGATTGAATGATAGGGGGAAAATATCAAAAGTTGTTGATAATAAATAGCAATAATGTGATTTTAAATCAGAAACCCACAGACAGGAAGTTTTGTAGAAGATTTCAACAGGATGATATGCTCATAAAGGCTATTGCACAATGTAGGACATGCTTGAGCACAGAATATTACCCCCAAAGCTTTCAAAATTTGCAAATTACAAGAGATATCTTCAAGTGAAGACCCTATTCAAAACTTAAGACAAGTTATTCATCTACATATATACCTCATGTATGTATCACGTCATACATGGATATACATTTGCCTTGAACCTAGCTTATAATCGTAACAGATGCTGCAGCTGTCTTTGATGTTCAGCTAGGTTCAGGCAGCCTATAATCGAGGGGGAGGCTTCAGCAATATGTCTGATGCAGTGAGACTACTGGATGCAAATGACCCACCACCTATACCGCTAAATGTAAGCGATACAACTGTTGTGACAAGACGTTAAACCATGGATTCAAATTGCAAAGTACCCACTGGTTGTACCCTCTTGCCTTGCTTTCATTTTCATCATCTGTGATTCAATGCAGATTTTTGTGTGCAAAAGACTGCCACCAGATATCAGCCAAAGAGAAAACAAGAGTAGGTATAGATGGTAGGTGCTTTGCATCCTGTAGTCTCACTGCATCAGACGTATCTCTGAAGCCTCCACCCTGAACCTAACTGAACTACACTTGGATAACATTCAGATGACTACTTATTATACTTAATACACATTTCTTATGTTGCCACAAAGATTGAGACGTTTTTACTACTTCCTCTATTCCATTCTGACATCCCTCAAATAGGCATGCACCAAAAGTTCAGCAAACAGAAATTGGACAGTAAAGGCAGCAGAGAACACACAGTTTCTTTACCTGTGAGAGTAGCATCCTTTAATGCGGGGCCTACATGGGACAGAAATTCCTTGACCTGTTCCTCAAGGAGAATAGCTGCATCATCAGGTGGCTGCTCCAAGACAGACATCTTGTTCTTTCCTTTTCCTCTCTTGGTGCCTGTTGATGATGATGAAGAAGGTGGTGGTTGAGGAGTTGAAAGTGATGCAGTTGGTATGGTTATTCCCGATGATGTTGAGGAGTTCTCATTATTGATGGAAGACTGGGAGGTCGATGAGGGTGCTCTTTTTCCCGATGCAGCTAAGATGATCTGTGCAGCTCTTCCCAAGGAGTGTCCACTCTGAGACTTAGACTCTGAGGTAGACTCTATCCTGACAAGCCTGTCTTTAAGGTCTAATGTTGCACTACTCCTATTTCAAAAATGAATAAAATATGAATACAGAGTATGAAAAGATATATACAGGTACTTTTAAAATCAAGTATTTTCCTTTTCATGAAAAACAGGAATAATTGTCAATTCCAGCGAGAAATGATTCATGAACAAAACATTATGATGATGTATATTCTTCACTGGCGATGGCAACCACAACATCTCGCAACACAAAACTTTTACTTCAAATTATAGGATACTTTTCCTTCACGAGGACAAAATCCATGCTACCTGAGCTATAGTTTGATTATCGGCCCAGGGGAATAGTTGCGTAATTAACTTTGGCCTGTGGGAAATTTATCCTACCACTTGTCATAATTTACTTACAAAGTTGCAAATTTGAAATTTACAAATTAATAATAATAACAGCTATAACTATTGCTTGTCCGATTTCTTTTAAACTGTCACCATTCTGTTTTACTTATTTTTCTCCTTTCTCTAAAAAGTTGACCAATGTTGGATTCCCCTTTAAAATAATTAATTTTGAATGATTTCTATTTCACCACAAGCTATTTTCTGGTTAATAAGTACCTCTTTGAACTTTGACCTTGTCACTCCAAAGCTCCTAAAGTAAATGTCTGTCCTGTATTTATATGTATATCAAGTTTGAAGTTGATTTGTGAAACAGGTTTTAAAAAATTTACACTAAGAAATTACAAAAAGCCCCGTCCCCAGACAATGCAATTTCAAAATAGCCTGGGCTATATAGGGTTAATGAATGATTTTACTTACTCTCCAGGGTTGATTGCATTCACTTTTTTCTGGAATGCAGCATTTGACTTCCAAGATGGTGAAAGGATCGAGACCTTTTCTTGTTTCTGAACAGGCTTAGGTTTCGGGACCGGCTTCTTTATCTCCTAATTTTACAAAAAGGGAGATAGGTTTTTAATAAAGTTAATGCACATATAGAGTGGCTTACATTACTTCATGTTACACAATACTTTGCATGGATCTTTTTGCACACTATAAAGAAACCGAATACTATTACTATTTATAGAGTTTAGAAATATATGAACAACTGGTTTCAGACATAAACATGGAAAATGTCATTTTATTGTCAGAAGTGCAGGGCAGGCAGGTGGGATATTAAAATGCTGGCTGGAAATTTTGAGTAGTGGAAGATCCACTCAACCATCTAGTGACATCCCTATTTTCAGAACTTAGGTCAAAGGGTGATTTTATTTAGAGTTTGTCAACTCTTTATCCAGACAGACCAGACAAGGATGTAATTTGTTTTATATGTAAATTGGGATCAAAGTCACTTGAATGGAAATAACTAAGAGTTGAGTTATTTAGGTCAACTTTTTCTTTATGCTAAGTATTTTTTCTCAATTTGTTCAGGTATACAATAATTCAAATTCACATCGTTTATTTCCTTATTTTCTTTAACTTTGCTTGAATATTCATGTAAAGTATACTGATTAATCCATTGTTGTTGATAATATTTTTAATAACAAGAAAGCCTGAACATATCCAGTGCTTCCAACACAAACACAAACTTTGATATTAAATGTTTTTATTTCTCCATATCAGTACTGTTGTCTGATCTCAACTGTATTTTAAAAAGAAGGCTTGTTGTTACACATTTTCCAAGCTGATATACATAAATTTGCAATGAAATAATGTCAGTTGCTTAATTTCAGGTATTTCACATTCTTGCAGTGTGTCGACTCAAGTCGACAGAAGCACTCAAAAGCGCTTGCAGTAAGCGCCCTTGAGGGCAGGGCAATTTGAAAAAAGTCTTAGAATCACTGTCAGTATTAAATATAGCAGCTTTGAGGGCAGCAAGGCAGTTGCGATAGGCACCACAGGCAACTGCCTCTCTCCCCTTGGTCACCGGTGACAGTCAGGGATGTAGGCGAGGCTGGTATTTCTGAGTCACAAGGCCTTTGGAAAAAACCTCCCATAGATTTTGTACATGTGAATCTGTCCAAGGCCAGTGAAATGTGGACTCAGGGTCGGCCTTGACTATATCCCTGGTGACAGTAGCAGGGAAAAAGTCAAATGTGCAATACTTAAAGGACAAGTCCACTCCATGATAAAGTTGAAAAATCCAACAAGCATAACACTGAAAATTTCATCAAAATCGGGTGTAAAATAAGAAACTTATGACATTTTAAAGTTTCGCTTAATTTCACAAAACAGTTATATGCCCATCCTGGCTGGTATGTAAATGAGGAGACTATGACGTCATCCACTCACTATATCTTTTGTATTTTATTATATGAAATATTCTAATTTTCTCCTCATTGTCAAGTGATACAACTATTAATTCCTCCCTGAACATGTGGAATTAGCATTGTTTAATACTATATAGTTCAGTCAAGTTGGTCCTTATTGTCAAATCTATGAAAAATGAAATATTGTATAATTCAAACAATAAAAAACAAAAGAAATAGTGAGTGATGGACATCATCGACTGACTCACCTAGTTGTGCATATCACTGTTTTGTGAAAAATAAGCGAAACTTTAAAATGTCATCACTTTCTTATTTTACATCTGATTTTGAAGAAATTTTCAGCACCATGCTAGTTTGATTTTTCTCTTTTTATTCAAGTGGGCATTTTCCTGGGGTGGACTTGACCTTTAAATGATGGATTATGCATAATGCATAATCCATTATGCAGTTTAGAAGGTGGAACAGAATAAAATAGTGCAACCCATACACAGATGACTTACTGTATGCATGACATGCGGCTGTCTATCTTCAGCGACATTCTCTTTCTCCTCAATGGAACTAATCTTGATGAATGCAAGACCAAACTGAGCATCTTTCTTGAAGGGTTGTCTACAAACCACCTTGATTCGGTCCCAGTACTCATCACGAGCATCCTCACAAAGTTGGTCTGCAAAGTCAGTTTAAGATTATGAAAATATGACTCATCAAAAGTAAAAAAAAAAAAAAAAAGCATTCACATTGATGACTCTGAACTTAAATATATAGCACTTAAAGGAGAGGTTAACTCTGAAGAAAAGTTTGTTGTAAAATTCCAGATGAAATAAAAACAATATGGTGAAGGTTTGAGGAAAATTCATTTTAAAGATTTAAAAAGTTATAATACTTTGAAACTTTTGATTTATGATGTAATATACGAGCAGCTGACCCATATGTCATGTAATATAAAATGCATAGATATAAATTTTTAAATGGTTCGAATGACTAAAATGAAAATCTTTCAGGAGCAGGTGTGGAGAAGTTTGTCTGCTGATATACTGAAAGTACAATAAAAAACGTTCTCAATTCTTTTTAAAAAAATGACATTTAATCTATTTTTTTCTACTACATATTAACGCGAATGACGTCAAAAATCAACAAAATTAAAATTTTAATAACTTTTTAAATCTTCGATAGATTTTCCTCAAACCTTCACTAATATTTTATGATTTTTTTCTGCTATAATTTTACAGTTAACTTTTTGTCAGGGTGAACTTCCCTTTAAATCGTTAAGCACAGCCCCGGCACCAATCTTTAATGCTGTGACATCATAAATGTATCTCAGTTTATTTCAGAATGGCGAGAAAAGTCAGGGGGATCATGCTAAAAGGGGTCCAACTCAAATCCCAAGTTGTTCTGAAATAACATGCAGATTGGTGAAAATTTTTACAAAATCAATCAATGTCACACTATAAGTACATAGAATTACTGAGATACAACTTTTTCTTTTACAAAAAAAAAATCACTCAGTATGATTTCTACTTCTTTTTATGAACTATTGCAATAGTGGGAAAATGTACTCAGAATACAAGAAATTAATGATAATTAAGAAAAAAAAATTTTTTACAGTTGTCCCTTCAATTTTCCATAACTGATGTACCAATTAATGATTAATTTTTTTCAATCATTACACATTTCATTTTTCTTACATTGAATTTTTCTCTTTCTTATTTTTCAGCTTTCCATTTTGTTTCTATTACCGAAAGTGGACAACACACCCACTATATCTCACCTCTAGAGAACATCTTGACACCTGTTTTGTTCTTGCCCTGTTTACTATCCATGGGTGTCATACAGCTTGTCGTTGGTACCAGAGTCTTGAACTGATCATCAGAGGCAGATGACCGACGCACAAGAATCTCAATCAATGCGGATCCATAGTTCCCTTGGGAAAACAAATCAAGATATCAATGAGAATAAATAGTACATGTAGTACAATAAAGTTTACAAATTAAAATTTTCATTCTAAAAATTTACAAACACCTTTCCCCTTTTAAAAGGAAAGGGAAAGCATGCAGTACTTAACATAAGTCATAAATGTTGATCTACCATGGTTTGACCATGTGTGATTTATATCAAAATGGTGTCAAATTCCCCATGAAAACAGACAAAAGCCCTCTTCAAAGCTTTAGTTTTCTGCTATACAATTTAACTACTTCTCAAACTTACAATGATCTTATTCTTCAATTTTTTTATTTTTAAACAAACCTTATTGCTTCAAGAAATTCTTTCTCTTAAATCAAGGCAGAATCATATAGTAATTTGCAATTTTATATCCATATAGGAATTATCTTCAGCCAGTCAGGGAAGGTCGGGAATTAACTACAACTTGTTCCTAGTACCAGTGATTTCAATGCTTCTGTAGTTTTCACCTCAGGAGATAAAAGTGCAAATACTTCGGGAAGAATCTGTACACATGGCAACACAGGAATGCAAACTATGGAAACAAAATAGGGTTTGATGAACTGTGAGTGCCTAACAGATTTGCTATCATTTTTTCTTTTAATTTCCAACATCTGTAGGTAAAATTTCTTGTGCTTTACAACAATTTAGATTTCACATAGGCATGAAGTTTCAGAAAATTTAGAATGGTAGTTGTTGAAAATTATTGAGGTTTTCCAATCATTATCGTTGTGTGAGGCATATGACACGTAGATGTCCCTTATCGTGTTTTAACATACCAATATCTATGAATCCAATCCTAACAGCTCTCTCCAGTTGAAACTCTGCTTGAACTGACCCAGATCGATCACCAGGAGCACACAACCAACGCCTCCATTGATTAGTTTCTAGAAGGTTTTTTGCACAATGATCTGTATCCTAAAATGTGAACAAACAAGAGTCAACAATCAAAAGATTAAGGTGATAACAGTGAACATATCAGATTATCAACCAACATCAAACCAACATAGTTTTTCTCAAATGACAGGGGAACCCAAGATTGAGTTGAAATTTTAAGTTGAATGTATTTCAAATTCAGATTAAGATTTTCCATGTCTCATTAAAGAAAAAATGCAAAGTAGGCATAATTTTAGAGATAAAAAGAAAAATATCCATGGTAAAATATTACAAGTAATGAAAGGCAAAACCCACACTGTACGATATTCGCTCCTCCTCCTCTTCTCTTTCTTGCTCTTCATCTCCTCTCCTTTCCTATTTTTTGTCTCCTCATTATTCTCCCCCTTTCCCATCTCTTGGTCTTCATATATCCTCCTTTTCAATCTAATTCCTATTTTGTTTTCTTGATGAGTGTATACCACCTCTTTCTTCTTTCTTAACTTTGTAAAATTTATTCTCCTTGTTCTTCTTTTCCATCTTTTGACATATTTGATCTTTATTCCCTAATATTCCTTTCTTTTTTAAAATTTATTTTAACCAACTTTATCTTTATTTACTCGACTTTTGAACTGAAATTCTTTTGATTCAACATTCTTCTTTTTCTCATTCTTCTCCTCCCCCTTTTAAATGAATATGATTTTTTTAACAAAAAATATTGTTGTTGACAAATTGACATTATCATCATCATGGGTGAATATAATTCAAGTCGGTCAAGACAAATCAAGTTCAAGTTTATTTAAAGCAATCAAACAAGAGATACATTACACAGTTTGACAAAAATAATAAGACATGATAGGTTTGGGACCCCATAGAAGCAGAGCTTGTGAAAAGAGCCCCTTTATGAAACAAACATAATAAAACAAACTAACAAAGTAAGTTAAATATAACATTATAACAAGAATACAATGATAAACTAGAGAGTAAATAAGAAGAAATATACATATACCCACATATACCCAATCAGCAGAGACACTTTTTTTCATGGGACCCTTTGTAAAAAAATAAAATAACAATAGACACAAACATATATATAGTACAAACTAAATTTATAATTACAAATTATAATATCCTCCTCTCCCACCTTTTTCTTCTCATCTTCCTCTCCTATCCTTGATTTTTTTCACATATTGGTCCAATCATTGTAGGATCATAATCACTGGCGGATATATCAGCCGAGGACTAGTATTTCAGCCGGTTTGCCGATCAGCCGAGTATTATACATTACCGATGATTAATTCCTTATTTTTTAAATTTTTCTGCCGGAGAGGAAAAACTGGCAGCCATTGTTGCTGCCCTCTATGTTCGTTGAGTTAGGCATTTATTAAGGCTTCCCAATTAGAATTTTTTATATCCTGGCCAATCAATGCGAGCGACAAGTTATGCATGCACATAGACAAGCGCAACACAGCGGCACGAATCGCGATGTATGGCGTCTTAAGGATGATGACGTTATCCAAGATGGCAACTTACGATGACCAACGAAAGGATCGAGGATGGAATTAGCAGTAACTGCAATCTAAGGTACGATATTTCTGAATTTTATATATTTTGTGTCAAGTTGGATGTAATTTCTTTTTTATGTGACATTTTATGTTTTAAAAAAACGATCCAAAAATCAGGTTTAAGTCGAATGTTAGAACTAACGTTACTGCTAGTACATCTTTACGTATGGGACAACAACAACACTTCAGTCTATTATTGGTGAGTGGAGCCAATGCAGTTCAGCGGAACAACCAAATACAGAGACTGAACTTAGCTTTTGGTCTATCTCGATTCTCGACTAATATTGTCTTGTTTTGGGTTAAGTCGGCATATAATGCAGACTTGCTGTACTCCGCCTACTTTATTGATGAGTGTGAGATCACCAAGTAAGCAGGTCACTTACTAGGTTTTTGAGTGATTTTGGATTTGAAAGAGTCCAATGGGTTTATCAATGTTGTGTTCATGTTTAACTCGTTCCAATCTAGTTCGAGGTTCGTGAGCCCGAGGGCGAGGTTCGTACCGGCGTAAGTAAGTCTAGACTAGACAGAAGAAGTAGATCTATACAGTGCATATTAAAAAAAAGTTTACACTTTGAAAATATCCTGTAAAATTACACATTTGTAATATCCTGAAGATTTTTCCACATTTTAACATTGGTACAGATCCATTTAAGCAAATGACGATATAACTGTCGAAAAATATTTCCCCTTGAGTGAGCACCACTTACTTTTGAAAAGTTAGTGAAAAATAATTTGCGCAGAACTTTGAAATCGTTATGCAAATAAAAGTAGACCTTAATCATGAAGAACAAGTGGAATTTAGCTAGTAAAATTGATTTGAAGATATCTTATACCTTTTAAAACTTGTTTCCTTGCCCAAAACAATTCAAAGAGTGCATTGCGCCCCACCCTACTCCCCCACACACAGAGGCCATCGAGATGTTATTTGCTTTACACTGAGCTGTGATTTATATGAAATGGCTTTGGCTTGATTTTCATTTAGTTAATCATTGTCAAGCTTGGAAAAAGTGTGGAGAAACAAGTATTACAGATCTCATTTCCTTACGCTCTAGTACCTCCTCAAGACCTCTTCGTTCATCGTCTACAATGCAGTTAACTCCTGGACCTCGAACCTCTACAAAATATGGTGACCGCGCTTTTTCTTCAATTGCCCCTTCCCTTTGGAATAAGCTACCATCTTACATTCATAATGCCAAGTCTGTGAATCAGTTCAAAACTCTACTAAAAACCTACCTGTTTAATAGATGATTCACAGTTGTGGGTCGGTCAATTGGAGGTGCACACCAGTTTTGATTTTTGATTATTAGTATAGTTGTATTACCTGTTTCATTATCCCCTACCACTTTTTTTTTCTTTCTTTTTTTCTTTAACCCAAGTACAAACCATAAACAGAACACAGTGCGCTTAGAAACACCAGTAGTAAGCGCCTTATAAATGTTATGTATTATTATGTAAGTATTAAATGAAAAATGAAATGTAAACCCACTTTAAATTATAAAAACTTAGTGAAAAAATGCTGGAGATGTCTGATATAAACTTTTATTCAGATTCAGTTATGTCCTCAGATCCAGCTGGCACAAAAAGGGTAAAGATTGTACTTACTAAATGTTAAAATTTCAATTTGGGTGGCAAAATTGTTACAAAATGCTTGAATGTATCTGTTTTATTTCAATGGACTAAAAGTGCAAGGGAGATGTATGAGAAATGTTTTGCAGGGTAAGTTTGATTTTGCCCTATCCCCTTGACACAGCGTGAAAACAAGCATTTCTGCGCAAACAGATTTCTGCGAGCTTTACAAAAATGGACAGTACTCACTCAAGTGTATCATTCTGTCATAACTTTTACTTTCATTGGATAGATGAGACCCAAACCCAAGATTATAAGTGAAAAAATACCCACATGTTGTATATTTTTTAATTCCCAGGGCTTTTTCAAAGTGTAAACTATTTTTTTATACGCACTGTATAGCGACAGCGATTGCATGAATGGCCTGCAGCTGCACGCCTACTCTAGTACACCCATGGGTTCATTTCATCTCACGTGCGAAGGAATATTATATGCATGCGACACATGCAAGTATATCATTGGCTTTTGCCCAAATAAAATATAACACTCAAGTTAGGATTTCACATTGTGCTATGACACTTACCGAACCATTTAGATCCTTTGGTGACTTCTCTTTGAAGTTTGCTTTAAAAAAAATATTTTTTCTTGATCTTCAGTGAAGATTTCACGGAGATGCCCTTCGGACAGGCCAAATCATTTTTTGGCCTAAAGAGGGCGTGCGATTTATATTCATATCAAAGAATCGACAAGGGAAAGACTAGGCACCTAAACTATTTTACACGCAAATCGATGCAAGGCATTACGCGAAGTCCGTGAAGTGTCCAATCTTTTCATTGTATAGACTTTGGTAGACCGTATTATTGACGTTCGTTAAAGCTTGTACTGCTGGTTTCGTTCCAGGTACGTAGATTTTTTCCATTTTTTTAATAAGTCATTGTTTTAAATTATTTGCAAAAAGGTGTTATCATCGCCAATAATAATCTTGAATTATGTTTTTGAAGGTATTTCATTTATTGGTGCCCATAATTAGTCAAGTAATCATAAGAATTGCGCATTCAAAGAATTTAGACAGTTATAAAATTACAGAGGAGCTGAATCAAGGTTGTGAAATTTATTAGCGCCACCAACGACGGGCTTCCTTGTATTTTACGTAGAAGAGACATGCGAAGTCACTTTCCAGGCCGAGGTAAGCGAATTTGCTCTTTTTTGTACAATTTTTATTTCCAAATTAAATTTTTAAATTATGATTGTATTGGCTATTGCTACTTTCGGAAAGAGTCCCGGTGAGTAGCGAGAAGGAGTTTCGGCAAATATTACTTCTGCAATTGCCGACTACTTAGAAATCCAGGGTCAAACGCGGTCCGGTGTACAACTTAAACTAGGTAAGCATAGCATACTAACCTTGTACTAGTGTGAGTGACTCTAGTATAACCTCTTTGAGGCGTTCAAGTGCAGTATCACTTATATAAGAAAAACTGCAAAGTAACTGAAAAACAGCTGAGCAAAAACTAGACCAAAAGCTTCGGTCTCTGTTCTGTTGGTTGTTCAGCTGAACTCCGTTGGCTTCAGTCTTCACTCACCAAATACAGAGACCGAAGTTCTAGCGCGATCTGTACAGGGGACTATAGTATGGCCATATGTTTATGTGTATTATTAAGTTCGGATAAAACAGGACAGTGAAGTTGCGCGACAGCCGAGGTAAGTCACTGTTTTTGTTCCTTTTAACTTGATTTTCCCCGTTTTTTGGCAATTAATGCCAAGAGGGAATATTAATTTGCATTTCGGTCGCGTTAATTTTCAAAACTAAAGTTGGACTCATTGATTAAACTAGGGTGTCTGAAGCCACACTGAAAAGTGTCAGCATAAAACAGGCTAATTTAGGGGAAAATATGGCACATTTTTTCGGGGAAGTTCAGGCTACTAGAAAAATGTGATCTGAATTGATTATTAACTTGTGTTTGGCATGTATGGAAAGAGAAAATTCAGGGGCTTCTTTTGACAGTAAGGACAAGTTTATATGATCATTTTAAATAAGGATTTAGAGATAAATTGCAAACCCTTAATTTTGTGTGTGTTGAAATTGCCATTTCTCCATGCGTTTTCTATGGGAAAATAAAATTTCTGTTTTGCACAATTTTTTTCACTTTGTCGCAATTTTTCATTGTGATCTGGTTTCCAAATCTTTATGAAAATCATACCATCAGATAGAGCATAAAAAATCCTATTGGACTCTTCATGGACAAGTTTTTGGCATTAATAATAAATTTATAACAGCTCTCGGAAGCTAAAAATTTGGATTTGTGTGTGTCCATTTCTTAACTACACAGTCTATGGCAGAGAAATGCTGAAAATTTACCTAATTTCATTCTTCTTTTTTGCAGCCAATAATTGGATTTTTTTCAAAAATGTTACATTTCTGTCAGTCTGAAGGTAATTTCTCTTCAAATTCACAAAGAAAATGTGATATTTTCTTGAAATAAGAAAAATAATTTTTTTCTCCAGACACCCTAATTTAAACACTCCTAGTACCAATGAGGTCCAACATTACATGTATGGACCTCATAGGCGACATCAGTAGTATTTTGTGTCAGAAATCTTTGTGAAGATGATTATTTTTGTATTTTATCAAAACTACAAGCTATCGTACTGTCTAATCATTACATTTCGATCTCACTAATTGAATACATTGTTAGCAATAAAAAAAATTGAAAGAAATGAAGGGGAACTTACATTTTCACGGCTTTTTCCTGATTTTCTGGGCAACTGCTCCTCTCTTCTGACTCGCGATCGAAGCTGATATGAAGATCACGTGATTCGCATTCTCGTCAGCTGATCGGTTGGTTATTCTTTTCGTCAGACGTTAATAATATATATTTTATAATGCTAGCATTCATCGCTAATTTAGGTGAAAGAGATTGAAGTTAAACAGCGCCAGGTCGGAATCATAATTATTTTGGAAGAGTGTATTTATACACTCGATCTCATACCTGACGTAGACGGCGCTATTCAACAAATGCACAATCTTCAATATAAAAATAAAACAGAAAGAATGCCTTGAACACAGGCCAAAATGCCTAACGATTTCTCCGCGGCATTAACAACTATCGTAAAGGGCGCTCCATTTATCAATAAAGATGGACGCTAAGCTGTCTATGGCGACAAAATTTGCCGCAAATATTTACGAAGAATTGTGAGAAATGGTCTGAAAATGCAACAAAAGAACCAGTGAGTACCGATTAAACATTATTAAATTTATAAATAGATTATACATACCTTGTAGATTTAGTTTTTAAGGTGATATTAGTGCTTAGTTCTAAGCTAGGGAGGCCCAAACGCGCGTGAGTGGAGTCCCAGTTTATTAGCACGGGTAAGTATTGGGGTGTCGCCTAGACTCTAGAGTGAATTTAAACTAAAGACAAAAATTGGAGAGCTCCGGCGGGGGGATTTTGCATTGTAAGTCTCCTAATGGTGGCTGCACAATAGCGAGCCGTCTGTGTATGAGGAGAAATTTAAAAAATAAAAACATGTTAAAAAACTCCTCGAAACAGACGGCTGCCAGCTGTCTAAAGCAAAAACATGCTAGTTAAAGACATAAAAAGCAATAGGTGGGACTGTGTCCACTGTTAACACTTTTATAAATCATCTGATATTTCCATTTCCTGTCCGTTATAATACATGACAAAAATGCCGAATATATATTTTCCCATCCCCCCTTTCCTTCTACTAATATGGTGATTACTAATTTCTTACTTGAGAGCTGAATGAAACAACATTCTTCAGTTTAACAGGGGCCATCTCTCTCGATCCGACCGTACTCCTCTGGCTCTGAGATCAAAAATAGCGCGCTGGGACAACGCGCATGCGCTATGCGCATTATATACAGGATCGATCCTGTGCGTTCAATCAATTTTAACTTTTCCATCAGTGTCATAATTTTTAAAACAGGAAATTGCAAAATGTCCTTAAAAACAAAAGAGAACACACAAAATTGTCAAGAAATGAATGAATTTATGGATATAAATGCATAACTAGAAAATTTTTGAACTTAAATGCATTTTTTTATTTTGACTTTGCTGGCTTTCAGCTACGATTGATGGATCAATTTCAACTCTTTGTAAGATGGGGCCAGATCGAGAGATATATATATATCTATATGGATGGGGCCCACAGGGGCCTGTTTAAAAAAAGTTATGTTTAAACATAATGGACCATGGTTTAAAAAATATCAAGCGCAAGTCCTTAATACAGGTGCTTCATTAGCTGAAAATCAAGTTGCGCGAAGATTTTTTGAGTTACGTTTGATCGCAAATCTTTATGCAACAGGACCCAGATCGATCAGCACCCCAAATAAAAAAAGAAAATAAAAAAATCTGGGGGTACTGTGCCATGTGCTGTACGTGCAGACGGTGCAGTAGCATGCGCAGAGGGAGGGGGGAAAACCCGGGACCCTGGGAAATATTTTTTTGCTGGGGGTGCTAAACTATATTTGACAATTAAGCAAAAAAATATAATAAAAAAATGATCGAAGGTCTTTGTGATCTCAGGAAATTTGACAATTAAAAAAATGGTTTTACTACAATATGAATTGGTCGTTTTGGTCCCAGGAAATGGGACAAGCCCCCCCCCCCCCCCCCACAAAAAAAAGGATTTTAACACAAAATGTAAAAACTTTAACACACCTAACAAAATTCGTGGGGGTGCTGCCTATGGAAAATAATACACGCAGTACCCCCTGGGAAAATCTTCCCAGGGCCATGGGGAGGGGGCCACTCAACCCCCCTTAAAATTTTGTTAAAGACCCTTTTTTTTCTTTGCTTTTCAATCTTTTTTTAGATACGAAGTGACGTAAAAAATTCGCGGTGAAGACCTATTTTTGTGGGGGGGGGGGCTAGTCAATTTTTTTTGGGGTAGGAAACGGCCTAATATTGGTGGTGACGACCTTTTTTGGTGGGTTGTAAACATTTCATTCAGATTGAACCCCGGCCCCCTTCAAAAATCCTGCATAGGCTACTGGTGCTGTGCATCCAGGGGAGGGGGGCACAGCCGACCCGTGCCCCCCCCCCCCCTTTGAGAGCCATAATCAAAATTTGTAATGTAAATTTACCAAAGCGTGCCCCCCCCCCCTTGAAAGTGATTTGCTTGTCAAATTTCTCGCGGACGAAATGACCTGCATTTTTAAATGAAAAACTTTTTTCTGTCGGAAAACTGTGCCCCCCGCCTTTGGAAAATTCTGGATCCGCCCCTGACCATAAGTCGCACCCTGGGTGTTTCATAAAAAAATATTGTAAGATCTATACGAATGACTTTACGCACGACTGGTGATCCTTTCATGTCCTATGTGATATCCCTATGTAGAGTTATGACCTATATGATGCAGTACTGTAAAGTCGTTCGTAACTTTACGAACAGCTTTATGAAACACCCAATAGGCTGATATATTAGACATATGAGCAAAGTCACCTTCATTTTGGAGGTATATGAAAATCTGTTTTTTTGTCATTTTTTTTCTGACCAGAATCACGTACCCTGCCCCCTTTATTTTGGAGTGTAAAAACTTTTTTGTTTTTTTGGGGGGTGGCATTTTTACTTGAAAACATCAGTACCCCCTAAATTGATTTTTTTGTGCCCGAAAATAATCCCGTGAGTATTGATATCTTTTAGTGGGGGCAGGGCTTGTCAATATAACCTTCCTGCAAAGTATATGGACAAGTCCACCCCAACAAAAAGTTCATTTGAATAAAAGAAGAAAAATCCTATAAGAATAACACTGAAAATTTCATCAAAATCGGATGAAAAATAAAAAAGTTGTGATTTTGTAAAGTTTCGCTTAATTTCACAAAACAGTTATACATCCTGGTCGGTATGCAAATGAGGGGATTGATGACATCACCCACGCACTATTTCTTTTTGAAATATTTTGATTTTGTCCTCATTTATGTATCACCCACGCACTATATTTATTTTTGTATTTCATTATGAAATATCTTGATTTTGTCCTCATTATGTTGTGAAACTAAAATAATTATTTAGTGGGGTCTACACAATACAAGCACTGCTTTTTAGTGGATCCCTCCATTTTCTCAGAATTTTATTTTAAAATGGTTATGATATTTTGCTTATATATAATACTCTGTTTTGTTTTGCTTTTACTAAAAGATAAATATCATATACTGTACATGCCTGAATTTATTTTGTCTGTATAAGTTCACTGTAACTATTTTGACCCCATTACTTTGTTCTGTTGAAAATGAAATAAAATAAATTGAATTGAATTAAATAAAAATTATTGCTCCCTGAATTTGTGGAATTACCATTGTTTAAACATTTTGTGGTTTAGTCAAGTTTAGTCAAGTTGGTCATTATTGTCAAATCTGTAAAAAAAAAATGAATTATTGTATAATTGAAACAATAAAAAACACCAATAGTGAGTGATGGACACCATCGACTCTCTCATTTGCATATTACCAGGGGCGGTGGAACGTAGTTTCGTTTGGGGGAGCCAAAAAAGGGCATGTCGAAGTAGGCATTTTGCAAATTAAGGCATTTTTTTCACCGTGAGATGCGTTAAGTATAGTTGTGTGTTTTGTAATAATTAAAGCCATTTTAAAGTGATTTGAAATTGATTAAATATATATTTGGGATTTTGCCGCGAGCGAGCGGTTGGGAAAAGTTTTCAAATCTGAAGTTGTGAAACTCGCTTTTTGACCAATTATCGCGCAAATTACTGTTAAAAGAACATCTTTGCGAGATGTTTCGAGCGCGAATCGCGAGCTCAAACTTTTGGACACTTGAGACCTAAAAATCAAACATTCCGAAAAGTATTTGTTATCATGATTGCTAATGCAAATTTGTGATATTCTAACCTGAAAATTTGACATTCTAAGCACTTTTTGTAACCAATTACAGAATGAGTACCTTACTAAACATTAGTTGATCTGTTGATGTGAGCGTGAAGCGCGAGCTAAATTTTTTTTGATATTCTAACCTGAAAACTAGAGACATTCTGATCACTTTTTGTAACCAAGAACATGAGTACCTTACTACATGTATATACAATGTGCCAGCGCGAAGCGTGTCTAGCCAAAAATGTTGTTTTATTTTGAAAAAGGGCACATATCATTAAAAAAGGGGTATTTTCCATTTTATAAAAGGGCATTTTTTCTTACTGGGCGGATTTTTTTTTTTTTTTTTTTTTTTTTTTTTTTTGGGGGGGGGGGCAATAAAGTGCAATAAAGTGCCCCCTCCCCCAGTTCCGCCGCCTCTGCCATATCAATGAGTTGTGAATACCACTGTTTTGTGAAAAATAAGCGAAAATTCAAAATGGAATAATTTTCTTATTTTATATCCGACTGAAATTTTAAGTGTTATGATTGTTGGATTTTTCTCTATTGATTCAAGTTTTATCTTGAGATTCTGTAAGATAAAATTTTGTGATTTTTTAAACCTTAAATGTATTATGTTTTACTTAAAAAAGGGAAACTTATTTTGAAAAAAGGGCACTTTCCATTTTGAAAAGGGGCATTTTTTCCTACTGGGAATTTTTTTTTTGGGGGGGGGGGGCAAATGCCTCCCCTGCCCCCCGGTTCCGCCGCCAGTACCATATCACTGAGATACATGTATCTGTTTTATGAAAAATAAGCGAAAATTAAAAAAATGGAATAACTTTCTTATTTTATATCCGATTTTGATGAAATGTTCAGTGTTATGCTTGTTAGGTTTTTCTTTATTGATTCAAGTTTTATCTTGTGATTCTGTAGGATAAAATGTTGTGATTTTCTAACATTAAATGTATTATGTTTTCCTTCAAAAAAGCCCAGAAGGAAAAACCAGTAAGACCAGTAATTACTGGTTTCCAGTAGATTTTTTACTGGTTTCCAGTATTTTTTATTACTGGGCCAGTTGATTTTTAACTAGACCAGTAAAAATCAACTGGAGACCAGTTCCAACGATTGTATTCAAATTGAAGCAGAGTAGTAATACCAGTTGAATTGTTTTTCATCAAACTGGTGTTACTGGTCCAATAAATGGTTTCCAGTAGATTTTTACTGGTTTCCAGTAGATTTTTACTGGGCCAGTTGATTTTTAAATGGACCAATAAAAATCAACTGGAGACCAGTTCCAACAAATTGTATTTCCAGTTAAAGCAAAGTGCTAATACCAGTTAATTTTTTTTCAACAAACTGGTGTAACTGGTCCAATAAAAATAATGATTCATTCAGTGACGAATTGTGGAAAATGAATCTTGCAATTCAGAAAAAGTTGTTATCGTTATCATTTATCATTATCATCATCATCATTCTTCTTGTTATTATTATGTTTATTATTATCATCATTATTATTATCATTAATATGATGATGATTATATGATCATTGTTGTTATCATTCTTATCAATGTTATCATTATTGTTATTGTATTATTATTATTATTATTATTATCATCATCATTAGTATTAATATTGTAATAATTATTTCCTTTAATTATCAAGATCAAATATAATATTCCTCTGATATAGTCAACTGGTCAAAAGTAATTCCATTTATTGTTTGAAATTGAATTTCCAACTGGTCAAGACCAGTAATACCAGTAATTATGATGATGCTGATCACGTGGTTTACCTCATTTGCATATTTCCTATTTTTTAAAGAAAAATCAGGATTTAGAAAAGAATATCATTGCAATGGCACTCATTGTTGTTAAAAAACTTTCCAAATAATCGTGTGAACTATTTCACAATGAAAATGTGTAATTTCACATAACACATTAAAAATTACAGCAGAAAGATTAATTTACTAACCATCTTTTTCACCACATTTCACTGACCATGGTATATAATAAACTAAATGCATGTAGTAAATTGTTGCAGTAAGACCGGTTAAAGGACCAGTTGGACCAGTCATACCAGTAGGAAATACCAGTAACACCAGTATTACCAGCTTAAGTTGGATACCAGTTTGAAGACCAGTGAGACCAGTAAACTCCAGAAAACAAGACCAGTATATAATATTCCAGTTACAATTCAAGACCAGTATAAAATTCCAGTTACAATTCAAGACCATTTTAATTTCTAACTGGACCAGTATGACCAGTTAGACCAGTAAACCAATGTTCCTATTTCCAGAGTTACCAGTTAAAATTATACTGGTCTAACTGGTCCAGTGGAACTGGTTTTTCCTTCTGGGAGGTATTATATTTTGATAAAAGGGTACAGGGCAAAGTGGACATTTGATTTACCGATTGAAAATAATTCCTAATGTGCGGACATTTGGATTCTCTATGGACATACAGAAATGTATATACAGAATTAAAGAATTGTTTATTAAGGAAGTACTGATATTATTTATTCTTGTTGTTTATTCTAAAATAAAGTGACTGATAAAAGAAAGGGGATAGTGCATAGAAATCATAGAGATGTATGACTAGTTTGTACTGTAGCTATGGGATACTGTAGTATGACATTAGTAGTCTACCGCCATCTCCTGTTCATCCTGTTCAGTTCTTGGCGCCTATTATGACGTCGTATCACGTGTCAATTAATTATGCAAATTAGCGTCATTCCGACATTTACCTCGCCTGTGTTATCTCACTCATATCACCATGTCGGCAGATTCTCGTAAGAAATATCACTTACTCTATCCACCCACCTTTTTCAAAGCGTGATAAATAATTTTGCTCGTTTTTGCTGAATTTAATGAAATATCTTTTGTCACCTTGTGTATTTTCATATGTTGTAATTTGGAAGGCGAAGTTTTATATTTTTTACGGCGTGTGTCGTGGCCGCGCGTGGTTTCTTGCGTTGTACGATTTGCTGTACCGGTACTGTATGCTCGAGCCGCGAGGTCTACTCTGCGCATGTTAGCTGCATTGACTTTGTGTGTGATTGCTTTCCATGTGTGGCGAGTGCCCATGCTGAATATTGGTGTGTGATCATGTGTGAGTTTGTGCATGCCCTGAATCTAATGTTTGATTTGTTGGAAAAAAATCCTGTACAGTACAATGATGAACTTTTAAAGATTAAATTCATGACATTGGAAGCGATTGGGAGGGGTACGGTAGGGGTACCAGTATTTATCTGAAAATAAAAAGGATTAAAAAAAAATTTTTAATGAAAAATGAATTAAAATTTTGAACAATTGTTGTGATGAAGTTTTAACTTATAATGTTGTTGATGATTTCTTAGAGATTTTTAGCAATAAGTTTTCTTGGTGTTGCCTGTTGGCAATAGTTTATATAAACAACGTTAAATATCCTAATTGTGGATGCGTACTGTACATTGCTGAATCTGGAACCTAACCATGCGTTAACGTTAAAGAATAAAGAACAAGTCCACCCCAACAAAAAGTTGATTTAAATATTTATAAAGAGAAAAATCCAACAAGCATAACACTGAAAAATTTCAATTGTCAATTCGTCTACTGCCAACTCGTCCACTCACCACATGGTCTATCATTTAGTCTAATGCCATTCTAACATTTTGTCTAAAGTACCATTTGGTCCAATAGCCAATCACTTTGTCTAATCACCATTTCGTCTATGACCATTTCGTCTCTTTACCAGTTGGTCTAATATCCGTTTCATTTTCATTCATTTTGCACAATTTAACACTCAGTCCAACTAGACCAAATGGTATGGACTAAATGGCTATTGGACCAACTGGTTATTAGATGGAATGGCATTAGACCAAATAAAAGTAGACCATATGGTGAGTGAATGAACTGATGGTTGACCAAATGATACATGTAGTAGATGAGTTGGTATTAATTGAATGAATTTGCATTAGACGAATTGGAAATCTACATGTATATGGGTCAATCCATATCAAATCAACCAATGCTTGTCACCCGACCCCCTCCGATTTTCTTAGAACTCGCACCAAATGTGCCCCCAAATAAATATTTTGTCCCAAGGTCAAATGGTTGCTAAGTTACGGCCTCCCTTAGCAACCAATGCGTGGCCAAACAATCAAGTTTGAATAAAATTAGCTATTTTTGATTGACTGCTGGAGCCAAGTTTGATGAAGCAGTGTTCTAATTTTATGTAAATTTTAAGAACTTTATAGTCTTAACACACACAATATATTATGACGTGGATCTGACCAGCCGTTATTGTGCACGAGGTCGCCGAAAATGGTGTTAAGTGTCCAAAGTCAATGTTTTTGGGTGCCTGTTTGGAGGCTCATAACTTCCAAATTCAACTAGCTTAGAACCCAATATTATGCATATTTGAAGACTAAGACTTGCTCAACAGACCTACAAAAAATTGGCCCTACCATGCACGTCAATTTCTTGAAGGGCGCCCTCAAAGTTGGATTTTTTCTAAAAGTTGCCAAGTTCAAGGTCACGAATCACCCCTCGTCCCATCGAGGTGCGACCCCATTTTCTGTATACTGATAGACATTTACCTATATTTTCATGGGATACTTAACATTTTTTGTGACCGAAATGTTTAATAGCTGGTTTACGCATTCGAAAACGGTCGTAAACGCCCAAATATCGATGTAAAACGACACGTACAAGTTTTCATTACGTTTCAAATAGGGATAAATCAAAAATGAAAAGCGAGCAATCACTGGTATTGTCTGTAATGGTAGTCTGTAATTAGTACTAAAAGGATATGCATCACAATTCTTATTGGCAATGACCTTGAAAAAAATAGCTGAAAATCATAAACAATAAATCGGGTCAATTTTCCGTAATGATAGGGCGTTAAAATGTGTTTACACCCACTTTCACTTGTGTGTCATTTCAATACTGATTGTGACTTTAAGCTGATAATTGCAAATCATGTTCCTTGTTCAATTTTAAGCTACAAATAATACATAAAGTCATATTTGTATTTTGACTTTGACATTGATATGAAAATAGCTGTAAATGGCTTAAAATTTGGCATATTCACATTTTAAGGAATTTACTGCTATATTTAGATCAGTGTCAAATTGTATGAAAATTGGTTGATTTGACGTGGATTGACCCATAAGAAAGTTATGACATTCTTAAGTTTTGCTTAAAGGTCAAGTCCACCCGCAAAATTGCTATTTGAATAGATAGAGAAAAATCAAGCATAACAATGAAAATTTCATCAAAATCCGATGTAAAATAAGAAAGTTATGGCATATTAAAGTTTCACTAATTTTTCACAAAACAGTGATGTGCACAACTCGGTGACATGCAAATGAGTCAGCCGATGATATTCATCTTCAGTGCTGTGCTTTTGGATTTTTCTCTTTTTATTCAAATCAATTTTTTGTTGGGGTGGACCTGTCCTTTAATTTCACGAAACAGTTGTATACACATACTGGTGTGTAAAATGAGAGGACTGATAATAAGAAATACATGAGATTTGTATAGCACACTTTCCATCTTGATTAGATGCTCAAGGGGCTTCAGAGCAGAAAAAAAAAACTTTACATATAATACATGCATGTCTGAACAATAACTCAATATCTGTAAAAAACACTCTTATACAGGTATGTTTTCAGGTTGCCCTGATGTGACATCACCAACTCTCTTGTATTTTATCATATGAAATATTCTAATTTTCTGCTCATGGTAATATGAATGATGCCTCTCATGAATATGTAGAATTACCATTGTTAAACATATTTTGGTCAAGTTGTTCCTCATTGTCAAATTAAAAAAAATTGAAATATTGAATAATTCAAACAATAAAAACAAAAGAAATAGTGAGTGAGGGACATCATCAACTCTCTCATTTGCATGTCACGAGTTCTGCATATGGGTCATTCCATCTGGATTCACCCAGTGGTTGCACCCGACCGTCTCAGAATTCGTTGTTATTTGGTACACATAAAATTCACCATGGCCCACGCACAAAACAAAAAAAATAAGTCCAATTGGTCCGTTGGTTCTCGCGCTACGGCCCGCCCTTTTCTCCTTGTTTTGACAAAAATGGGCGTGACCTTCAACTTTCAATGGCCACTGCGTCGTAATGTGTTGACCAATTTTCATGAAACTGGTACCATTTATTAGGAAATTCAGAGAGGAATCCAAAACATGCATCAAATAATGTATTGGAGCGATTTATAAGGTCGTGACCTTTGACCTTTACTTTGACCTTGAATTTGACCCCCGGACAAATAATTTTTTAACTTGATTTTCGTGTATGTTAATTATTTGTGTGATATTGACAAAATATGTTAAAACCAATGATATTTTATTCCTTCACCTTTAAAAACTCTTCCAAAGATACCATGAAATTTCACTCTAGTCCTACATACTGATATTCATGTTAGTAAAGTGTTTACCAGTTACATGATTTCTTCCAATCTTAAGTTACAGTACGTATGCACAAAAGAAATTAAGCTCATCAGTTCACAAATGAAACATTAAACATTTATGCTCATGAATAGGTATATGTTTAGGCATTTTGATGTTTAGCAATATATATCATATATATATATATATATATATATATATATATATATATATATATATATATATGATATATATTGCTGAACATCAAAATGCCTAAACATATCATATATATATATATATATATATATATATATATATGATATATATTGCTGAACATCAAAATGCCTAAACAGATAGCTATTCATGAGCATAAATGTTTAATGCTTCATTTGTGAACTGATGAGCTTAATTTCTTTTCATGTGCATACGTACTGTAACTTAAGATTGGAAGAATCATGTAACTGGTAAACACTTTACTAACATGAATATCAGTATGTAGGACTAGAGTGAAATTTCATGGTATCTTTGGAAGAGTTTTAAAAGGTGAAGAAATAAAATATCATCATTGATTTTAACATATTTTGTCAATATCATACTAATAATTAACATACACGAAAATCAAGTTAAAAAATTATTTGTCCGGGGGTCAAACTCAAGGTCAAAGTAAAGGTCAAAGGTCACGACCTTATAAATCGCTCCAATACATTATTTGATGCATGTTTTGGATTCCTCTCTGAATTTCCTAATAAATGGTACCGGTTTCATGAAAATTGGTCAACACATTACGACGCAGTGGCCATTGAAAGTTGAAGGTCACGCCCATTTTTGTCAAAACAAGGAGAAAAGGGCGGGCCGTAGTGCGAGAACCGACGGATCAATTGGACTTATTTTTTTTGTTTTGTGCGTGGGCCATGGTGAATTTTATGTGTACCAATTTACAACGAATTCCGAGAGGGTCGGGTGCAAAATTGCACATTCACTGGGTGAATTGGCATGGAATGACCCATGTATGAAAACAAGCGAAACTTTAAAATGTCAACTTATTTTACATCTGATTTTGATGAAATTTTCAATGTTATGCTTGTTGGATTTTTCTCTTATTCTTCTCTCTTCACTGCTATGTCCGCTCTAAAGGAGCCTCTTTTATACCCCTTTCATAAACCCATCCTCCAATTAGCCGCCTAAGAGTAATGCGGATAATTCAATGAAAATTGCGTTCACAAACTCCGAAAATAATCCGCACTATTTTTATGAGCGCCCGTCCTGAAAAAGGCGGATTATCGTCATGACAACTGCACACGCCCCCTCCGATGTGGTTGTGTTGGAAAAGAGTGACCTTGTGACCGCACCATGGCAATTATCCGCATTATTTGGAAATGCGTTCATAAACTCAAAATCTGGTCCCGATGCCGCTATTATGCGGATAATTGCAGCATCAAAATAATGCGGATAACTCTGGTCCTCCTCCGATTTTACGACCAAATTATGCTGCTATTAGCCGCATAATTGGGTTTATGAAAGGGGTATTACTGGGGCTCAGGGGGGGGGGGGGTTGAAGTCTGGTATGGCACATTTTACCTGAAGGCCACTGACAGTTCCAACTTCGAGTGTGCAAAAATAATACATTGACTTGCATTCTCTTGATCTAACTTTAGTGGTTGGTTGCTTTTTTTTTGGGGGGGGGTTATCAATTTCCTCTGTTAAAGCTTTTCATTGTATATCTTGGCACAAAACTAATTTAGATTCTTTGATTTTTTTATAATAGGCTGTACGTACATGTAGGCTATACTTTTAACTTTCCACCAGTAGAGTGTCTTGTACCTTGTAGTTGTTTTTCCTTAAAGTCCTTCGCCAGGAAGTGTTACTCGGGGCTGACGAGAGTGGTGGTGTTATTAATGGTTTTGGGTTTTGGGAGGGCCTTTGTATTTGATTTTGAAGGTTTCAGAGCTTTTTGAAGTGACAATTTCTTGAGTGAGATAGTTCCAACGGGTGATGGTTTCGGGCAAGAAGTAGTTCGCTAATTGTGTTGTTGATATGAAGGTACATGTAGTTTACCTTAAATCGTTCATCGTGAGGGAATCTCAATCGTGTTTCCTTCTTAGAGGCATATTTTTGTAGATCGAGATGGAGTTCTCAAAGTTAGCATTTGTATTGCTCCTTGAAATGAAAATAAGTACATTATATTGTGACAATAAAGTATCTTTTTTTGTTTTCTTTGCAGAATATGCTGGTTATGGCGCCACCCAACAGTCGTAAGTATCTGATTGGGAGGAAATAATGTTAAAGATTTTTTTCTGATGTAGCTTTTTTGGAGGGGGGGTATGGCATTATGCCAATTATGGAAATACATGTATGTGCAGTACAAGTACTTATATAATACTTTTTATACACTCTGACTTCAACTTCATGGTATGAATATTGACTATTAACATTTCTTTAAAGTATTGCTTAGGTACATACTTTGAAAAAATAATTTGAATATTCCCGATGATGAGATGCCTCAACATATGCTGGAATTACCGTATGACTTCTGATTCCACCATGGCTCCTGAGGGAAAACATGTTATTCTTTTCAAATTCATTTACCTGCATAGCAGAGTGAGACTATAGGCGCCGCTTTTCCGACGGCGACGGCGGCGGCGGCGTCAACACCAAATCTTAACCTGAGGTTAAGTTTTTGAAATGACAGCATAACTTAGAAAGTATATGGACCTAGTTCATGAAACTTGGCCATAAGGTTAATCAAGTATTACTGAACATCCTGCCTGAGTTTCATGTCACATGACCAAGGTCAAATGTCATTTAGGGTCAATGAACTTAGACCATGTTGGGGGAATCAACATCAAAATCTTAACCTAAGGTTAAGTTTTTGAAATGTCATCATAACTTAGAAAATATATGGACCTAGTTCATGAAACTTATACATAAGGTTAATCAAGTATCACTGAACATCCTGCATGAGTTTCACGTCACATGACCAAGGTCAAAGGTCATTTAGGGTCAATGAACTTTGGCCGAATTGGGGGTATCTGTTGAATTACCATCATAACTTTGAAAGTTTATGGATCTGATTCATGGAACTTGGACATAATAGTAATCAAGTATTACTGAACATCCTGTGCAAGTTTCAGGTCACATGATCAAGGTCAAAGGTCATTTAGGGTCAATGAACTTTGGCCAAATTGGGGTATTTGTTGAATTACAGCCATAAATTTGAAAGTGTGTTGGTCTAGTTCATAAAACTTGGACATAATAGTAATCAAGTATCACTGAACATCCTGTGCGAGTTTCAGGTCACATGATCAAGGTCAAAGGTCATGTAAGGTCAAAGAACTTTGGCCACGTTGGGGGTATTTGTTGAATTGCCATCATATCTCTATAAGTGTATTGGTCTAGTTCATAAAACGTGGAAATAAGAGTAACCAAGTATCACTGAACATCTTGTGCGAGTTATAGTAGTTTTCAAAATCAGCACTGCTGCTATATTGAATCGCGTGATGCAGGTGAGACGGCCAGAGGCATTCCACTTGTTGATCTTATCACTACAGTGCAACTGGAAGTTGGGTTTTTGAAATTGGAAAACAATTTTTTTTATGGGGTTTTAATGCATTGTAACTGACTCTAACCCCAATTATCTTGACTGAATTCATTTTTCAGGTATGGGTATGGAGCCACTACTGGATATCAGCAGCAAGCAGCTCAACCTGCAGCTACCAGTGGTTACCAACAACCAGGACAGTATGCAGCGGTAAGCAACTTTATACCTTCAACAAAGCTTGGCCATTGATCTTGCAGTCAATTTTCATTTATTGAATTGTATAATTTATGGAAGCAATAGGAAAATTGTCTCTGTGTGAATTGGACCCTGTATAGTTTTCACAATTCATTGAAACCTGATAAATGACTGCTTAGGACGCTGAGAAACAGTACTCTCTTTGGTACAATGGTATTTATGCATTAGGGAAAAGTAGAAGTTTAAAGTACTGTTTGCTGAATCAAATGGGTCTTCAGTTATTAAGTCATTGGTCTGTGGTTTAGGCATATGGTTAGATACCTATTTTGCAAAGATTACTATTCTACAAAGACTGGAAATTGACAATTCATTTGGGTGGAGGAGACTATAGACTCCAAAGTCACTGAGAAGTACAAGTCTCTACATTCAGACCCTGCATTGTGCTGTATGCTATTAAAGCCATGTTTATCATGGGTTTTGTATTTAAACTATGAAGGACCAGAATGCTCACACCTGAAATGCCACTACTGTGTTGGTACTTCTTGTCTTTTACTGGGTCAGAGTTAAGTCCATCCTGGTACCATCCAATACAAGTGGTAGTTGACTGATAGATTATTTAGCAGTTGTGAATTTGTGAATATGAGTTATTTTCCAGGCCCTTTTTCAAATCTAACTGGCTCGTCTGATTTTAAGAGGGGTCAAGTTTTGTCTTCCATACTCCTTCCCTTTTCCTCTAAAATTAATGGTACCATGCTATAGTACAGCTGGTTCAAGCTTATTAAGTATTAACACCACTCCCTCTATTGTTCTATTTGCAGCAGGGATATGGTCAAGCAGCAGCCCCTGCACCAGCAGCTGTAGCGGCAGCAGCACCCCAGGCCTCCACTGGGTATGATTATTCTCAGCAACCTCAAGCCCAAGGTCAACAAGCATACTCCTCCACCACATACGCTACTCAGCCAGCGGCACAGCAGCAACCACAACAGTCATATTCTACTGGTACGTAATAAAGAAAAAGAAAGGAGATTTCTTTAAGAAGTGTCTTTAAGTGAAGGATGTTGTTCAATCCTAATGCCAAATTTGAGACAATCCTGATGCTTAACTTGATGTAAAGTGCCCCAATACTTTATGTTGACAGTTGATATTTTGATATTATGTCAGTTTTGCTATTTCATCCATGTAGATTTAGAGTTGTTCAGCTTATTTAATATTTTGCAGATCAGGCTAAAAGCCTGCTCCAGATTAGTATATCAATGACTGATCTGGCGTTCCCGCTGCAGAAATTAAATTCATGTACCGCTATCTTGTCATCTAGACACTTGTGGATGACATGACGAAGTATATGTACAATACCTTTATATCAATTCATTGAAGCTTTTATGCACCTTTAGATGAAGTTTTGTTGTTGAATGGCAACTACTTGAATTTTCTAATCTATTTTCTTGTAATAAAATTTTGCTACATGATTACACAATTTAAAGGCATTGTGCATACAGCACTTCCTCCCCCTTGCTGACCATCAGAGTGGAGAGTGGATCCAGGATGTCTTTCCTGTCAACCAGCTCTCGTGTGATGTACCCTTGTTTGACATAGTTTCTCCTCTCAAGCCGTCTTCCTCCTTACACCATAGGCATTAAGAACAATATGTAATTTTTCTGCAGTCAGTAGAGGCGTATAAAGACATGCATGATTCGTGGATGTGGATGCCATTCTTGTTCACTCGTTCTAAAATTCCCTATATCTTTTCTGTCTTAGGCTTCAGTCAACAGAGCACTGCCAGCACAGGATATGCCCAGCCCCAAGCAGCCCAAGCAGCACAGCCAGCCTACAGCCAGCCGGCTGCTGGCCAGTCAAGCTACAGCCAACCCCCAGCCCAGCCGCAGACCCAGGGCTACCAACAGCAGAGCCAGCCAGGAGGTGGTGGTTACAGCCAAGGTCAGTCTGGTGGTGGTAGTGGTGGTGGATATCAAAGTGGTGGTGGTGGTGGTGGTGGTGGACAGTATGGTCAAGATCAGCCACAAGGTGAGGATAATGGCAAAGCCCTTCCAGAGATGCCAACTCTTCCCCTTTTGCAATATTATGTTTTACCCAAACTATAAATTGCAGGTTTCATCATAAATGACCATTTTCTCCTAAAAAATAATAAAATGGAAATATTAAGGAATAATATCCCTGATTTGCATTAAAATTTACGATATTTTATTATGGAAATTACATCGCTCTGTACAGAAGTGTGTTCAAAGTAATTACCCGTGTCATTTTAAATCCTCAATCCTATTTCAGGAAGATGGATTTTTGGCATCTCTACTCTAAGGCCTCCATCATTCTCTCATTCGTGGTTGTCATTATCATACAGCAACATATTCGAAAGATGTGTCATACAGTCAAACTCGCTTATCGTTCGAAATTTTATCTGCTGAAATTGCCCGAGTGTTGCATATTATGAAAAGCTGCATGGCGAAAAAAAAAGACCCCCCCCCAAAAAAAAAAGGAAAAAAGAAAAGTGGAGCAGGGAACCAAACATCGGCTAAATAGGGATTTTAGGAATAATACTTTTGACTTGGGAGAATAAACTGACTTGAAGGTGATTCTGTAAGCTTGACTGTATTTAACACAAATTAGTATGAGGATATTGGTGACTTGAGGGGATTCTAATCATAATTCTTCCTTGGTAGAGTAATTGTAGATAAAGAGACCAGCATATCTTCCTTTTCTACTAATCTTTGCCCATTTTTGATTTCTGCAGGGTTTATGCTCTTTCATTTTTCCTTGACCTTTTACCATTCAAATTGTTACATTTTTGGAGTGTCATTCTAATATCAATACAATGTTTGGACCCAAAGTTTTTAGTTTATGTTTGTGATTACACTGGGCTAAAACAATATTGTTCTGCATTAAATTGAGCCATATTTAGAGATGCAAAAATATTTTTGTAGGATTTTGATATAAAAAATGCATGCACAATTTATAGATAAAATACACCCCCCCCAAAAAAAAAAAAAAAAATTGTCTACTGGATGATACTTAATTTTTTTCTCAAAATTTTGAAGGGGCTGGCATCCCTGCAAAATGGAATATAACTAATACCTGCTTCTGAAAAATATGACCCTTTTCAATCAAAATATGTTTCTCTCTTGCTTGCAGATTTCTTTTTTCTTCTATGCATAATAGTTGGCCCTCCAATCTCTAACATACAATTTCCCTTTGACTAACACCATACCACTTTGTACTGTAGCATCCACTTCAGATGCTGAAAACTCATCCAGTGCATCCAGGTTCTTCACAAGAGTAGAAATGGAGCTCTAATATGACTTCATAAGCTTCGCCTTGGCGACATACTTCAATGAATCTGTACCCAGCAAATTTCTGTGTTGATATTTAACTTCATTTAAATTCCATTCATTCTTCCATCTCTAATGCTCTTAATTTCCTGTGGTGGTTGATAGAAGCTGTAAACCCCATATATACGAGATATGTAATTGGTATTTATATCGATGTTTACATTCTCAGGTGGTTATCAACAACAGAGTTCGGGAGGCTACAGCCAACCACAAGTCCAGCAGTCAGGTTTGTTACCACACGCCCTTGCGGTATAATCGAATCCATCACACGATCACGTTTGACTCTTCAAACTATCTTAACTCTAAACTGTTCATTTGTAGTAGCTGTAAGTTGCATGCATGCAAAACGGGTAATATCCATGTTTATCCCTGTTCACACTTTCAGGTGGTTACCAGCAGCAGCAGCAGCAGAACACTGGAGGGTACAGCCAACCGCAAGGCCAGCAGTCAGGTTTGTTCACACATGCCCATCTTGCTACAATCCAGTGCTTAATTTGATCATTTTGCTTTTCAGTAACTGTTTTATACTACCAGGCATGTTCACATTTGCAGATTCCATTGGAGAACGGAGTATGCATCATGTGGCGATGATCATGTCGAAGGATGCATTGAACATGCCATTGCTTATTGATGTTGTGATGGACGAGTATACCTTGTTGAATATAACATTTGTTTATGGGTTACTATGTGTAAACAGGTGTTGAGTATTTTGATTATGTTGTGGAAGAGACAAATGAAAAGATTTAAATCACTTAATCCAAAATCTTTGTGACAATAATTGTGTGCATCAAAGGAAATGATATAGAATACGCTTTTCTTAGAAAAATTAAATAAAAAAAGCATCTTGATTTGCTTTGAAAGTTGGACATTCATTAGAATGAATGAATTTGATTTTCTTAATTCACAGTTTAACAATAAAAATCTTTAGATTATTAGCCCCAGCCTTAATAATGATACAATATATTTATGGGAAAATTTTTTATTTACAACAAGTGCATAAAAACAGACAAAATAACATGAGTCATTTCTTTTGATAGGTTAATATTATCATTCGGAATGGTATCTTGTTATGTTGCAGGTGGTGGTGGTAGTGGTGGTGGCTACCAACAAGGTGGTGGATATCAACAAGGCGGTGAGTTGCACAACAATTTTTGGTCATCCATATTGAGCCTTTGTCTCTTGACTTGGCCTAATGGCTTCCAAAGCACACTGCTGAATTGCAGTCACATGATGTACATGTAGGAAGACTGTTAGATGGCCTTATAGATAACCTTCCTGTTGAATGTCTTTTGGTATAATTTTCAAGTTTACATACGAATGTTTTGCTGAGCTCTTGTGCTATCTGGAAAGACCCCATAAACTAAGATAATTTGATGCATGCTCAATAGTATTATCATAAGACATAAATAAAGTGGAGATAGAATCTGCAGGTATTGTGGTAACAAGTTTTATATACGGTCATGTTTGTTGAATTTTAAGGGGATGAAAGAAGCGAAGAGATCATTAGAATGGTTAAAATTACATGGTTTGTTTTCTCTGTATTTAGTCGTAGCTTTACAAGTAGAGTAGATAAAGATTTGCAAGTATTATAGATGAAAGTAGGCAAGTATTCAGCCTTGGTGAGAGCTTGTGGTTTGGTGTTTTTATAGGGTTCAACCAGCGACCTGGAGGGCCTGGGCCACAAGGTGGTGGTGGTGGGGGCGGATACAGACCCCCTCCTCAGGGTAAGTCTACATCATCGGGCGCAATCTATTCCTGAAAGATGTTAGGGTTAGTTAAATGTACATAATCTGGATAAGAAGATTAGTACGGTTTTGTAGGATGTTCTTCAAATAAACATATGGTAAGATAGTTTGTTAAAAGCCACATGCATGCATTTAATATTATCAATTAAATTACATGTCCTCTTAATGTCATAAAATTGGATTGCAATGATAACGTTGGCAACAGAAATGGAGAGATTCAAGAATTTTTTTTCTAACAAATAATTTGGTAGTCACTTGGACAAAAACCCACAGTGCTTTCAAACACATGGCACACGGGACATTATTCCTGGACAACCAAATTATATAAGGTAGGTTGGGTTTTGCATTAGTAATTGTTTGACTCCGTGAATTTTGATTTCTAGGTGGGCCAAGTGGTGGCGGAGGTGGATATAACCGAGGTCGGGATGATGGCGGCCGTGGAAGCGGTGGTTATGGAGGACGTGGCGGTCGTGATGGTGGATTTGGGTGAGTAACTATCCGAGTAGGATTTTGAAAGTTTGCATGTGTTGTGAAGGTCCTGGGCCCCTTTGCATAAAAGTTACTATTATGGTAACTTTGCCATCCAATGGTAATTTGCATGGAATCCTAGATTTTGATTGGCTGTTGATCAGCATTACCATGGTAGTTGCCATCGGATGGCAAAGTTACCATAATAGTAACTTTTATGCAACAGGCTCCTGGAAAGGTACAGTGGCTCAGGATTGTATCTTGGAAGACTTACAAAACAAAATAGAGAATAGGTGCATTTTCCAAATGCCAGGATGCCGCTTTTCAGGTAAAAGTATTTTCTAGTCCATAGATATGTCTGCATGTGAAAAAGCCCTTATCAGTTACAGTGTGATTAAGGTGTTTTTATCTCATTTCATTCTTTGTGGGTTTCATATGTTTTTATTGAGTCGTCATGACACGAAATCATAATTAAATATCTTGAATAAAAAAAACAATAATGCACAAAAAAAAGAAGGGTGAATATCATTAATCAAAGAACTAGTGTTACACTAGCAAATAAGACTGGTACATTGATTCATGTGTGTGCGTGGTTTAATCTACAACAGTTCTAGAAATAATTTGGGTGTTAATACAAATTGAACCTTATGAGACAGGCCTGTCCTGTTCCTATTCTCATTGGTACAGGGTCAGTGTTAATACATGTCCTATGCTACAAGTAATATTTTCAGTATACAGCTTGTTCTGATTGGTTTGTCTAACAACATTACAATGGTTTCTCGTTTCAGGTTTCGCCATAGTTTTGAAAATGTAGTTTTAAGTATATGTTAAACATAATAAGGAGCTACTCTATTATCATTTTTTGTTTACATCTATAAATGTAAAGAACCAGCCAAGTTTCAAACTAATGAAAAGGGTGTTTTGCAAGAATTAAAAGAATATGGCATGTTACTTTTCAAACATGCTTTACAGTTACAGTATAAGGTGTTTGAAATCCTTGGTGTACAAGTAAGAACATGGTTATACCATGAGTGTTATAGAAATAGGTTATGCATAGAACTCCATTGGAAATGGGTCAGTAGTAAATGTTAATGAGTTGTTTAGGATTTTGTTTTCATCTTTCGATCAGTTATTACCATTTCATTTGTCAGTCATGAATATATTTCTCTTCGGAATTTCTCAAGGAGGTGCAAAAGTACTGACTATTCATTCCTTTTTTACTTCGTGGATTACAACAGAATCTCAGAAGATGCACGAGAACGTAAATATTCAGGGAGCGATGCGTTAAAAATATTGTGCGTTGAATGGTCCCCTGTTCCACTGCCCCTCCCCCCCCCCTTCTTGGGATAGTAAAGGTTAAATATTCTGCCTTGATATGGTGGCAGATGGGTTTAGTGTATAGATGGTGAATGAGACATCCATTTATGGTATTTTCAAATGATTGAAATGAGGGAAAAGTGTAACTTTCACTTTCATAGTGTTTAGTGATTTTATAATAATAATAGCGGCATATTTACCCAGGGTAGCCACTTCAGTTCCGAAAACTGTTCTCCCAGCTGGCCCGGCTATTATTACCCCGGCTTTAGCACGCCTACCTTGATCGGGCGCTCGAGGATTTGAGGAATTTCTTCCTACTGGGTACCCATTCACCTCACCTGGGTTGAACGCAGCACAATGTGGATAAATTTCTTGCTGAAGGAAATAACGCCATGGCTGGAATTCGAACCCACGACCCTGTTTCAAAGTCTCGAGATTAATCCACTGGGCCACAACGCTCCACTATTGCTCCATTTTGTCACTCCTGCCTCAGATTTTGCAGATCTACAACTGTAACTATCCATTTCAGACTCCTGAAGTGCTAGTTTTCATATTGAATTTCACACAATGTAGTTGTTACCCAGCTACGGGCGTTCATCACGCAGAGTGGAATCCAGTTTCATAAGCATTAGACAAACATGTAATATGATATTGCATGCATCACCTCATGCAGTAAAGTTATATTTGCACAGGTGTGACGTTATATGACGTAGAGCAAGGGATGTATGGTGATAAGACACCTGAGTTAGTCTACTTGAAAATATAATGCAAGCGATGATATATCTTTCTTGAATGTACTGTGCACAAGGGTTTTTTTCCCCCCTTTTTTTTCAAAATCGCGATTTTTTCAAAATACTCCTTATGAGGTGGAAGTTGACCTACTATTTTGGTATGAATGTTTTTATTGTATACTTAGGGACAGTGATTTTCCGTTTCTAAAAATTGCCTTTTCCGTTTCAGAAAATCTCAAATTCCATTTCAGCATGTCTGAAAACGGAAATTCTGTTTCCCCATAGACTTTGTGTACATGAAAAATTGACAATTCCGTTTACATAGAAAACCATTACGCAATGAGTAGCGATGTCAAAATGCTAGCGCTGCTCAAAATTTGCATCTACCAATGTACTAACATCGCTTTACAATCCATTTTAATCGAAGAGATTCGAGCTCAAAAACTATTTAGAGAAACATAATCAACATGAATACATTCTCACCTTTCATAGTATTAGCATTATTTTATTGTTAAATGGGATTTTATCGCTGATTTGGGGACTTTTCGGACATCGTTTTGAGCAGTCAACGACTTCCGCCTATCCGCCATTTTGGATTTGTTGAATCACCGTGATCATTATATTATGACCGAACGCAGAGGGCAGCAACACACGGCCGAATTCTGCCTTATATGCGGACGTGAGTGTAAACTAATTTAGATACGATCGAGTGATTGAGAGGCTCGAGTGTAGTTGGGATGTGTTGATTGTTGTTGCAAAGTGAGATCGTGTTTTTTTCAGTTGATATTCGTATTTTGGATTAATTTATGTTGCTATTTTGTGCATTATGAGAAAAAACATGTTTTCCGTGATTTTCCGTTTGAAAAGCCACTTTCCGTTTCAAACGGTCGATTCCGTGAATTCCGTCCATTTTCCGCGATCGCGGAAAATCACTGTCCCTATATACTGACCCATTGACCTTGAATTGGAGCTTTTTTAGGATTGGAGAAACAAAGACACAAGTTTTGTCAAAGGGTTTATTTTTTAGATGTATTGAACTGGCTGGTTCTAGTAATTAAATTATGGTTTTACATGTATGTCTCAATGTACTTTTTTAATACAGTATTTTTTAATGCACCCTGAACGTGTATACGCATGTACTTAGTGTTAATTTTTTTTTCTTCATATACCCAGTAGTATGTTAACATCAACATATACACATTGATATCACATTATTCATTTTGAATCTTGAAAATGAGTCTAATATATTTTTTCACAGTAATAGTTTTTCTCCCATTTAAATTATTATAATAAAAATTATGTATGCAACATAATTTCTCATCAACATGGGGGTTAAGTTATTTGGGGCTAAAGCTTCTGTATATCATTTGTTGATTTAAAGATTTTTCAAAAAGAATAACTTCAAGTTGGTGCATATCAGAACCAAACTTACTAGCACCCATCAGTTCCTGTTGGGTATAAAGTGAAATATGATTACATGACGGCCATTTAGAACATTTGTCATGTAAAGAACATGAAAATGGTATTAATTTTTTTCAAATTTGTTTAAGTCATATTAGGGCTGAGTCAAAGTGGGCAGTCCACCTGTGACCGAAAGATGATGCCTGTCACTGATGCAATTTCTTCCAGACTGGTGGACCCCCAAAAAGAAGATACAGAAGAAATTCAGTGTTATCAAGAATGATAATATCAACCACTCTAAAAATCTATATTTCCATATCTACATCTACATGTATATATATATATATATATATATATATCAAAACTTTCTGATGATCCTATTTTTTAAACTTTAAGTCAACCAAGTAGATATACGGAAAAGTAGAACCAAGCAGGATTTCTCAATTTTCTTGGTTGAATTTATCGACCGTAATTTAATTATCCCAGTGGATGGGCACTGCCATTTGTTCTGTTGCAACTTTTAAACATCTATACTTGGTTAGTTGAAAAAAGGTTTGAAATATAGCATCATGTGAAAGTTTTATAAAAAAAAACAACAACCCTGTAATGACTCAGCCCTGGTTCAAATGATTTGTTAAATATTTTGTGTGTATTAGAAGCACATCGGTAGAATAATCAGTTAAGTTAAAGGTGCACTATCCCCGGCACTGTTGGACGGTTTTGTACTCGCTGCCATCTTCATTATGAAGTTCACTAACATAGCTGTCAATCATCAGCCTGTCGCGCAGCACGTGCACACATTCACAGAACACACACCCTATGCTGCTTTTGGCTACATCGGCATTAGCCGAATCATCTGCTGACATCACATCTCATAGCAAGAGACAAAGACAACCTGCCAAGATCTTCGAACAGCAGCCAAAGCATACGCGAACTGAAATTTGTCAGATCTTGGGCGTTCAGAACATGGCATCTGCGTACCCGTCGTATAACATGCAGCTGGCGCTGTCCGCAGCCTGTACGTATGTCTAACAGTGCCCTCTGAATCCAGGGATCATGCAACTTTAACAATACCACATAAATTTACTTGTGTCAGGTAATATTAGTGGAGTACATATCAAACAAAAGGATATTTTCTTTAGTAAAAATGTGTATTTTTTTAAATGCCACTTTAACATTTAATATTTTAAAATGTAGGTGATTCTGTTCATTAATTTAGATCAAAGTATTAAAAAAAAACCAGCGAGGTATACATGCCTTATGTAGAAAATTTTCTATTTTTTCTGAGTAAAGTCCAAAGGCTCAAGTAAAAAAGTGTTAGAGTGAACATGTATGACAAAGTTAATGGCCACACCTTACAATTATGTTGCTTTTTGTGTCTTGTTGGCTATTGAATACCATAGCTCCTTTCATAGAAAAGCTTATATTTTTGCTCTATGATAGGAATCATTTATTTTCTTCAAAATATCCAGTATCAAACATTTGCTAAGTACCTTATTTATTGATAAGGATCAAACATAGCTTTGCCTCAGGCCAACTTTAAACTGAAACCCTTAAGTTTTGATCAATTTGTGAAGAGAGGTTTATTTTTGTAGACCCTGTATATCCTATGAAAGAAGAGATGGTAACTTGTCAGGAAGTTGTACTTGCAATGACGATCAAACTCATATTTCGGGACAGAAAAAGAAAACAAGAATAAAACTGGTTGCTATTGTATGATTTGCAAGGTATATTTTCAGAATAAACCTCTCTGGATCTGTAATCTTGTAAACTGTATATGAACATTGCCTGATTAATCCTGAACAGCTGATCTTGGTTTCTCACTACCGGTTACTGTCAAGAAGACATTGAAGCTGATTCAGGCTGTAGTGAAGAATGTAAAGATGCTTAACGTGAGACCGGGGAGCTTTACCTCAATGGGGTATAGAATGCTCCCTTTCTCCTAAGCTCTTGCTCGCTCTAAATCAACTTCCCCTTTATTTATACAACCAGTGATCGCGGTGGCGGCAGGGGTGGATTCAATAAGTATGGTGGTAAGTCTAGGTCACCCGCCTCAGGTGTGTCATCAATGTGTTCTACATTCATATATTAATTCTCTTTGAAAGATAACTTTAAAAAAAAAAAAAATGATGAAAAATATGATAATCAGAAAGAGTCCGTAATTTAGATTTCCTGGTCAGATGGGTCAGAATATTAAATGATGAATCAATTTTGATATCTTAATAGGGGCTGTTTTTTCAAATGGAGCTTCTGATTGAATTTTGGCAATATAAATCACCTTATGTTTCACAGAATGTGGTATAGTGCTGCAACATTATTAAGAGTTGATGTTTTTTTTCTTCACAATATTTTTGGGTTCAATAATTCCCGTTTCAAAAGTTTGCTATTGATTGGTTGAGTTTGAAGAGCGATTAAAAAAACCCACCAAGTAAGCTAGTTCTCCCCAGAATTCAATTAAAAGTAAGTTTGATTTCAAATATTGATTTGGAGAAGGAAAAAAAAAGAGCATCTAAGATTGGCAATTTTTCTAAGATTTGAATTAACATTGGGTAGGTAGGGATGGTGGATTGTGGATATATGAAGTTTTATTTATGTGTTCTAGTGTTTTTGAAAATGTTATTCTTTACAGCATGTGGTAATCGACAAGGAGCAGAGATTTCTTCAAATGTTCACACTTTATTCATTGTTTGATTACAGGTGAAATAGAGTGCAAAGGTGAACAAGTTTTCATGCACAAACATACTTTAATGCGCAATGTCGGAACTAAAATGAGTTGTGTTATACACTGCGTTCCGGGTAGTAGTTGCCAACAATTGCAGTTATTGATTCAATCAATTGGGATAAGTAGTACTTTGTGCATGACAGCCAATTGAGAATTGATAAAATAGTGCTGAAGTTTTGGTGTTATCCTGATGTATTTATTCAAGTAAACGCAGCATTTGTAGTAACATGAGTGATATACACTTCAGCAGCATAAAGTATCTAAAATAAAACAAGAATAAAGAAAGAAACTTCTGACATACATTGTAATCACAACAGTCATAAAAAGAGTTACACCTGTGATATGCGGTATCATATATTGGGACAAACAGGATTTTTTTTTAGATCCCCATTGAATGTATGCATCTGAATTATATTCCTGTGTAGAAATGTGTTTGATGGGATCATGTACTATTTACTTGGTTTGTGAAATTTTGGGATTTTTATAGTTTAGTTGATATATCAAGAGAACAAAGTTCAGTGTGTGTATTGATGAGTATGCAGGGGAAAAAAGCAATCTGATGCAGTATATAGAAATTGCCAAGAATTTTCTCTTCGAACAAGGACAGGGAGAGGGCCGAGAATAAAAACTGTTGTAAAATGTGTTGATAAGAGTTATGCATATTTTTTCCCTTTGATGGAATTTGGTCAAAATGCCAGGGTACAGCCAGTTTATATGAACTTCAGAAGAGCTTGTGGGGTATTGACTATTCTAATATTCAATGAGAACAAGAAACGTGAATTGGAATGATATGAACATATATCTACATGTAGGTTCTTAAATATGAAAAATCCTTTGATGGTGAAGTAGGAACATGGTTTTTTTTTTTTTGGGGGGGTGGGAGTCTCGGGTAGAAGCATGTTACTGCGGACTTTTCTCTTATTTCCATAACATGTTTGCCTCTCATCTAAGAAGAGAAATAAGGTATGATAAACTTGACTTTCTAAGACAGTATTGAATAAATGGGATGGTAGTGTTTGAATTGAAAGAAAAATATGCTTGGTAAGAAATACCTGCGCAGCAACGAACAGCAGCAACTTGCCAGTTACTAAGTACATGTGATCTGGTATGGATAGTTGTTAGTGGCGAAGGTTTCGCAAAGAATGTGAATTTATGGATCATTAATGGCCTATAGTTTAGGCCAAAAAAATGTGGATGGTTATTGGTTTGCAAACTTCATGTAAAATATTTGACAGAGGTGCTGTTATGAATGCAAAGCATTTTGCTGGTATGGTATTATGGTGTATGCAGGAAGAAAATAACATGCATTTGAAAGTTAGGGCATGCCAGGTAGTTGCAAGCGGTTTATCAGATCTGTTCACTCAATGTGGAGTGTTTAATGAAGCCTGTTCTTGTACGTTTCCTTATTTCCTCGTATAATTATTAAAAAATTGAATAAAAAAGGAATTAAAAGGTTAAAAAAAAACAGTTGCAACCAAAAAAGATGGAAACAAAGACGAAAAAAAAAATGACACACACAACTGCATTACTAACTCATTTATTTTGACTCCTTTCTTATAGGTACTGAATGATGAACTCCGCTGCAACCACATAATGTTAACAAGTACATGTTACTGTGATATTAATGCATGGTTGAATTTTCTTTTCTTTTTGAAGGTGATGGTGGCGGAGGATTTGGCGGCAGAGACTCTGACAACGGATACAACAAAGGAGGAGGAGGTCAGTTTGAATTGTTGAATTTTAATAAACTTAGTTATATTTACATCAAAAAACAAAACCATGTGTTTTGCTCCTTGAAATGTTTTCTCAAGAAAGTTTGGCCTACTTTGTTCTTTCTACATAATATGAACAATAAATTTGTTTAACCCTAAGAAGACTGGGGGGGGGGGGCTGATTCAGCCCTTTGACATTTTCCGTGATAAATCCGCTGCTTGAAATGTCAGCGTCGCTCACTGACATTTTACTTTCAAGTCTCGCGCAACTTTTGAGACCAAAATTGTGACCCCCCGGGTACGCGGTTCCGAAATTACGCAACATTTCGTAAGTGCATGTAGACCAAAATTAAAAACGTGAATTTGTGTACAAATCCAATGCAAATAGTGTTTTTAGCCATAATTCATATATGTATCATTATTTTTCCTTTAACGGCTGAAAATCAATTAATTTTATCTTTTTTATGGTCAAAATAAAGTCCCAGACAATTTCCATTGAAAAAACAATGAAAAACAAAAAGTCAAAAAACAATAGAATACATAAGAAAATAAATGTGATGTTGAAATTTTTGAAATATAAATTTGATCAAATACCTATCTAGAGTATGTGAAACAAAAATTAGCATTTTAGGGGCATTGTAGCCAATGTTGTTTTGAATTTAACATGTTTCCAATCTCACATGTTTCATTCAACATTGTTGTTGGCTTCAGATGTAGATATAAAGTTGTCCTTATATATTCGTATTTCATCTTGGCTTTGTTATTCATACAATTATGTGCACACAATGTTCTTGTAGATCTTTAATTGTCAATATATGAACTTTATTTTTCTTGGAGCAGAGATGGAAGTACAACACGACACCGTTTTCATCAGTGGGATGCAGCCAAATGCTGTGGATGAAGGCAAGATCAAAGAACACTTTGGACAAATCGGTATCATCAAGGTAAACACGCAGATAAAATAATACACTGGCACTAAGCTGATGTACAGGGGAACATAAGGAGCTCAGGCACACAATGAATCTACTGTGCATTAAGATAGATAATCATTCCGTTACCTGAAAGAAGTAGAAATAATCTTCACTTTCATTTAGAAATATGTGGTCATTTAATCTTTATTTTAAAAAGAAAAGAATGTTTTGAAGCATACTGTCAACATTTGGTCTTTGTCAGTGGATACATTGGTGCTAAAAAAAAATTGTTGAACCCCACCAGAAATCGAACATATTTGAAGTTCTGCCAAGTTTTAGATACCGTATTTAATTTTGAAGTCAGGTGATAAAATATAACATTCAATAGGTTCTGGGCTCGTCAACATAGTAATGCTGTTTACAATTAACACTCGGCGTGGAGGAGTGCATTTTGTGGTGGGGTTCACTAACTTATGACCACAACTGTAAATGGAGTTAATAAAAATTATCGTTCAAATGGATGTGTATAAGACTACATGTGTAAGGATCACAGACTATGTAAGTGGTTGGGTCTTCAGCTGGTGCTGTTAAGTGAAATGGTTTATTGGCTTCAACTCCCTAGTGTCCCTAATGGCCTATGTAAATGAACATAGGTCCTGTACATATTACCATTAGGTACAGTAAAAATAAATTATTTGGAATGAACAGCAAGGTCCCAATACGGAAAAAACAAGGCAATAGTCCATACATTGTCATGGGAAAAATCAATGATTTAAAATTCCTTACGACAATTCCTCTGGCAATGCAGGTGCAATTTTTCTTTTGAAGGCGAAGTCGATGGCCTAAATAACGGGGAAGGCCCATTTTCGTATATTATTTATTAATGTTAGTGCTCGGAGGGCAGAACAACCTTTTGGTTTTTTTTATAAACTGGCCAGCAAAAGAGAGTACCCACTTCTTTCAAAGGCTGCACTAAAAAATTCACCCCATAGAAATAAACAATTTTGTACACAGGTATGGTGCAATATCCATTAGTAATCATATACCCAACAGGAAGTGATTATCTTTATTACAAAGAAATAAAATGACATGTACAGCATCTTGGTCACTGAATCAAAAGTCACAAAATGTAACAGAATGAGCCGTCCAGGTTTTACACAAAAGTCAATGTCAAAGGATGAAAAAAACCAGACACAAACAACAATGTTCAATAATGTGTATGTCCTCCTCGTGCCTGGACGGCTCATTCTGTTACATTTTGTGACTTTTGATCACTTCCTGTTGGGTATGTGATTACTAATGGATATTGCACCATACCTGTGTACAAAAATTGTTTATTTCTATGGGGTGAATTTTTGTGTGCAGCCTATGAAAGAAGTGGGTACTTTCTTTTGCTGGCCAGTTTATATTGGAAGCACATTGGGTATGTTGTTCCTTGGGATAAATATATGTGATGATTCAATATATTTTTTTTCTTTGTCTTTAACCTTCGATAGCTTGATAAGAGAACCCAGAAGGATAGGATCTGGATCTACAGGAACAAGCAAACACATGAACCTACAGGAGAGGCCACAGTTACCTATGATGATCCCCATACTGCCACATCGGCTATTGAATGGTTCAATGGTGAGTGTAAAGTGTCCTACAGTGTTTTTGTGGTGTGGAACACTCTGAGAAATCGTCTTCACACTGCAAGGATCAAATTCAACATGATTGTGAATGCCAACACCTACATTTCTATGGCAATATTACTTCTGTAAAGGGCTTGTATATTTTGTCATCTGTCAAGAACCAGATCTTGAAAATTGATCACATATTTTCTGCCTCCCCCCCTCCATGGCAAGTGCAACTGCAGAGTACACCAATATTTTTGTTCATTCTTACACACCTCATGGGGTGTTGTCTTTCTCTCCATCTGATATAATTCCTCAATCATTCATATATGTAATTTGAATTAAAGAAGATGTATCGGTTTTGCGATTATCCTGGTTTTCGTCATTGTGGATTTTTTGTTTTTTTTCCTGCAGGCAAGCCATTCGCAGGCGGTACCATCAAAGTAGAACTAGCACAGCGTCCAGCCAACCGAGGTGGAGGTCGCGGCGGAGGTCGCGGCGGCGGTGGTGGAAGGGGCTTTGATAGGGGTGGACGAGGTCGTGGTGGCATGGATAGGGGAGGCCGTGGTGGCGGCGGACGTGGAGGAGGAAGGGGAGGACCCGGCGGAGGTGGAGGCTCACACCGAGATGGAGATTGGGAATGCTCGTAAGTATAGGATGAAGGTATAAGAGCAAAGGGATGGCATCTGCAGATAGTTGTACTTAAATAGTCAACATTAAGTTATAGTTCTGTTTCAGTAACATTCCTTGTTGATTGAACCCCCCACCCCCCCCCCCCCCCCCCCGGTCATGTAACGCCAAAAAAAGGCTCGCCTCTTTAGGGTTAAAAGATTATCTTTCATATTTGTATTCTATTGCAAACCTTTTGTGTTATAAGTCTCGCGTACTACATTTACCATCGTATTCTTCCTTTAGGTGTGCATGAGGCATACAGCAATTTGGAAAGACTGCTCTATAATTGTGCTAGCGATCAGGAATATGTGTTTAATAATTGTTAGAAAACCAGGGCAAAAAGCTAAGCCCTTGATCATTAAGTTTTGTGTTTGTTTACATATACTACAATGTACACACAAACATTTGTAACAAATCAATTGATAGAATCAGTCAATATGGTTTGCATTACATGCCCTAGTTCCCCAATTAACATATTCCATGAGTCCTGGTAGAATTTGCTTCCAGATTGAATATGTTTATGTGGTACATTTTCCCATGCAGTTAGATGGTGTCATTAATTTCTCACCTTTCTATAATGCAGTGATTGTGGCAACAAAAACTTTGGATGGCGACAAAGCTGTAACAGATGTTCAACTCCCAAGGAAGGAGGTGGTGGTGGTAAGTTCATGTGTCATGTGATTCAGCTCTCCTTACCTTTTTCACTTTACATTAGTAACATGATATGTGATGTTCAGGAATTTTTTTCTTTTGAGATCAAATTTGGGACAACCAGATATGAAATTCCAAAGTCACAATGATTTTGTTCCTCCATGAAATACTGAAAATTGATCAAAACATGATTGATCCAATCCAATACTAATTGAATTTTAAGACAATTTTACATATGTATGGTTATTTTGCCTGTAACAGATATATGTTTATGTGCCTAAGAAAAAAAAGAACAGTTCTGTCTAGATGTAAGTGCAATGTCAGACAATTTTAATTCATAACTATCATTTGACTTCTTTATACAGGTGGCCAAGACATGGGTGGCGGCATGAGAGGAGGCCGCGGTGGTGGATTTCGTGGTCGCGGTGGTGACCGGGGCGGTCCTGGTGATCGCGGAGGCCGTGGAGGCTTTGGTGGTGATCGTGGCGGTCGTGGAGGCTTTGGAGGACGAGGAGGTGGATTCCGTGGTGGGCGTGGAGGACCAGGGGGTCCAGGCTTCAAGATGGGCGGTGATAGAATGGGCGACAGGAGAGATAGGAGGGATAGACCTTATTAAATTCATCCAGGCTTTAACCTGTGTATAGATGGACACTGCACAACTTATCGTTTTTAATGAATAAATGGATCGAAATCAACTTTTAATCTCATCATCTACTGGGAAGTGTTGGAAGCTTCTGTGGGCATCCAAACTTGTGATATTCGCTTTGTGCCAAGGCTGTAAATAATCTTAAATGTGTACCTTTATTCACTCAAAGTTCTCAAATTCATTGTCTTATGTAATTTGTTATCTATATAGAATCCGTCAAAACAGAAGTAGTTGTAATCATGGTTCGATTTGATACAAGTTTTTTTTAGGTGCACTTACATGCCAAACAAAGCCAAAGTCGCTCTTGTTCAACTGTTGACCAGATTCACAACTGCCAACTTTCCCTATTCATCAGGCACAGTCATACTTTTGTAGAACATCAGCAATTTTTATTTAAAAAAATTTAGGGAGCTGTTGAGCAGAAATCTATTGTCAGTGTTGTATAGAAATTTCACGACTTTCACAAACCCCCCTCCCCCCTATTCTTGACTGAAATTGGCAGGTATGAGATATTCGCCCCTTTTTTAAGAGGTTTCTTGCTTATACATGTATTTGCATTGGTAACAGAGAAAATATACTTTTTGCATCACTACATAAAATGCAAATAGATTTCTTGTAATACCATGTGTGGGCATCGATCACTGAAGGAGCAAAATCTGTTATTTTCAGAAATGAATTACACAAATTTTTAGGGAATTTTTCTATAAAAAGTGCTGAATGTTTTTATTCCAGTAACTACAGTTGAGCTTTGTTTTCATGTATATTGTAACTGTTTTTTCCTTATTTTTAATATGTCTTTGTTAATGTTGGTTGTAGATTAAAGTAAAAGTGGCTATATTCCTGAGAAAATTGTCATTTTATTCTTCTTCGCTTGCAGTTACATAGCAATTTATTTGAGTTTTCAAAACCAGCTTATTTTTCTTCTTCGAAATCATAATCCTTCACATCTTTGATGGTGATGAGCTGATCGGGCATTGTTAGATATGTTTGTAAATGTCAAGAGAAAGTGGTTCAACAAATCATTTGGATGGATTCAAGGAAATTAGTTGGTGAAAAAAAATGCACCAACCTAAAGACACCCAGTCGTCTTGACATGTTTGCAGAATTTTAAGTGGATTGTACTTCTGCATACTAGGTCTGATCTGATCAAATTGAACCCCCCCCCCCCACAAGATTTGGCTTGAAAAGCCCTGGTACATATAGAAAGAGTTTCACCAGAGTCGTACATGAAAACTTGCCAGAGACTTTTCCAAAAAGTGTCTACAAGCTTCATTCCAAATATTGTAATTTGATTCATTACTGGAGGCCCAGTGATAAATTTGACTTTTAAAATGTGTTCTTTAGCTGGTGTTTAAATGTATCTCGTGACATCCTGTGCTAACAACCTCTTGAGGATAATGGATAGAATGGATACATGAAAATACACAGTATCATTGGATTGCAGTATATAAGATGCAGACGCTTGAGAAATAACCTGTTCCTAGCTTCCCAGGGTAGAAACATCCACGAATTTGAATTCATAAATGAGGGGCCTAATGAGCTTTTTGTGAGAAAAAAAAGTATGGTAGTTTGGTAGACTGAACAAGATGGAACAAGATGGATTGTATTGACTTGGGGGGGGGGGGGGTGTAGGTACAATTTCTAGGAGAGAAGAGGAATAAGGGTGAGGATGACGTGAGGTTTTGAACAAGGACTTCATAGAAAAGAGGATTAAAGAGAAAGGAGATGGCGAGAGAATATGTGACTGATAAAGGTGAAGTGAAGGAGAGAACAAGATGTTGAGGTGAATCAGTAAATTGCCTCTTGGCCTCCACCTGCTTTGTCTACATGTTATTTGGTTCCCTCCCACGTGGTCTAACCTGGGGGTGTTTCACAAAGATTTAAGTATGACCTAGAGTTGCAGTTAAATGCTGATGCAAACATGATGTGCAACGCGCAATCTTACTGATCAATATGCAGTAGTGCGCGTCTTCGTATGATCTGACCAATGCGGTCGTGCCTTTTCTAACCGTATGCAACTAGGCAACATTAAGTCGAACTTAAATCTGTGAAACGCCCCCGTTTTTAAATATAACCAGTATGTCTAAACATTTGGTCCAATTGCCATTTTGCCTGATCACCATTCGGTCTATTTTCCAGTTACACATTACCCACTTCATCCACATGGTCTACAGGTATGTGATTAGATGAACTGTAGATAAACTTATGACAAAGTGCAAAATGATTTGGTAGTAGACCAAGTGGGTTTAGCCATGATGGTGCTAGATGACTGATGAATAAAAGACCATCTGCTAGCAGACCAAGGGGAAACAAACCAGTGAATCAGCCGATGTCTAGATGTCCTCAGAAATCTTTGGCAAAATTTATCTTGGAAGAGGTGATGAACAAATGATGCTTTGGCAATCGACTTTTGCACACTTGAGAGTAAACAAAGGCATTCTTCAATGGGAAGAATTTTTGTTTCTGTAATCATCTACCATCATATACAAGTACCTTATTGAATCTGATAGCTTTTTTACACTGTAAGAGTGTATGGCCTTGATGGTCTTAAGAGCAGTGATCTGCAGGTGAATATCCAATTTCAAAGAAAGACAATTTCATATCATGGTGGAAGCCACAAGCTTGCACTGGCATCAATTAAAATTCTAGCTCTCATGATCAATCAAACATCAAAGCTTTTCAAGAGCTAAACAAGAGATGGTGAAGACTAGGTTGTGATTAAAACACTTCTTTTCCATTAAGACTAAGAACGTAGAACCAGAAAAAAAAGCTGAAAACCCAACATCAATCAAATGATTAAAATCTATTCAAATTGTGTGATCTTAAAAATATGAGTACATCTGTACAGTAGCATATAATTATTCACATTTATTTTACCGGAGACAAGAGGGCATATGCCCCAGGGGTCACTTTCAGGGGATGCAAATAGGGCACATTAGTGGAGAGGGGGAAAGGGAGAAGAATGGATAAGGGAAGAAAAAAAAATCCCTTGGAAATTCATTCTTGTGAACAATTAAAGAAGATACTGGAATCAAATAAATTTGGAAGAAACACTCTTTACAATAAACCACAGTCAACTGCTGGAAGAGGTGCGATTTCAGCTCATCCCCAGTTTCAGAGGTTGTTAGTTCTCCTCTTTACACTGGTCCAGTCTTAAACTTATCATCACCAAGTTACATGACCATACCCTAACCTCACAACACTGAAATATATTAATATCTCACCATCTCATATACTCTAATATTAAATTTTGATAGCTCTTTCAGCGTGGAAAATATGAAAGTAGTTTTGTTGAATACTAACATAGTTTTACACCCCCCTTACACATATACGCCCTTTCACACCCCAGTAAACATACATGTTCATGTACTATGTAAGCTGTCAATCCATAATAAAATACAGGTCTCTATCTGGAGCATTTTAAACTGCCATGCCCAACTGATTGATATAAATGTAGGCCTATTACAAATCATTTACAAAATAAATGAATTATATATTTTCATGTTGAAAGGACTGGTATGATATTCATACGGACAAAATAACACAGCATCAAACAAGAATCAATACAAATTGAAGTATTTATTAGATGAAAAAGACCACATATAGTAACATATTTTGCCAAAATCATACACTATAATTGATAAATACTGTATGTACAATCCCATCCCATAAAATTTACAGCAGTAATGATTTGAGGCTTTAGCTGCTTTTACATGTGATGTGCAGTTGTGCACACAACCATGCTTCAGAATAATATCAGCATCACTGATAACTTTTTTTTTAATTGTGGCCTTTCATTTGCACTATAATTATGGCACAGAAGCCTGTCCATACGAATATGTTACCAAAATGCCTACAATATTAATAAGGACATTTCAGGAATTCTCAGAAATTTGCATGAATGAAGTTACAGTGATCAATTTAACAATTACCTTTAAGGAATTAAGATTACCCACATTATGTCGGCACCCTGTTTTGCTTACAGTCCTACGTGTGTGCAGCACAGTTTAATATATTAGGATGAGACAAAGAACTGGTGAGGTGCACTTTGAATGAGAAACAGAAAATGTCCATAAATCTCTAATTTACTGTCAATATTTGTATATCGTTCCTGACAATCATATACAACCAATGCAATCAAACATTTCATGTATTATCTACACATACAACTATTGCCAAAAAAATAAAAATAAAATAAAACCAACACCACAACATAAACAGAATGAAAAAGGGGATATTGGAGGTTACACACATACATATTGGATAAATGTATACATCATATAAATACATCTCTATTAGAATAATCAGAAAACATAAAATCTACTGTTTACCATCAGTGTCTATCATACACTGATCTAAAATCAGACATACAACACACACAGTGGTACACAATGCAATAGACATGATCAAGATATTTTAAATCTCTTCTTGAGACTATCAGTGATATAATACAATTAATCAATTGGGAGTTCCTTAAATGTAGCAATTAAATATCACTTCTTGTAACAAACAAAGCTATTCCCCATAAGTTAGTCCGTGTTCATGTGCAAAAATAAATAAGAATTTAAATTCCTGTTTAAGGAATACAATGTTTCAACTTCCTTTTTCAATATTGATAATGAAGACAATGCAACGGTTGGTAATTATTTTTTTTTACTTATTTCATTAATTTGTTCTCATTCCATTTTAAAATGTTTCATGTTTTACATATCTTATTTTCATATAGTATGTTTTTATTTGCAATGCCTTATGGGAAAACAATAAATTGACTGAATAGACTGTGCTTAAATAAGCAAAATTAAATAATCATCAAACTCTTCACTGCAGAATAAAAATCACCTGTAGTTGGTGAGAGCATTTTTAACAGGCAATCCACAAAAGTATGGTCTATAGATAAGGTTGGCCAGGGTACACTGAATGACATGCAGGAAAATAACTTTTAAAAATCAAGTTTAGTATATATCATACTACAACTTTTTAAAGAGATTTTCAAATTTTAGATATATCAACACGATATGTTTAACATAAAACCACATTATATTGAATAGAATTTTCAACATCAGCACAGTAGTAAAAATTACATTCAAAAGTGAAAGTACTGAAAATTCAGAATATAAAAAATAATTAAGACTTCTAATCTTATTTCTTTACAAATCTTTTTAGATTTCTTTTTCTCTCCATATAGGTCATGCAGAAATGATTATATACATAAAAAAAATTTAAAAAGACACTTTAAAATACACAAGACATCACTGAAAATGTCCTTACAAATATATGCTACTTTGATTATATCCTAATACACATCTAAACAGATTTACAGAAGTAGACATTTCAGATTGAGAGTGATTGTATGAAATAAAGGAAAAGAATCCTGTGGATTCGATGTCATAATCCAGAAAGTGCTCATCTTATATTAAAGGGTACTTGTGCTCCATAATCATTTGATTTGATTGTAGGCTTGAACAGTAGGATAGGCCATGGTGAAACTTCTTTGGTTTTTAATTTTGACTAAATCTGCATGTCTTGCAAGAGCAAAATTGCAACAAAAGACTGAAAATTGGGAGGAAGTAAATATCCTCTGTAATGATAATGATGAGAGGCAAAACTACTATTATTATCCTGGCTTTAGATCGAGCTGCCACTTCCAGTACAATGTGGGTAAATTTCTTGCGGAAGGAAAACATGCCACGGTAGGGATTCGATCCCACAACCTTCTGATTGAAAGACAAGAATCAGGGGAGTGTTTCATGAAGGACTTGTCGGACGTTTTATCCAAGTCCTGTTTTATCCGACAGTTACCATGGTGACAGTGTCTTTTAAACTCAAGGAAAGTTGTCAGATCTGACAACTTGTAGGACGAAAATGTTGATGAAACACTCCTTGGAGCTATAAGGTAAGATGGAAAATGTTCTAATAAAAAGTCTGTCTCAAACCTAACTCTATTTCTTCAACAAAGCCCCCATCACAACCCTATCCTTGACCTTTACAAGATATCTTGAGAGAAATTAAGACAGGATTTATTTTCACTGTACATAGCAAATATTAGCTCACCCTAATAGTTTTCTCTCACACTTCTGTTTCAGTCTTTTTAAGCTCATTACCTTGTCTAAAGAACATCTTTCAGGTTGGGAATGATAAACAAATAAACATCATCCATGGTCTATTTTACCAATTTCCAAGGTTTTCTTGCAACAAGCTCGTGAAATTGAGGAAGTTGCACAAACTACCTCAACAAACCTTAATTCAAACTCTCCTAGTTTATGGTATGCACTATACTTTCTACAGTAGTCATGTATATACTTTATATATATTGTTTCTAGATAGGTTTTTGAGATTTTTAAAGAGATGTGGAATAAATAAATGGAAATTAGTAGCCTACTTAATTTCCCTAATACACACTCACAGATGAAACCAACTAACAAAATATGTTGAATTCATACACCGAATTACCAACTATTTTGTTCTTCTGCTAACTGTCATTCAAGACTTGCAACATTCTACATATTTGGAAGAAATTAATGAAATGACACAGAGTGGTTTGCTTTACATGAATTAAGTGACAAGTGCTTATCTAATATCTACTTTGGCACTCAATTAACAGTATCTTTTCATCAATAAAAACCTGCTTCAATAAATGCTACAGAGAGATGTGAGATTTCAATGTCCTTGTTCACCGCCATTTCACTGTATATCTGTCACAATTACTCTTTATACACAAACTATAAGACAGAAATGACCCTTAAACATTTCCAAACACAAGCACCCTCGCGTTACAACAACAAAACGGACCCCCTAAACCAACGTCAAATACGATCTTGAATACTGCTAGTGATAATTTTCAACTATGCCCCTTCTAGGAGACTATTCTGATGGTTCCATGTATAGTTCTTACTATTACATGACTTTCATCAGGTTTGAAGTCATGAGCTTTATACCCCACTTGGACATAATCAACCATATCAATACATGAATCAAACAGTTAAGTACCAAGCCGTGCTTTACACATCAGGTGACACTAAATAATAATAATTAAAAAAAAAAACAATACCCCAAAAATGCCCTCCTAAAAAGTATTTGATTGTAATGAGGATGACATTAATTCATTCATATCAAAGGGAAAGTCCATCATGATATACCGGTATGCTGATTTTAATAAATGTTGACAATTAGAGAAACATACATGAATGGACAAGAGGCTTGATTAGTCATGGAAAATTAACCACTTTCAATTTTCTCAGTAAATGCCAATAATACATAGGATGCTACCTGCATGTGATATGAAATTGAAATTGTGAAACCACAATTTCTCTGGCTTTGCTAAACCTTCAATGAAATATTTCTTTCATTTGTCTGCTTTATCTAAAACCAACCTGATATAATTATCTTTCCCCCATTCTTCCCATTTTATTAAAATCCTTGTCATTATCATTTCCGAATTTATATACCTTCTCTCATTTAACTATTAAACCTGTATTTCCCCTTGCCAGTAATTTCCTACTAAGCACAATTAAATAATTCCCTATATCTTCAGAACTGTACAACTTGACGTAAAACAGTACATTAAAAACTCTGTATCAACACTTCACATGACACTACTGTATTTAAAACTTGTCCTTACCTCCTTATCTCACTGCACCCATATATACATACACATAGACAAATAAGTTGGAAGGCGATTACATTACAGAGAATAATCTATTTCAATATCATAATCTACTTGTAATAAGTATACCGGTACTTCACAAATACATAGACATACTTGTCACACAGTATTTGTGAAGTATATATTCATGTACATATCTAATGCTGTTTCAATTAACAAAAACTGTATCTCAATACTGCAGAATGTCCGTGAGAGTGAAAAAGCATGGCTGCCATAAGATGTACGCATGTATACATTGGAATTTGGAAATGCCTTCTCTTTGAAATGAAGATGAGCTATCAAGTTTGCGAAAGTACATGTATCTTCCTGATTAACCAGACAGACCAAGACCACGCACAATATGTCAGAGTGTACACGAGCAGTAGGCTTGCTGTCTATTTAAATCAGCATCTATCTTGAACAAGTTGCTTAGTAAGGTTTCACTTGTGAAAGACATTCATGAATGGATTGCGTGTGAAACCAAGGTTAGTCATGCATCAGTGCCAATAGGCACATATTCAATGACCAATGGCAATGACTACACAACAGAGCACATGACCCCCTGAGCATAATCTGACCAATGGTGTGAGCACAAGCATCTATCTAATCTTCTTTTAGGTCTAACTCTCCCCTTTGTGAAACACCCTCAAGAACGTGATTTTCTGAAACAAACAGATTACAATTTTACATTAATGATACAACACTTGGACTATCTTCTACACGTCATTAAAAAAAAAATCAACATAGATGATCTACCATAGTCTATTACCAGTGGGCCCCTATTCTCTTCGTAACCATTTCAATGAATGAGGAATGACTAGCGTAGAGTTTCATGTCCGATCCCACATCGTGCCATTGAACGGCAGCAGCATCGTCGCCGGCGTGAAGTGAGAACTTGGCAACACTGTTTCCCTGATCGTCATGGAAATTGACAGCCATTGTTTCCATCCAGGCATTGTCTGTGTTTCTTGGGTCATCGACGTAGCCTCGATATACCTATTAAACAAAACAAGAAAGGTCATTATCTAATCTTTTTCATATTATTCATATCAGTGATACATATTTATTGTGTTCTAATTATTCTTGTTTTGATAAATGTCTTTTGTTTTTTCATGCCTGTTCCCCCTCATAGGTGCACTTGGAACAGTTCAAATGGATATGGCATCTTATATAATTTCATTAATTTATTATCGTTTTTTCACTACTTTAGTTCTTTTTTTTTTCTTTTTCACCATGGATCAAAGCAAGAATCAACAGATAAGTCCATCAACTGTGAACCACAATGTTTGGGATTCAAATCTGGGCCAAATAGGTCTACATTTGCTACTCTCCACCCAGGGTTTGCATGAGCACCTGCTAGGATGCAAAAGTCAATGTAATTTTTCCCAGTGTTTTGGGAGCCTGACTGATAACAAATAATGAAGAAAAAAAAAAACACCTCGAAACACACAAAAAAAACCAAAAGACACACAGTGAGTGATTTCAAGTTCAGTGTTGACAGCTGGTGGAGCAAAATTATTACCAACCACAGCACTGAACGTGAAATGAGACTGGTGCTATGATTTGTGTCACTCAGTGTTGGGTCAGTTATCAAGTATCAATTTTGTTAACCTACCTAAGCACTAACACCGTGCTTAAAAGTTACACTCACCTCGACACCATGTTTGAAGAGATTTGCTACAGCTTTCTCTACAGCTTTGCAATCCTTATCTTCCAGTGCTAATGAGTTCATGGCTTCTTCACCAAACTCTCTTTTCAAGGTTTGCGAGACTTTCTCTCCAGCATCTACCATCCCCTGTCAAACAGAAACAAAATTGGAAAAAAAAAATATATGAAGCTTACTCCTCTCTACAAGGTTTAATCACTTGAATGAATATGCACAATTCCAAATAAATTCCCATGTTTGTCTCTCTAATTTTGGTAGAATGTAGTGGTGCCATGGCCAATTTATCTCAGGTACCTGACTACACACTTGAAAGTCTGAAGTTCGATACCCTGCCACAGCACTTGTTCCAGAGTCAAGAATTATTCTACACTACTCTTTCACATTCTTTGGATGGTGATGTTAAAGGTTGGTCCGAAGACAGAATTAATCGTTTCTGACAGATGTGCATTCGCCCCCCCCCCCATCCAAACACACACACACATAAATTCTCAATGCATTTGGTCGATACTTACCCCTGGAATGGCCCACTCTCCCGAGTCTTTCCTCCTAATTGAGATGAATTGAAGAATGGGTTTGCCTGAGGTAGGGTGCAGTACTTTCTTTCCTAAAGGATCTCTTTTCCACCTAAAATGATATAACCATTGAGAGCGACATCTTATGATATTCTATAATGCTGTAATATCCATATCATAACAAAGTTTGAATGATAGAGGAAGAAAAAGAAAGAAACACACGATGCTTTGATATCAATACTCTATACTAGTCAATACCGTTATTACCATTCATCCTCCTCCCCATCTTAACCATAACCAATATCATCACAGCCATTATCACCTTTACAACCAGCACCACAAACATCACAATCATCACCATCCATCATCTTCTTCATCATCATCCATCCCTTCCTAATCATCATCTTAATAATGATGATCATCATCATGGCTATGATAATTAGTCCATTACCATCATCATGATCATGATCATCGTTGTGATCATCATCGTGATCATCGTGATCATCATCATCATCATCATCACCATCAACATCATCATCATCATCCCTATCATCATCATCATCATCATTATCATCACCATCGTCATCATCATCATCATCATCCCCATCATCATTATGGAACAAGATAATTTACCTGGTTACTATAGGATCAGCTGCATGGTTTGGTCCCCATTTACCTAATAAACCCCTCTCCATCATCCCTGTTCTTCCACATGGATTCCTAAAGAAATAGCAAAATACATTTTTTTTTCTTAGTTTTTTGGTTTATTCAAACCAGAATTACAGTATATCTGTACCAAGTTCAGATTCATAATGGTACATATATATATCTAAAAGTCGACAAAAAATGAAATAATCAAATTGTATGAAGACAATTTTTTCCATGAATATATACATGCATCATTGTTTCTCCTGGCAAAACTAAGTTCATGTATGGAAAATTGAAACCATCTTTTGCAAATCTATTCTTGAGAACATTGCATTTGCAATCATTTATATGTATCTTTTCCTACTTAGGTTTAAACTTCTATGGTTTAAATTACCCTTGTTCAACTTACGATTCATGTAACAATTGAAAAATCTGTTAATGTTCGATTCCAAATACGCCTACATTAAAATGGTAAAACATTTGATTTATCCTATAGAAGCTAGACAGCTTTCATGTTTTTGCATATCATGGGTCTCATACCTAAACTCTAAAAAAGAAAAAACCCAATGAATCGCGCACACAATACCTCCTTTCATAAATGTGTTCACTATTTCCAGTTTAAATCAGGTCTTTCAAGATAACAGTAAATGATACCGAGAGAATAACCCTGTATGGATAAAATACAGAAACCGAATAAATATTAATTACAGAAACTGTTATTAGTACTGTTCTCTTGGGTAGTATTTAAAAAGAGTGTTTCAATGAAGATTAATTAATTAATTTCAATAGTAATATAACAACTAATGAATGAGCCTATACATTTACAATATCAATGAATACGTACCGTGGTACTCCTTCGGTACACTCATAATTTCCTATATAGCTACGGCGATTCACCTTTCCATCAGTGCAGTTAAACTTTAATGATGGACCATCCTTTTGCCTAGATACCAAGAAATAAAATAAAATACAATTTTGAGATCAAACATAACAAAAAAAAAGAACTTTCTTCTCTCAAGTAGTGAAGCATCATCCATAAATGACATTTGAAATACAAGGTATTTGGATGAGAGAGTCCAATAATATTCAACAAATGTCATAAACCCTTTAAACATGAAAGATACAATCAATTTTCTTTTCAAAATTCCTTTACAATGCTGGCTCTAAATGAAGTAAAAAGTGAAGATCATTCAAACAAAATTAATTACGTGGATGAGTAACTGACTGAATGGATGAATGAATGGGTGGAGGCTGAAAGGAATGTCTGATTGTATGAATGAAAAGTGTGTGAAAGATTGAATATACTACGACAGAATTAAAGATAAATTCATACAGGATGAATGGATAGTTGAAAATAGAATGGATTAATAATTGAATTATAATATCAAAATAAAATCAAACTCAAACAACGCAGTCCTTACATGATATCAGGGTCTGCCCAGACAGGAGCGGCTTTGACGTTAGCTGCTGTGTATCTAACAGGGTTGTACTCTGGCCATTCAACCTTCCATGGAACCTTATCATCTGGTACCGCTAACCTTCCCACCGTTGAGTTAGGATAGATGGCTTGCCTCGCCTTGGTGTGCATCATGGTGGCAGGTGTCGAAGACCCGCCCGGTCGCAGCTTGGGAAGGTGGAAGTAATGTCCGCAGAGGACGAATGATGAGAAGAGGCTGTAGCAGGAAGAACAAACACAAAGAAGACAGAATAAGTATCACTGCAATATGGTGTAACACAGGGTAAACCCATAATGATTCCAAAGGTTTGGTCAGTATATGTTTTTCCATGAAAGAAAACTAGGAGAGGGATGAGGTTCACAAGCACACGGGTGTATTTCAAGGGCATGCTTCAATGCCAACGCTCCAATAGTTTTGAGCAGGATAGCAAGTAGTAGCGCACCCACCGAGTATGATTTAACCAACTGGTAATGTGTTTGAACGGAACCACATACAACTTTACATACACTACTCAAAAAAAGTTAAGGACCACTTTTTAAAACGTACATAAAGATTTTATACAAGGTGTTTTATTTCTGGAAATACCTCAGTACAACTGTCCTAAATGTCCTTAAACACGCTGTAATCAATTTCACGCATGGGTGGTTTCAGTTGTTGCACAATGTCTCTCGCATCACTGCACATCCTGAAAAGTGGGCCCCGAGGGGTATCAGCTACCGACATGAAGTGGTAAAAACGAATGTCTGAGTGTCTTTCAGGCAGTTCAGTAACGAGTGTGACCACCTCCTGCAGCAATAACGGCGTCACAGCGCTGTCTCATGGAGCTGATGAGGCGATTGATGTCTCTGACGTCCAGTGCATCCCATGCAGCCTCCAGAGCCACACCCAGCTGCTGCAGTCCAAGTGGATGGGCTTCGAGCTGCTCGAGACTCCTCCCCATCATGTCCCAGACGTGCTCTATCGGGTTTAAGTCCGGGGACCTCGCTGGCCACTCCATACGCTCAATCCCCTGGCCCTCAAGGAACTCGGTCACCACCCTAGCTCGGTGGGCACGGGCATTGTCATCCATGAAAATGATGTTTTGTCCCACTTTTTCTGCAAATGGCACCACTATAGGTTCAAGGACCTCATCCCTGTACCTCACTCCTGTCATTGCTCCCACTGGGACCACGTAGAGACGAGTACGGTTGGCGTAGGTGATGCCTCCCCACACCATGACGCTGCCTCCCCCATAACGGTCATGTTCTGCAATACAGGGGTCTGCAAATCTCTCTCCTGGTCGCCTCCAGACTCTCGAACGTCCATCATTGTGGTCAAGGGAAAATCTGCTCTCATCTGTGAACAGAACTCTACGCCATTGCTGTCTGGTCCATCTGACATGCTCCCGGGCCCAGTTGAGACGAATTCTTCTGTGAGCAGGGGTGAGTGGGACACACTGAGCTGGCCGTCTGGCATGCATATTGGCTCTGTGAAGTCGGTTACGGATTGTTTGAGTGGAAACAATCACTCCAGTTGCTGCAGCGAAGTCATTGTTGAGGCGGCGTGCACTGTGAAAGCGGTTGCGGAGGCTGAGATTCGTCAAGTAGCGATCATCTCTAGGGGTTGTCGAAACTGGTCGGCCACTGCGGGGTCTCTCGGAGTATAGCCCTGTCTCTCGGTGTCTTTGATTTGCTCTGCTAATGACACTGTGTGACACGCCCATCATTCTGGCTACTCTTCGCTGACTGAGGCCAGCTTCCAGCATCCCTAGGGCTCTGGCTACATCTGTTTCACTTAGGTGGTGTCTTGGCATTGCTGTTGTAGGCAAGTTGTTGATTGTACAGACTAAAGACGGAAAATGCTTTGGAAGACACTTGTCTTATGGCCCACTGCAATGATGCCAGAGACATCATGAAAGAACTGCATGTGTGAAATTGATGTCATTGTGTTTGATGGCATTCTGGACAGCTGTATCTTGGCATTGCTATTGTCAGCAAGTTGTTGATTGTAGAGACTAAAGACAGAAAATGCTTTGGAAGCCACTTTTGTACGGGCACATTGCAATGATGCAAGAGACATGAAAGAACTGCATGTGTGAAATTGATTTCATTGTGTTTGATGGCATCCTGGACAGCTGGATAGCAATGCCAAGACACCACCTAAGTGAAACAGATGTAGCCAGAGCCCTAGGGATGCTGGAAGCTGGCCTCATGCAGTCAGCGAAGAGTAGCCAGAATGATGGGCGTGTCACACAGTGTCATTAGCAGAGCAAATCAAAGACACCAAGAGACAGGGCTATACTCCGAGAGACCCCGCAGTGGCCGACCAGTTTCGACAACCCCTAGAGATGATCGCTACTTGACGAATCTCAGCCTCCGCAACCACTTTCACAGTGCACGCCGCCTCAACAATGACTTCGCTGCAGCAACTGGAGTGATTGTTTCCACTCAAACAATCCGTAACCGACTTCACAGAGCCAATATGCATGCCAGACGGCCAGCTCAGTGTGTCCCACTCACCCCTGCTCACAGAAGAATTAGTCTCAACTGGGCCCGGGAGCATGTCAGATGGACCAGACAGCAATGGCGTAGAGTTCTGTTCACAGATGAGAGCAGATTTTCCCTTGACCACAATGATGGACGTTCGAGAGTCTGGAGGCGACCAGGAGAGAGATTTGCAGACCCCTGTATTGCAGAACATGACCGTTATGGGGGAGGCAGCGTCATGGTGTGGGGAGGCATCACCTACGCCAACCGTACTCGTCTCTACGTGGTCCCAGGGGGAGCAATGACAGGAGTGAGGTACAGGGATGAGGTCCTTGAACCTATAGTGGTGCCATTTGCAGAAAATGTGGGACAAAACATCATTTTCATGGATGACAATGCCCGTGCCCACCGAGCTAGGGTGGTGACCGAGTTCCTTGAGGGCCAGGGGATTGAGCGTATGGAGTGGCCAGCGAGGTCCCCGGACTTAAACCCGATAGAGCACGTCTGGGACATGATGGGGAGGAGTCTCGAGCAGCTCGAAGCCCATCCACTTGGACTGCAGCAGCTGGGTGTGGCTCTGGAGGCTGCATGGGATGCACTGGACGTCAGAGACATCAATCGCCTCATCAGCTCCATGAGACAGCGCTGTGAAGCCGTTATTGCTGCAGGAGGTGGTCACACTCGTTACTGAACTGCCTGAAAGACACTCAGACATTCGTTTTTACCACTTCATGTCGGTAGCTGATACCCCTCGGGGCCCACTTTTCAGGATGTGCAGTGATGCGAGAGACATTGTGCAACAACTGAAACCACCCATGCGTGAAATTGATTACAGCGTGTTTAAGGACATTTAGGACAGTTGTACTGAGGTATTTCCAGAAATAAAACACCTTGTATAAAATCTTTATGTACGTTTTAAAAAGTGGTCCTTAACTTTTTTTGAGTAGTGTATATAAGAGCATCTTTAAATCACACTTCAATTTTTGATTCAGTATCACATATTCACAGGAAACCACACAAAAGTACCTTTTTACTAAATTATGTTCTTCACACAGTCCTGAAAACATTGGAGTCTATGGAACTATATACATGTCAGCAGATGCTTCAAAAACACTATGCACAGATCATACATATTCTCTTCAATGTAAAAAGAAAACTGTAATGAAAGGTACTGGTACAAGTAAGGATACATTCAGGAACTACAGATCTGGAGAGTGTTTTCATGAAGATTTTTGTCAGTGATTTTCACAGGCAGACATTATAATCTACTGGAAATCCTGGCCTCTAATTGGCTGCGACCAATCTAGTCAGTAAAAATCAATGACAAGACTCTTCATGGAATGCTTCCCTGTAGTGAGAGGAGGAAGCACAACTCTTATACTTGTCCATTTCCTGAAAAACAAACCATCCTGTTTAGAATTTCAAGTGGAGTGCTCTTCTCAAGTGCTATGACACTTCCGACCTTGCTTTGTTTCCAATGGAAAAAATGTTTATCAACAATATAGAAGTCAGATATAATAGAATTACTGAATTTCGATATTCAAAACATGTACTGGACCCTGTTTTTGATGGATAGGAAGTTGAGCCCTGTTAACATACATGTAGTAGCTACCATGAAACCAGCCCCTGGGGCCCGTTGCATAAAACTTTTTACCTGAGAAAACTCAGGTTGTCTTTACCGGAGTTTTTTGCCCTGTGTTAAAGTCAATGGCAGATATCAGACTAACCTTAGTTTTCAGTTTTTACCAGAGTTTTCTCAGGTAAAAAGTTTTATGCAACAGTCCCCTGAACTCACTTTGATACTCGATGCCTATATATATTGAGCCTAAAATATACAAGCGTACATTGTAGCTTCAGGGAGCGACAAATGATTTGCTGGCACTGATGACATCAATAGCATTTCAATAAAATAAAACATCACTGGAAGATCAAGACACACTGTACATCGGCTGATACATATTTTTGGAATGAGTGCATGCAAACTGGAAGGTGGGAAGCCCGCAAAACTGAGAACAGCCCTGATGGAGCAGATGCAAGTCATTCAACCATATCCCTCTATGGCTGATATCTCAGCCACCATGAAATGATGATGACTGAAACTCAGACAAAAGCAATTAAAGTGTCTTGCTAACAACTTAGAATTTCAATCTACAGTGATCATAGTTTAAACTCTAGAATGAAAATGATTGAGAATCTGAATCACGTTTAATGCCCAAGAACATATATAAGTCATTTGTATAAGTTATGTGAAACCTATTTATGAATCAGCTGACTCACTGATATGCTTGCAGTTTCATGGAATGTAAACTGGTGGTTCAGTATTGACGCAAGCATTTAACTACAGTTTACTTAGAATAATTTCCTGACCCCTGATAATAAATGAGTTTTGATAAAGTAGAAAAAAGGAAAACAATTGGTGAAGGTTCGCTGAAGATCCGTCAAAGAATAAAGGAGTTTTTAAAAACTCTTTTCTTTTATTTCAATTTGTGAAGGCATATGTGAACATCAGCTCCATATAAATTCAATTAATTCCTGTTTTTTAATGGTTCATGATCACTAAAAATATTTGTTGTATAGAAGCGGTTATGAAATAATGTGTCTGAAGATACATGTAAATGAAGAACTTATACTTTAATCAGGTTTTTTTAGCACTCTACATTAGCAGAGAAGCCATTATGTGCTCTGTGTTTTAAGGATTAAATTACTGCCATAAGAATGCATGAAATTGCATTTTATTAAATTTATATCATATGAAGAACGGGGAAGCTGCTTCCATATATGGAAAAATGTTTACAACTTCCCAAACTCGCAGTGTCTTGAGAACACCAGAAAAAAAACCCCAAACTGAGACTGCCTTAAAAGGCAAATTCAACCCCATATATTTTAATAAATGTACAGTATGTAAGGCAATATTGGTGTGTAAAGGAGCAAAAAAGGAGGTAAGCTTGAGTAATAGAAAAGAAAAATCACCAGTCAACACAGGTCTATACGAATATGAGGAAATAAACTAGTATCATAAAAGTTTAAAGACCAGGTTTTGGTGACAAAGAACAAAAAGTAGGCTACTTTTAATGGAATTTAAGTTTGATATCTCTTAAACCATCACCTACATGTACATGTTTAAGACTGAGTGGGTACTATCACATTGTTGCTGTTGATATTTGAGTGAAAAGAGCATCCTGGAAGTCAAGTTAAAACCAGCAATCAGCCAATATGACTATTACGAGGGCACAGTCTATGCTAGATCTCTCAGCTCATGTTGATTAGCAATGTCAGGAAGTGACATCACAAACCCATCCCTCATGGTCAATACCACTACCCAGAAACAAGGACTTGGCAATTATTATAAAATTGATAGTCAATATTAATAAAAAAGAGAGGAATTGTCAGGAATTGCTGAAAAATACTAACATCAAATGTTATTGCAATCTCCTCCTAGCTACCTTTCATACCATAATCATGAAATCCTGTATTGTCCCTGTTCACAAAGTCCCTATACCCCCACCCAACGAATTACTCCTCGCCCCCACAAAAAGAGGAAAACAGTAATCACTCACCAAGAGTCAAATTTTATCCCAAAGAAATGCTTGAAAAAAGAAAGGAGTGGGAACTTCTCATTGGTTCTCAATGCACAATACAATGCATAAAGGTATAATGCTAAACCATAGGAGTTAGACACATTTTAGAACGATTGTTCCATGAAAAACTATATTGTTTTAAATCACCTGTAGGTTCATGACTCATCCTCACATGGGCATAGAGGGGGAAACAGGATGCAGAATTTCAAAACAACAACTTTCTTCCGAAACCTTTTCCTCCCACAGTACAAATGGAAATTATCAAGTTACGCTACATGATTTCTCTTAGTTTGGCACTGTAGAGCAATATCTGCTGGTTGGCCAATGTTTCATTTCAATGTCCAATTTAACAGCACTGTTTCCTGATGGCATGAATTCAGAAGTGAAATGTCAAGCTGTTTCACAGTCATTCCTGTAACACTATTCAAAATATTAATGATGGACAAAGCATTTCACAAAAAAGGAAGGATCATTGTATGCAGAGTAGTTCTTCAACCCATCAAATATGTGTAAAAAAAAAATATTACATTGTTGTTGTATCAGTCACATGATGAGAGTACATGAACATTACAGATTAATCAATTTTAGTGTTTAAATACAAACCCTAACTACTTTGAATCTATAACTGCTAACAATTTTTTTAAAATGGTGTAACTATATGTTGGAGCACCATAGCTCAAGCAGAGAAGAGAGAGAGAAGTTTGCACCGTACATGTACTGTTGTACATGTACTTCACACAGCATATGTACAGTAGCTGTTTATCAAAAAGAAACTAAAAAAAATTAATATTGAGTTCCCCAAATACATTTTGGAGACCCTCATATCTACGGAACTATCTATCCACATATCCATGTCCATGTATCTGGATATATCCAATACACGTCATGTCTATGAAAAAGAAAAGCAAAAAAAAAAAATCAAAAATGAAGGTTGGGGTGGATCATAGGGTTGAATCATATTGAGCTGACAAGCATACACTCACAGCCCGTTCAGGTTTAATTAATTGCCATGGCAACTAATAGACTTTCAGGACCTCAATTAGTTGAACGTCCACTATTAGTTTTGAAAAGCAATCACGTCTCCAGACGTGTACTGAACACCATTTGCAATGTACGGTACGTCAATTAAAGACTTGTTCAGACTGACCTCCAAGGGGAGAGGACGGTCTCTACAAAATTTCATCACTTTTTACCTACAGATACACTAGTCTCTGTGACCGAGACACTCAGACTCGAGCCACAAAGAGCGAGCACATTGTGTGTATAAAAAAGGGATCATAGTAGGTGCCACGAGCCTAATTACAGCGGGAAGGAAAGATATTCATTTGACCCAATTTTTTATTTGATATTTGATATTGCTGATTGATATATGGATATGATTGGCCATCCTACACTGATTATAGGGAGGACAACTACTGAACTTCCTTTGCCCAAACTGGGACGAAAATTTGATGACTTTGGAACTATCTTTTGGCTGGCGGTAGAATAAGGGCTACTTTAATTGTTTCAGGTGATAAATTTGAACCCGTCAGGAGATGTCTTCATAAATGCCCATTTATTTTTAAAATGAACTGGTCAAGGTACGCTTTTCTGGTCAGATATGGAATATCTGATATACAGGTATATCCTATTCACTGGTAGTAAACACTTGACCGGTCCTTCTCATTTCAACTTTATTTTTCTTTAATTTTTTTTGCAGTGCCATTTGAACACACGAGTCTATGGGAAATGTTAAATTTACGCGCGTGATCCCAGTACTGTTGCCACTGTTTTGTGTGTATTCCATGAAAATGGCCATGCCTTATCATTTTACACTCAAAGTCACTCTTTCCTCCAAATTTTGTTTCTGAAACCTTTGATTGATACATAATAGGGCAGATGGGGAGTTCTCTCCAATCGTTAAGATTTTAACAAGGTTTGAGGGAAGTTCTTTGAGGCATAAATGTAGATTAATCCCTTCCCCTCAGATAATAGTGTGAACAGGGAGTTAATGACGGGCCATAACTAAATTAGCCTCCGGATAGGTGTCAGTATAGTAGGACATGATCTCTTTATCAATTTAATCCAATTTGAGGTTGATGGGACAAACATGGATGTTTTTCATTCCACATGTTGCATTCAATATCAGACTCAGATATGATGTCATTCTTGCAAATGAAATAGCAAGCACAAATTCAATGCAATGCTCATGGCACTGGTGACTAGCAAAATATAAAAAAAACATTGCTAATTATTAAGTATTCACTAAAATGTACTTTATTTTTTTTATCATGTATTCCTTTTTTTCTTCATTTTATCATTTATGTAGTTAGTCTTCTCCAGGCGAGATTATAAAAATACAATCTAAAATAGAACCCAATGCCTCCTCGAACCCGGTGATGTCTATTCACTCTATACAGAATACAGAAATCACACCATTTAGAAGTCAACAGTTTGAAAGGGTCATATGATATAGATTGAAATAATGGATACATTATCTTTTTTTTTTTAATCATCAAACATGATACATTGTACAGGATGGATTCAGTGCAAAAACCAGAAAAATATTGATTCAGACAATGGGAAATGGTCATTTTAACATTTGTTACCCCTCAGCCATTTGAAAAGGTGATTGAATGAACACATGGAAGGCCTATTCATATAGGGCATGACGAAGCAAAAGAACGTTTTGAAGCTAAAAAAAGCTTTGTGTCTTTATAGCAACAATGTTCTGCAACATTTTTTGTGTACAAAGTCAATAAATTATGAGGCATTGGGAAGAAATGTTGCAGAGACACAAGACAATTTTTTAGTGGGCAAAAAGTCATGGACCAATGAATTTTGGTTTAAGAATTTGACACAAAAGGATTTGTCCAGACTTCTGTAGACAAACTTAAAAAATAATTAAACCTGACTCATGATGCAATAATACAATATCAGTTGCATGATTACTGTAAAAGGGTCTGGACAAAGAAATGTGAGGATATATATCAAGATTAATTCCACTTGAAAAGTTTAGATTTACAAATGTTTCTGTAAATGATTGAAATGCCATTTCATGCAACATGCAGCTCTTGGAAAAGTTAGTAATTTAAACCACCATCCATGAACGTGCTATTGTTAAAGAGTTTTATGAATACTTTTTTATCAATCTTTGTGACATGCACATGAATTATGAATTGACGTCAGGCTTCTCAATATCATTGTATGTATATTTACATGTCTCACTTCATTAAAAATCTCCAAATATGTTTTCGTTACAGGAATATCTCAGCTGATCATACTATCGACATTCTGATTCTCAAATACCATTCATGTAAATTATAATCAAGAAAATGAAAAACAATGACCATATTTGAGGCTAATCCTGATGAAATATTACTACATGTATCTGGTGAACATTTGTAAATTCATGACAGAAACAGAACAAAATGTGTGTGTAGATACATTATGTAAACTACAAATGAATGAACTAGGCTTGAAAGAAAATGTTTATTGTCCATGAACTGAGTTACTTAACATGAACTATTGTATAGATGATGATTTAAGAACAAAAAGAAATGCTTTATCATACTAAGGTTGTGAATGGTCTATCTACATTGTGTAAACCATACATTAAATTAAGTAGTGGTTCTTCGGGTCCATACAGGGTTGAAATGGGTGCTTTATCAGGTTTTAGTCATCGCAAATCTCCAAGATGCAACATTAGGCATGCAATATTCATGATAGTAGATGGCTTCCACTAGAAAGATCATCAATGTTAGATGTTAAGTAAGATGATAATTCCCCCGTTACAAAAAGAAACCAAGGAAAATCTAAAACAAAAACAAAATCAAGCACATTCTACATATCATGAATGGAAGCAAATGAGCCAAAATTATAAGTTGGAAGGGTGCAAAAGAAGATGTTTGAAATGTTTACTTCTTCTCGTTGTCAGAAGACGCATTCTTGGCTTCTTTTTTCCTGGTAGCTGTTTTCGACGGCTTTCTTGCACCTTTCTTTTTTGGCACTGTTTTCTTGGTAGAAGCCTTCTTGGACTCTGTTGCCTTCAAGGTTGTGAATCCTTTAGAAACCTTTGTGATATCCTTCTTGGTAATTTTCCTGTCAGGTCTCTTGGGATCCTTAACTGGTTTCTTAGCAGGAGCTGTCTTGCCACTGGTAGCCTTAGGTTCCTTCTTCGGAGCTCTTCTGGCTCTCAAGGTCTTTTTGCTTTTCTCAGCAAGTTTGTAGTTCAAGAGTCCACCCTTTGCTACAACAAGCTCAATTTTGCCCTCTCGAGAAGCCGCCTTCAGGATAAGGCCAAGGGAAGATGATTTGCTGACGTCACCATATATTGTTTTGATGTAGTTCTTTATTGATTGAGCGGAGGAACCATTGCTGTCTTTGAGGGCAGTAATAGCAGCTACCACCATGTCCTTGGTCAGGGGTTTGGTGACCTTGACAGGCTGCTTCCTAGATGCCGCTTCCTTTGGTTGCTGTCTCTTCTTAGCCATGGCTCGAGTATCGCGTCTAGTCTTCATGTAGTCTGGATATGACTATGATGAAGATCAAGGGGAGAATTCCAAGAAGATAAGTGACAAAAGACTAACACTACAGATAGATTTTAATTTGTTGCAATCATAAATATGAGAGATTTTGAGCTCAGCAATTTGGTACATATATAATCATGTACAAGTATAGGTGAATTGCTATATTTGTCAAAAATATACATGTACTGTCAATTCAAATTCCGGAATCTTCAATATTTGGTAATTGTTACAGCAAAACAAGTACTCCTTTCTCAGCACAAATCCAATCCAAGTACATAAGAATTTTCAGATAATCTGCTTCATCGAAACAAAAGTTCAATCTGAGCATGGTGGGCTTTAGGTGGATCATTAGACACGTTTAATACTAGATTAGTGAAGGATTTGTGGGTGAAAACGAGATCAAAATCAGGAAACCACAATTTCCTGATTGGTTAGACTCGGGTTCAGTCCTCACACACCAACTGCAAGCTCTCTTCTTTTTCTCCTAATTATCAGTGGCATAATGAGCCAAAAATTTTGAGGGGGCCAGTTATGTTGTATCGGGCAAAAGTTTATTAGAGTTGTGATCGAGCAAAACAAATTGTTAACATTTTTATTTTTAAAAATCCAATTTGTTTCCGATGTTGACATAAAAATATTCAGAAAATGATATCATATTTCACCCTTCACTCTTTTCTTTTCTTTCCTTTTTTTTCCCCTGCCCCCCCCTCCTCAGATTAATGTAAAATGACCCCCCCCCCAAGAAGTTAATTTAAATCTAAAACAGAATGGGTTGCTCCCCCCCCCCTCCAAATAACAAAAGACGGATTGGTGTTGGGCGCCTTCTTACCCAGTGTTCTGCATTGTTTCACATAGAACAGCAATGAAGAAAAACTACCAGAAGGGTACTATGTAAGTAGTTCCTGTTCACTTTATTAAAGTGACAAATAATTTTTTGGTACCAAACTGCAGTCAAGGAAAGTAAACATTCCCAACCTTTGCTATTCTTCTTGCTGAACACAATCAAATATATTCCAGTACGGAAATCATGTGAATTAGTCACCTGCCAAGAAAAATATTGAACCATTAAAGCTATTTATCTATAAGGTTTTCTGTTTACCTTGAAAATATTTCCTGTTATTTTACATTGTTCTTCTTACAGACACCGTAGCTTCCAATATAAAATAAATTACGTTTATCCACTCACATAGATCTGTAATTACATTTTAAATACATTTAATTGCTGCTTAAAATGGCCGGTGTAACACTTTGAATGGCATGATTTATGCAAAAAACAGGACTTCATCATATGATATAGGTCCAGTCTACCCTAAGGCCGAGTTCACATACATGTAGAAGTATACGGTACATACGCTTTACGCTATTCACTATACGCTATATGGGCATGGCGGGTCACATAAAGTAGCATGCGTATCCTATACTTTTATATTCTTCTGGCGCTGTCATAACTGATACCTCAAATGATAAAGGTTTGGCTCTTCTCTCATTTAAAATAGGGAAAATTGAAAAAATGAATACTATCATTTATCATTTATGTGAAATGGTTTCTGTAATTTTTTGTTTATTCACCTAGACTTAAACACTACATTCTTCACAATACATTCTTTAATACCGGTACCAGTATGAAGTTAGTTTCTGTTCTAAAAAAGAGAAAAGAAAACACTATTTTTCTGCATGATTTATAGATATTCGAGATATTAAAAAAAAAGTTGTTTTGGAATTAAACTTCAAGCAGAAGAATGTCCTCTTCAAATTATTGAACTTCTGTTTAATACAACTGATTTATTAATGGGGTTATTTGAGTCATATGATTTCACACACTAAAACTGAAATTTTATTTATTTATCTTCTTTTTTTTGGGGGTGGGGTGATTGGAAATACTGTGGTTATGTTTCCAAATATAAACATTTCAAACATGTATCAGCCTAATTAATGTTATCAATTATTCCTATTTTTGCTTTGATATGGTCATTTTTATGATGGGGATAGCTTTTTAATTCTACTTCCTTATCCTGCCAACTTTGTTAACTCATATCAAAATTGAATAATAAAGAAATAATTGTTATGAATAGTATTTTCTTTAATTGAATGTATTTCCTCATTATTTCAACTTACATGTAGTATAATAATAAAGTAATTAAATATTGCTCAACTATGAACAAAAACATGGCTGATGTAATCCGCGCTGTGGGTTAGTGCAGCCATTTTGACCCTGTGTCTTCTATCATTTCATGGTCAAAAAGAAAAATGAGGAGCCCACATAAATCACACAAAATATGCATAAGATATTGTTCTTTCAGTTAAAAAAAAAATGGGGGGGGGAGGGGCATTTGACATTGTAATCCTGAAGTGCTGGTATATATGTGTCATGTGCTGTGAAATTGCAATAAAATGAGAACCAAGAAATTATTTTATTTGTAATTTACCTTATTTCACCACAACACACCATCTACCACATCTGAACTGGATGGTATACGCTGCATGAAAATCAAACAAATTTGATTCAACTATACTACACGGAGCCAGACGGCATAAATTTCCAAAGAGTATCCTCTAATATGAACAGCTTTTAGGTAATCCTATAGTTCGATTCAAGCATTTCGCGTGACCTTCGAAAACATGCATGGTATACCAAGTAGAATACTTCTATGTGAACTGAAGAGTGTTTCCAAATCTATTGATCTATCCCCTTTTTTTGCTCTCGAATTTCCAAAAAGAAATTTTCTTTTACAATTTCTCTCGGTGAGATACTCATTGGAATATGCCCAGCCTGCCCTACATGTAGTACTACATTTATATCTAATTATCTTGCACAAATTTGAAGTGCATTTATTACATGACAGAGTGATTGATTACACAGTCGATCAAGTTTTTGCTGGTTGGTATCATTTTCAAGGCACTTTAGGCCTAAACATGTACATGTATCTGCATAGAGGTAAATGATATCTGGAATGGATAGCAGTTTGAAAACCTATATCCTTGCCCGTATTTATTGCAAAGGCATATAAATAGTTTTAAAAGACTGCAATTTAGTAATAACATATACATGTGTACATTAATCATGATTGGTAGTAAAGTCACACACATAGTTCTTAATTTTGTCTGGGGAAGCTACATGTAGGGAGTGAAATTATATGTCACCAGCCAAAGAGATTGGGACATTTTTATCCTATTCAACATACAGAACATGTATGCAATACCCCCCCCCCCCACTCTTTAATAAAAAAAAGTAGGTATTATTTCTATTAACATAAGTCTAGAACAAGTTCGACTTGGTATGGAGAAGCCTATAATACACAATTCCCATTCCTGTCAGGTAGTCTGAATAATAGCCCCCATTCCACAGAGGGGAGACCTTTGAAGGACCTTTCAAAGACCAAAAATTGGCAAGGTCTTACAACCCCCATTCCACAGAGAGCAAGACCTCTGAAAGACTGCTGTAAGACCATGAAACTTGCTTGATCTTTCAAGGGTCCTTCAATGAACTTTCAAAGATCTCCGAGGTCTTTCACGATTCCTGATGGATCTTTCAATGGTCTTCATGGTCCTTGTGAGTCCCAAAACTATTTGAAATGGTTCAAAACAGTCTTTCAAGAAAATGGTCTTTTGGTGGTCTTTCGATGAACTTTCAAAGTTTTCATTAGTCTTTCCATGATCTATAGACAGTCTCTCAAGATTTTTTCAGAGATCCTTGTAAGATTCATGAGAGATCATTGAAAGATCTGTGAAAGATCACTGAAAGACAAGGAAAAGTCCATGGAAAGAATTCTGAAAGATCACATGTTGCATACAAGATCTCTGAAAGGCCATTGAAAGATATCTATAGGACTTGTCTAAGTCCTGTAAGAAAACAAGTATCAATCAGTCTTTAAGAGGTCTTTCTGAACCATTCCACACTGATGACAAATTTCAGTGATCTTGGAGACTGCTGTAAGACCTAGCCAATATTTGGTCTTTCAAAGGTCCTTCAAAGGTCTCCCCTCTGTGGAATGGGGGCCGCAAATGCAGAACAAAATCAGGGCTTTGATTGTTTGGGGCATGGATCCTACTGTTTGGGGATGTAAACTGTTTCCCTGCACAGATAAACCTCAATTCAATATTAGAATGACTACTATACATATACTACTGGCTGAAGGGTGACAGTTTGTTTGTAACATCTCCCAAAACTTAACAAGAACACCTGTACGAGCTCCATTTGCATCCAGTACATAAAGCCCTGTGTTTAATGTGCAATCAAAGCTCATATCATTCACAATTCTAATAATCAATACATCTCCTTTCATGTGGCAGTGCAATGTAACATCCAACAAGGAGATGCGGTGAAGTAAATATTTGCTGTTGGGATCCAATAATGATTCTTTTGTCAAGCCACGTTGGACCACTTTCAGTTGCTGTTGCAAAAAGAAGTAGAATTTTTTTTTAAAGGACATATTAAACCAATGGAGACTGGCCCACATACTGGCCTATGTAGGCTGAGTCTCTAGAAAACATACGTTTCATGTATAGCAAAATTATTCAGTCTCCACTACACTATACGTATATGGAGATTTTGAGAATTTTTCTTCATTCCTTTTGCCTTTTTGGCCACACAGCCTCTGGACATGAGGTGTGTATAGCTAAAGAACTCTATATGGTGCTTTCACACATATCGGATAACTAAAAATATCTTATGTGGAGATTGGGTCTTCTAACCCAATCAGAAAAATATCAGTTATGGAGAATGACATTCTCAGCATGTCATGTTGAAGAAAGTGTACTTTACATTTACTTACCTGAGAACATGTATGTATGAATACTGTATGATTTTCCCAAAAGTTTTTTTGTTGAGCCCAGAGGTCATCATCAGACTTTGCAATGTGAAAGCAAATTATTCAAACTTCTTTACTTATAAAAAAAAACTAGCTCATGAAGATCGTTAATTCTTTAATTGCCATAAACATTTGAAAACCTTGTCAGATGGTTATAAAAATAAAGAACTTTCCAAATACAAAGCCTGGTTCGAGAATTGTACATGCACAAGTGCAAAATTATTTATCTTCAGGCGCAAATCCAGAGTCAGACTTTTTTATAGAGTGAATTTGTCTGAAAACATTTTACGGGTTGTGCAAAGAAGGCATTCTACTGGGTATGTCTTAATCTTTATGAGGGAGGTGCAAAAGACCAATACATATATGATAGTGACTCCAAGTATCATTTGCACTCGAGGGCATAGCTTGTACAATGATATTAAAATGCCTGAATGATGACACACTGACACAGATAAGCAACATGATACCAGGTTGATGCCCCAGCTGTAATGCCAATGAAACAATATATCACGATATATGGGGCCTGCTTCATAAGGAGTTTCACATGATAATGGTTCTGGCAACTGTACATGTATGTACCATGGTAACAGGGCTCAGCAGCCAACCACAATAATGATTTCCATTGTACATGTAGTTACAATAAACACAGACAATAGTAACTCTATATGAAACCAGTCCCAGAAGTAAAAAAGACATTAACTGTTGCGGTCTCGTATCAGTATGTACATGTATGTAGTGTATTACATGTAGGTCAATATACAAAAAGCCCTGCATGTACCGGTATACATGTAGATAATAGTACAAAATTTTCTGATCTACATGTATCTCTCCATATTCATAGGCCTACAGTGAACATGAACATGGCAGTAATGTAGAGAGGCAGAGATCATGTACTGTTGCAAAACACTGTAGCTCATGATGGCTGGGCGCTACAGAATACTATCTCAAGACGAAGAGATCATTCAATTCACTATGCAATATAGTCAAGTGTATGTTTAGTCATTATAGTGCATGAATTATCTTTTTGTTATGCATGCAAATCCCCAGTTAGAAATTGGTAGATGGGCTCCTAATGTACCTCACAAGACCGATTCAAGAACAATACTGCAAATTTTCAGAAAACAAACTTTTGAACTATTCTTAAAACATTACACCTCAGGTTTTTGGTGGAATCAATGGAGCAACAACAGAGACTACATCTGCTTCAGAACAATGTTGAAATATGCCTAGAATCACTATTATATGCACAGAAAGAAAGAAACCTGTACTAGGGCCTATACACTGTCAAATTGAATAGTGCAGAACTTTTGAAAATCTGTTCAACAAAAACTGTCTTACATGTAAACAATCTACAGTTCCTACAGCGCTTGATATCCCAAATGCATAGACTGCCATAGGGACATCAGTAATCTGGTCACTTAATTTACAAACTCATTTCTAAATCAAATACCAAGAAATACTCTTCCTGCAAACAATGAGCAAACCTGATCAAATTCCAAACATACTTGTATACACCCAACCATTCCTTTTTAAGATATTTGATAGAACTCTCAAGTTGAAAAAAATACAAACAAGTCCAAGGATACTGCTCTTTAGTGTACTGGAATTAATTTTTATATGGACATAAATGGTTTGTTTACATAAGGCATTCTATGTATGAACTGGGAAGAAACAGAACAGAGACAGGTCCATGGCATGCATAATCTCACAACTTGAAAAGTACACACAGTTTGGAAAAATGTATACATGTACAGTGTAGCTATACAATGATGAAAATGAAGGCTTATGTCTATTTAGATATAGACATGTAGACAAAATTTTGGTAAAAATGACATTGATTGTAACTGAAGATCAAATTGTTTGACATACATTGTAGGCCAAACTATTTTAAATCAACATGGCACCACCTACTATTAAAAAAGTTAGCATGTTCAAAATGAAACATTTTGAGGTTAATTTCTAAATCTACAAGGTATTTCAATATAATACAAATCTGCAAGTGATTACACTTCAAAACAAAAAGATAAGAGGTTTCTATTGGGTAAGTAGAATCATTTCTGCTTTTTGCAGATATGTAGGCCTATGTATTATATTGTGAAAAAATAATTTCTGCTTTTTGCAATTTGTGAGTGCGAGATCAAAATGGAAGTATTTTCTTCATGTATCAATATGGACGACTAGTTCAATATTTTGTTTACATGTAGATCGTACTGATATGTAGGCCTATCAGGCCTGAGGCCTACCGGTATGTATTATATTGTGTAAAAACAGGTGCTTGTTATGCACATGTACCAGCAAATTATGCAAAATATTTTCAAACTGTCACAGGTGACCATTTCAAGAACAGGAATTACGCGAGCAGAATGTACATTTACATGCACCTGATAACAATGGAAAATTATAAGAAATAATAAAGTAACCCAACAACGCAAATGTTCCTGTACATGTAATTCAAGCATTTGAAATCAAAGACAGAAAAGTGTAAAAAAAAATTCATACCCACATTGACCCAAATGGCAAATATTTTTAATATGGAGAGCTGTCAAGGAAAAGAGCTGTCCAATCCCACAAAGGGGGGAAACAGACTTTAAACGTTGATAATTAAACCAAAAGGCACATTTTCACTATTGAATAAAAAACAGTGCAATAAACATGCATGTATTAAATGTAGTCAGGTACTCCAGGACAAAAAGAATCCCTTAGATTTCTTTAAAAATGCTAATTTCAAAGAACAAAAACAATTAAATTGAAGAAAAAAAGGAGACATATCTGCAGGGAAATGAGACACATGCATGGGGAATGAAGCAAAGAAGCATCTCTTAAGTGTATTTAGCCTGCAAGAAAGCTGTTCATGCAGGTGTTCAGAAGCTGTGATCAATCGATACCAGAATTGAATTTTAACTCACCATCCCATATTTCCTCCTAGTACTTTTGATGTGAACAAAGAAATTCCAAATCCAACTCAGCAATATCCTCTCTAAAACATCCGTAGGCTTATTAAACTTGACAAAAGTCCGAACTGCAACTATCACGTCAGAAATGAACTCTCACTGCTTCCCAGTATTTGTATCATCAATCTTGACTAATGTATAGTTGTGTGTCATACATTACAGGGGCATCAGAAAGAAATGTTTTTCTTGTTTCATGAGTTAGAAAACAACATTCATCCATGAGTGCACTAACTGGAAATCTCTTCACAATACATAGAGCAGATATACTTGACTGCTAATGCATATCCCCAAACTACACCAAACTCAAGACCAGTTCCACCAGAGAGCATGTATTGTTGCCTTGACATATACTGGTATGAGAGATATCTAGCTGTCGGAATGACAGATATGATCCTGCGGAATACATTCAGGCCTGGCAAACGTCCAAATAGTCTCAGCACTATCTCCTAGGATCAAACTTCTGAGCAGAATCAAAGACTCTTTAGAGAAAGTTTTAGGAGGTTCCGGAAAGCAAATAAAACAAACAGCCTCAGAAATATACGTCATCAGGTGAGGCAGTTCCACCGAGTATTTTTCAACTTTGAGGCAAGAAGAAATTTCAATTTGAGATCTACCATGGACCTATTACAATGATATGACTAGCGCCTACATTTACAGTGTACACCTTAACAAATCTGTATGATGTTCAACATAAGAAAATATTTGCAAAAATAGTAATGAAAAGGATACAGCTGGTTAACAAGGTACATGTAGTAATATCAATTAAGTCTAGAGTGTATTGAAAATACATTGAGTTAAATATTCAGATTAAATGGAAGATATAACATATAGAAAATTTGGGCAGAAATAGAAACCTGTCTGCAAGTGAAGCCTAGAGAGGTTTGTATGTGGGTCTCGGCTTGTCTGAGGTCATGACACCACTTTCCTGTGCCTCCAGATCAGTCATGGGACATCTCTATTCAACCCCCCCCCCCCTTATCATCCACATTACATTTAAAAAACAATACAATTTAATTTATATACATAGTAGTCTTGTATTCAAGACAGTCTAAACTTTTTAATCAATCACTGGTTAGTGTACCATAGCCAAAAGAGAATAACAGGAAGCGATGAGGGGGGGGGGGGGAGGGGGACTCAACTGTTATTGGTGTAGATACCGTACAAGTAACCTGAACATATGGACATTTTTGTGCAAGATGTGTTGCACGGATCACGTAAACTAGTAAACTACAACATTGCAGCTGGTGTACAAGTGCTCTACCCTAAAAAGTTGAGGATACAGGCATACCTTTTTTTTTGGGGGGGGGGGAATTGACTCATTTAAATGATTTCCTTCCCTTGATCTACAGGGAAAAACAGAATCTACATGGAGATAAAAAAATGAATATCAGGTGAGGGCTGAGTTTGGGAGGGGGCGGGAGAGGCAAAAATAACAATTGATTCCAAAGAGTACTTAACAACGATAGAATGGGTGATGATGGGAGGGTGAAAATACTTACATTTTAATAGAAACAGAACCTGAAATAATTTAATGCTTTATTTACAAGTCACTATTTTTTTAAGCAGAGCGGTTGTTTTAAATGCTTCCAAGTATAATTTCCACCTAAGCCTTAAACAGGGAATAGCCGTGTTCACCTCATTAGCACTCCTAACACTTGTACAGTTTTCAGCATGGTGGTCAACTTATAACCAAAAACTTCCTGACGATATGACGTCAATGCAATACCACTTTGTAAATAGAACGTTTTTCTGTATTCAGCCAATAAATCATTGTACGTTTTGTAATAATGACATCATCTCATTTTAATATCTAGTCCATTTTGACTCATCGTCTCTGATTGCGTCAAAGTTCCATGACGTGACGTCAAAGGCAAACATCCTGCCAGCCAAGTTTTCCCTATGACATCATACAAAACCTTGTTTGAATAACCTGTGCCTGAAAGGCTGCCCTCTACATGTAGCACTATTATAATACTTTGCTGAATTAGGAGAATGAAATCTACATAAAATCTATACGTATCTACAGTGCCAAAGAGGCCCCTACTTTGCTCCCTCTTCTGAATCTGAACCATGCTAACTTTTGAAATAAACAGCCACTTCCATGATATTTTGTCAGAAAGATGTACCTGAAAAACTAGAATAAATTCCTCTTTTAAATGATGCCAAATGTTTGTTCATTTAAAAAATTCATGCATGACAATTATTGTAAACCACCCTTTTTCTGACTTCTCCATTTGATTATGGCACTCGTTTTTGGTTATTTTTAGAGAAAATCAATCACATGCAAAATCTGCATTTCTTTTTCAATAAACAAAAAGCAAACATGAGGAAGTATATAATGAATGATGACTATTATGCAATCATTCTCTATAAACATTATGGGTGATTCTAAGCAAAAGCGGATATTTTCTAAAAACTTTTCATAGGCTCTATTTCAAATCTGGATCAGAATTTTCTATTAAAACTCATATAGAACTTAAATACAAAGGGGGGGGGGTCATTATTAGCCTCAATTTTTTTTCCTTTTAACTGCATCTCCTTATAGGAAAATCCGAACCATACACAAAAATTATATACATGGGACTACATAAATAAAATCATATTTTTTCAAAACTTAATTTCAATTTTAACAAAAAAATTCAGTAAGATAATCTGAAGGTCATCATTCTATATTAAAATAAAAATGTGTAGTAAAAAAATCAATGTAATGTCATTTTCTCAGAAAAAGTCATCACGAACCATTAAAAAAAAAGAAATTTCTGCATTTCATATTACGTAACATATGGGGCAGCTGCTCGTTTATGACCTCACAAATCAAAAACTTGACATTCTAATTAAACTTTCTCAAAATTTAATGGATTTTTCTTGAATCTTCACCAATATTTTTCATCATTTTCTCTACTATTTTACTGTTCATGAGAACAATTTTAATTTATCCTGAAATTTTCAGCATTATGCTTGTCTGATTTTTCTCTATTGATCCAAATCAACATTATTCTGAGGTGGACTTGACCTTTAAATGTGCTGAAAATGGACTCTGTGTCATAAAAAAAGTCTTATTTTACTGTCTTTTCTCAAGACTTTCAGTGTTCCCAGCAGGCCTGGTTCCCAGGGACTTGTTATGAAACCTATGAGATTGCATTGACTAGCACATTCAGTTTAAAGGTCATCATTTGGTATTAAAGTGATTGAACTTTCCTAAATTTTATGTGGAGGTCAGAAATACTTTAATACCTGTGTTATAATCAAAGACAATCCTATTTATGGCTGATTCTCATTTCAGGATTCTCTGACCCCCATCTCTACCATAATGAGTGTGTGGGATTTAAATGAAGGTGATTAAAGATGGGTCCCAGGCCTAAAGAACATATCTGAATTATAGCCTGACCAGCAACTACATGTACATGTATACCACCCCCAAAAAAAGCTCTATCCAAAAAAAGGAAGAATTTTCCAATGATATGCCTATTCTTTTAATCAGAGTCTAACATGATGCTGTTTCTTTGTGACACTGTTTCATTGTTTAACTGATTGATTACAGGTCTGTATAAAATGCTCATTATCACACACACACAACAGTCACCTAATCATGTATAGTAACTACCGAACACAAGTAGTGCATTTATGCATCAGACAATACCCTTAGAACTTCGCAACAACCTTCCAAAAGGGAATTGAATAGGAAGACAATGAAAAAGGATAGAAAAGGGCCAAAACTCATTTTCAAATCTTCATTTTCTCAAAACAACAAGATATGGTCAGGTTTTATAGTGATCAGAGAATTTCCAACTTGACTTTCATCAGGGTAAATAAGATTACCTCATCAGCATCATTACATCACCTTTTTTTCAGTAGTGTAGGTAGTCCTGTAATAACATCTCAAGTGACCAAAATATTTCACTAGTAGTAGTACATATTAAAGCAGATAACACTAACATGCAAGCACCCATATTCGCATGTGCAATATAAGAATTAGTCCAGCAGTACACATTCAGATTGCAAAAGACTGATCATAGTCTGAAATTAAAGATAATTAAAGATATTGCATTTAATATGAGTTCATAAAAAGTGAAATTATCCGGAAAGTGTTATACTAGTAAGTAACTGAAAAATATGCTGTTTCTGATTTTTAAAAACATTTTCCAATTTTTCTCAGTCCTCTTCATACACAGACAGAAAACTCCCATTGAACTAGCAATGGCTGTGGTTCGCTCCACTGCTTAATTTACTGTGAAATCCTGTTGGGTGTGTGAGGTTGGTATATAGCTCAAGCTAACCTACCTCAAGTGATGGTTCGTGTACGCTCCACTACACTTCATTATCATAACACTCCGCTACATCACCTACCCGAACCATCAGGGAACAAAAAACGGATGGACACTCCGAGTGATAAAGTGTGTCACTTTTTGTAATTAAACACAATGCATCATGTAAATAAAAACCTTACCCGTCATCTATGATAACTTGACTTACATTTTGCCCTGTCTCACTCCTTGTCCTTGCTTCTATCAGTCTCAAAATCTGTGATTTAAAGCCAGTTGCTATCCTCACAGGTATTACCGTAATTCACTGCCGATTTCAAAATATCACAATCGCAAATTGCACATTGGGCGGGGGTCATGGGTCAAGCCGCATTGAATATTCATGAATATTCACGTATCGGGATCTGGTAAATGAATACGCAAATAGCAAAACGATCCTAATCTAGATCTACAAGGAATACTCATGAATATTCATGTGTCTTGAGCCGCCCATGCGCAATTTGCGTTTGCGATGTTTTGGAATTGGTAGTGAATACGTGTGAGGAACTACATGTAATGTGGCAACTGGCTTTAAGGACGTTCCACAGTTAAACTGAAATCCATGTCATTTTTACCAAACTTTGCACATTGATACTTTAGAACCTTAATATTCGAAATATGCAAAAATTAACATAGGTCCATGTGCTTGATTTTTTGCTATAGAGCTTCAAAATTCACCCAAATTGATGTTCTTAAGAATTGCGCATTCAAAAGAATTTTGTATTTTTAGACCGCCCAAGATTACTACAATGAGTTTAAACCTCTATTACTCAGTCAAAATACATGAAAAAGTCATCAAATTTTGCAAGAGAGTTAATAATTGTATCGTTAGAATGGAGAATCTATTTATAGTGCTATTTGTTTGCAATTTTAAGTTTAACAGCATTGCCTGTTCTTAAAAATGGCGTAAAAGATAACAAAATCCCAATCTAAAAAATGTGAAATTTCAGTAACAAACTACAAAAGTACAATAAATGCTGCACTTTATTCAAAATCCATGTCATTTTCACCAAAATTTACAGAGTTGTAGAGGAAGGTATACCTAAGAGGTACAAACATTAAAAAATAGGGGTTCATGTGCTTCTTTTTAAACTATCAGCATTTTTATTAGAGCAAATGTGCTTTTTAAAACACCAAAAATGCGCCGAATGCTTTGTATCTATGTGAAGAAAAAAATCAAAACCACTCTACCATTTATTCAAACTCGGGGTAATTATATATTCGTGATTCTTGGCAGCACTACAGAGTAAAATATTTTGAAATTGTAGAGAATTTTTTTTGAATGGTCCATGGAATAATTCAATTTTTTAGCTTCATGAAATAACGCATCGGATCTGCAATTAAAGTGCAGAAGATGAGAAAAATCAGCTCGTACCCGCAGCTAGTTAATCACCTGTTCATCCATTGTGACGTCAGCGCGCAGAGTGTAAACTATGCGCAGATCATGATGCGCACAAACATAACTGTGGAACGTCCTTAAATCACCCATTTTGAGACAGGGCAAAATGTAAGTTGAGTTATTATAGGTCTTTTTTTTTACATGACGCGTTGTTTTTATCAACAAAAAGTTACACACTTTGTCACTCGGAGTGTCCATCCGTTTTTTTCGCTAGAGTGTAGCTTGACTACCTTCGGAGCTAAAAAATGAAGTCACTGCCGATCGTGATGACAAAACTCATTAATTTTAGTCTGACGACTCACTATTTACTCAGTTGGGAATGATTACAAATCTTGAGGCTGAGTCACAAAGTTTGCAGCAAGCTCAAGAATCAGCTGTATCGCTCATATAGCGCCGATGGTGATGTATGGAGGCATGAGCACACAGGGCGAAATAAGGGGTTTCCCTCGTCTTCATCATCGGCAAATTGCGCAAGATAGTAGAACATGCGCACAGTATGAATTTAGAACGTAAGGTGGCACCCCAATAGCCTAGGGTTCTTCGAAAGAGTTACCTGGTAATGAATTATTGGTAGAATAAATTGACGCCGATTCATTTGATTTTACGTTTCCTTTTTTTTTTTACTGCCTGGCCTGTTTGACATTGTACAGTTGTATGAGATATAATTGTGATTTATCCAAGAAATTTACTGCCAAATCATTATTTTTATTTTCAAAACCACCACTTTCCTGACTGGGCATGTTTGAGAAATCCTTGCCCGCATGGCAGCACGTCATTTTCACTTGCCCCGGCCGTGCCGGGCAACATTCATGGGAAGCGGGATTGTCATGCCCTGGGACTCGGGAGGAGAACTAAATATCAGAAAATGTTTTTTTAAAACTCCTCTGATTCAGCAGATCTTTCTGTCAAACTGTTAAAACTAAAGAAAATCAGCTGCATGCTCTCGCTTGCCAAGCGCTCCTGGTCCTGGCTAGGCAATCCCGGATCCGGCCGGGCCAGGCGCGAAATTTCACCAAAACACACTCGACTCGAACCCAGGACTCGTCCGTGTGATATAAGGCAGACATATGCTCTCCAAAATGGGGTAGAATGGGGTCGCAATAGCACCCAAAATAAAAGGGGAAAAATTTATGCACTTACCTCGATTACGGTATATGGTATTGTATCGTGGCCTATAAACTTAAACTATAAACTATAATAACCTATGCACTAATCTAACCTTAATACATGGATCTCGAAGTTTGATGAAGGCCTGGAATGGAACTCGAACTAGTGGATGTCAGGTGCCGTTGCAGAGCGCTCCGGGGCCGATTGCACGAAAGGGTCTTTCCAAGGACCGTCTTTCGTGTCGCCCATCTTTTATGATACGCCATGTGAAACGCATTTCAAATAAATTATCTGCAAATATATTTTATTTGTCCGTTAAAATAAACAAAATGTTTGTTTATAAAATGATGTGATATCTCATGAAATTGTATAAAATTTGATTTAAAAGCAAGCTTACGAATTTTATTTGTTTATCATAAATTTCAGAAACACCCCGCTTATAGCGCATCATAAAAGATGGGCGACACGAAGGACGGTCCTTGGAAAGACCCTTTCGTGCAATCGGCCCCTGGGTCCTAGCTGTAGTGTAGCTGCCGGGGTATGGTGCTTCCTCAGGCCGGTAAGCTTTCAGCGGTGGATCCATGCACACTCAATAACAACTCATAACAACTAACCTAACTAAAAACTGTCTCCTATTTATACCCTGTGCCTTACTACGAGTTACTGCCAAGCATGGGTGAGCAAGGCATGATGTTATAATAGAACCCTATAAATTGCCCAATGCAGCAGCTTAAAGCTAACATAATACAAAGGGATGCATTGACATTAACATCTTGTATCCAAGAGAGGGGAATGTCTATTGTTATAGTAGAGGCTGTGTTCACACAGTATACAATCAAGATTAAAAGAAGTGTTCACATGATGTATGTAAATGTACATAAAATTAGTGCTTGTCTCTACAATGGATATGATGATGGATGAACGTCTATCTAGCCAGGCGGCTTCTTGAGAGTAAAAATTATTTACTAACGTATGCTTACTCTCAATGAAGCCAGGGATTCCTTCCTATTCATCTGCGTGTACCGCAAAAAACCCTGAAACTTTCGCCCCCGAGATTTCTACTTTCCTTCTAAAACATCTAGCCATAAATCATGTACATGGGATAAAACTTCATTTCCGACATTTCTACGCTCTCGGTTTTATTTTTAAACAAGAATTCATTAAAAAAATGAGAAAAATATTGTGAAAAGACGGAAGAGACTTGCCCGATGTTTACGCCGCCATCTTGTTTCCTATTGTACTTCCCCAACGTTACGCGACGCACGCGTCCGTAACGTTGGTGAAGTACAATAGGAAATCTCGGGGAAGAAAGTTTCAGGTTTTTTTGCGGTACACGCAGATGAATAGGAAGGAATCCCTGGCTTCATTGAGAGTAAGCATACGTTAGTAAATAATTTTTACTCTCAAGAAGCCGCCTGGCTAGGTCTATCGTGACACAGAATCCCGACATCGAGGCACAAACTGGACCCTCAAAAAAAGGAAAAGTTCTGTCTCATTCGTTCTCCTTCTTTCAAAATTGAAAACAAAATGGCCGATCGATACCGAGAACGAACGCAACATCATGGAGGTCTAACTTTTCCTTTTAATTTTTCAATGACAAGGCCAAGGGCGGCTGACAAGGCCAGGCCCAGGCCAGGGTTCCGGTTTGTGCCTCGAGGAGTCGATGTCAGGATTCTATGTCACGATAGACCTTCATCCATATAATCGAGGTAAGTGCATTGCCAATTTATTTTTTCCCCTTTTATTTGGAGTGCTATTGCGACCACATTTTACCCCATTTTTTAGAGTTCCCATGACCATGTCTGCCTATCACACGGACGAGTCCTTGGCTTCGGCCCGCTTCGCGGGCCGGAGCTCCCTGGCCCTGGGTTAGCTCGACTCGAGTTCATGCTCAGTCACATTCAATCAAACTCACGCTCGCTTTACCGACCTCTTTATCGAAGTAATCGTGCTGATGTTCCAGTCAAGATGGTGGATTTTCAAGCTCAAATACTGTCTACCTGTCAAAGCATTTATATGTAAGTGTCTCATCAAAGAAAAGGGAAATTCGGATCCGATAATGAACTCCAATCGCGCCTGCTCCAAGGTTAAGGGCGGTACACAAACATTACTGCATACAATGGGCAATAGAGGGCGACATACCGGTAATTGCCCCGGCGCTAAAACTGAAATAGCGCTGCCCCCAGCTAGCTGGCCGCTGGATCCTTGCTTGCCTGGCAGCCGGCGTGGGGCCGGGCGCGGCGCGGCCGGAGCATGCAACGCAGCGCGGCGGCATGCAAGTGACATACAAGTACGGTTATCAGGTCCACTGATCAGGTGTTACACTTTCATCAGTCTTCAAAGTGTGAATTCATTGTTTTTTAAACAGCTTTACGTGGAACCTTAAAGCATCAAGTTCCAAGGCAAGGGGGTATAAAGAATACGGTAAGTAATTCTCCAGCAGAGGCAAAGGCCGGCTGGACGTGGACTCAGTCTCAGCTGGAGAAAATGATTCTCAAATCTCAATCCATGCACAAACTTGACAAAGTCAAACTTAAAAAATAAAATAAATGATGCTCGAGCTAAGGCAAAGGCCGAAGCCTAACGGCAAACTTAAATTTAAAGCCAAGCAAGGCAAAGCAAAAGGCTATTAAGTTATTACTAGACTATAGTATTTAGACCAAAAGCTTCAGTCTGAGACTGTGTTTCAATTTCCTTGCCTTGGTTATTCCGCTAGACAAGCTTGCTTTAGGATGGGGGGCCGGGGTCGGGTGTCCGGACACTTTATATTTTTGAAGCCTTCTTTTTTGTCTTTGGATTACACTAAAAATATGAATTCAATACTTGTAATCATCTTCTATTTTGTTCTTTATAATATTTCCTAACATTTTGTACTTAAAATTTATGAAACTTCGCTTTCAAATTTTTCCAAATGACTTTCTAAATTTGATCGTCCGGACACACAACCTGTCCGGACACACAACAACTGGGTATACTACTGACTAGAATCCGGGACAGCCCGACCCGCTGCCCTCAACAACTCGACCCGGTCGAGTTGTCCAGGGTTGGCTCTGAATCAGACAACTCGACCACTTGAATTCTTCTCCAACATTTCATGAAATAAATTTTCCGGGACGATTTGTCCAGGGCAGCGGGTCGGGCTGTCCAGGGTCAGTTTGTCCGATGGTCGGGCTGTCCGGACCCCGCTTAAGTTTAGTATAGACAGCTGGCAGCCGTCTGTTTCGAGGAGTTTTTTAACATTTTTTTAAATTTCAAATTTCTCCTCGTACACAGAGTGACAGACGGCTCGCTATCGTGCAGCAACCATTAGCTAGGGGATTAACAATGCAAAATCCCCCGACGGTGCTCATTGATTTTTGTCTTTATTTCGATGTTTCATAAAAATATATAAAAAGAATTGTACCAAAATAAAGATTATTATTCCGTTTTGGCCTGAAATGAACCAAAACGGGGAAAAATAAACTTAAAAGGGGAAAAAACAATGACTTACTTCGGCTGTTGTGCAACTTCAACCCTGTTTTATCCGAACTTAATACATAAACATATGGCCATTGAGTCCCCTGTACAGATCGAGCTAGAACTTCGGTCTCTGTATTTGGTGAGTGGAGCCAATGGAGTTCAGCCTAACAACCAACATAACAGAGACCAAAGCTTTTGGTCCAGCTTTACTACCACTAACTTACATTCAATTTATGTGTTGCCAAGCGTTTTGAGTTTGGCCAGTTTTGAGTGACATGTGTTCCCCGGATGCCTGGGGGCCACTTACATTGACGAGTGGATACCATGCCCAACCCAAAAAACACGTAAAAAGGATGTCTTTTTCACGTAGAGTCTCACAAGTTTAAACTGTCTAGATAATCGTCAATTACCAGAAGTAAAGATCGGAAAACCTACAGGAGAAGTCCTTCATTTCCGTACCTGATGTGATGTGATGTGATGAAGATAGGGCACGTTAAGTACTACCTCAAGCGATGTTCGTGCAGGCTCCACTCCACTACCGCTACACTACCTCCACCCCCCCCCCCCCCCCCCCCCGAGGTGTAGCAATTGTGAAGTGGAGCCTGCTCGAACATCGCTTGAGGTAGTTACGTACGTAACGTAATAAGGGTGTCAAAAACACTTAAATAATGAAAAAAGATGGTATCTATTTCGCTAGGTTTGGTATTTGGTCCAAACTGTAAGATTGAGCCAAAGAAAATGTAGCAGGGCCTAGATCTATTGGTGTAGATCTACCCTACAATTTTATAAGTGTCATTTTTTAATTCCTCTCATTCAGTGCTTTTCATACATATATAACATACTATAGGGTCAAAGGTAATTAAAATTATTTTGCGCTAACGTCTTTATACGTAATTTTCACGGCGGAATATTTTTTTAGATATATGATCTAAGACTAATTTCGTACCAACATGCATGTAAAAACAGAGTCAAAATCATACAAGAAAGAGGAATTTAAACCAACTAACGAGTTACATGTATCAACACATGAATTGATAAAAGATAAATTCAAAACATAAAAAATACATCATCTAGCACCAAACTAGTATTATGTGACCCATCTAAATCCAGCCATGATCAAAATGATTGTGTCTAGAGACTTGACTCCAGTGTATTTCTTCTTCTTGTTCTTCTTCCTCCGCTTGCTTCGGAGATCAGCAGATAGATCCTGCAAATGCAAGTATAGTAAGTTGTGTTGTATTGTAATAGTGGTCAGTCAGAGAAGATGTGTTCAGCAGGGAGTATATTAGCCCTCAAGTGAAGATGACCTTAGCTAAACAAAATAACAGCAAAGACCAAAGTAATTTTGTAATAATTATACAATCAAGTAGAGTAGCATTGCACTCATCTATGTGATCTCCATGCTGTGCACTAATAGTCCAGGTTAGGTGAAAGTCACAAGGCAAATCTACACATTACATGTATGTCTTCATGATCCACTTTTTCAATAAAGTAAAAGTCACCTTTCCAGGGAACATCAATTCCATAATATAACATGCTTGTGGTGTGAAGGCCTCTTCCATGCTTTTTTGTGGACCAATCCCACCTCTTGAATAAATCAAATACTACATTGTAATTCCATCAATATAGGTTACACCAACATATTTCTTGGTAGGAAAACAAATATTTAAGGGATCTGTTAGTGACTTCCATGTTATGAGCATCTCATTGCTGAATACAGTCTCCAATGAATTAATTAATAGTAGGCCCATGATTTTTTAATCAAATTTAATTTGAAGTGTATGCATACAATTTTTTTTTCTTCAAATTCATAAAGACCTAAGATCTATTTGTACTTTCTTTAAACTTGCCGCAACTCTCAACCATGGTTTTAATGCTGAAATTATAATTGTTCATTGTTTATATTGTTTATTAATTTATTACCGCATACTGTTTTACTAAAGAATAATGATTTATGAATCCTTTTTAATACTTTGTATAAACCATCTAAAGCCCTGTATGTTAACATACACGTAACTGAAGTATTTACATGTAATGCATATTGCTTATAAAAAAGGACACAATACTTGCGCGATCATGCAGCCAGGTATATTGATATTTAATAATCTTAATTAGTAAAAATTAATGAATAATTAAGCTTAATTACACTTTTAATTTAATCTCAACTATCAAAGTAAAAAAATATGTTTTAAAATGTTAACAACATTTATGAAATTAGGATTGTCATGGATATTGAATTGAGATTTTCCAAATTATTTTCCTTATGTTTTGAACTATTTTCATGGAACTTTCTAAAATTGCTTCTCTTTATTCTTTCTTATGATGAAAATTGATATTTTCCTAGGCTAGAGGGTTCTATTTTCCTAATATCTGAGGAGAGATAAAGCACTCAACATGTCAAAGAGAACATCGAGCACAAGCAAGAAGAAATCCAAGCAACGGAAGATTTCAAGCTCCAGTATCCGCAGTGACAGCCCCATTGTTAAAACAGCTGCAAATCTTAGTCAGGTAACATAGTGTGCTATAGAGTACCAAAATGATTACGTCACAATAAACTTTTTTTGTATTCACAACATTTTTGATAGCATATTTTGGTAGAGCATAATGAGATACCTCCACAATACACATTGGTGGGAATCGGTCTATTGGGGCCTTAGATATGACCTCATTAATACATATTTAACCCCATTGAAATCAATGTATTCATGAGGTCATATCTCAAGACCCATCAAATTTGGGCTGGGTAGGTATTTCTTCATGCTCTACCAAAATATGGTATCAAAAATGCTGAAATGCAAAAAGGGCAAATTGATGACCTCACACTTCGGTCCTCTATTCAGGGGGGACATATTGACTGATTTCAAGTTATGTGTTGACAGCTTTTTATTTGGTGTTTGACCAATTTTTACACCAGCCTGAACATCAAACTTGAAATGGGTGCTTTTGCTGGGACAGATATCACTTGACGCTTTCGCTAACAATTGGTATCATTTTTGTTCATCAGCATTCAGTTTTCAAGCTACGAGTAAGTTAGGCAACAACATGGTTCAAGCTTTTAACACCAACACCAAACTTGAAATCACCCATCAAGGTAGGAAGCATGATACATATGCTTTTAACAACAGTAACAACACCAAACATGAAATCATGTATTGGCGCTACAAGTAGGGTATTGTCTGCTGTGCAAACTCTTCACTTAAGTTAAGGGGTCTGATTACGCAGCCTAGTGAGACACCCATGCCTTTTTTGTTTTATAAGGCCCTGTGTTAGTCTTGTTTGTCAGGGATTGTGCCTGCAGATGAAGTGGGGTTGGCAGCATGGTTCAAGGTCTTACTCTTTCATTCTAATGCAACACTGATCTTGAAATCACTGAATATTGTTTTGTCAGGTTAGATGATTTTACATATTTTCTTAGGACTTTTGAGGAAGATATGATTATGTTTAGATTGTCACTTTGAGTAATGAAGATTAACAACAGTTGTGTAGTATGCTGGAACAAATCGCTCATCTTTAGTTAATAGACCAGTTCTTTTTTAAATGACCCTTCCTTTCTTTAAGATGGGCAAATTTCAAAGCAAGATATTTTGTAGATATGCATTATAGCAGGATGCAGAAATTGCATAGACTAGGTGATTAGAATAGCGCATCAATTAACACTTGAAGGCAATTTTTTGCATTTCTACTTTGAATGCATTAGTTTGTTGCTATTACAATGACCAACCAGTCGCTTAAGGACACATTATTGCTTACCAGTGGATCTAATAAAAAGCACAATTCAAAAGAATATATGAATAATCAAGACATCAAATTGGTGCTTATCTCATTGATTATTAAACCCTCATGCTATTTTAGTTCAAATGACCTTCTGATCATGCACAGGATGGAACTGTGAACTGGTCTTTTAGCAATCATGTTCAAGATTCAACAGGAAGGATTCAGTAAATATTTGTAAATGTTTTTAAACTGTGAATAAATACTCTAGTCTTAGTGTTTAATTTTGTTTATGAATGATAAATATACATTCAAGATTTTATTTGTGCTGTTTTATTACATTTTCCATCAGATTTCTAAGCCTCAAAAGAAGAAAGCACTAAATGAAGGTGAGTCCAATAACACTATTAAAACCTCATCCAAAACTCAAATCCCAGCTGTGAATTAATTGCCATGAGTTGTCATGTGATTAGATATATGAAATTCAGCTCAGTACATAGAACGAGAGTCACAATGCATCAAAACAACATACATGTACAGTCTTGCAGCCGGGAATTAGAAATTACTCTCCAAATTCAATTTATTGTTGCCATGAGGTTTTTACCCTTTTTTAAAAACAATTTTGTTTTCTGTGTTGCATCAGGGACTTCGCCACCGACGATGAAGGTCTGATAAAGCTTGCACCCTCACAAGTGAAAGTTTAACAAATCGGTATCATTTCATTACTATGAAAATGATTGTTTTTATTATCATGATTGTTTTTATCAACATTAAACTTTATTATTGATAAATTTGTTTTGCAATCAGGTGATATGTTCAAGGAACGAACAGTATCTGCAAGAACCTTCTCACGTTGGAAACCCATTAGTAAATCATCCCAGGCATTGCTTGTTCAAACAATCGATAGTGCCATTGTGTGAGTATTGGGTACTCTACAAAGTTGACAGGCACCAACACTTCTGAATTAAAGTCATTGTGCTTGTGAAATCTGTACATGTATATTCACTTGAAGTTCACATATGACTTACATTCATGATTGTGATTAATTATTACACACTCATTTTTTCTTTTAAAATAATCATATGACATTTGATTTTTTTTCCACCACTGCTGTAAGATATGCTTTGGCTCCTCCTTAAAAATGTAAAAGCATCATTACTGAAACTTCTCTCAGGGTTGTTTAAATAATTTTTGTTGTTTGTTTTGAAGTGTTTCAAATTGTTTTTAAAAATGTTTTAAATTATTGACAATTGTATTTTAAAACACGTTATAGGAACAAAACATTTTTATTGTATCAACCATACTTATCAATGAATCAATTAAGAGCTTCTCTATTATTAAATCCATAACAAATGCCCCTCTGGAAATCTTCCACATGTTTCATCCCAACCTCTTACCAAAAAAAAAAAAAAAAAAAAAAAAAAAAATATCTTCCATCAAAATCAAGTGCACAGAAACTTTCAAAATAACAGATCTTCAAACAATTACGAATACAAAAGGCACGCCTGCACTCCCTGCTCAGTTGGCTTATACTCTGGGATGTTCGGTAGTATACCAGAAGAATTTGAATATTTGAAATTTCATGTAATGAAATACAAAGGAATAGTGAGTGTAAAAATCATTGGCTTCTTCGTTTGCATACCACCTGTGCTATGCCCATCACTGTTTTGTCAAACTCAGTGACAAGGGAAAAACTATCGTATATTCATTTGGATGAACAACAGAAAATATCCACTGCATGCTCTTGATATTTCTCTTTGTATTCAAATCAACTTATTATCAGAGTAGACATGGCTACAAATTTGAAATTTTTATTACACCTATAGGTCTGTTTTGTCTGAGACAAGTTCTGTGGCTTACGCCGATGTACAAGGCGTTCTAAATAGGCTGAAAAAGAGGTAAGGATATAAAAGTGAAATAATTTCAACACTCCTAATCTTGTATAAAGCTGTGAGAATTACATATTTTTCAAAATCTTTCTCATATCTCTATTTTCAGAATTATGTATATGAAGGTTAATTTAGACCTAAAGCTTTTCTCTTGTACTTTCATTAAATTATAAGTACAGATAAACTTGCATATGTTCACCTTCCAAGTCAAATATGCATCTTAAGTCAATACATTTTTTAGACAAAATTATGCAAATCATGTGTTGTATACCACTTCTCAGTAAAATTTCTCCAAAGTTGAACAGATTTATGTGGTCCTAAAATGCTTGACTTGGGCAAATGTATCTGTATTCCTCGAATATTATTAAAGAAAGTGCGGCAATTATCAAAGGCAACCAATATCATTGCACAGTTCCATGGTAATTTTATTGTGGACACCAATTTTTAATTTCTGTTTAGGATACTTGACAAGGCTTGGAATCTGAAGGCACCTGTAACTAAACGCCCAAATTTCAACACGTTGGAGGCTGCTTGTGTGAGTATGGTGCAGTCTGTATGAATTCCATAGTGAATTTAATTGGCTTCAGGACCCTGTCTTACAAAGACATGGAAATCCATCCATACCATAAATTTTTTCTCCAGGAAATTATCTCAATCTCCTTATTAAACAAAGAGAATCACACTGAATCTTCAAAAGAATGATGAATGTATGAATACACATCATATCTAGAAAATATTTTGAATAAACATGCATTTTAGATGTTGATATTGCTGGCTTTCCATAGTTGTGGTTGATCGGATCAATCGCACCTCTTTGTAAGACGGGCCCAGGTATGTTTTTTAATGCCTCTGCTTACTGTAGGTAGTTGCCTGGTTTATTGGGTGACATGATGTGACATTCGATCCTGTGACAATTGCTCCGGGAATTATTTTTGTCTAAGATGTAGGGTAATAGGTTTAGGGTTGCAATAGGGTTTTATGTTAGGTTTAGGGTAGGGTATATTGTTAAATCGAGGGTTGAATTAGCTATTTGATTAGAGTGTGTCATTTGTCAGATGTTTGGTGTGGAATGCAAACTTGATCAAGTTATGGCAGAAGCACAAATAGTTCTGTCAATGATATTATATTGAAGTGCTGCCCTGGCTATCTGATCAACTGCATGATTCCGCCTTTGCTTGCGAAGACGACCACAACTTCTTGCACCACATGTTCTTGTGGGTTTGAAGATGCCTGATTAGACCAATCTTTGCCTGGGAAGTCAAACTCGTGCAATGTGGTCAAGCAAATGCCAGTGGTGGGGCAGGCCAAGAGATGGTGCTTGGTCTGCCTTTTTGACATTCCTGCTTTTGCTGGTTTAACCTCATACAAATTGGATGGTAGGCTAAATGGATATGTAATTCCTTATATGAGACATACATGTAGATTATGATTGTTTCACAATGTTGGCCTGACAAGTAAAGCAGTTATGTTGTATTTGTTTCAAAGCAAGCTGAAGTAATTCATGTATACAACTGTTATTCATACTTACATATTTTGTATTTCTTGTAGAGAAAGATAGAAAGTGAAGCTCTAGAAGCATCGAATCAAGAGGAACTCCTGTCTGAAATGGTGGAGCAAATGACAAGGTAGGAAGAAAGAATAGGAATTGAAATGTTAAGCTGAGGTGGAAGGGTATGGGGGGTGGGGTGGAGTTATTGCAGGGCTTGAATTAATCCAAGGCCACCAAGGCCATAGCCGTAAAAGCTGTTGACTAACCTTGAATCCCCTCTCATTGGCCTTGAATATTTAATGTGTTCCCTCTCCCAACATGTGCTGTAATATAGAAAAGTGCTAAAGTGGTCTTGCCCTAAAGTATCACAATTCAAGGCCTGTAGGTAGGTTTTTATTGACTCAATGTGAGTAGAGTTGTAAGATATTGCATATTTGTGTTTAGCATGGTATTCCCATTTCTATTCATACGTAAGACAAACTCAAATGATTGCTTTAGACAACTGCCTTATTTTTCTTTATTTCTTGTTTCCCACCATTTTTCTTTCTTTTTTCACCTTTTTTCCCCCTATCGCTCTATGCCCAATTTCTCCCCGTTTATCACCTGTCTCTCTTTCTGCCTCCCTCAATGTTTTCTTTTCTCATCCCTCCCTTATGCCCCAACTTTCTTCCCAACTCTTCCCCTCTTGTTTCTCCTCTCTTCCTCTGCCACACTCTTCCTCTCTTGTTTTACCCTCTCTCTCTCACCCCCTCCCCCTCATCCTATGCCCCAACTCCCCCCCCCCATGCCTGTACCTAACTCATCCCATCTTGCTCTACCCTCCCCCTTCTTCCTATGCCAAAACTATCTTGCCAATCCCTGTACTACCTTACTCTTCCTGTCTCTCTCCACCCCCCTTCATATTCATACATGTACTCTTTTACAGGACGGTGCAAGAAAAGGAGGAAATCTTAGAGAAGCTTGACAAAGGCAGCAGTGAAGCAAGAAAGGAGAAATCTTGATTTGATGAGAGAGGGAGAGATTATATTCGGTTTGAGATATGATTACTAGTATGGGAAAGGGATCATTGGGGCCCTGTTTCTTGAAGCTAATGTCAAAGGAATGTCCAAGCTTCTGTTACTAGGGGGTCATGGAATTTTATTGGTCAAGATTGCATTTTACATTGATGTAAATTAGCATTAAGTGGTTGATTACAAGTTCAATGAAACATGGCCCCATTATAAGAATTGAGACTGATTCTTATTTAAAACTTGATCGAAACCCATTCCTTATTACTTGCAAGTGCACAGTTAAGATTGATTTTGTGTTGTGATTGATAAGAATGACCAATAACTATCAATGACTTTTCAAAGACATGCACTGTTTTAATGCTACATATCTGCTGTGTACAGTAGGTGCATGATATTAATTACTGAAAGCAGATTGACTCTATGAACTCAATTATTTCCATCAAGATATTATTATATATTTCTTGTTTGATTAAAAAGTGCATGAGCTGTTTGAGCATATTGCCATGGCAACTGCATTGTGAGAGTTAAAAGCAGATGGGCTATAGTTTGGACAAAATGAAACAAACAATGAGAGAGAGATGCATAATCTTGAAAACTGCAACGAGTTGCAATCTTCATACCAATTGGGATGTAAAGTTGGCCATGTGGGTAATATTAGCATGGAGCGTTGTGGCCCAGTGGATTAGTCTCTGGACTTTGAAACAGAGGGTTGTGGGTTCGAATCCCAGCCATAGGGTAATTTCCTTCGGCAAGAAATTTATCCACATTGTGCTGCACTCGACCCAGGTGAGGTGAATGGGTACCCGGTAGGATTTATTCCTTGAACGCTTTAGCGCCTATTAATATGGCGGCTCAGCTACAGCCAGGGTAATAATATGATACCAAGTATTAAAGCGCAGTTGAGTATATGCACATAGTAACTGCACTATATAAATGGACATATTATTATATTGTTGTCTTGTAAGGCTGAGGGAACTCCTCCATTTGCCCCAAGACACAACATGACTTGTCTTTGTCAAATTTCACACAGGCCGAGAAAGGTTTAGTGATCTTTATTGTCACCAGTCATGCATGATATCATTTGTAACTTACAACTTCATGAAATGCTGCCTAGGTCTGTTTATTTTTCCTTTCCTTTCTCCCCCCCCCCCCCATCTTTCAGGGTTTAGAGTCTTCCTTTCACACAAAGTCACTGACTGTCAATTGAAGATCTTAGGGCATAATATGGAGAAAAAGATCAGTGCAATGCATGTGGGACCAAAGTAAATATGATGTTCTTCTATTCTGTATTCAGGAAATAATTTTCCTGGTATTGCATCGCAATTTGCTCCACATTTTTGAAAGACTGCTATGCATGAAGTCTTTTGTATAGCATATTTTTACATAGGACTGTACATTTCTTAGTCGAGAGCTTTTCTCTCATGACCAAAAATTCTGTTCAAATTTGTAATGCAAAGTTATTCCCTGGTATTCTTTCAGAATTTAATAGAGCATTTCAGATGAAATCTCCAGATATTTTGTGTAAATCTGTCCATATGTTTGTAAATATGTGAATATATTATTTGTGGATTTTGTATATTAAAGATGAAACTGAAATGACAGACACCTGTTTTTCATTCAATTTTGTTTTCTATAAATAAAAACCCACGTTCTCAATAAGGCAATGAGAAATCAAGGAGGGTGTTGTTTCACAAAGTTTTAAGTACGACTTAGAGTCGCACTTAAATACCTAGTTGTGCACGTTATAAAAGGCATGACCGCATTGGTCAGATCATGCTAAGAAACACCCACCAGGTGACCGACTGTTACTATGGGAACTTATAAAACGTGTAACATTTCTTTTCATGAAACACCCCTTGGCAGTGTAAGAGAAGAGGTGTGTGCCTGTTGTGCCTCCTCCAGGTGGGTGTTTCATAAAGCTGGTCGTAAGATAAGAGCGACTTTAAGAACGACCGGTGAACCTTTCTCACGCGCTAAATAATTACCAATGAACATATAATGGTAAACATCATTTACCACAAGAAAGGATCACCAGTCATTCTTAAAGTCACTCTTAACTTACGAACAGCTTTATGAAATGGACCCCAGGTGTAGATAGGAAAAACCATTTCCTTTATTAAAGATGAATCAATTGAGTGATCAAGTTGATACTGGAATCAGAAAAAAAACCAATACCAGGGCCTCATTGCATAAAAGTTACCATTATTGTAACTTTGCCATTCAATGGTAACTTGCATTAAATCCTTGATTTTGATTGGCTGTTGATCAGCGTGACCATTGTAGTTACAATTGGATGGCAAAGTAATCATAATATTAATTTTTATGCAACTGGGCCCTGGGATGGAAAAAAAAAATTAAAAGATAATTTTTCAATAACAACAAACCACCTGAAAGTACACATACTGAAATAAAGATAAGGCATATATTCTTAGTTTGTTTTTTATTTAATAAGCACAAAATATATATGCCATTTTCATACATAATCATAATTAACAGAGAACTGTGGACAGTTGATGCAAGTTTTGTCAACAAAGTTGGGTACAATTAACACATAACACAACATGGATATGACCACCATATATAAAACTTAAAATCACCTGGATATTGATTAATTGATCCTAAATAAACAATATGATGCTATACACCGGGGGGGGGGGGGGGGGGGGGGGGCTATGGCATAAGGCTACTATTATGGTAATTTAACCATCCAATGGCAACTCCCATGGAATCCTTCATTCAGATTGGTTGCTAAGCATCATTCACATGGCAGCTACCATTCAATGGCAAAGTCGTGACAACTGGAAGTCAAGCAGAACACTGTCTTGATCACACTTGCTGAATAAAATAACTGAACTCAAGTAATTTGGGCAAGTGAAGGTGAGACATCGCTGATCTAGATGTACATGTATCTAGCTTACCAAAGTGAAGCTGATGAAAGATTAGGAGGATGTCAATGATGAGGATGATGGAGGAGAAGAAAAATGATGATGGCGATGATAACAGCATTTATATGGAACCATTTTTGTTCAAACAACATTCTTCTGACAGAAGTAGCATTTGAATGTCTAACATAACATTACTTTTCAGATAACAGAGCAAGTGATAGTATGTCTATCACCCATATTATTAAAACGTCACTAGATGTAAACGTCAACTAGTTCTTAATCTTGGGTATGTGGAACACAATTCTTGGCATTTGTGGCTCTCTAGGCAAAGCAACATATCATTGTATGTGCGTCAGAACCTTGCATCTCTTTATTAAATAAGAAGTTGAAAGTTCAGTATCGTGGCTTCCTGAAAACTAGAAAGCCTCATCCAGATATGATGAGACAAAACTCCTAGTATTCAAATGCTGATGCGCGCTTTTGTCACAGTGCGCCAAGTTGACGCCTGTTGCCGTGGTTATCCACGCTATTTTATTTTCATGAGTCCACTGTTTTGAAGTAATGAGTCCACCCTTAAAACGGTGGACTCATGAATAAAATAGCGTGTTTAACCATGGCAACAGGCATGAATTTGGCGCACAGTGACAAAAGCGTGCATCAGCACTGGACATTTTTCAATATACGCGGCAAATAAGCGTAATTTATACAGGAAATCTGCATAAACCATGGGTTCGGCCGATGGTTTTCAAAACCACCTTTGTGAATTCAGGCCAAATTGTCCAAAGCTGTGTGGCTACAATTTTATGATGTCATGACTCCCTTATAACGTTACTCCCATCATATGCCAAAAAGATTTTACTATTCCAACATGAGTCATGATGAATGTTAAATGTTATGACTGACTGTGCAACTTTGAACAGATTATTCTTTTTTTTTGTATAAAATCTTAATGGTCCCTATTTTGGGGTCACCTTGGAGCAGGGTTGCTTGCCTGTGCCATGTCTTAACGAGCCTTATGAAATGGGATTTGTCATCCCTTTGATATGGTTTAGAAGCTTCATTTCAGGAGAAAAAAGCAGTGGAATACACAGACTATCTCTTTGGTGAGAGAGAAGTGATTTTCATCAGAATTAGGGAAACGGGGTGCTATCATTGTTACTGAAAAAAAAAGCAGTTTGAGTGGTCCTTTTCTGGACTGCTAAGCCTCAATGTTGAAACCTGGTTTTAATCAATAAACAAAATGATTTCTGCCTTACAACATGTCCTAGTAAAGTTCTGACAATTGATTCAATAATATGCAATGTAAAATTATGCAAATCTATGGTACGATAATCGTAATCTCTTTGTGGAAATATATCTAGTAACAGTATCTACTAAAACAAAGATATATCACGTGAAAGTTGGTGGTAGGTGGAAGGATTTAATGAATCAAAGAGAAAAGAAATGGACTACTAGACTGAATCACTGGTCATATATCAAAGAGGAATTGGCAATGGGAACAAGCTACATGAAGCACTGGACATCCAACAAACATGTGTTGAGTTATGCAAAAGATTACAAACACAGTGATCTATACACAAATACATGAATGCTTGAACACATCGTAGAAGACCCAGGCAACTAATCCACATGTTTTGCATATTTAACAAAGCATATATTCATATTAATTAAACATTTTTCAAATACATCATGATACTATTATAGGTATATAGTTCTGGCAAGTTGTACAAATATCATTTCATTCAATTCTAACATTCTCCATCTGCATGTTCAATTCTACAAGTATATATATATTTTTATATATATATACAATGAATTGTACAATGTAGTTTCTGAACCAGTAGCGATGGCCCTGTACATAAATATATATATTCACATTTTGTACAATACTCTTTCTACATCCTTTTACAGTATGTATTTTACAACAATGTTAAAAGATCTACAAACTGGGATTAGGCAAACAGTGTGGAGAGGGATACTTTATCTCAATATGCATTTCTGTATCTAATTATCTACATGTACAGTACACAAAACATATTCATCTGGAAAATAAAATCATTCAAACTGTATGTAAAACTAAATGTAAAAACTAAACTCATGTGGAGGTATGTTTGCAAAGTGCATTTATATTCTTTGTTGATTTACTAATTTGTTTCTACCAAACATCTACAGCATGATGACATAATAAAAGAAAGGGGACACGGATATATAAAGGAATTCCTGGTGGATTGCAGATAGCATATTTTAGCAAGCAATATTCATTATCTTACCCAAGGTCAATAGAGTATTCTCAATCTACTATACAAAAATATCTATGAATCCTTATAGTGTAATTCTTATCAAATAGGCCTATAGCTTGAAATTAAGTGATAATGGCTCATGCCATTGCTATCATAGCATTTAGAGACATCATGTCTGACATTTCAGAGACTTGCTATATTGTGGAAACTCGAGTGAATGCATAAATAACCGGTCCAGACAAGGATTTCAGCCCTTGGTAAGGAAATTTGTTTAAAAATCTCAATTCTTGTTGAGGCTGATCATGCATACAAACCAATGGCCAATTTATTTTTCATCACAACACATCCCTCTTCACTCATGCCTGCCAGAAGCAAAAGCTTTCTTCCCAACAGTTATATGACCCCAAATTAAAGACTTGCCTTCTTATAGGGTTTGGAGGGCTATTGTGTGAAAATTGGTCTGCCTAAGCTATAGCCATAGGTCTTGCATGCGATGGGTGCATGAACTACAAACTGACCTGGGGCCCGTCTTACAAAGAGTTGTGTTTGATCCAGTCAAGCGCAACTATGGAAAGCCCGCAACGTCAGCATTTAAAATACATGTTTGTTCTAAATATTTTCTAGAAATGACATATATTCATACATTCAATGTTTTCTTGACAATTCAGTAGGCTTCTCTTTGTTTTCAAAGGACATTGAGCAAATTTCCAAAAGAAAAAATTATGACATTGATGGATTGCCATATACTTGAGATTTATCGGATCAATCGTAACTCTTTGTAAGACAGGGCCCGGAACTCTTGTAGCGGAATCATATCATACAATGGAATAGCTCTTTTTTTTTTCTCCTGTTCACCTTGTTCTCAAAAATATCAATTCATGTGCATATACTTGACAAAAAAAACCTTGTTTCCATCAGATAGGAAGGCAGTCATGATTTACAGCAGCAAAAGAAATGTAGGGCAGTATATGATGAAAGATTCAAACAAAAATGATAACTAGAATTGGGTCCCAATAACACAAACCTTGACAGCAACTGACCATACACTTGATTTGTATGATTGATCGCGAATAAGAAATGATGCAATCAATCATACAATCAGCCCTATTATTAATGCTCAATCTATTCCAATAGCACCACCTATTGTTCAAATTTGTCGGGCAAAAGTTTTTCAATAATTACCATAGGTTGTAACAAAATGGGGCCTGGATACTAGATGACAAATGATTTTTCAACCTTCTTCTAATTATTAGTTCATCTTGTTATTACAAATATAAATTTGAGGATGCAAGAGTGATGGAATTAAAGTTTATTAACCTAGCAAAAGTTTTCCAATATTAGCATAGGCAGTAACAAAATAGGGCCTGGATCTGGCTCGAGGACATATGATTTTTCAACCTTCTTCCTCTAATTATTAGTTCATCTTGTCATTACAAATAGAAATTTGAGGATGCAAGTGTGATGGAATTAAAGTTTATTACCCTTAATTTCCTTGGTTTTGTTGGGGTTTTTGTGTCATTTCCGATGGACTGTGAGGCAAGGAGAGTGCGGAGGGGCGGCCAAATAGTGTGGAAATGTATGTCTGATAAAATGAAGCAAATACTAGGCAGAGAGAAATAACAAACTACACACCTATGATCAATAGCTGCGTTTTGTGTAATGGAACCCAAATGTACATTTCAAATAAGCACCATATTTCAGCAGTGGCTATGAACCTGTGACTGAAATAACCTTTGAAATCTCTGGACAAATTATATCAAATTAGTGCTGTGTATAGGGTTGCAACATATCATTTCCAATGCAATGAGATAAACCTGATAATGTGATTCCCTCAGGGAAGAATTTATCTTGAGAAAATAGTCGGATGCAATTTGTCTTCATTTAGAGCAAGGCCGGCAATTGCTATAATTTCTAATTCCAATTACTCTATTTACTAACATGTTAAGTATTGACTTGCATACCATTTTTGACAAGGGAACATTCCCTGTTGGTGACTACAACAAACTTTATAAAAGTAATACAAAATCAATCTCAATAAGTACCACATACATTGAATAAATTCTGCTTCAACACACACTGTCCCATCCAACTTTCATCACCGGAATACATATACTCTGATACATTTACAAAATAAAACTTCACATCTTTAAGTCGTTACCATATCCCCACTTCTATGGGCAGTTTCAATCTTGCTATAATCAATTATAAATAAATTTCTTTCATGAACATATTTTCATTTCATTGAAATCCCAGTTCCATGAGAATTGTAGCATTTGTGATAAGTGCAGAAGCACATTGTACAAGTCTTTAAATAAGGTAATGATTTGAATAAATACAAACATCTGGTGCTAGGTCAGTGCTACCTGTTGGAAGGCTGCTGCTGCTTCTTCCGTTTGAAGCTACTCCGGTGCTGCGGCCTGGCCTGGACGTTCCCGGTCAAGCTTGTGGAGGTCATCATGGTTTGGTGGTCCGAGCAGTGTCTTAGACGCTGGGATGGCACTGCGAAGAGCTGAGCACTGTGGGACGATGAAAGCTGTTCAACATCGGACGCAGAGTGGGAGGAGCAGAGAGATGACATGGAGTTGGAGAGGTTACCTACCACTAAGGGCGTGGTCAGTGAGAAGAACTCTAGCGTGGGTACCGACAGCCAATCATTGTCGTCTCCTGTTCGGCACTGCTCTGCCATGGCCTGTAGAAGCTTCACAAAGTGGTCGGATGTACCTCGGATCTCAGATTTCTGAAAATGATTGGGAATTAGTCAGGGAATTCATCATCAGCAGTGCTTAAGAAAAGTACATCTAACATTAACCATTGTATGCAATGTAGGTAAGTGTAAATGATGGTGTCGTCTTCTGTAGTGGTTAAAGTTTAAACCTCAGTTTTGTGTCTTGCTTTGTAAAATATGAAAATAAATTTGGTTGTGGGATTTTCTTTTGCAAATTTTTCCCAATTTCCTATATCCACTTAATATTGGAACATTAAAATCTGATTCAAAAAAATGCTATGAGAGTCTGAAAAGAAAAATAATTTGACATGCAAGCACCTGGGCTATACAGTTAACTTGTATTAAACATATTTAATGTAATGCCATTTATAAAAGTTGTCAAACTTTATAACTTTGTTAAACAGATCAAGGCATGCATATTGCTCACCTGTGGAAACTGACTGCTGAATCGCCATAAGCCGCCAAATCCAATGCCTGTAAGGGAGAGGAATAAATTCATTGAAGATATATGAATCAAATGACTATGCAAAACAATATTTTTTTCTTCTCTCAATCTTCCATCAACCCCTACCCCCAACCTTCTTACTATGTTTGCTAGTGTTTGGTTTACATTAAATAAGAATAAATCTATTTTTTTTTGTTAATGCTGTTATCATGAATTTTATCTGAAATTTACTGGGAACAACTACTCAAGTATTTTTCATGAACTATTAAGTGGTTTCTGTCTTTCTCCATGAAATGAATGAATGAGCCAAGTGTGAGCTAAATTTATTGATAATGCTTGAAAATAAAGTAGGTACATGTACTGTAATTCAATTTATAATATTCACCTTGATCCACCTCGAATATCTAATACTAAACTGAGATGCTAACTTGGACAGGTGGGTATTTCATACAGCTGTTTGGAAGTTACGAATAATGCTACGCATTACTGGTGAATCCTTTCTTGTATTTAATTATATATCCCTATGCATTTGACTTAGCATCTAATAATCTAAGCTTTATGAAATACCTGCCTGGTTTAAAGATTTTATTTGACCTTCTTTGCTAGCCAAGGTAGTCTGAATGAAGCTCTAGACTCTAATATGCTAGTATGCTGGTGACAAGGTTCATCAAAGATTTTTCAATAATAAATTCATCAGTGGATTTCTAGTGATACACCAAACCATTACCTTGAAGATTTGTAGGTTGTATCTGGCCTTCCTCACTGGCCAAAGTATTCTGAATGATGCTCTGGACAGCAGCTAACATGGCTTGGTTGTTGCATGTTCTCAACACATTACTGATCTTGGAATCCAGCAATGAATACCTAATGGAAATAGAATTACAAGTTAGTTCTCAGTTCGAGAAAGGATTCACAGGCCAAAAATTCCACCAAACCATGCCACACGGTTCAGCAACTTAGTTAAAAGGGGATTGTCTACACCAAAATCAAACAGAGGACAAAGAATTACCGGTACATCATACAGTAAAACCTGTCTTTGACGACTACACCTAGAAGACAAGAGAGGGCAGTCTTCATGAACTGGTGGTTTTTAAGGGTAGTTTCCTTATTCATGTTTCAATGGATAAAACAATTCAAGTGAAACAAACCATGAGGTCTTTATTGACTGGTGGTACTCCTATACATGTGGTCACTAAAGCAGGCAAAGGCCTCCCCTAAATATTGATCTGAAGAAAAGTTTTGGTTGTATTATTTGGCTTTTGAAGGTTCTAAGCACATAATACAACTATGATAACAAAAAGGCCTTAGGGAGAATTTTTGATAAAAAAAGACACAACTATAATGACAAATGATTGAGAAACCAATTTGGCTTGCCATACTCAAGCTGTTTATGAAGATCTTCCATGAAGGATCTCCAGGTTTGAGTTTACTTACACAGTGGGAAATACTTGAGGGAAGACTTGGCTTGCTTCAGCTAGGTATTCATACAGGATGCCTACATCTCCTTCATTCATGTTACGTACTAGGGTAGCCTAAAAGTGGAAGCAAACAATGATCATAGTGAGAAAAGAAAAGATAGACGAAGCATTCTGTAATCTAATATCAAAAGATCCAAGATGTAAAGACTATTTGTACGTTTGACCCACATTTTTCTCCGTTCTTACTGATCTGCTCAAGTCATGGTAATTTGAAACAGTAACAACAGCAAATGATCACAGGAAAGTCCCAAATATAGGGATTAATCATACATATTCTATGGAGTTGCCATACGACCAATATTTAATAGAAATACTATATCTGAAGATTAAGATCAGGTAAGTTATCTCAGGGCATTAAAATAATGAATACACGGTGCACACCTGTCTTGTGCTCTTCTGTTCAGATATATAAAATTTAATAGTGACTTTAAAAATATAACATGACAACCTACATTAGGACTATTGACTTACCAGAACAGTTAGCAACAAAGCTTGCACACCCGACTCTGTGAGGACTTCATCATTGAGAAGTACATTCTCTGACGGTGTGGAGACCTTCCGTTCCTTTCTCGGTTGTGGTATCGTCATAGCAGTCCCACTGGTCCTCCTCTCATGCCGAACTCTCCTCTCCCCTACTCCTCCCTCAGCGTTGGCCCCTGAAGCCACCCCGCTGACCACCACCTCCGGACTGCGCGCCCCTCTCCCCGTGCTGTGAGGTGGCAGGTCCAAGCTCTTGTACTGCTTCAACGGAGACTTGTCGATCGTCACCGGACCTTGCTGCTGTCTGAGTGCCGAATCCAAACTCCGCTGGGTTTTAACAGCGGCGTTCGTGATGCCGGGGGTTTTATGCGGAGATCGTAACCTCTTGGAGGGAGACCTCTGCTGTTGACCTTGGTGGGGTGTTGGATGGTAAGGGTACTGGACTTGAACAAAGACTGAGTTGTCAAGTTCTAGTGTCTCTGGGGATAGGTTAGGGTAGTTCCGACGCATGCTGCAGCGACTCCTAACCTCTTCAGATACTGGTAGGAGGGCTGCAAGGTACGCTACTGATTCCATGTTCACATCAAACTTGTCACTATATATAGAACAACAAGAAGATTATGAACTTTCTATCAGGGTGGCCAATTTTACGTAATTTATTATTGGGGAATATAGACAAGTACATCATGAGACAAACTCAATTACCACATGTACAGTTCAACACAACTATGCCATGCATTACCTCAATTTGGCACGGTGTGTCTCTACTCTTTTGCTGATCTGGGGAGCATTTTATGAAAGGACTTGTTGGATATTGTATCCCAAATTTACAATAGTAACAGTAACACACTGTAAGAAAACAAACACTGATGAAATGCTCTCTAGGAATTCAGATTTAGATTACTAGAGATCTTTTTCGCTTACACCCAATGTGGTGGAGAACACGGATGTATAGATCAGAGAGGAATTGATAATAAGTAACATTGCCTCCTAAAATCACTTGAATTTTACATTTCTAAGCAAAGGGTTACAAAGACTTGCTGTTTCTTTGAAACAGCAGAAATAATTAAATCAAGGGTTGAATGATGTTCCATGTTATCCTAACTCATAAATCAAGTGTTTGTTTGGGACATACCTTTAGTATCAAATGACTGCAATTTCATGGCTTTATACCAATATACCAAATAAATATTGAATTCTGATTCTTACCAGTTTCTGTGTTTGCAGACAATATCTAGCATCAGGTTTAGGATACGGATTGTTCTTGATACTGTAGCACTGGTAGGGTGCCTGAATCCTGGGGTCAAACAAAACATTGTCAATCAATACTTGATGGAAACCATAACACATAACTCAGGTTTTATATTTATACCAACGGTTACTAATGGTAACAATAATATTCCACTTTAATATGGCACTAATACATAGGAACGTCTCAGATTCTTAACTGATCTATTAATGCTTCTCCAATCTTCAAGAAATTAGAAAGGTTGCTGTTTAACCCTAACTAGACAGGGGTCATTGTAAGACTATATGACCAGAGGGTGCAGCCCCCCCCCCCCCATTTGAGATCTCTGTAATTGACCCCCAGGCACAGTTAAGGTAATTTCTACTTTGAATCCAATAAAAACAACAATGCTAAATTTAAAAAAAATCACAGATATCTTCAGTAACTTGAACTATGCTAAATTTTTATGGTTGACTCCCCCTTTCAATACGATACTGATCATAAACAAAGTCATGTCTGAATACAGTTGACATCATTTGCATAAATTACAACTACTTACCTTTGAGTAGATGTCCAACAAGAGCAAAGTTGAAGTTGTACTTGAAGCTAAGACCAACGGCTAGATCCATTTGCTTGAACTGGAAATCTAAAGGTTCTCTAACGGCCATCAGCACAACCTCCGGACTCTGTTAGAAAGCAATAAATAGTAAAAAGGTTCAACATTTGGTCCGTCATTCAGAATTTCAGAACTTCTTATAAACAAACATTATGTTTAGGAGACATCAAGGCTTTTCATTTGTTTAAAAATGGAGTTTATATAAAAAATAAAGGAAAGGTTGAAAATGCCAAACATTAGTCTTGTAGCAAAAAACTAACAAATGTTTAACTTTGCAATTGTGGTAATTACAATGGAAACCTTGATTTTGATTTCCAGTTGAACCCTGCTAAAATGGTGGTAACCATTATGGCAAAGTTACAAATAATATTCTTAACCAAGGTGTGTGATAAGATTCATTACATTAAGATTTGTGTGTGTGTGTCCTATTCACAGAACCACTTCTTTCTTGGAACAAACTAAATACTATAATAAAGAACCTGAATGAGTATAGACCTTCAATTTCTATAGACCCTAAAAGAACTTACATTGTCTCCAAAGAGCACGTCTTTTATGCACTTTGATTTTTATTGACACAACAAGAACTTACGGTGTCTTCAAAGAGCACAGGTCTTTTATGTACTTTAAGTTCTTTGGATCTTATAACAACTTACAGTGTCTTCAAAGAGTCCTTGTTCATCTAGGCAGTGTAGATTCTGTTCCAACATGGCCATACCCGCAGCATAGAGAGCAGCTTCCTCCAGCTGAAGGACAGCTATGGATACCCAGAACAACAGCTTGTGCATTGGAGAATCCTGGAGTGAAAACATCAAATAATACCACATGAAAAACATTGCAATGTAAGTGAAGTTAACAGATTAATCATAGAACTCAAACAAGGTAACTTGTCTGAAGCAGTTGCATATTTATTTCAAAGTCTACTACCCATCATGGTATATAGATGAATTTTTAGTAGAATTTCTTAATTATTAATTTCTACTCATGTTCTATCCATATTTTAAAACTACAAAGACAGTATCAAATCAACATCAATGTCTGCTTTGAGTTATGTTTGGTGGAATCTGATATGCTTCCCTTTCTTTCTTTCAATTGTGAAAGGTCTTTCTATGCAACCTGCTATTATACCATGTTGCTTTTCAAAGTGACTATTGTGGCATCACCTTCCAGTGCTCTGCTGCCTGTATCATTAGCGTGACTCATTTTTATTCCATTCTCTATTTCTAGTCTTGGTGATCCACTTTTCCAAGTATTGGAGGGTTTTGGATGACACCTTTTTATTTCAAAAACTGCTGCCATCTTTGGGAGTGAAGACAGATTAATTCTGACCATAAGAAACTCGTGTATATCTCTGGTTAAAGAAAAGTTAATAAACCGTACCTTCTCAAGCAGAGGTTGCAATCTGGTCATAGCAATAACAATCGACTCTATGTACAGCAAGGAGCTATTCTGCTGAATACCACTCCCATAGCAATCCTTCTGATTGATGGCATTGTGTACAGCTTGGGCCAAGAAGAGCAGGAGACTACGCATCTCTTTGGGTGATGTGGATTTGTTGATGCAGCCAAAGACTACCATGGCTCTGGGCTGAAGGGCGGGGTTGTTCTGGAATGAAAACCTGATGGGATAGGAAGAAATGAATGTAAAAACCAATTAAAATACTGTACCTACACAAATTGGGACAGAAAAAATGCAGATTGCCCTATTTCATAGACATTGTTATATAATTAATTAATAAATTAATTAATAAATAATAATAATTAAGGGTACTTATATAGTGCACATATCCATCTTTTTCAGCACTCAATGAGTTTGTATTACCCTGGTTGAAAGACCCTAAAAACTATTAATATTTCAATGATAACATGTGCATCAAGAATGAAGGGCACTTATGTTTAAAGTGACACTTGTACTTTGAACAATCATTAATCTTTAATATGTTTTTAAATCATTATTAACTTCCCCTTATATGCATACAAAAATGATGACATTCAAACAATGAATGGAACATTATATTTTGTGAACATGGGAGTATACATACTAATGAATGCACTACATGAGCCATTAATCAAACTCACTTCCTTGTGCGTTCTGTCCATTCTTTCAGCCATTCACATGTTGGAATGTCCTTCGTACAAGACTGCAGAAAGAAACAAACAATTGCAACCTTAAATAATCACAAAAGAAAATTGAAACCACTGCATTGAGCATTATTGGTTCATAATTAATAAAAGTCTGTGAGGATGTTCTATGGATACTACAGTAGTTATTTTCCCTCCCTTAATACCACTTCTTTTCCCTCCCAATTTCATCCCCACATCACCATCTTCTCCATCTCAATGTTCCATAAGACTTTAAAAATGTGCAATAATCAGTACTGTCTACAATCTTTTCACTACCCCTCCTCTTTCTCTCTCCCTCCCTTCTAACCTAGAGGTACCTTCATAATCTCAAGGCATCGGTGATAGCCTCCAAGCTACTCAGAGACACCATCTCCATCCATTATCAGCAAAGAATCTCTCTGTATTCCATTACCTACCTAATCCCCTTTCCGCTCCCTATCATACCTCACCAAGCCTCCTTCCCCATTTCCCTCCTTTCCCTCCCGCTTAACCGACCTCCATAATATCCAGCAGAACATCAGTGATAACCTAAAGCTCCTCAAATGCATGACCTCAGTCAAATCCCCTTTCTTGCTTCCAACCCTTTCTTTCTCTCTCTCTTTCCCTTCTAACATACCTCCATAATTTCTAGCAAGGCATCCGTGATAGCTTCCAAGCTACTCAAAGGCATGACCTCAGTCACTTCCCCTTTCTTGTTTCCAACCCTTTCTTTCTCTCTCTTTCCCTTCTAACCTACCTCCATAATTTCTAGCAAGGCATCAGTGATGGCCTCCAAGCTACTCAAAGGCATGATCTCAGTCTGCTGACCCGACGGTCTCTCCCTGTAGCTTGACCTGAAAGCAGCGACTGTAGCCGACTTCACCTTGCTGATACCAAACATCTTCTTGAATCTTGTCAAGGAGAACTCAGTGAGGGCAAGATGAAGGACTTTCTGGGTCTCCTCTGCAATTGAATGGTTAGGTTACTAAGTTAAGGTAAGCTTTCATAGGATGATTCTACTTTTGAAAGAGTGCAGGCTTTTTAACAGACAAACTTGCATAGGATATGACATGGATATATGAAAGAACTTAAATTCAAGTGAAACCTGCATAGCTTTGGTCAGCTTTGTCTGACACACATTTCATGGGGGGCCAATAAACTGTTGTTTTAAGTCCCATTTAAACTTAAAACATGTTTTAATCTCAGATTAGAGGATGAGTAGCCCAAAACATCAAACTCTGTTTGGGTTATTTGTTCCTTTTATTTACTTATTGTGGTCCCATGCTTTGAGAATAAAGAAATCTTGTACTTTTGAAGGTTTTTTTTTTCAAGTTACCCAAATATTGATGAACTGAATATCTATCAACAGAGATTTGTCACAAAAATCCAGTCTTTTATAATTGAAGTCTTACAACACATCTGTTTGCAATTCACATTGCATAATATACATACCACTGAACTTGAGTTGTGAGCATGTGCAAAGGGAGTGGATAATGTTTATCACTAGCCCATGTATTGAGGCCCTTAGGGCTAGTGGTCCTGTTGAAACCAGCATGGTGATTATGTGAAACAGAGCTGGCAAGTTGTTGGCAACTAAAAAGGAAAAGAGACAAATAATTAAAACCAAGATTCGTATGTTTAAAAGAGAAAAATAAACTACACACAAATGGCCAAATCAATGAAATAAATCCTTTGTCCAACCCCCATTTTCAACTTTCCACTCAATTATTTGAATTCAGTCTTCAAAACAAACTGATCCAAAAATATTACATATTCCCCTAATTGTTTAGAATTCCAGATTTTAAAACAAATATTAACAATTATTTTATGTTCCAAGTTTGCTTTTGACATCCTTTCAAATTCAAAATAATCAAAACATCACCCCCTTTAAAATTCTCCAAGCTTTCAAAATGTGTAAATGAAATTAAAAAAAACTACCCCCAAACACCACCCCCCCCCCAAAAAAAAAAGGAAATAAAAAACTGCCATACTCTTGACAAAAGGAATCAAGTGGCAGAATAAACAGATATTGAGAATTCAATATCTTAACAGTTACAAATTGATTTATTCCTCAAGGCCAAATTTCATTTAAAAAAAATCTAATCCCGCTATGAGATACACGATGATTGGTAAATTGGCATGTATGTCAATGGCAGCACATTTTGCAATTTTAACGAGAAACTACACTTTTGTTACATGCTTCTTTTTGTCAAAGTAGGGCCAAGAGGCTTACCATCCAGGCAGTTATCAAAAGACAGCATGAGAAGGTAACGAGTTAAGATGGCAATATCATCCCACATCAGGTGTTTCTCAAGAGTTGCAGTCGGTGACAGGGATGTTTTCTCTAAGATCTGAAGAAGAAGAAAAGAATAGGAGGGTACAGATGTCATCGTACTTTTGTCTGAGGCAAATCTGACCCGTCTTTCAGTAGCTCAAAGACACATAGAAGGTAGATCATACAAGCAAGCATGGGTGGGAGGTCCAAGGAAGAGGACAATAAGAAGAGGAGGAAAAAGGAAAAGAAAAGGGGAAAGAGAAGGTAAAGAAAATGAGGATGAGATGGGGAAGATGAAGAAAAAGATGGAGGAGAATCATGAGGGGAAGGAGGAGCAGCAGCATGATTATATATCTTCATTTGCTTTGTTCATATCTCATCTAAATAATACTAGTTTGCAAAGATTTGTATGATCCCACTATGAAAACATTTGTCAAGTTCTTACATTGCATAGCCTTTCGATAACCTTGGCAGATACTAGTTTGACATTAGCTGATGCCAATGCTACTGCTGTGTCAGCCATAACTTCAGCTCTGGGTAGTCCACCACCAGATACACTTGTCTGAAACATGAATAAAACATTTTAGTGATCTAGCCATTAGATTATTAAAATCAACATCACTACTGATCAATGTCAGTATCTGCAACACAGTCTACACATCAAAAATTTTGTTATCACAGTGCTTGGGATTATATCATTCATCCTACTCCAACAAAAATGAATATGGTGAAAGTTATCATCATTATCAACCTCACCAACATGATCATAATTATATAATTAGAGGTATCTTAAAGCTCTCAAGCATAATAACACGCAATAAGCCTTGAACAAGCAAGGGGTAAGTTACATCATCATCATTATCATCAATATCACCATCATCATCATCATCATCACCACCATCATCATCATCACCATCATCATTATCACCAATACCATCCTCCTCATCACCATCCTATTCCTCAAGACATAGAAATGCTCACCTTGATAAAGCTGTCAAGAACACAGTCGATGAGATCCTCTACCTGTCCGATGTTACCCCACACCTTAGCTTGAATCGATGGATACATCTGCTTCTCTGTGATGGTCATATGAATCAGTTTGTCTAAGACAACGGTCAGTTTGTATCTCTTTGATTCATCTGATCTCTTGCTAAACCTGAACAAAGAAGTATCATAAAATTGTTCCAAGATCATGATAATTTCAACTCCCACGACAGGCCTCTCTGATCGACACTGATTAAAATCTTTCAGAGGATGGATTGTAGAAGATATCTAGGCAATGCCCTTCAACACAGAATCATTACTCTATTTTAGTCTTGGTAATATTAATAATACATAGGTGAAAATTTGACCAATACTGAACTTTCATACATATTAATGAAAAGAAAGCATTGACAAAAATTCACATTACGCAGTTCACAGTTTCTGTGTACTTTAAAAAGGGAATATGATTGCCCATCTCCTTATTAAGCCTCATCTTCATCTTCCTGTATTCAAGTAAGTCACTAGCCTTTCTGTTCTTCCTTCATGTCCAAAACATTAGCATGAATCATTTCTTGTAAGGTATGAGGGTCTCTTAATACATAACCTTCAGGATCATGTGTTATCATACATTTCTTGGTAAATCAGGGGGCAGCTCTTCACTAACTCTGCTTTGTTGTTAGCCCTTGACTTCATTTTCACTTTCAATGTTTCCTATTTATCTTATATTGAACTTCTGTACATTTATGCTAATCATGATTGTTTTGTTAACCGATGAAATAAAATGAAATACATCTTACATCTTGAATCCTATTTCTTTCTTTTTCCTCTGATCTTAAATTTTTCTTTTGAATGTACCAAAAAACCAAAGTATCATCATAATATAAATTCTTCTTTCTCCAAACAGAGAATATAGAGATTTACCTGGTGAGGTTAGGCAACCATGGTGTCATGTATTCCAGACACAGATGTTTGAGTTCAATGCTGATCTTACTGAATCCAGTAATACATTCTTGAAGGAACTGTAACAAAGCATTGTAAAGAAAAGTCATAAATGTACCATACACAAAGAAGTTGCATATCAAATTTGATTTCTATAAAATGGGGAAAGAAAAACAAAATCTAGATAGGGAACATTTGTGTTCATTTATATATCAAAGCTTCCCTTAAAAACTCCTGATTGTAAAAATGTAAAATGTCTTTTAAAATTCTTGGATCAAAAATAATTTTGAAATTCATATCTTATTATATGTATCATAAAATGTTGCATTTTGATATGTAATATATACTGCACTTACTAAAAATTCTGGCAAGTTTAGATGATAAAACATGGTCACACTCATTAAAAAAATTGATGTAAAGCAAACAATTTCAGATGAGTTGAAAGTGTGTTATACTGTGCAATTCTGTGCATCTTTTGTTATCAATCCCCTTCTCCCTTCAAGCAAATGTACATGTGTTAGACAAAGATATTACTTTTTTGAATAGTTAAGACCTACCTCTAGTGTAAGATGTGGTTCATTAGCAGCTAATGTTTTACTGATGTTGACAATAAAGATTGTGTTGTTTGCTGGGATGCATAATCCAGCCGTCTCAAGCAGCTGACCTTCAATCTTGAGGTTAAAGGTCGCAGTCAGGGCACACAGCAGGTTGTAGGCAGCTGACCTCAGACAGGGGTCATTACTACCAAGGTTCAATAAGGCCTATATTGAAAACAACAAGGAGTACAAAGGTTCTTATTTTTAACCGGGTGATTTCATATAACACTGGATACAACAAATAACATAAATTTCACCACCACCACCACCATCCTCGTCGTCACCATCATTATCATCATTGTGATCAAATTATAGTACATCTAGCAATTTTTAAGTAATAAAAATATTTCAGAACTTTTGTTGTAAGCTATTTCCATTTTAGATCTCATCTGCAATGCAAATTACATTTCCAAGTACATATTCATTTTATCTGCCAATGGATTCAAACTTTGAATGTTGCATATTACTTTTGAGTTGACTAGGAATTATATTGTAGGTTGAAAAAATGAAATGGTTGACGTACCATATTGAGAAGAGTGCCAGGAACATCCATGGGTTTGATCTTGGAATGTACTGCTACTGTCTCTTGCTGAAAAGAGAGATGTGAAAAATGAAGCATAATCATATCATACCTCAAACATATTTTATATTTCATATTTAAAATCATTCTATAATTTGACATACATGTACTAGGTAATGCAACATGTGAACATTTCAGAACAGATACATCTTTATAATAAAATAAGAATAGTCCCTCTTGATATGAATACTTAGGACAGCTTTAAAGGGATTGCTTTATGTAACCTTTAAAGAATGAGAAAAGTAGAATCTGACTGTTGTCAATGGACTTTCATTGAGAAAAGACACTTCATTCATTTCGTTGCTATCGACATGACAGCAAATACATGAATGCAGATAAATGTTTCAATAACCACACCTATACTGTAGAGAAATCCAAGACATCTGCTTTCAAAGTTAATAGATAATTTGTCCTCTTACCGGTTGAGATCTTTCCCATCTTGTTCTGATGTGTTGAATAGCTTTAGCAACCTCTTCACACTCCTGGTGCATGAAAGATAGGAGACGACCTTCTTGAAGCGTCACAGTGAACTGATTCTCGTCAACCAGGGCAACCTATCAAAACAATAATAACAATGATCAAATGTTTTATTTATCCAGGGGAGCCACTTAGGTTATGAACTTGCACTACCAGTAGGCCCTACATAACACAAGATGTTATCATTTCCATTATCTGATCAGCTTGCCGAGTCCATAGCAGAGGGCAGAAGATCCCATTTTTATAAGTTTTTGGCATGATTCGACCAGGGATTGAACACATAACCTGCCATTCATGAGGTTGGTGCATTACCACTGAGCCACCATGCTTGGTAATCTACCAGAGTAACCTATCCAACAATGCTGGTGTTTAAGCTTTAACTGAGTTACATACATGTATTGCTTAACCATGGTCACTTTTCATGCAAAACAATATATCACAAAGTGTTTACCTCATCAATCTCTGAAGCAAGGTAGATGTCATTGAGTAGAACTGGCTGGACAAGGATCTTAGTCTTCTCCATACATGTCACATGGATTGCACTAGAACCAACCTGAGATTAATAACAAAGAAACCATTGGTAAAATGAATAGTACACCTATTCATTATAATCCAATTTAAAATTGATTCATTTCCGATAAAACATAATAAAATGCCATATGATGATGTAAAAAATATGAGTACAATAGAATGATTCTCATTGCAAGATATAAGAGAGCAGTTATGATAACACAAAACAACACAAAATACAAGATCTAAGAAGCACAGGACTGGAATTAGACAGTCATAAAATCCAAGATGGGATTGCCAAGATGACAACCATATGAGATTGTTGAAACCTTACATGTTTAACCTTTAGAACCTCCTGTTTTATTGAAAACATAACCTGTAGTGGCTAGTCAATTCTAAAAGGACTGGGGGTAATGATAGCCCCCTCTCTTGGCATTTAAAACCACAATTTTGACATGTTCAGAGATACTAACACACAAACTTAGGAATTATTATCTTTGAAGATTTGTTCAATTTTTTTAGACAAAACTTGAAATAAACAGAAATAGTTCTCCAAGAAAACCTGGCATGACTTTTAAATACACTGCAATGCAAATAATGGTTTATATTGGGAATTTCTGTACTAAGTATTTGTATTTGGCTTCTGTCATGAACTTTATCTAAAAAGGGCCAGTCTTCTCCAGATGAATCAGTTGCTGATAAAACTTCTCATTACCTTGATGGCTACTTTGATATCCTTGTGGGAGTCTGATAGTTTGAGTGCATTGTTGAATACTTTCAGATCTTCATCCAATCCTAAGGTAGCCTTGTGCAATCTCTGTTGATCAGGCTCGATGTATTCACCCAACTTGGCTACGGACTCGATGAATATGATCTTCCGTGTACCCTAAAAGTATCACAAAATATTTTTGAATGAGTTTTTACGATGATGTAAATGAGGAATTCTTCGGTTCATGAGCAATCACCAAAGGATTTTACTGATTTTTAAGATTACATAATTTGGTATTTATATGCACATACTATTGTACCAAATATATTCATCATCTGAAATAAGAGGGTTTTGTATAAAGAAATCTGCCTGTCGACACAATAGTGCATCTAGGTGGGGTTTATGTAGTATGAAAGCCATGGAAGAGGACTGGGTCCATAGCATGAATAAACGAAGTGAAAAAGAATGCCATGGGTGGTACATAAAGTCATCCTTTTTATAAACCCCTCATCCTGAGAGTTATTTGTTTTTTCTGCTTTTATAAAAACATCAAAGAATAAACTTTCCCTTTAATGAACCTACCCAGATATCCAGCCTGCCTACAGATATAAAGACCATTTTTCTTGTTGCCCATAGGCAGTACTTAAAGGCATGTTTCATTCTTTAACATTTACCTTCAGTAGTACGAAGACCCTTTCATTCCTCTTGATGTATTCCTTGAGTCTCGAGTTACAGTTGTAGACATAGACAGCGGACAGGTTCTGAGTGACATGGTCAGGGAAACGAACACCACGGGAAAGGACTTGGGGCTACAGAGAAAAACAAGATTGGTAGGAATTTTCATTAACCTGTCTGCCAAGAGAGCATAAATGCTAGTTAGCATTTAAGCACCCAGAGGACCAACAGTTTAAGGTCTTCTACAAGGCACCTGGTACTATAGATAAAATCCTTACCAAAGGTCACTAGCACATTAACTTGGTATTGAACCCTGATCACCAAAATACGAAGCCACTGCTTTGTCAACTGAGCCTCTCGCCTCTTTTAATGATTAGTCATAGATGAGATATGAACCACTGGTCATTATAATCAAAGATGAACCCAAATATTTTTAAAATCTATGAGATGCACATTGTTAAAAAGATAACTTTAAGTGGACACAGAGATATAAATGAAACTGATAGCACACAATAATGTGATATAATTAAACCCACAGGAGTAACCACATGTATAGAAGGACCATGCAACTCTAAAGACTCCTAAATTTTGTATCCTTTAAAATAGAATTCCATGTCCATGGATCTTGTCCATATAGCCAACTTTTCTTGTCTCTGTTGGTTGGTCTTTAGATACAGGTTTCACTGTCCATTTCCCATATCATTACAGTCACTGTGGCCCGAATTCACAAAGGTGGTTTTGAAAACCCACGGCTGAATCCATGGTTTATGCAGATTTCCTGTATAAATTACACTTAATTTGCCACGTATTGGGCATGTGTATAAAAAAAATGTCCAATGCTGATGCACGCTTTTGTCACAGTGCGCCATATTAGTCCACTCTTCAACAGTGGACTCATGAATAAAATAGCGTATCTAACCATGGTAAAAGGCGTCAATTTAGCGCACTGTGACAAAAGCGCGCATCAGCATTGGAATTTTTAATGTGCGTGGTAAAAAAGCGTATTTTATACAACCATGTGGTCAACTGATGGTTTTAAAAACCACCTTTGTGAATTCGGGCCTGTGTGTTTGAAATTCAAAAACCTTCATATCCTTGACTTACTCTTGATTTTTAGCATATGTTCAATGAATTGTACAAGTTTCAGCATGGAAATGTCGACCTTTAACATTCTGGAAATACCAAGTAAAATGTTTGGATCCTTTTACATGAAAACATTTTATGAACTTTCAAAACTGGCTGATCATTAAAAGAACACATTTTTTTGTATATTCCTATTATCATATATCTTTAGGTCATAAAGATACATTTGTCACAAAGGAAAATAAATTGTGCTACATAACTTCCCCCACATGACATACCTTGAAGCGGTTGTCAGGTCCAAAGTTGGTGCAGTCTAGGACAACTTCAAATGGATTCTTATCAAATGGTTTGAGAGTGAGTAAGATGTGGTACATCAACTGCTCAAAGTCTATCTCTGAACACCTGAATCAGAAATGAACAGAAAACAATTTGAGAATAAGAGGATGGAAGGGGTTTACAATTTGCCAAATTGTAGAAGAAATGTAGTGAAGAAAAAAACAAATAAACATGGCAGTGTTGGGGTGTTATGAGACACATTTCTCTCTTGAGACAGGGATACTGTGTCATGTGTCTTGTCTTGATCTCTGTCTCAATGAGATCTTGATCAATTTAAAGTGGATGACGTGTGCCACAGGAAAAAAATTAAATAAAATTGAGGATGGGTTTGGAATGGGCCTGCATGGTGATGTAGCTACAAAGTTGATCTTTCGGGTTGTATTCTGTCCACCTGAAGAAAATCAAAGAGCATGTTTATGAGCAAGAGGAGAGAGAAGAGGCATGAGATAGAGGGAACAACTTGAAATTCCTACTCACTTGTATTTCCTTGCTACATAGTAGAAGACAGGGTTGCCTGCCTTTGAGATGCCATCTTGGTAGAAGATATTGAGAGATTTAAGACGCTTGAAATCTTCCTCGTTGAAGATGTTGCGTCTGGCCATCATCTCTTCAAAGCTGCTGCTTGTCAGGTCCATGCTCCCAAAACTGAAAATAAAATGAAAGACGCGTGATATAGATGGGTGAAAATGCCTGACCGATTCTGTTTTAATCTTAGGCCCTCAAGGCACACATATGAGTGAAAATAACAATAAACAATTGATTGTTCCCAATCAAAGTATACAAACATGTTCAGTAAAGGTCAATTTTAGAGAATTATTGTGAAGTGCTTTGGGACCTCTGATAAAGGAGTTGTTGGGGGACATATATAAAGTAAGCTGTGTTTAACATGGTCGAGTTTTAAGTATGGGCCTCCAAAATCATCATGTGGGATTCAATATAAAGGGATGGGGGGGGGGGGTGCCCAAATTCAAGGTACATGTATCCTGTATGTGCATCTTCAATTCCACTTCCTTCCATGACAGCATAATCCTTACACTTTGTGGGATGCTGGCTCAATAAATATCATTTCAAGGTAATATTAGCCCCATGACTTACTGTGAATCGAGGACCAATCTGGAATGTTCCGGAGGGCCAATGTAAGCCAGGAGAGTGATCATCTTATCAAACGGTCTCCGTCCGACGGCTCGATGATCCCTGCATTAAAAATATAACATTCAAATAGGAATGAGATTGCTGTTCATAACCATCATTTATTTTCATATGATTTCATTGAAAAAAGAATTGGATTATTCACAATAAAAAAAAAGCAAGAAATCAATGTACTTTACTACTTGTTGCACAATAATTCCATTCATTTATGTCTTTCTGTCTCCTTTTCCAATTTTCCTAAATATTTTTTTTTTCCCTTCTTCATTCCTTTCAAGTCTATTTTCATATTCAATTTTCTTAATTCTTCATTTCTTTCTTCATTTCTGTCATGTCCAATATTAAAAATGTCAAGGGAAATGCAAAGAGTGAAAATTGTACTTGACCATAGAGTGATGTAGGAATATAAATATATGAGCTTACCTGCTACTTGACAGGAAAGCACCCATCTTCTCTTGATGATTCCACAATAATCTATGAAGGGCAAGAACGTTGGCATCAGAGATGTAGGAAGTACTGCTGACACTCTCAATGGTATGGCAGTCTGAAGCAATGTCCTGGAAGAATCTGGAAAGAATTAAGAACAAATAATTACAAATAACTAATTCTATATGTACTGATTTGTAGCAGAGCAGAGTCACAATGGTTTTTTGTTTGACTGGTGATTGCTCGGGATTTTTCATTTGATGTTGGTGGACCACTAAAATAAAGAAATACATAAGAAATGCGGTTTCACCAAAGACGGCCTATAGTTCCTTATTTAGATCTGCAAATCAAAACTTTTACATGATACTATGTTTAAACCTTTAATCAACCAAATAGAGCTTTGGAAAGAGTACCGAACAGGATTTCTTGCTTGAATTTACTAGCCTGTAACATTATAATACTGGTTTGTGAGCGTGATTATGTTGTTACTTCTGTTTACTCCACTGCAGAATTGCAGCAGAGTAACTTTAAGTATCAGACCTTTTAATATTTGCCTGCTACAAGATCCCAGCTTGTGGCAAAATTCAGGTGAAATCTGCTCAGTGTGAAAGAGGCGTATATACAATAAATGGGAGCGTACCTCATGGCTCGGACGGCATTCTCACTGAGAAACTTATTGAAGTGCATCATGTGCTGTTCTTTGAATTGCACCTGGTTGGCAACATTCTGCATGATCTTAGAGACCAACTTGAGGCCTCTCTGAACCTTCAATGACGGCTTCATGTTCACAATCCCATGCTCATAGGGTGATACTGTATGGAAAGAGGTGCACATGTAAGTCAAATATAAATCACATGTTGCCAGTGGGCTGTTTAAACCTCATATCTTGTTATTAAAATACTGTCAGGATTACTCAGAAAAAGCTGCATTTTAGAATTAGGACAATGGTTGCAAATTCCTAATTCTTTCAAAGAACTTTTTCTAGGCAAAGGAAGTTTTTCACTTGTGCCATAATTCTAATAAGCGTTTCCGGGCTGTCCTAAAAATTGTTTGTTTCAGATAGAATGTTTTAACAACGCACTGACAATGTGCTGTATAAGTCAGAAATAAAGAAAACAAAAGTCACATACAGATAAAGCATAAACCACATAAAGTCATTCATAAGTCACATATAAGTCAAATCTAGGCCACATGTAAAGTGGATAGTATAAGTCACACAACTAAATCAAATATAAGAATAAAAAGCATGTTCCGCTTTCAAAGCTGAACATTGTTCACTATGATCAATTCCTTACAAGCTTGAATCTGACCAATCAGAACCTTTCTTTATAATTAGCTTTCATAGATATAAAAGAATATGATTAGCTGTGATAGAAACCCCTTTGATTTCTTTTGACTTTTCCAATTTAGTAACATGAAATTTACACTTGAGTTGAACTTACCAATGGCAGGATTGATAAACCTGAGGAATATTGCACTTCCCACTGCCCCTAAAGTATTCATTGGAAACCTCTGGGCTACGACCTCCTTCAAGCAATGGCATACACTACGCAGCTGAGGCGGAAACCTACATGAAAACAAGATTGCACAGTAATTTAATAGTCAATTACATAAGAAAATACTGTAACTAGTATTTTTATGTCTGATAAGCTTGATTCCATAAGCAACTTAATCCACTTTGTGGCAATTCAATGATTATTAATGTTACATTGCAAAAATTTCACATATCTATGATCAGAGCAATTACAAATACATGTACTTCAATCAACATACATGTAATAACTCACTCCAGGTCTATAATATTTTAAAGAACTGAAAGAACTAAAGAAATTGTATACTCTTGGGAGCTGCAATGAAAGCTTTATCCCTACCACGAACAAAAAGTACCTATTTTTTCCCCTTCAAATCAATCCATCTATAATGTACATGTCGCTAAAAATAGAGCCTCATAAGTTTTACTATTATGATGACGAATATTTATACACACCTATTCACATTACCTACTAATAAAAACCTTTCTCTTTTCATCATAAACCCATATCATGGTTAGGTTCAACGTTAAACATGTTGATGGCAGCACTAAGAAAGAGCCAATCAATCAAAGGTTTCCAAACTAATTTCTGTTTAATGGCAATATCACCAGCATTTTTAAACTCTATGCAAATGGGAGTCTCAGATCTTATTAAGAACCACACTTCCCGATTAACTGAACATATGATTGCAATGAAATACTACACTAGACAATTAGAGATTATCAAAATATGAGTTTGTAATCCAGGAGCTGTCCCCCAAAAGTGCTAAGTGCAACTTGACATTATTCCTAATTGCAAATACACACATCACATTCAACACATACTTTCAGTGATGACTTCACAGTATCTGATCTTTGCTGAGATGCATGTTACATGGCACGGAACTATGACATTAAGAGCGATCTGAGTTTGAATTCAATTCTTGGAGAAACAGTCTCCAGACCTTCAAGAACATCACTTACTGATCGACTGAAGTGACAATGGCAATGAAGAACTTCTTGGCCAGCTGCATAAGGTTAGCCTGGTACTCTGGAAGGTTGTCCTCTTCATGTGCTTCCATGCGAGCAGTATCCACCTCGTAGCGGATATGACTCGTCGGACCCGTCATCATCTCCTGCACCAGCGGCTGGAGGAGGAGCTTGAGGTAGTTCTGACCGTACATCTTGAAGCAGGCAGCCATGATCTTGGACGCCAGGCTGTTGCCTCGGAATAAGGTCTGCATGCAGTCCGCCAGCTCCACCTGCACATGATGGCCAGTTATGTATCAATGGAAGTGCTCAGAAATAAGGAGACTAGTTGGAGGAATTATCAAGGAGGGCACGAACTAACAGTAGTCTTTTTTATTTTACGTCAATAACCTAGAAGGAATGGTATGTTGAATGATACATATTTCAGTTTGTAATGCATCTTGTTTCCATAATCGCATGCCTGCACATGACAGTTAACACAAGTTACTTGGGCAGCAATTCTTTTCAAAATTGAAATGAAAAAAATATATATATTATTTCAATACTTTATTCAAAGTGTTGGGAAAAAATGAAACTTATTTCTTAAAATGAAAATTTTATTCAACTCCTTGATAATTCCTCTCAAAAGCAAACACTTAACAGCTATTAACATTTTCATGCAATCTACCTATAGCCTTCAAATCTGATATTGCACCTAATATCATTCTGGTTGAACATATAATGCTTTTAAGCTTCATAATATCAAATGTCTTGCACAGTATTATTTCTTAAAATTTTAGAACTGTTTCAATACCTCTAATTTGATTTCTATTTTCTTTAAAATAAAGATATTGTTGTGTTGAACCTATAATGTAGGTTTCATCTCTATTTATGTACGCCTAAACTCTCCCACTAATTCTGTTTTAAATCTAAACAATGCACACATACACACGCACACATACTACTGTCACTTCAAAATACAAAAACAAGTTCCCTGTATCCCATAGGTACCCATAGAAAAACATTTGCTGTCCAATCTATGGTTATTTTATAGGTTTTGTGATATTTGTAGGTTTTGACTGATGTCAGACATGAAAGAAATTGTCAAATACATACGAAATTCCAGATTTCAATGACATTAATGTGTCACAACCCAGCCAGAGATGAAAAAAATTGTTAAATATATTACCAAAACTATAGGTTTTAATGACATTAAGACATCAATCTTTAATTATAATATGAATTTTTGTGATATTTTGGTAGGTTTTGGAAAAGGTAAATGATGAAAGAATTTGCCAAATATAAGATATTCCAGGTTTCAATGGCATTAAGATGTCACAAGACTTATTAGCCACTACAAGAATCTGTTCCCTTTTTAACCTTAATTTGTACCTTGTGAATCAGTTTTGAGTACCCAATTTAAAAAAAAGAAGAAGAATCTGTTCCTTTTTTCTCCAAAAAGTCTTTGTGTTATTCTTGTGCCCACCAGATGCCCAAACTTCTCATCCAATGCCCATCCTACTTTTGCCTATGCTATGCCCCTCAACCATATGGATCCCCATTCCCCTCCAGGGAACTTTTGGTTTCACAACATCCATGCACATTGAACACATAATACTCAACCTGAGTTCCACTCAACATCTAGTATATACCTTTACCTCTTTCGAGAACATATTCCACAGCAGTTGGTAGAGCAAGTGTTTAGCATCAAACAGAGTCACATAGACCCTGGCTAGTTCATCCTATAAATAAAACAATCATATCTATTTAACAAGTGTTATTAAACATCATGTAATCTCTTCAACAATGGATCTAAACAGAGACATGAACACCCTGGCTTGTTCATCCTATGGATAAAACAATCATATCCTTCTAATGCAAACTGTACTGACGTTGCTCCACTATGCAGGAACATTGAAAATGATGTCCTAAAAGAATCCCATTGCCCTGGTCAATCAACTGTCTACAATTATGTTACAAGCAACATTTCAATTTCCCTCTCAAGGCAAGTCAATATTTACTATAAATCTTTCATAATTATTTCACATTGAATAATAATTTCCCATTTCCTGCTCAAAAGTGAATGAGTTAGAGGACTAAAAATGTTTCAATCTGACTACAGTTGAACAGCACAAGCATAAATTCATCAATCACGACAAATACTGTAACAATCAATTCTAACACCTTCTGACGGCAACTCCTAAAATTTGTGGTATATGTGACTTTACCATCTGTGATGAGGCAATGACGTTAGCGAGGGCCATGGCGATGGGGAGTTCCCCCTTGTCACCGAGCATGGTCATAAGACCAACCAGCCTCTCAAACCGGTCAGCAAGGACTGTCTCTGCCAGGGTGTCAAACTCTGTTCCTTGCTGAAGGATCTTGGTGAGGACTTCGATGAAGGCTGCCCTCGTCTGGACGTCAGGGTGATAACCCAGTTCTAGAAAAAAACAGGCACGAAGTACAGCATTGAGAATGGGATAGCTCAATCAGTCTGAAATAGTCTTACAAAAGTGAATTTTGTAAATTTTGTGAGATCATAAGGTTAATTGTAAGTGTGATTGATCAAGTGCAGAAAAAAAGGTACTGGACATTTTGTATGGGGTGCTATCATTTAAAAGTGAAAAATGCAGATGCTGGCTTCAGCTAGGCATTACTGTATTTCTCAAACATATTTAAAATATTTTCACACAATCATCCTGTTTATTACAATGTTAGTAATAGGAAAATGATATTATATTATTACCACAGGGAGAAAGAACTTGAGATCCAGTATAAGCTAGGTATTTTGGATTTTAAAGCTCTTAATCACAGCTAAACGAGACAAGTAGACATAATTGAACTTTGAATACATAAACAATATAACATTATATTCATAACAAAACAGAACAAGAAAAAGCAATAATAGACAATAAAATGCCCATATCTTAACCTGAAATGAATTAAAAGACATTAACTAACACAATTTAAGTGATGTAAATAAATCGATACATGGCGCATGTACGTAGGCAAAAAGTGAATATTGTGTTTACCTATGGAATTTCAAAGACCACTATCTATGTTCGCACTGAGTAGGTCTGACATAAATGGACACATATAATTTGTTATAAATGAATTAAATCTACAATATTCATGTATGTGAAAAATAAACATAGATTGAATTTACCTATGGAATGTCTAAGACCACTGTCTATGTTTGCACTGAGTAGGTTTGACATTGCTTGTATAGTACATTTCCTGAGTGAAGACTGATTATTAGTCTCGGGAAGAGACCTTGTTGATTCAACGCTCTTCTCCTCCTCTCTATCCATTACATCGTTCAAGAGCTTCATAAATAATGTGAAATATCTGGCAAGGAGGGAAGAAAAGATTACTGTTATAGAAAAATATGAATCTTACAGATTGAAATAAATTCATGTAAAAGATTCAATACAATGAATTAAAACCTATAAAGATTGTTTTAGTGATGCATCAAAAATGCATTTTGGACTGTATCAATCGCTCAATACCAGAGCATATTGAACAAAAGACCGAAATCCGATGAATATCCCATAGGCCACTGTACAAAACTTGCTGTGCAATATGAGACCATATTGAATGGCCTAATCCGCCTGCGCGAATATGCAAAAATATGCAACGGGCACATGACTTCATTAACTACATGTAATTGTTGTTTCAACCTGTATTTGATCATTTCTATATTCAAATTTGTTACATACACATATACAAGTGTTCTTGTAGACGCAAACGTTATTAATCAAGTGATGTCTAAACGATGCATAAAAACACCAAGTTCGGAGGGGACATTTCTGGATAGAATCGGCCCCCCCCATGGGTTGGTGGTGATAAAAAATCAAATTATCTGAAGCTTTGAGGGTTTTCAGCTTTTAAATAATTGCATTTCAATAATCAAATCTTATTGGTTACAATAACATCACATTGGGCTGTCTTGCCCCCCTCCCTCCCAGAAACCCTGTTGCCACATCTGTTGTAGCACCAATTAGATGAACCTATACAGCAACTTTTGAAAATTGTAAACTCGTTATATCATCAACAGACTTGTGTAAATCAAGTGGTATTTTCCTTCATTTAACAGGTGCATTAGGGCCATTCTTGGTCACATGTGTGATAGAATTATGACAGATCATGACTTAAGTTATAAATCTTAATTTTTTTGAAAGAGTTGTAACTAATTATGATTATTTTGGAATTTTAGTTTTATTTTGAAATTCACATGAATTTCTAAATGAAATTAAACTGTCAAAATCATACTTCTCTGTAAAGTCACACATGTGACCCACTTCTTATGACCTCTGACCTTGAACCTGCATATTGGAGACTGCAAAAAATGTTTCCAAATGATAGCTGACTATTAAGATATGTTTATACAACCTTTGAATTACAAAATCTCTACAAGTTTTAGATTTATAACTAAAATCAAGATTTGTCATAATTTTGGTCAAGCACATGACCAAGAATGGCCCATTATCAAAACAAAATTATGATCAACAAGACATTTAAACTTACTTCAGAAATAGTTTTGATTTGGCTTCCATGATATCACCAGCATCTCCTTCTTCTGGCTGTAGAGGGAGTGCTACTAGCAGAGAGGCCATGGCTTCCATACTTGCTTCATCCAACTCTCTGTAATTATCAAAATATTTCAATTTTATTTAAAGGGGGTACTGAATGGTTGAAGAACAGAGAAACACAACCCAGAATAGAAATTCTTGAACAATCAAATTAAGGTTCTGATGATTTCAACATAAATTGATTAATTTTGTCACATTCAACTGTGGCCTGGTCATGCTTGTCACAAGAACTGGATATATGATATATGACACAAATGCAATGTAAATGTGGCAATCAGTTGTGCACTGTGCAGGATGTAATAAGAAGAGATAAAAGTGCACAAGGTATAAACAATAGTTACATCAAACAATGAATAGCACTAGCTCACATATGTTGAGTTTGATCACACTCCTTTGTGCGACTGGGCCCAGGTCAAGAAAAGAATTAAATAATCCCATACCTTGTAAGAGACTTGATTTCATCAGTGGCACCATCATTTGAGAATCCAAGGATCCAATCTGAGAGATAGTCTACTAGCTTGTTCCTGAAACGGATCTCTTGCCTGAATGATAGACAATCCCTTCTCATCATCATCTGAAGAGGAATAACAAGAAATATCAAATATTTTCATCAACCTGAATCACTTTGATGCCCTTGTTTTTGCTTCTGGGCGATTTCATTAAATAATCTTTTGATATGTTGAAAACCAATTTCTCTTAAATTTTACTTCATTTCAAGAACTGCTTGAGCCAAGATAATTTCAGAGAATTATTTTTTTAATAAACATGAAAACAGAGACAAATACTGTCACTACCTGGTAATTTGTACATATTTCATCTCCTGTGCTGACCAGGGATGACATCTCAAAGGGCTATGTATCTAGCAGAAAAGGCGCCATACAAATATGAGATATGAACTATCATCAAATCATTTCAGGAAGGTCCCACATATAGGAGGTCAGTCATACACATTTTAAGGACTTGCCCTTGTATTTCTGTCTATTTGTTTCATTAAGTTACAATTTATCCTTAATATATATTCGAAGGGTTTATCTTATTGTTATGACAGGTTGGCCACTCATTCATTTCTTTTCTAGACCAGAGTTTTATACTTTGTCATTATTCTGTTTATTTATTTTTTTATGTTTTAATAAATGATTTGCATTTTTAATTCATTCAAAAAATCTTTTTTTATTACTTATCTTTATTAGATTTTATAATCATCATTTTTCTATCATTGGTCTATTTTTCAATTTATTCATGAATTTATGTATATTCTTATTTTTTATCATTATTAGTATTTTAGTATTTTATCATTTTTATTGTGGAAGAGGAGCTCCTAGGACATTCCCAGTATAACAACAACTCCCAAACAGACTGGGGGAGATGCCCTTGTAAGTGTTCATTTGGGAAAGGTGGTACCAGGGAATATGTTGACTACTTCATGCACTCACCATGGATAAAAGCTTGCACAGTTGGACTTTGATCTTTACAACATTCTCATTGGCTGTGCTGGGATCTAGTCTCCTTACATACCTGATGAAGACAGCAATTATGAACAAAAATAATATGCCACGAAGCTTTAATACACACATTAAAACACTTGTTTCTCTACCTTTCTTTAAGTATTTACTTAGTTGAATTGGTTAAGGCCAAGGGGGTGTTTCACAAAGATTCAAGTATGACATTGAGTCGCACTTAAATGCATAGTTGCATGCATTATGAAAGGCATGACCGCATTGGACAGATCATGCCAAGAGGACGTGCACTACTGCGTATTAATCAACAAGATTGCGCGTTGCATATCATGTACGGCATTTAAGTACGACTCTTAAGTCATACTTAAATCTTTGTGGAAACAACCCCCTGATCAATCTCAATGAGTTCATGTCAACATTCGATGCATTATATTGGTTGATAAGGGTGCAGAGCAGGGGGATGGACTACCAATTGCAGTAGCCCATTCTTGTGACTGATGAAAATGGACCATCGCAAAACACTTGTCATACCATATTGCAATAACAACTTTTGTGATAAAATCTCTTTTGTATTTTCCCAGTTTATAACTCGTACAAAGATTTCCTTGTATACTTGTAGTTCTTATCATAAAATAAAAGTTGATTTTTTTAATCATCATCATCACAACTACCATCAGTATTATCACCACAACCATTATCATCACCATGATCATGAATACCTTGTTATAGAGAGTATAAGGCCCTCTATACTGACAATGCCTAGATGTTCTGCTACCTCTTCTTCCTCGCTACCATTCCCAAGGACCTGACGTAGCACCTGGATGACGTGTTTGATGAACAAGGTATTGGCCTCTGTTGTTTCAACCTGTTCATCAGAGAAAAGAGGTTGATTTTTTTTTGTGAAAATAACTGCTGCAAAAATATTTGTCATAAGAGACTATTGCATATAAACTTTGATAATTAGCCAACATGAAAAGTACCATTTACCTTACTATGTAATCTACAAATACACAAAAAACATGAATGTACCCCAAGAGCATCTTCAACAAAGTGCCTGGTATTGTGTCGTTAGAATCTTGCAGGTAAGTCATTTTTTCTACCAGAATAGCTGGGGGAGGGGGGGGGGGGGGGCATTATGAAAAAATTGTGCATCATTTCATGACTTTTCTCTTAACCAATCCCTGGCATTGCTTTCCCGAACACGCACCCCCAATATGATGAATTAGTACCGAATGTGGATTAAAGATAAATTTGTATTAAGTGCATTGTGAAATGCTTGCGCATCATTTTATGACTTTTCTCTTAATCATTTCCTGATGGTCATTCCTTTACACCCATTCCCCATCAGTCATTCCCTTATATTGAAACTTGTTATTACCTGTCCATTACTGTCAAAGAATTTATCAACATATTCCTTGATCTGTTGGAAGAGCTGTGGATAGAGCGCTGGATCAAGTTCCTCTCCTATCATCTCTTTCACACAGTCTCGAGCCTGTTCGAAAAAAATGATGAAGAAATGGTGTCATTGTTTGTATTTTAAAGGAAACCAAAACCAAAGAAGAGAAGCAATCTTATTGGAAAGAGTAAAATGAGAAGAACAATTTCAAAAAAGTTTCATCAAGATCGGTTATGAAATAAGCAATTTATGGACGTTTAAAAAGTCTTGTTGTACTTTCTATGGGGATCCTCAAATTGGCAAACGTGCTTCAAAAGGGAAGAAAGGCATGAGAGATACAGAAACGATAAGGGAGAAAAAATCAATCAGTGGAGAGCGAGAAATAGACAGAGGAATCAAAAGACAAAAACAAACAAATTATGATGGAGAGAGAGAGAGGAGGTGCAGTAGCCGAGTGGTTTAAGGAGCCCGACTTCACACACTTAGGCCCCAGAGCAACATTCTTTATCTTCACTGCTCTTTCAGTCTCTTAGATGGTCATATTAAACGTTGATCCCTAACATAAATAATAACATCTGATTCATGATACATCTGTAAAACCCCAAGAAATACAGAGAGAGGAGATGGTAGAAAGTGCTTACCTTAGCACCATGTTTCTCATTATTGCACACTAGTAATCTCAATAGACTGGCCATGAAACTGAAGGGGAGAGAAAATGAAACAGGCAAAAACTATAAAATCAAAGAAATTCTGGCAACACTATATACAAGTTAAGACCATCTTGAATCAAAATTCAAAACTAATCTATCATGGTAGATATGTTTTTAGGAAAAAAATATTGTGATTTTGTTTTCTTCACAGCATCATTTAACTGCACATATCTTATATTCCAATAACAGGAACCTGAAGATTTTGTATGAAATGTAATATTTAATGAAAACAGGGTGTGGAGAAAGATATTATACTCACTTTTTGAGTTGATCTGTAGGTTCCTCAGTGACTGGAGATGAAGCAAGGACTGGAGCTCCTATGTGTCTTGGACCAGCTTCACATGGTGAATCATATCTAAAATAATATACATTCATGAAAACGATTCTATTAGTAAGATATTAGGAAAATGTTCTGAAAATTTCTGCACTCCGATTTTACTTATTCAAATTTGAACTATTGTTAGCCCAATGAATCAGTTGACATTTGAGTTATCAAATCTATAGGAATATAAGATCATGAAATAAGTCATTGGGAAATTTAATCACTGACCATTATTTCAGTGCTTTGAAATGTCTTGATATGATTGAAGACTGATTTAATGCTGAAGGTCATCTTTGCTGTAATCTATTTTGCAACAAGGAAGATATTTTCACACATATGTATAAAAAGTGAAATAAGATATCGAAAAAAAAAATAATATAGAAAGGAATGATGTAACATTATATCACCTCACTTATTGCATATAAATACATGCATAAAACCATTGCACTAAAAAAATACTAGTCCTTAAAATTTGTTAACATTGTTTTTTTTTTCATCTCATTTTGCTGCTATCAGAGATTCAATCATCAAAATCTACTCTATATTTTCCGAACATATAATTTTAATCCTGGAGTACTCCCTTTGACTTCATAGACTTGTGAGAAATATCTCATTTTCATTCCATTTTGCGGATTTCAGTGATTCACTTGCCAAAATCTACTCGTTCTTTTCCAATCATATACAGTAATTTTCAGCCTAGAGTACACCCTTTCACTTTGTAGACTTGTGAGCAGGAGCAGATCTAGCTTTTTGCTAAGAGGGGGGTTTGACTGGTTGGTTTGACCCAATGATGATGAGTTGTGATGCACTATAAACGACCCCCCCCCCCTAAATGTACCAATGGTAAGAAATATCTAAACAGGTTAATTGTTCAGACACAAGAATGCTCTGCACTTGGGTTGGAGAGCGGAACGTGTGCAGTAAAATCCAATTTACCTTGGTCTCCTGTTTCTAGACTTGAGGCACATACCACCTGATGCACATAAGAAACCAGTCATGTTCTTCCATTCCTGTTTAGAAAAAATAATCAATAATTCAACTTAAAATAAAGTAAAAAATATAATATAGTAAAAATATAATATATATAAATATATATGGAAATTCTTATTTCCTACTGATAAATCATAAAGATATGAAATTGCCTTCAACTTCTAATGGATTAAAAATAGAATTAATAACCCTCTTCAGTTTGTAAATTACAGTTAAAATGAACTGTCAAATAAAACATAAAATTTTTACCCATTCTTGTGGCAATGGATTGCGAATCAATTCAGTATTGAATTTTCTGAAACTCACAGCAAAGCTGAGTTTACTCTCAAAACAATAAAGAATAAAAAACTATATATCAGTTGTTTATATTGATGTATTTTCAAAGGAAATACCGTGATCAAGTCTCAGTTTTCAATGAATAACCTCCGAATGGAAGGAAACAAGATTTTAAAGAAAATATGAAAAAAAGTATCCCAGACAGTTTTCGAAACCAACACCAACTTTTTCTTATCAGTCAACATTGATTACATTTTGAGCAATTTGAAGGAATAAAGAATCTCCTCTCAATTCAGTAAGAGCAAAATGGTGAAGATGATAGATAAGTAATGGAGTGCTTACTTCAAACTCTTGCTCTCTGGGCTGCAGTACACTGTGTGATGCTTTCCCAGTCCGTCTCATGTTCCCTTTACTATCCAGTGAGGCACTGTCCTCTCCTTTTCCTTTGTACAATCCTAATGATCTTGTGGAGTTCTCCCAAAGGGTGTATGTCTCATCCCATGCCTGCCAAGAATGGAGTGAAATTAATATTTGAGGGAGTTGAACAAAACTTGCTGTCGATCGCAAGTCAATTCTTCGGTCAAAGAAGCTAGATTTTTTGCAACAGAAAGTATAAACTAAACTGTTTTTATCAAAACCTCAGCTTTATATTTGCATTCGATACTTGGGACTGATTGCAATAAATTATTTGAAGCATCTTTAGTCTCTCTTTTTTAAATACCATAGAAAAGACGTATAGATTCTCATTCAGATTTGGTATGACCAAGCTCAGCAACATTTTTAAATGTAATATCAACAGGATATGAGGCATAAAACAATGTCGGGGCAAGTGACTTTTTTCAGTCGGGTAGGCAAAATAATCTGCCGAAAGTGACTGATACAACCACGATGGACATAATGGAATCATTATGATGACACAAGTTTTACTCTTTCCAAGACTTGAAGCATACAATGAATACAATACATACATGCTTATTAGCATAAGTGAACTGATTTGTCTCACACACCTGAAAAATGCTGCTTAATTACATCGTATCTGAACAAAGCTTAATTTTATCAAATTTTATTGTTTTCTTGCTCTTGACAAGAATCAATAAAATAGAGAACATTCAATTGCCTCAATTTATTTTTAGAGACATCTGCAAAATAATTATGATACACGTACCTCAGAGGTGAACAGAAAGAATTATTTTCATTTATATGAACTCACACAAATATGAATATCTGAAATAGGAAGAAAATAAAATCAATTATGGTACACATCAGTTCCAATAAATAAATAAAATTTCAACTAACCTGACTGTTTCCATCGGTGACATATTCAATCTTTCTTAAAGATGCAAATATTCTTTTCCGCTGAGCTACTTTTTCTATAAAAGACATAAGATGGCAAAAGAAAAGTGCACATTAGCATAATTTAAATTACAATGATAATCCTATTCAAAATTTTACCTAGTATCATCACCATCATCATCTTTACAATGATCTCCACCAATATTTCCATCCCCATGTTGCCACATCATGCGGGCATAGTCATCGGTAATACATCATCATCATCATTATTATAACCATCAAACCAACATCTTCCTTCTCATCATCATCATATCCCCACTTCAACAACCCCCTTACCCTGTGGTCCTATTTGTGGGAGGCGGGCTAGCTCTGTGTAGACACCATAGTTGGGCACCACCTGAGTGAGGGCAAGGTCGTCGGTGCCGCAGCATATCTCTGCTTCCTCACAGAGCTGACCCAGGCAGGAGAGGGCAGTGGACGTAGCTTCCTGGTCACAGCTCCATAGGTTCATAAAGAATACACACTATCAACAAAATAAAACAAAAAAATCATAAGTTAGAACAACTTAGCATAGATGTGCCAGAAATGTACAATTTGTGTTCCAAGCAGAGTTCTGAACTATGTCCAAATTCCACTGTGCTATTACAAGCCTTTGAAAAGGTGTAAACAAATAGTCATGATTACATCTATATGTAATAGTGCTTTCAATAACGGTTTAGCCATGTAAACATTTCCCGGTTATTGGAATCAATCACTGCTGCTTCGCACATTTAGTGCACCATCACCAAGCCTATAGAGCAAATAAGCAATATCACAACTAACATATGCCAAACGTCACCATGATTTTTCCAAGATACAACTCCGATACAATGACACCCTCTGAACTATGTTTGCCTTTGTCATCCCTGATAAAGGAGTATCCAACAATATGTCAAAGTCAGAATAGTTTGGTCAGCGCTGTGGGAATCTGACTAGACTACTCCCCCAGTAAGTGCACAATGTGCACAGTTGTGCAGCCAAGACTACATTGAATGATCAAGGTGACTTCTGTAAACTGTCTAAATACATTGTCCTTACAGTAAATGCTGCATAAACAAAATATGAATCACTTTTCTGTTTCAGGCGAACTTACCTCTAACTTGTTCTGAGCCTCCCTTGTTCTTGGAATGTTGCTATCTACTGTTGCATGGTCCTTGTATTTGTTGAGGAATCGGTTTCGGAGAGAAAGGACCTCACTGAGCCACTTGAGTACCTCTGTGGTGTTAACAATCTGTTGGGTAAGAAGCTTCTGAGCCACTGAGAACAACACCTGAGAGCTGTACACACATAAAACAAAGAACATTGGTCCAAATGATCATTAGAGGGGTCAAAGATCTGTAACACAAAGCTTAGCGATAATTGTACATTTTTTTGCAATTTATTGCATTGACCAAAATGTACAATTAATCATGAAAATCAAGTGTAAGATCAATCGCTAACCCTTTGTGTTATGGGAACCTGTAGAGCGTTTCATGAAACAACTAGTCAGTGATCTTCCCTGACCATTGTTATAAACTCCTACAAATCCTGCATCTGATTGGCAGAGAGCAAGTGTGAAAATCACTGACAAAACTATTCATGAATTGCTCCCCCAATTTATTCTTGTGCAATGATACAATCTAAACTGTTTTAGTGACAACCTGCATAGAAGGACCACCTTTCTGTCAGACAGCACATTTGGTTTCACTTCAATAACATTCCCATTGAATCAATTACAAGATACTGTTCATAAAGACCACTTTTCTTGTCTCCCTTGGGTGGTCTTTATACATAGTTTGCACTGTAGTTTGATGACAGCTTTTGCTACAAGAATCATGGAGGATAGGAGGACCTTTTCTTGATAAATACAAAAAAGGGGAGAAATAACCTTGTGGATTTCCACATGTTCTTTATTGATTCACAACCATACATTGTCAGCTTTGATGATCTTAGAATGTTGCAATAGTGCCTCAGGGTTTCATAGCCCCTTGTAACTAAGCTGCAGGATATTAAGTAGAGAGTCTCTGTGGTGTCTTTCACAAAGTCACATTAGATGCAAAGAAAGAACCACCTACCTTATGTCCCAGAATGTTGCAATGGGTGCCTCAGGGTTCCAGAGCTCAACATTCCCTGGTTGATGGAGTGTAAGAAGAGCTTTCATGGCTTCTACTGAGATGTCTGGAATGGTTGAATACTGGCACATGAGATTCACTAACCCTGTGATCAGCTGGTATGTGTTGTTTTGGATGACATGTCCAGCAGATCCTTGGCTCTGGAGAAAGAAAAAGCCATTAGAATAAGGGGACCAATCAGATTTTTGTTTGTACACGGACATGGCTAATCTTTAATAGTCACAGCAATAAATGCTTTCATGCAAAAGACTTTAAAATCAATGTCAATTATTATCAGCTTATCGTAGATCTACATCTATTATGTGTCAGGAAACATAATTATATGAAATCAAAATAAATATTAGGTAAAAAGTGAGCACACTGAAGGTTGCTGCTACATTTAAAACACCCTCCTTTGTAGACACTTCACCCCCAATTTCATTATATTATGTAGGGTCTGGTAAAGTCTTGAAATATAGGAAACAAGACAAATAACAATGACTGACAACTCTAATTTTCATAATCACTATTCTTTATTTGTTTTGGGAAATTTCAGATAAGCTGAAGATTACCAAGTTTACTCAGTTATGACTAACAATGACACCAACAAGATCAACACTAACACTGAAGTTGAAATGACCCAATGACTTACATGCAGCATGAGTTTAGGATCAGCATGGACTAATTTAACAAGCCAGAGAAGAACAGCACTAGGGAAGTCTTCACTAGACTTGTCCCTTGACTTCCATCCTGGCATCTTGGATTTCAGTGTTGTCAAGCTTGGCTGTTAAGGGGATATAAGAACGGAAGTGAGAATGGAATCGATAGAAGCTTTGATCCATCCAGGTGAAAATATAAATAACTAGCAATTAATCTCAAACTAGCCATGAATCTTTAAATGGTGAAATTGAATATATAATCAAAACTTATAATCAAAGTAAGATATTCACGTCAACAGAAGTTCTCCGAATGGTAAAATTCAAGGCCCTGTTGCATAAAATTTACTTCTACGGTAATTTTACCATTCAATGTTGAAATCCTTGACTTTAATTGGCTGTTGAGTATTGTTACTATGGTAATAACCATTGGAGGGCATATTTCGAACGATAATAATTTTCATGCAAGTGCCCAGATTTTTTTCTTCTCCAAATACAGAATGGTTAGGAGGTTTAAGAAAACATGCAAATAACAACTAATTCTAAATTGTACGCCAGTACCCTGCAACATAGAAGATACAATCAATCTTATGATTGATATCAACGTATGCCAACGGCAGTCAATAGCAGTACGGTATGCATAATTCTTTGTTCCTATGAACTCATCTTCTTCAAGTATGAAAAGAAGTTTTAACATATCACTGGATCTGCATTTTCCCTCATTCGAATCCCTCTGCCTTGCCTGTGTGATAAGTTAGAAAGCTTACTTACCGGATTTCTGACTGCAGTGTTGTGGTTCTGATTGCACTTCCGATAATGTTCAAAGAGTCGTCTTAGGTTCTCAGAGAAACAGTAGAGCTGAGCAATCTTTGGCCACCAAGGCATGTGAGACTATTCAAAGACAAACAAAATCATGTTGAAAAACATCAATGAACTATAATAAAAGGTTTTACTAAAGATCTAGCATGATAAAGTAAGTGGTCTACAGGTGCATTTCCAGAAGCATGCAAAGAGGCCAATTTCCCACATTTGTAGTTTATGTGCCAAAAATTACAAAATATATGATTATGTAATCAAATACAAGCAAATTTTATTTTATTCCGAAGTCAAGTCTTTTCTGAATTTAAATGTTACATGCAATCTAAAAACAAGGTATGATGTCATCAAGGACAATTACCTAAATTTAACAATCATTAAAGTATTGCAGTGTTGTGGCATCCACTCTCATACAGAGTAACAATCCACATCAAAATCAACAAGGATGGTATGAAAATTGAATTTTGACTGGGGAATAGTTCATTTTCAGGAGAAATAATGTTTGTCTAAGTTCAAAAGTTACTTCTCTCTTTAATAACTAATCACAATTATAGGATGGCTAAATCAACACAACTTCAAGATTGTAGACCAATTCACAAAAAATATTCTTCCTACATGATATGACAAGATTGTGAAAGCCTATAATGATTATTTATCACTTTCCTACAATATTTGTTCCTTAAAAAGCAGAATACATTTTAGTCCATACCTTTGTTACAATGGTATGCAGAGCCTGGGCCAGTACCAGGTGGAATACAGTGGGGGACTGAGCCTGAAGGCAGGTCCGGAAGTGTTCTGGCAGCGAAGGCCTGAGCCGGTAACAGGCCACAGCACTGTCTATCAGCAGCTCAACGTCTACTTGAGAGCGAAGTGAACGTGTCGGACAGAACAGTTGATTCTATTCATTCAAATAAAAACACATTTATATGGCTATTCATTAATTCATCAGGATTTAAATACTTGATGCAACAAGTATAAAGAGTGGACAGCACTGTAAACAAGGCATATACTGATGGGCAAGTCAGGGTTGTCCTTGTATATCTATGCCCCAAACCAAGGCAAATGAAGGCAAGAAGATAACTAGGAATTCTCAAACCTGAAGCTGAGCCTGTTTTATCAATCTTTAAGTTTCAAACATACGAGCAATGGTTAAAGAATACTGAATGAAATTTATTGACTAAAAAAGGAACCTTGTGTGTGGCTTCATTTTTGTATCTTCAGCTCATTTCCATTTCCAAACATGCAACTTGTACAACTTGAACACAATATTTTCAACCTTTGAAGATATCTTATTGCTTCTTAAAAGTACTTCCATATATCATGTGTGAGTACTGATTCTCTGCACTTGTACGTACATTGAGATCTGCCAGCATCTTGAGCACCCAATCATAGAGGGCGTTCCCCTCGGAGTTCTGCAGGTAAGATGCAGCCTTACACAGCTTGACACAGGCCACCACAGCCCACTCCATCTGTTGTCTGTTGCTACTGCCGGGGGATTCTAGCCACCGACGTAGGGAGTCCAGTAACTGCTTCTTCTGCATTTGCTTGGGGGATAGGTTGGAGTGATTGGAATGGAGGATTTCAGCTAATGGACCCTGAAAGAGAGAGGAAGGACCAGAACTGTAAATGTCTTTATCACTTATCAAAAATATCTTTATACAGGATAAAAAGTTGAGATATACCGTTTTTCAGCATGGTCCTGTAGCTGCCAGATCGATTGAAAAAGTCCAACTGGGGCACTGGTGCCTCTTCTGACAAGATGTTGACATTAATTCTTGGGGAATAGAGTTTATCCTTCCTAGGCTGAGGTTCAGACTTTCTTCAGATCTAGCATCCATGTTTACTACTCTCCTTTCTAAAGCTGTTGGGTAGCTCTGAGATTTGTCAAAATCTAAATGTAACCATCTCTTCCATTCCCAAGCATCTCACATGTGAATGATGCAAAATATTATTAGTAATGCTTCATAAAGAAAGTAAGTAGTGCATATCCAATTGCACATTAGAGATCTCTTTATCAAATTGACTTACTGGGCACAAGACTAGCAGCATGACCTGAAGAAGAAGCATTGAGCTCTTTCGTTTAGTGGATTCCTGTTGGCTTTCCGCTAGATCAAAGAGTTTCTCACAGCACTCGGCACAATGATGAGGGGTTAGTCCTAGACGGGAATTCACACCTGTATGAAATGTTTGAAAGAATAATTAAAAGTAAATTTATTTCTGTATCCGTTTCATTCATTATCTTGATGAAAATGTCAGATTAAAAGAACTGACTATGAAAAAAAAAAAAAGTTACAATTTGCATATATACAGTATGCATATGTACAAAAAAAAATTGTGATGAATTTCAACAAACAAATCAGAATATTTCATTTCAAATAAGTGAATTTATTTTTCATGTTGATGGATTAGAATATGGTTGTTTTTATTTCAAAAAAATGTATACTGATAAGAATTTATTATATCGCTAATGACAACAGAACAGCAGGCCTGTAAAAGAAATCAATAAATATGACACTAACAGCATCTATGGGCAAATTGAGTTACACAAAAGAAATGCTTATTTCTGTGTGTAATCTATATCCCAGAATTCCAGCCAAAACTCCAGAAGCAATCAAAATGAATGAAAAACTTGGCCAAATCCTCATTCGACAATTCCCCCCCCAAAAAAAAACAAATTCTTGCTTTACTTTAAAGGAATTGCCGTGGGCTTGGGTCATACATAAAATCAATTCTTTCCCTATATACATGTATCATTATATTCATATTAAATGATTATTAGCTTACCATCACTATCTCTGTGTTGATATCTTTGAAGTTGCATGAATTCCACTGGGTAGTTGTCCATCCAATTCCAGATTGCCTGGGTAATATTAACCAAACAAAAACAATCAAATGACATAGAACAGAAGAGACTCTTCTCAGAACAAATGAGGATTTTTTTAAAAAGAGTGTGCGTATTTAAATACATGCATTGCAATGACAGAGATAGAGTTTGTGACCCATTACATATATAATGGCTGAGAATCTGATATTTAGCTCACAAGACCATGTTCAAGTCATTGATAATGACATCAATATTAGTGGATTCAGAAAAATTATCAGTAATGGATAAGTGTCGTTTGAGTTTAACATGCAAAGGAGCAGCACTTTCTGCAGACACCTCCATACTACCACCATGAAGCAAAACAGGGTCTGTGACTCCTCTGTCCTGAAATGAAGGCTACTTATTTATTCTTGGGTTCTACACAAGTACATGTATAGGTAGAAAGTACGAGATGAACCAGGAATTTACCTTCTCCAGGCTTTGTGCTAACACCGTCATGGCATTTCTCTTCAAAGAGTGGAACTTACTGATGATTTCTGGAGAGAAAGAAAGACAGTTTTTGCATTATCTGAAATGAATGAATGATTGGTTGATTTATTGATTTATTGAATGAATGAAATAAAAAAACAAAAAATTTTATGAACAGTATTATCAATATAAGCTGCTTGACTGATTTCTCACTGCACAAACTTTCAAAGATTGAGCAATAAATCATGGCACTACATCATTCTTGTATCAAACCTGCAGGACAAAGCCCCCAAAATATGCCTACTTTCCCCCAATGACTTCTCAGTTTATTGCCTCTTTCATAAAATGGATGACTGGAATAAATAATTTCTTTCATAAAAAGAGGTTTTTAATGATATCAACATTGTTGCAATAGAATTGTAGCATAAAAATAGGCAGTATGTTTTATGAAACAGGGCCCTCAAAGTAGATTTTCAATTACATGATATGAATAAAAGAAAATATAACCTTACCATTGAGTAGTCTTGTAAGTCTAGCACAGTCAACATTGATGTGTTGTATCAGTTCTATATCACTCTCATCACAAGTTTCATCACTGGATTTGCTCAATGCATCCAGTCTACATATATAGTGGGAGAAAAAAATCATATAAAAACAATTGGTCAAATAACAAATGAGCATATTACTATACAAACAAATAAAATCAAATATATAACTTCTCCTATTATGGTTCAGTCTGCCACTGGCGTATTATCAAATTAAACAAAATCAATAATAAACAAAATTTGAAACAAATACTTAAAGATTAAATAAACCCAAAGCAATAAAAGCAGACAGGTAATGCATGTTGTGGGCGATTGCTTTATCTCCTGTATAAGATTCATTAAAAAGCCCCCTAACCCTATAAAAACAAACACAGAAAAAAAAAAATTCATAGAAGGTACATGTTTGTCATTTTACAAATATACGTATAGTACATGCATGCCATGAATTGTGAAAGGGTTGAAAACATACAAAACACTTTTTTCTTTGTCAAAGATCATTGATGTATTTTGTTTTGTAATGTCTATTGTAATATACAGTATCATTGTGAACACCGAAATCAATTAATCAAAATTAGCAACTGAAGTCTGGTGCTATAGAAATCTATTAAACCCTAGATGTAATGAACAATTTCATACACAGTATAATTAGAACAAAGAATTCACTTGATGAAAATGTTTACAATATAAGAGGAAGTATAAATCTATGAGATCATCTCTTACGCATCTTTCAATTTTCAATGCAGGCCACTAGATTGGAAAGATTTATAAATAACCCGATGCATTAAAATAAACCACTCTTTCCTTCCCATGCATCAACAAACCACTTCCGTCAAAAACCCATACAATGGTTTTTACAACACAATTTAGAGGCATTTATCTGTTCATTCTCTAAATTGAATTCCGTGCCTGCATAATTGAAAAGATTCACGTGCATGCCAATAAGCAAAGTACATGTATTTCTTTTTCCCCTTGAATTGTGAAATAAAGATGGTTTCTGTGTACATGATGTCTATTAAAACTATAATAACAAACACATACAAAAATATAATTTCACATATTTTCAAAAAAATTGCTTAAATCTTTCAATCTGATGATGATGATGTTGAGGAGGAGGAGGATGATGATCATCATCAGGATTATACTTATCACCAGCAGCATAATTTTTGTTCATTAACTAATAATTATCATTGTCATTCATCACCATCATCCTATTCATCATTTAATTCATCATATTTCTTATCACTTTATCATGATGATGATGATCATAATAATTCCATGGGGGGAGGATAGGGGTTATCTCTATTCTCCCTTCCAAACAACATCCCCCCACCGAAAAGGGTTTCAAACTGTACAAAATTGAACAAAGTTTCTACAACACTTTAATGCTTCATATCCTGAGGCCAGTTTCATAAAGAGTTACAACTGTTGTAACTTTGCCATCATGGCAACTACCATGGTAACCTTGATTTTGATTGACTGCTGGGCCCTGTTGCCATGGTAGTTGCCATAATTGCAAAGTTGCAACAGTTGTAAGTCCTTTATGAAATGGGCCCCAGATCTAGGTCTACGAATACACTGTAAGTGGACTTGTCCACTATCATAATTAAAAACTATAATATAAGAAGAGAGTACACATCGTTCTCAGAGGACATGTGTGTGGGCAATTGATCATCACAATTCCAAATTCTAAGAGAATTGACATCGCTCTAAAGTGTATATGTACATCCGAAAAACTGTCATGATATTCTCATAAAATCATCATCATCAGTCATTAGTTCCTTCCTGTGATTAAACGAAAGCTTCCCAAATCAACCACGGGCTCTGTCTCCATCAGCCCAAGTTTGCTCAAGCTCAAAGAAAAAATCATGCAGTTTTAAAACCTCATCTCAATCAGCCCAAGCAGGGGAATGCTCACTCCAGCATGGGATATGACTCTAGCCTAAATGTACATGCACATGGTTGGGTGATTTCAAATTCGATGTGGACCTTTCATTGTTAATATTGGTTAAATTTTTTATGTAAGCATAGTATCAAACTCAATATGAAGTTTAACCTCTGAAGAATCGCACTAGGTTTTGAGCTAGTCCATATATCCATAATGTGATTTGAATCAGTTTTGTATTTAAAAAAAATCTCTAATCATGTTTTGAAGCTAGAGGGGAGAGGCAGTTTTGAATTGTGCTTCTAACATTAACACCAGCACAAACACGAATTTGAAATTACTCAATGTATGTGTATGAAGCGGGTGCACTGCTCCACGTGTTAATTGGCATGTGTGCTTCTACCAAGAATGAACTGACCTGGACAAATATCAGAGTGTATCTTCACTTGAGAAATAGCAGTCTCGTATTCATCATTTAAAAAATGCTAATGCTGACTTCAATTCAATACGTACACTAATTAAGAAACCCACAATATTGCACACAAATAATTTCATATCAAGTAATTTTCCTGGATCTGGATCAAACATGTTGCATAAAAAATATTATTGTGGTAACTTTGCCATTAAACATTATCAAATGAGCAATCACTGTTGGGGATTTAAGCAGCAAACAGATTGTTCGGGGGTGGGCGGCTCCCACCGCCAGATGAGGGTGACATCATTAAACCCCATCCAAGATAAGGTGTTCAGTCACAATTAAAAAATCACAAAAGTTACAATTGAATGGCGAAGTTGAATTAACTAACTTTTATGTGCAGGATTAGCGGATTAAATTGAGCTTATGGTGACAGGCCTACGGTATGGAGCACCCCCAAAAGCCCTCTAAGAATATCATTCTGCTCCTAAAAGTGGACGATCGAGTCTCCATCACCAGGAAGACCCAGATATATATCTAAACACGTTGTTGCTAAAGATTGTTCTGAGGCCTTGTTCTGAACGTTAATCTGCTTCGCTCCCATTCATCGTTAATAAGCATCTCATTATCTGTCCTTCAAATCCAAACACGCACATGTACACTTTAGTGAAAGGGAGATCGCATTTAATTCACAATCAATTGTAGGGCTGTTTTTGGTCCCTATGATGTAAATCAATAATAAGTCTTGCAATTAATTACAAATTTTCAATTGTTAGTCTGCAACTTGCCCCAATTAAACATAAATGGCAGTTGTGGGAACGATATGAAAATGAGTTCAAATTGAATTCAATAAATGACCACGTACCACGCATTATTATAAAGTGTTAAACATCTATGTAAACTGTACACACGAATGTGCCAAATTTACCGTAATGGAAAATGTGTAACTGCTGAGATTTTGACAAATTAATATTCCAGCCAATAGTAATACACTCCAACACATGCATGTTTATCTATTTATCTATGTTGATAATCATGTGATCACTTTTCAGCTTAGAATTCTTGAATTCACAGAGCAAGATTTATATGAACCAGATCAACACTTTTATGATAATACATGTATCCATCATTTTAAACACTCTCTCATAATGAAACCATGCTGCAGATACAGTGACTTAGCTTTACAGTAACTTTGCTTTAAAATTTCTCTATCACTTTACAATCAAATTTGCAATTAATAAAAAAAGAAGATTCTTGCAACATTCCAAATACAAAAATATTACATACAGTGAATTGCCATTCCCATCACGATGTACATGTATTAAAAGTAAAACCAAGGCAACGACCTTGGGGTATACGATATGAAACAAGAACACTTCAAATGAGAGAAGACTTAGTTTCAGTTTCCTTCTTTAAATGCAAACTGCTCAGCAATACTTCTATTAGTTTGATTTATTGATTTAATTGCTTTTTAATACTTATGGGGCCTTTCTTATCACAGCATCAAAGGTGAATAGAACTATGATAACGGGGTACAATAAACAGGACACTTTACACAAGGACAAGTAGTTTTGTTTCTCTCCTTTCATTTTCTTGATTCAACAAATATTCTTTCATAGAAAATAATAGAAAATAAATGGACAAAATTGACAATTTTTTTTTCAAATATGATTTGTCAAGTGATTACTATGTATTCATACTATCCAAAGGAGTGACCCTTTATCAAAAAGCTTAGATACTGATCAACTTGATCTGTACAATTGATTACACATGATAAATGCAATCACTCTCAGAAAAAAAATCAGTCCTAAAACCAATTGCTTTGCTTCGTGTAATGGGGCCAGTTTCCACTATATTCATCAATCATGAGTAATCATACTATGAAATCAAGCTGGTGCAGAGAGGAAGTATCGGATTTCATAATAAATATCAGTATCCATTGAAAGTATCATATTGCTGCATATATATTAGCAATATGATCTTGATGCTTGTCATTATTTCCTTCCTCCGCTGGGTGAATTGTTTCAAAACATCTTTTTATATTATGAATCCTTATGTACTGTATCTAAAAATGCACCGCATTAGTAAGAAATACTGTATGTGTATAATCAAATGTGTGCAGAGGGTCTGATAATGTATTCAATTCATTGAAAGTGTACATGTATGTAGTATGCACTCAGTTTGTAGATCTCTTTAATTTTTCAATAAAATATCATCACCATCACTGTTAATAGCATCTTCAACATCACTACAACCATCATCATTATCATCACAATCACCACCAACATCATAATCAATCACCACTATCCCTATCATCATCATCATCATCATCATCATCATCATCATCATCATCATCATCATCATCATCATCACCATCATCATCATCATCATCATCATCATCACTATCATATTCATCAAGAGCTACCTACCTCGCTGATATCCTACTGAACACTGCATTGAAGTTGTTCAGACTCAGTGCAAACAAGACTCTAGAAGCAGACGTTCTAAGTTGGTGTGTGAGAGGGTTCTCAGAGATAACGTTCAGCAGCTGACAGATTTCTGGCAGAAGAGATTTGACCAGCATGGTCTCATCTGAACGAGACGTGTCTTTGGGTTGCTACAGGTTTGATCAAAATTGATTTTAAAAATACAATGACATTATATGAATCACAAAATTATGAATGAATCTGACCAACATGGTCTAGTCTGTGACGTATCTTTGTGTTGCTACAGGTTTGATAAGAATAATTTCAAAATGCAATCGTGGATCATAAAAGAGGTATTATGAAAGGATTTTGACCAACATGGTTTTGTCTGAATGTAACGTGTCTTTGATAAGAATTTACAAAATTAAAACAAAATTAACTGCACAATACATATACATGGAGGTATCAAATAAAATACAGAAGGAACTAGACCAGCACAGTCTTGTATGAATGCAATGTGAATATTCGAATTAAAAATGTAGGTTCAATTATAATTAATGCTCTACAGTAGTTCATTCTTTAAACCAAAAGATGGTGTGATTGGAATTGATCATAATTTTTTTTCAACAAAAAGTTTTTTAATGACAAAGAAGGGTAAGAATTTTTCATACAGAGAATTCAGATTTTAGATCCTGTGGTTGACTCCACTCAAACAAGGGAAATCAATATTACCATAACATAATGTGTTGCATGGAAGAGCTGGTTATCAATTGATATAATGCATTTGAAATTTCATGAAATGAAATTACATGTCACATTCCTGATCTATGAACAATGTCAAACTTAAAAATAAATGGTAACTTCCTATTGTACAGGTCTTCCCTTCACATATTCACAGATATCCTAATCTAGATGAAATTCCACTTCTGCAATTATTTTGGTTTCATTTACTACACGTACCATGACAGTTAGGTAGACGTGGTCTTTCCATTATCACTTCATGAGAGAAAGCAACCATAAACAGAGGGTGTATTCCGACAATAGAATCTAATGTTGAATGCAATTGTGATGAATAGTTTCTTTTTCCTCTTGACTTGAGTGCATTGTTTTGTTATATTTACATGTATTGTGGTGACATGGTGTACCACTGAACAATTGGGGAATTTCCAGTAGACCAAGTTTCACTTTGTAAGAGTAGAGTGTATACATATTATTTATTGAATGATTCCCTCCATTGCCATGAATGCAATTATTAATCAATGACAGAATTACTGGTAATAAGTTTTCATTACTTCCTGCATTGGCAATAGCTTCAGCAAGCAATTAAAGAAATGAACTTGATGTGACACCCTGGTTTTAAAATATCAGTTTATGATATTCAAAGACTACAATGTCAATATTAGAATCTTTGAAGTGTCTGATATAAGATCAATTACTGATATTGCCTCCATAAGGATCAATGGCCATCAAACAATCACAGAATGATGGACAAAATACATGTGTGTGTGGAGGGGGGGGGGTCTTTTTATCCCCAAGCTTTACTGGTTCTATCTATTTTTTTTCATAACTTGGCATTTTTTTCCCCCATGAATAATGTTACCATAAAATAATGATGAGGATAATGGTTTCATGTTATCTACATGTAGTACTCAAAAGAAGGAAACCAAAAATAAAATTACAAGATTGATTTGAAGAAAATTGCAAATGAATGGGTACAAAGAGAAGAGAAAGAGAGGAGAATTTAAGAAGAATAAAATGGAGGAAGAGGCATAAATGAAAGGTGGAAGTGAATGCAAAAGCTTTATAGTTAGAGATGGGGAGTGCAGGGCGAATGGAGCGGAATGGAGAGGGGGAAAGTGGTGGAAAGAGAGAAGAGGGACAAGTGTAAAATAATGTGGGAAGGCAGAAAGAAATGAGAGAAGAAGAGGGCAAGATGGGCTGGATTAAAGGAGATGAGTGAGAATGGAGAAGAGATGCAAAGTGGACAGACAGATGATAATAGAAAACGGCAGGAAGGGGATCGGGGTGGGAAATGGGGTGTTTCAGGGGAAGGGTGATAGAATAAAAGATAATGGGAGCAAACAAAGGAAAAGGGGGGAGTGGAGGGGATGGATAGTGGGGGTGGGGTTCAGCTCCATGAGAAACATTTAAGAGGCTGTTCTCACTACGTTCCTAAAACTAGAAAGTAGTTTAGTGGAAACTAGTTAAACGCGTAGTGAGAACGGTCGAAGCGGTCTTGGAAGCGATCTTCCAAACCAGTTTGGAAAACCACCTCTCGATGTAGTTTTCAAGATCGCTTTGCCTCGTTAAACTGGTTTTAGCGTGAGGACACAACCGTTCTTCGGGAAGCGATCTTCACACATTTTGAGCGCGCTACTCCACACGACAGGGGTAGAATGCCTATTCTTCGGTTTCGAATTTCGCGTGAAACGTGTCACCCCACTGAGAGCGTTTCCATAGCAACAAGAGCGCTTTACGTGAAGTGATTTTGAAAACCACTTTCGTGTGATCAAGTGGGAACGCTAGCAAAGCGATCTTCCAAAGTGGTTTCCTGAATCGGTTTCCAGTAAACTAGTTTTAGAAAGCGTAATGAGAACGGCCTCAAAGAGGGAAGAGGGGAATGGGGAAGGGAGTGTAGGATGGAAGGCGGTAGAGGATAAGAGCATGGACTATTTGTGGTAGGGTCCATGAGAAGAGGGAGGGAGGGTTGAGGATAAATAACTTAATGACATAATGGGTACCAGATGAGGGGCAAGAAACACAGAGCTTAGCATAGGGCTGATGTTTACTCTAAATTACAATTATCTTTAAATGCGATCACACAAACAAATCAACAGTCTGATCCATTACTATGCTTTGTGTTACAGTCCCTTGGTATAATTGAAAGAGAAGACTTACAGCTGAGAGACATTTCTCTAGAGTGTCTAAAATGATGAGCTGCGACTGAAAAAGGCTTTTCTCTTGGTCTGGATTCAGCCCCTTCTGTAAATTCAAAAGTATAAACAGGAGGGGAAAAAATTGAATCAATTTCAACAGTGTTTTGCATTACTTCTAATGATAAAAAAAAAAAAATAAACAAATTATAAATAAAAATATAACAATTTCAATAACTACTAGAATAATCGAATTAACTTTAACAATTGATCAAATTAGCTTAATAAAAATTCTAGCTGATCCTTCGGTTGCTCGGTTGCTATGAAGTAATTATGATTATGAATAGAATTTGCTTTTATACCAACAGTATGACGAGAAATGAAATAGCCATAAATGTCCATCTATTGTATTTCTACTGTACATATATGATGATTCATAACTTTAGAATCAGGTAAAAACCCAATTCGTAAAGTGTGATGTGGCCTGATATCATACTGCATAAGAAACTAGGACATCTATAGCTAGGGTCTAATGAAGCTTGCAGCATTGCAGGCATAATTTAGCAAAAAATGATTTTGATTGTGTAAAAAGAATGGGGCTTTTCTTGAAAGAAAGGAATATGTACATGTATGCACACGCAGTTTGAATTTCTGAATGTTAAAGGGATGGTCCAGGCTGGAGGTATTTATATCTCAATAAATAGAGTAAAATTAACAAAGCAAAATGCTGAAAATTTGATCAAAATCGGATAACAAATAACAAAGTTATTGAAGATTTGCATTATTCCGGTGAAACAGTTCTAGGCATGTCTTTATGAATATTCATTAGGTGGGCTGATGTCATATCCCCTCTTGTTCTTTTGTATTTTATTATATGAAATTAGGTTTATTCATAATTTTTCTACCAAGAACTAAAACAATTGGATTGACAACTGATTAAGTGCATTAGTTATACTTATTTCATCATAATGTAGCCACATCATTTACACATGTATGAAAAAATGGAACATTTATGATTTCATGTAATAACATAAGAAAAAGGAAAGTGGGGATGTGACGTCATCAGCCCACCTAATGAATATTCATGATGATGTGCATATAACTGTTTTCACAAAATATTGATAAACTTTAAAATTCAATAACTTCGTTATCTGTTATCCGATTTTGATGAAATTTTCAGTATTTTGCTTTGTGATTTTACTCCATTTATTTAGATATAAATATTTTCAGCCCGGACCATCCCTTTTAATGTAGAGGTATATATTTGAATACTTACAGCAGATGCAAGGTTCTTGAGAATAGTTGCAAGGCCGCTGATGACCTGAGAGAACAGATTCTTGCTGACTCTGATCAAACATTCTTTGTTGCGTTCCAAGTCTTGTCTGGCATGACTAGCCTGACCACCTGGACGCCCTGGAAGCTGTAGAGATAAACATACAGGACAGGAGTTTTAAAGCTGTCAAAAATTTGGTCCTTGTGCGGTTATGTGTTTGAGACTCATGACATTTGAATACGTGTACTGTCGACTTTGTTTGCAGTCATTATTACAGAAATTATACATATACAGCTACAGTACATGTACATCTAGACACACTTTGTATCCACATTACACGCATTCTCCCCAAAACATATTATAGAAACCAATAGTATGTACAGTGAGCTGCAATCCTTGACCTCTAAACTCCAAATATCTCACTTGACCAGTAGGTTTTTTTAGTGTGCACAGTGAAGAACATGTACATATTCCTAAATTTAATATCACAGGAAAACCATTACACAATACACATGCATCTAAATGAGCAACATACATGTAGGCCTACACCAAGGCTCCACATTAACTTTTTTTGGTGGTGGCCCGTTCGGGCTACCAAAACCATCAAATAATTTTTTTTGGTGGCCCGATATTAAAGTTTGGTGGCCCGAAAAATATAAAGAAACACATTAAAAATTAATAAAACAAACTTCTGAAATATTAATTCTGCAGCCACTACCACTAAGTTACTTTCACTTAATCATCTCGTATGTAAACCTTGTTTGCTGTTATTTTACTTTGCTAATTGGCTTGTGGTAAAATATAAATTGTTTCTATCGTTGTAAAAATGAAATGATTGAAAGAGAATAAATGAATTTTATTGTTCGCAGGTTGTGTGGACTTTTTTTAAAATCTCTGTATAGACACACACTCATAATGGTAAAATAAATAAATAGTGCATAGTAAACTCAGATAGATGTACAAAACAATGGTTTTTCATTTCTTCCTCTTTGAATCCTAAAACCTAGATTATGCAGGCCCCAAATCCAGTTTATTTCTGTTTTCTCTTTTGCAGCATATTATAGCAGGAGAAAATCACAGAAAAATATGCTGCAAAATTAGAACAATGCATAAAAGGGGGAAACAAATGAAAATAATTTTCAAAAAGTATATTACAAAAAGAAAACAAAAATAATAAAAGAAATAAGTGAAATTAAACAAAAGAAAGAAAATGAAGAAAGAAAAAAAAACAAAGAACAGGGAAAAAAAGAAAAGAAAAAATTTAGAGAGAAAAAAAAGAAAAGAAAGTGAAAGAAAAATGAATAAAACAAAATTAATATAAACATGGGGAAAAGGGGAAATTAAGAAGCCATTACAAATATTTTTTAACAGCTGTGGCAACAGTCTATTCTGACTGGAATATAATTAAAAGCCAAGCAAATAATTCTCACTTACCTTCTGGGAATGGCACATTTTTATTTTTAAATCCTTTAGTTTGTATTATTTTATTTTCAGTAGAAACATATTTTTTAATCAGGCATATTCAATGGGAAGGGGTATAAATGGTTTAACCACTGTAAAAAAAAATGAAAGAAAAAAAACGGCAAAAGTTATATCTGGAAAAAAAGTGTGAGAAAAGTCCTTCCCTATTTTTGCCAAAATGTTGGAAAAATTCACATTTCATATCAATGAAATGCCTTCCCAAAGTATTTACTTTCTCAAGACAAGTTTAAGAAGTCATTTATAAACAAAAAAGAAAGAAACTGTCTGTTTATTTTTGGCTAGAAAAGACACAGCTTCGAAAGAAACCAAGTATCAACATACATACAAATGCACACGTGGGACTGTGATGTACTTGCCTATGTGTTTTTATGTGTATTAATTCATTTGGAAATCGGTCTTTTGTAGTCAAAAGAGAGGTCATAATTCCTCTTCTTAATGCTTGCAAATTATCAGGGTACACCAAATTTTCGTAATATAGACTGTAGAATGTCATTTCATTGGTGTAAAATGTGACTTTGACTCAGATTTTCAAAGTTCTGTGGAAGATTTCTTAGCAGCAACATTTTATATCGCAGCTCCCGGAGTCTGAATAGGCTGAGCTAGATCTAGAGCTAGAGCACAGCTGTATATGTGAAGATCAACAAAAAGGGCGCATGACGAACTGGGTTGCAATTTGAACTGTAGAAAGTTGATAAATGCGTGCAAAATCGGGAGAAAAATTGCGCTATTCTGAAAATTATTGGTTGCCCGATTCGGGCCACCAAAACTTAACATTTTATCAATAATGGTTGCCCGAGGTGAATTTCTGGTGGCCCCGGGCCACCGCTAATGTCGAGCCTTGCCTACACATATATTGACCTTTGACCTCCTTCATCCCCCTCCCCCAATTAAAATCATGGTACATACATGTACATGTATCCCTTATCAGTGCAAGTTAAATCTGTCAAACTTGTACATATATACAGGCCTACATGTATGAAGGCTGCATTTTCTTTTGGATAAAATCAAATACTCCCATTTGGACCCCTAACATTGTAGAGTCAACTATCATTAGCTCTGTCTGAGGTGTACAGAAAATGAGCAGAGAAAGTTGCATCCTTATGATGAGGTCTCTCGGGAAGGACCTGAAGCTGTCAGTCCTCTTGTTTTTTCTCACAAGCTTTTTTTTATAGCAATACAAATATCACCACCATCACCAATGGGCATTATAATATTATTATAATTATCACCCTATAATTTTTTTTGTCATAGAAAAAAAATACATGTCATTATCATGAACACAAAATGAGACTGAAGATCAATACGTGAATACATATAGGCATATTGTGTAGATTATCTGTGTTTACTGTTCACTATTTCATGTGGAAGCATTGACAAGATGTACACAACACATCACTCACTTCATGCATGACCATAAATACAGTGTAGCCAGGCGCTACAGGAGATGTATTTATACCTGCCTGTTCAGGACAATTCCTGTTATATTTATGAAAAACTTCTTCGAGACTCAATATAATTCTGCATATTCCCACCTATTTATTAACAGATATAGTACCTGTACCAGCCTGCAACAACATTTTTGCACTTCTACATGCAGATAGCAAAGATGTGCATACTCCTGGTGGGTGTTTCATAAAGCTGTTCGTAAGATACGAATGACTTTACGCACGACTGGTGATCCTTTCTTGTGCTATGTGATATTGCTGTATAATTGATTTATGACCTAAGAACATGTTCCAGTCGTGCGTAAAGTTGTGCGTAACTTTACGAAGGGCTTTATGAAACACCCACCAGGCCTTCAGAAAAAAGGTAATTTGCTGCAAATGTCCCTGAAAAAATGGGGAAATCAAGCATATCAAACATACATGTATATTCAAATTCAAACTTTAATTATGAAATTGGACAATGGAAATAGGATCAGTATTTCATTATTTCTTCATTTTCTTATCCAAATTCGGCAATGTCTAAATATCTCCTATAATACGAAATTGTCATGTACGGCACATGTAATGCACCTTTTTTCACCACAGCAGGTGCAACTGATTGTCTTCATGATCCAACCATGTTTCTATGTGGTGTATTTGTAAAATAAGAGATTTCCTAAAAATATGAACTTATCAATTTTGTTTAATAATTATATGGTTTGCTAAATAAGGTAAATCGCAATTAAAATGATTTTTATTTTGAAGTGTACTGATCAGGTAAACAGCACTACCAATAATTTTCCTGATTGGGTAGGTGTGAATGAGCTCATGTGTACTTGGTGAGGTGAAAGAGTTCATTGACCTACATGTATGTAGCTTGTGATCATGGCTCAAATTCCTGGCATAATACAGCTGCAATAAAGGTATTCCATTGATGTGGCTTTCCGGCTCCCGCAGGGGGGTAAAACAGTTGTGCTGTATTGTCATGAAGCACCCCTCCTCTCTCTCTCTCTCCCCCACAGCATCATCATCCCCAAGGCAAAGGGAAGTGTGCGATTTATTCACCTATGTTCTTTCATACCCCTTTCATAGTGCCCTCTTCATTTTTCACCGGCAAACTTCGCCGGCGAACTTCTCCGCCTCGCATTCCTCACTTCCCCGGCGAAGAAAAAAATGTACCCTTTCGCACTGACATTTCTTCCCCGGCGAAAGTCAACGGGCGATTGCAGAACAAACGAAAATTGTAAACATTACTTCTTACCTATTACAAAAAGGTATCAAAAAAATTAATTACAACATATTTTGCAAGTATTACGATAAAAACAGACAATATCACCTTGTTTTTATATCTTAGCGCATTTTATACATGTAAAAAGTGCTTTTTAATAAATATTGTTAGTAAAAAAAAAAATGTTCGAGGGTATCTACTTGGCCATAGCATTCAGCTGAGCTTGCAACTATCGCGCGCGGAATCTCGGTGCAGGGGACTTTGGGAGAGAAAAAAATTGACCTCTGACGTCATTAAAGAGGAGAAGTTCTCCGGTTTGCTTTCATACTGGCCTTTTCACCGGCGAACTTCACCGGTGAAACAGTTTCGCCGGCGAAGTTCTCCACCTCTAGAGGTGGAGAAGTTCACCGGCGAACTTCACCGGTGAAGTTCTCCTATGTACCTTTCATACTGGACACTTTCCCCTTCGCTGGCGAACTTCGCCGGTGAAAGGCGCAATATGAAAGGGGTATCAGTCAAGCTCAATGAAACGGCATGTGATCAAGTTCACACAGTCAGACTGCAACCCAATGAGCTTATGAATTCACAAAGGTTTATTCAGTGGCCCCCTAACGGTCTCTGAACGAAAAAGTTCGATCAATTTTGCCTGATTTTCCCAGTGAATTGGGGGGGTTTAAGTTTTAGCTCTGTACTGGTCGCTAACTTCAGTTTACGTTGGAACTAATTGTGGTAACTTATTCACACGACCTAAATCTACATTTTGATATATAATTTCCCATATTTCGCCTTTTCAATTTACCATTTTTACTTTTTTGATTGGTGCTTTTTAACTACGATTTTGTAGTCAAAATGTCACTTTTGGTTCCTGACTTTGCTACACATTTATCCTACTCATAGAGATGTATACTAATTACGCTAGAGTGCGGAGTTGCCATAGGCGCGCGTACTTAACGTCTGTGATTGCGCGGAGCGTGGTCGGCCATTGCTCGATTAATGGGTGCGTATGACACTAGTCTTTAATTACACCCACCCCTTAAAAAGCGAATAAAAAATCGATTCTAGAAAATCAAAGTGAAATTGTTCTATGTTGCGTTAAACACGCATTGTAATTTGTTTACTCTCCGAAATATTGAAATGTTTGCAAGTCAATAATACACGGTAAACATCCTACACTTTACCCCATGGCCTCCTGTACATTGCAAAATTGTACTTCTGCATGCGCGCATTTGATATGCAAATTTTGCTGTCAACAAACATTTCTTAATTGCTCGCACGTATATAAGTAATCAATATGACCGAATGGTTGACAGCATTGGAAATTTAGATCATAAACTTATCAATTAATTGGACCAATGCATAAATCATTTTTAAATATTATCAATAAAAGTCATTTTATGACTCACAAGTTATTGTGATGTTGGTTACATCGACGTTTAAAACCATGGAAAAAGGATTTAGGCTCTATATTCTTTATATGATTTCTATGTGTAGATCTAAATGGAAAATGAATTATAAAAATTATCAAAAGTAAAGAAATAAATTATCAGCAATCAGCATCAATAGTAATTAGGAAACTATACTTGAAAAAAAATGCAATCGTGTTTTTTCGATAGCTTGTGTCTCGGATGCATCAGACACTGTGAAAGGGCCTATGAAATTTCTGAGGTCAACTTGAACACCAGATCATGTTAAATTTGCAGGACCTAGAACGAAATGCCTAGGCCTAGCTGCATGTTATTTTTAATATTCATCCCTTCAAATCATCAGAAAATAGAAGTCATATATAGGATACATCGAAATGTTATGACCAAAGCAAAAACGATTGGGGATGTATATTATCGTTGGACTGTATTATTTGTAGGATATATTATGCCCTATAGATAGGTCTATATAGGCAGTTTTGTCCTCAGTTTTGATAGATTCTTTGTTAATTTGAACTTTAATCCAGTGCGATTTACAATATTTTGCTTTTCCATTTGCTTCCAAGCTCATATGTCATCATTTTGTTCCGTTTCTGTGCTATCACTGTACATGCCCCATAGGTAATGTACGCGCATGGTAGGCTGCGAAGACCTATCGAGTAATGGCGGCCGGTCTCCGCGTAATCACAGAGATTTGACGAAGTACGCCCTCTAGCGTTATTAGTATACATCTCTATGATCCTACTATACAACCAAATTGTTTCAATCAAGATTTTTTCAGAAAGAAGAAAAGTCACCATTCAAAATATGTAAGAACCAATCGGACGCAAACTCACCTTATATTTTATTTTAGAGAAAATGATACCATAAATATCAAGAAATTTACTTTTTAACCGAAAGTAACCATTTTGTTCACTCTACGATGGCGTGAAATAATGCAAAAATTACGTTCGTGTGTTGGTAGAGTTTCACCTTTGGTCCCATATGTTGAAATTTCTGTAATGCTGACTTAAATAGAATATCGGATGACAAGCATGATTATTAATATTATTCATGCGTGGACCTGTTTTTTCTTCTTTAAATTTATAACTATATGTAAACGAAGCTCAATAATTAGATCTATCATCTAATCTTTCAGTTAAATGATTATCAAGTTTCCAAATTCCATCAAAGTTTTTATAATTGAGAATTTCTCTAGTTAGTATCTCTAGTTAGTATCTTTAATGAAAATTGTTAAAATTACTTTTAAGAATGAAGATGATGATCAGCTCAGTCTCTCGACTATAAAGAGTTTAAAAAGTCTGGTACTACGGTACTCTGTAGTATTTAGAAACCATTTTGTTAACAAAATTGTGGCTGTTGCAGACAGTATTCGTCTCTCATAATCAACAACATTAATAAAATTCATATTTTGAATGATTATTTATTTTTCGCTTTGTTGGGGTCTCATTGCAGGCATAATTTAGCCCAAAATAATTTTCTTGATTGTGTATAAAAAAGAATGGTCTCTCATATTAGTCTCTTTTACACACAGATCTGCACACTTGATGACTCTGGTCTCTGCTGCTGAGTACTATATATTGCTATTCACTCTAGGAGATTCCATCATTACATACATGTACATGTATAACTATGATTTGGAAATGGTCACTCATTTTTTTTTCTTTTACCACTCTTTGCTTTCCGGAGTTACTGTTTGCAATTTTTTTATTGATTTTCCTGCTGAGTATGATAATGATATCATCTTTATCAATATTGAAAACAACAATTTAGAGCACAGTTTTGAGGAGGAAAAAGAATACTGGCTTGGACAGGAATACAGCTTGACAAAAAAAGAACATACAATTTCACAATTTCAACACAATTAGGGACAGTGATTTTCCGCGATCGCGGAAAACGGACGGAATTCACGGAAAGGCCTTTTGAAACGGAAAGTGGCATTTTAAACGGAAAATCACGGAAAACATATTTTTCCTCAAAATACACAGAACAGCAACAGAAATTACTCCTAAATCTCAACAAAATATGAATATTAAAGGACCACAAAACCCCAGAAAACACGATCTCACTTCGCTACAATCATGACAATTCACACATTGTGGCTGCACTCGACTTTATCACACTCGATCGTACCCCTCGCCGCCCGTACCCGGACGGGCGCCGGTGGGGTTGGGCTTATCGAAAAAATTCACATGCACACATATCGTTTGATTTCAACAACACGGTCGTGCGTTGCTGCCCTCTAGGTTCAAAGATGTAACAGCACGATATCGGGTCTTGATATCCAATAGGCCTAATATCCAAAATGGCAGATAGGCGAAAATCGTTGAACGATGTCCCAAAAAAAAAAATTGTCAATGAAATTTCACAAGTCCACCCCAACAAAAAGTTGATTTGGATAAAAAGATAAAAATCCAACAAGCATAACATTGAAAATTTCATCAGAATCGGATGTAAGATAAGAAAGTTATGACATTTCAAAGTTTCGGTTAATTTCACAAAACAGTTATATGCACATCCTGGCTGGTATGCAAATGAGGAGACTATGACGTCATACACTCACTATTTCTTTTGTAGTTTATTACATGAAATATGAAATATTCTAATTTTCTCCTCATTTTCAAGCACTTGATACAACGATTAATTCCTCCCTGAACATGTGGAATTAGCATTGTTTAATACTATATGGTTCAGTCCAGTTGGTCCTTATTGTCAAATCTATAAAAAATGAAATATTGTATAATTCAAACAATAAAACACAAAAGAAATAGTGAGTGATTGAGATCATCGACTGACTCACCTAGTTGTGCATATCACTGTTTTGTGAAAAATAAGCAAAACTTTAAAATGTCATAACTTTCTTATTTTACATCCGATTTTGATGAAATTTTCAGCACTATGCTAGTTTGATTTTTCTCTATTTATTCAAGTCAGCATTTTCCTGGGATGGACTTGACCTTTAACCGTAAAATAATGATAATAATGTGAAAGGTGAGGATGTATAAATGTTAAATGTGTTTGTCAAAATATTTTGTGTACCTGCATAGATCCGATTAGAACGGATTCTATTGCGTTGCTGGTACAGTGGCAGATACAAATTTTGACCTGCGCGAGTGTTGTGATATTGCTATTCAATGGGTAAACGAAATTGTCACTTTTTCATGTACACAAGTCTACGGGGAAACAAAATTTCCGTTCTTCTGACATGCTGAAACACAATTTTAGATTTTCTGAAATGGAAAAGGCAATTTTTTTAAACGGAAAATCACTGTCCCTACACAATGTTAGTAAATAAGGCATTGCAAGAAACTTGTGTTAAATTCCAACTCAATCATAAGTCTCAAATCAAGGGTAAGTCCTTTGATTAAACACAAACATGTAGTTGATTTGCAATTGCTACTCAACCTTATTACGCTTGAATTTAAATTTGAGACTTGCTTTAGATTTGCAATTGAACGTAAGTTTCTTGCAACGCCCCATAAATATATTTTGTTAGCAACTTTTATCAGTTATCTAACATGGTATTTGAATGTGGTTACGCCTTGTTTTTGTTTTCCACAAAATTGATTGCATGTATGAACGAAAGTGAAATATTTATTGTGAAGCACTGTGAATGTTGTGCGGGGCGTTGTGTGATGGTATTATAATTAATTCATCATTTTTGTTACTAGACTGTAAGACTGGTCGATGTGAGGGAGTGGCCTGGATGAAAGGAACACGAACATGTGTCCAGTTACTGATTTGCATATTTTTAAAACAATTTTGTTCATGGATAAAACAAGATGCATTCCCTACATTCCATGGAAATAGTAAAGGGGAAGTACACCCCACCAAAATTTTCATTCCAATTTCAAGAAATAAAAAATAAAAATAATAAACAATAATAAAAACTTTGATACAAATGCAAAGTAAAACTATTTTGACAGTGAGAAATTTTGCCTAATTTACTAAAATGATTATATGCATATCTTGGTCGATGTGCAAATTACAGAACCATTTCATGTTACACATACTCTAATTGCTATCAAATTTTGTTGTATGATACATGTACATGTATTGTATATTTTAATTTTCTCATTATTTTGTTTAACAAAATTTGAGCGGGATTTCGATTCCTCCAATAACATTTGGAATTGGCATAAATGAATCCTATTGTGATTCGATCAATCAGATTACAGAATTCTTGAGAAATATGGCCCACTAAGAGATAAATGTAAATATCAGTAATTACTGTAGATATGTATACATGCAAGATGAAGTGCACACAATAAAATTTGCAAAATCTGCATTATAATGATATCCATGCATATTGTGACAATGAATGTAGAATGAGAGGGATACAATCAAGTCTAATGTCATCAAGCGAGCAAAATGTTGGAACATGCATGTGGGTGGAATACAGAGCGGAAATGGGTCACAGAGGACAATACGTGACATTTGCCGGATGTTTACACAAATGCTAACGACTGTCAACTGACAGGCTCTGTGGGGAATGTACCGTCCAAGGAAGGGAAGGGGCAGGGGGTGATATCAAGGAAGATTGTGGAGATTGAAAATGGGAAGGGGGATGGGTTTGGAGGATATCAATTCAAAAGCTAGAATAAGGAGTAAGATTGAGGAGACTGAAATGACGGCAAGAGAAGGGCAAAGGAGATCAATAGTTGGTAGGGGAGGGAGATTGAGGAGACAAAAAAGGAAAGGGAGGACATTTTGAAAGAAGGAGAGGAGATGGAGTAGATGATTAAAAGACAAAGAATGAGAAAGAAGAGGGGGAATGGAACTATGGAAGGGACATTGAGGAGGTTAAAGAGGGGAGAGGGCAGGAATTGTGACAGGGAGGGAAAGGGAAGAACAGAGAAAATAGGAAGAGGAAAGGGGGATATAGAAGATTGATATTGGCTTGTTATATAAAAGATTGGATGAGTTTCATTTAATTTTCAGGAATGATAAGGTAGGTGTAGGAGATTGGGAGAGGAAGGATAAGGTAGGTGTAGGAGATTTGGAGAGGAAGGATAAGGTAGGTGTAGGACATTGGGAGAGGAAGGATAAGGTAGGTGTAGGAGATTGGGAGAGGAATGATAACGCAGGTGTAGGAGATTGGGAGAGGAAGGATAAGGTAGGTGTAGGAGATTGGGGGAGAAAGGATAAGGTAGGTGTAGGAGATTGGGAGAGGAATGATAAGGCAGGTGTAGGAGATTGGGAGAGGAAGGATAAGGTAGGTGTAGGAGATTGGGAGAGGAAGGATAAGGTAGGTTGTTATATATAAGTAGAATTGTAAGAGCAATTACATTCATTTATTTAGTTATTTTCTCTTTAAGGATATTCATAGCATAGAATGATTAAGAACATTCCAGAATGTCTCATTAAAGCTTTGTTAGGCATGTCTATTTAATAGGCTGAATAATAGACTGCATACAATAGAGATTCCTAGTGGTAGTGGAAATGAACAATAGGATTAGCTATTTTGTTTACATTGTTAATTTCACCGAGTCATTCAAGAATGTTCTCAAATTAGACTGCTCTAGAAATTGGCAGAATGTTCTTTTTGTAGACAATACTAGAAGCTTCCAGAAAAGTGAATAATTTGTATATAAGCTGGCAGTTTCTTCAAGGAGATCACATCAAATCATATCAGATCAGAACTCAGAGTTTCACGTCAGACTTTATGTCAGAGCATAGTCTGGAATACGACATTTATCTTCTGTGGAATTATTTGCACACCATCAATGAACTGTTGCAGTTACTTTGAGAGAGGAATTCTCAGTTCTCGAGAACGCTTTTCAACCCATGGATTGCTGAAATTAACTGTTAATCATCATCAACATCGTCTTCACAGACATTTCAACTCGTTACAGTGACTCTTGTTATTCATCGTGCTTCAACATCAGTTTCAACATCGCCATCTTCGCCAACCAACTTGGATTTATTTGGATATATCATTTCCTTGGATTGCACATCTAACTCTTCAAGACATGTAAGATGTTTTGTTAATATTTTCTTGATTGATTTACATGTATTTCCTGTAATAAAAAAAGGAAATCAAATTTAAAACTAAATTTTCATTGTTATTTGTTGCAGTATCGTAACAAGGTGTAGGAGATTGGGAGAGGAAGGATGAGGTACATGTAGGAGGTTGAGAGAAGGGAGAGTGTAGATCTATATAGGAGAATGGGAGAGAGGAGAATAAGGTAGATATAAAGATTGGGAGAAGAGAGCGACAGGTAGATTCAATTCAATTATTTCTTTATTAGTGTGATTCAAGTAGACTTTATAGAGTAAAAGTGAAATGCCTCTAGCAGTCTCGCCAGCATTCCACAACTCAATATAGCAACAAGAGAGAGGGAAAAAAACACTCATAACAAAGTCATACAATGTAATAAAATTCATTGGCCATACATAAACTTTGACCTTGACCAAAAGACATGTTTTTCATGATCATTAAGTAAGTCAATCTCATACATTTGTACATACTAATAGTTAAGCCTGAGTCGAATCGATTTTAAAATCGGTGTTCGATCGATGTCATCGAGGGCCGGTGCAGATTTTGCAAAATCGGTGCATCGAAAAAAAAAAAAATACGTCGACCGGCCGATTCGTTAATTGGTTCACACAATCATTAAAATAAACAGTAATGTCCAACTTGACTACTACTTACTTGATTTATATTCCCCCCAAAATGAAACAGATTGTGCAATTATGATGCCTATTCACCATTAATTTGAAGTTTATTTTGATTATAGTTCGAGTCTTACTAAATACTCCTCTGCTCGTGCCGAGATAATTTATGCACGATGAATTCATGAATGGAATTAACCGGAAGTCATCGCCATCGATCGTGCATGCGCAGTACTGTGCTTTAATCAAACCAGAAAATTGCAGGAAAATTGACGCGATCAACATAAAATATACCTTGCATTCATGAACAATATTAATATCATGACCATAGAATATCATTTAATCGTAATATTTAACAATAATTTACATATGATAATCATTAATATGCATTTAGAGCTTGAAGTGAAACGTTTGTATTTCGTTTCAATTTTCAATGACGGACATCACATGAAGATCGACTTGAGTGAGTGCACTTGTCTAAAAAAAAATTTATCACGTCAGGATTGATTCTCGAACATTGTCAACATGCAGAAACTCTTTTCAAGATCGTAATATCACCATATAATAACATTTTACATGACAAAACAGAGAAAATTGTGTTTGATATTTTTTTCCATCAATTTGAAGCTCGTTTATGCCCAACTTTGGGCTCTGATTTCATGAATGGAAAATATGTCATACGTCATCGAAAGCGCATGCGCATTGTGCTTCTTTTCTCCGAGACGTCTAGATGGAATAAAAAATAAAAATAATGCCAGTATTAATACTTCCATATGAACATAACATACTTTGCTGACATCTTTAATATTTTTAGTATGACCATCAAATCTTATTAAATCGTAATTATTTAACAATAACATCCAATAATAATTTAAATGAATTTAGAGCTTGATCCGAGATATTCGTATTTATTTCGATCGCATGCTCTCGAGACTTGTGTCTAAATAAAAATGGATTACTAGTATCATATTAGGATTAATTCTCGAACATCGTCATAACTCATATTCCACAATCATTCCTCACAATCGTTATATCAGCATTGATACCAATTCAAATGACCATCCAGAGAAAATTACGTATTATAATTATTCCCATCAACTTGGAGCTCATTTTGGATCCAAGTACACAATCTCAGGCAAGTTACAGTGCTCGCCGCTGGTTGCACTTGTTTGCTGGCAAGCACGCCTGTCGTTTCGGGAAAGTGAGTGTACGGGGCTAGGTGTGTGCGAGTCTGGACTGCGAATGCTAGTTGACTGAAAATCATTTGGATCGACTCTGCGTGATTCATGTCTTTGATATTGTTTCATTTTAAACTTATATGTTGTCATCTGCAAATATCATTGTTGAAGATATTTTGGGAAGAATTCTGCATTGGTCCTCGGCCTTTTTTTGTGTTTTGTGATCATGGAAAATACAAACGAACTTTGCTATGTCATCTGCTTGTGCAACGCTCACCCGGCCATGCCAGTGCTTACCGTCAGTTAGTGCATGCAGTGCGTGCATAGCGCATCGACGTGACAGCCGGAGCAAAAAAAATTGACTTGATTTTCCCGCCTTCAACATTCGATGCATCGATGTTCGATCGAATTAAAGCTGTCGAACACCGGTTTTCAAAATAATCGATATGACTCAGGCTTACTAATAGTGAACATGTAGTAATATCGATTCTCATCCATGATCTGAAATAGCCTTTAAATACATGTACATGTACAATGTATGTATCCATTTTATCATAATACTGACAGATAATTTATTATTATTATTTATTTGGTATAAAAATATAAATAAATGAAACAATGGGATTAGGAGAATCACATGGATGCCAGGTAAGGAAAAAAAGATCTTTAATTAAAGTGGAATGCCTATGGAAGTCTCACCTTCATTACACGATTCAATGTAGCAGCAGTGCTGACTTTGAAAACAAGATGAATAGTTTATTAGTTATTCACAAAAAACACCATTCATATAATAATAGAGTACTACATTTGTAGGCTTATTGACCCTAAATGAAATATGACCTTGACCATGTGACCTAAAATTCATCAAAGACGATCAGTGATACTACCCTTATGCGTTTCATGAACTACATGTATATGTAGATCCATAAAATTTCAAAGTTATAACTTCTTTTCAACAAATACCCACAACATGGTCAAAGTTCATTGACCCTAAAAGACCTTTGACCTTGATCATGTGACTTTTAACTCATGATGAAATTTCTAAGTTTCATGAACTAGATCCATATACTTTTAAAGTTTTGATGACATTTCAAAAACTTAACCTCAAGTGGTTAAGATGTCAATGTTGATGATGCCGGCTTCGGAAAAATGACGTCTTTAGTCTCGCTCTGCTACATGAATGCAGGCAAGACAAAATATTTTAAACTCAAAGGTCTTTCTTTCCAATAAAGAACATAACAGTGAATAGTAAAATACAATTACATGTAAATGTATAGTTTAATAATTAGATAAAATCAAAAACCAAAAGAAAAAGGAAGAAAAGAAAAAAGTGTCCCTTTGGGTACAACTTTAGGACATATACATGTAGAAAAATCCATCCATAATTTCAATGTTTTCTTGAAAACTTAACATCCAAACCTTTGGTTCCATTTTTTGAAAGTTGATATCAATCAGTTTATTCACTTTAACGACACCCAAATGACCTTTGCCTGGTGACCTGTAATTACATTCATCCATTAAATACTTGATCATTATGAAAGTACTGTATAATGAAAATACAAAAATATTGACACTTTGCTAAGTTTGCTTAACGATTGATAAACAAGCCTATGAAGGCTCTCGTGTAAAATTTGCAATGTACATGTACATATTTCAGAATAAACGATGCATTTCCATTTATACAGTCCCCAAATTACATTAAAAATCCAGAAATCTCAGTAGTGGAAAGATGTCAAATTTGCATAAATCCAAACTGGCTGCCTATTTAAATATTTTACAGGATTTCATAAAACGGCCACTGGCCTGATCATAACAATTTTGCAAGTGTACATAAAGCATGAAACTTTCACCAATGTACTGGTCATACGCTCCATTTGCTGACCTCTTGAGGTCAATGACTTTCAGGTAAATGATCTTGAAATATCAGGATATTAATGTTTTGCACCATCATTTCATGAAAAACGTGGTTTGTTACAAAAATAATCATTTGATAATGATATTCTAGAGAGAATCGGTAAGTGTAATAAGATGGGCTTGCATATCATTAAAGGACAAGTTCACCCCCCAAAATAAGTTGATTTGAATAAAAAGAGAAAAATCCAATAAGCATAACAATGAAAATTTCATCAAATTCGGACCATGTAAAATTAAAATTTCACTTAATTTTACAATTCAGTTATATGCACCTCCTGGTCAGTATACAAATGAAGGGACTGATGATATCATCCACTCACTATTTATTTTGTATTTCATTATATATCGAATAGTAAATATTTAAATTTCTCCACATTGACATGTGAAACAAAGTTTTATTCCTCCTTGAACATGTGACCACTGTTTTTGTTGTGGTTCATTCAAGTTGGTCATTATTGGCAAATCTGTAAAAAATGTAATTCAAACAATAAAAAATAAAGAAATAGTGAGTGACGGACATCTTTGAATCTCTCACTTGCATACACTGTATGCAAGTGAGTTGTGCATATTTATGAAAAAATAACCCAAACTTTCTTATAGGTCTGATTTTGATTAAAATTTCAGTGTTTGATATTTCTCTATTGATTCAAATCAACATTTTTGCTGCTCCTGGGTGGACTTGACCTTTAACCAGTGATGCTACAGTACCAGTCACAATACTTTGAATACCTGTTTACCTGTACCACCAGAGAACAATAGATTCGGTCACAGGTAAACAGGTAGTCAAAGAATTGTGACTGGTAGTGTAAGTGTCAATATCCCTATTCTGACCTTTATAGACAACCCTTGGCAGTCAAGATCACAACTGTAAAACCATTAGGTCAGCAAAGGTCAAACCTGACTTAAATGAACATCTTTATTTTAAAATGAAGATTTCGACAAGATATATGTGTGTAACACTGTTGAAGGTTTCATGCTCTAAGCCTCTAATCATAATTAGTAAATACATGTATGTGTTGATTACGATAAGCCCAGCGTTTGTACTGCCAATTCTCCCTGAAATGGCCTTTAGAATGTGCCGAGTTTCAAACTTCAACTAGGATCCAATTGAATTGGTAAAACAGGGCTCCACACTAAACCTTCTTTTTCTACTGGTCCAACTTGATCAGTTCGGACTAGTAGATACCCAGTTTTCCCATTTTTTATGGTCCAAACCTAAAATGTACTGGTCCCCAAGATAAAGAAAACATAAAAAAGACACACAACATAATTCATGAGAGCCATTTTCCTGAGATAGCAGAGCCATTTTATCACTTACAAAAGAGAAGACAATATCATTTGTATGATCAGTTAATTTTATTGGTAATTTTGGACCAACAAATCTGGCTATTTCTGAATAGTTACTGGCCCGACAGAAATTTTTACCAGTCTGGGACTGTCGGACCAGTGCCAGTGTCGCACGCTGAGTAAAAGCTTTAATAACATTAATTGACCAAACCTTCATGCTTTTTCAGGTTTGGCTTGCATTATAAATGGACAAATTTCTAGACCAAGATGTCTCAGATGATCAGATCTCTGAAGACAGAAGACAAGATACAATGTGAGTACATTGTGAACATAATACTGTAAGCTAAAAAATATGATGGCCAAATCATGGATTTTGGAACCACTTTATTTGCACAAAGTCAAAGTCAACCAAAGCATGAGATTGAATAGAATATTAAAGGCTTTAAGGACGTTCCATAGTCAAAGTGAAATCCATGTCATTTTCGCCAAACTTTGCACATAGACACTTTAGCACCTGCATATTCCAAACATATGCAAAAATTAAAATAGGTCCATGTGCTTGATTTTTTGCTATAGAGCTTCAAAGTTTACCCAAATACTGTAGATGTTCTTAAGAATTGCGCATTCAAAAGAATTTGGCATTTATAGACCTCACGATATCACTACAATGAGTTTCAACCTCTGTTACTAAGTCCAAATCCATGAAAATTCCATCAAATTTTGCAATGTAGTTAAAGGTCAAGTCCACCCCAGAAAAATCTTGATTTAAATGAAAATTTCATCAAAATCGGATGTAAAATAAAAAAGTTATGATATTTTAAAGTTTCGCTTATTTTTCATAAAACAGTGATATGCACAACTCAGTGACATGCAAATGAGACAGTCGATGATATGTCCCTCACTCACTATTTCTTTTGTTTTCTATTGTTTGAATTATACAATATTTCATTTTTTACGGATTTGACAATAAGGACCAACTTGACTGAACTATATACCAGTAGAATTAAGCAATGCTGATTCCACATGTTCAGGGAGGAATTAATATTTGCTTCACTTGTTAATGAGGAAAAAAATATTTCATATTTCATATAATAAAATACAAAAGAAATAGTGATTGGATGACGTCATCAGTCTCCTCATTTGCATACCGTCCAGTATGTGCATATAACTGTTTTGTGAAATTAAGCGAAACTTTACAATTTCAATAACTTTCTTATTTTATATCCGATTTTGATGAAATTTTCAGCGTTATGTTTGTTGGACTTTTCTTGTTTTATTCAAATCGACTTTTTGTTGGGGTGGACTTGTCCATAATCATATCCTTAAAATGAAAAATCTATTTATATTGCGATTTGTTTGCTCTTTTAAGTCTTACAGCACTGTAAGTTCTTAAAAGTGGTGTGAAAGAAAACAAAAACCGAATCTAATAAATGTGAAATTTCAATAACAAACTTGAGAAGTACAATAAACGCTGCACTTCATTCAAAATCCATGTCATATTTACCAAACTTTGCAAAGTTGTAGAGGAAGGTATACTTAAAAGGTTCAAATATAAAAAAATAAGGGCTCATGTTCTTTTTTCAAACTATCAGCACTTTTATTTTGTACAGCAAATGTGCTTTTTTAAACACCAAAAACATGCCAAATGCTTTGTATCTATGTGAGGAAAAAATTCCAAACCACTCTACCATTAATTCAAACTCAGGGTCATATTTGTCATAAAGTTTGCAGCATTACTTACATGTCGGCCTAAAGTATTTTGAAATTGTAGAGGTATTTAAAAAAATGGTCCATGGAATAATTCCAGTTTATTAGCTTCATGAAATAACAATTAGGATCTGCAGTTAGAGTGCAGATAATGAGGAAAATCAGCTCAGACCTACACCCGATTAATCACCTGTTCATCCATTGTGACGTCAGCGCGCAGAGTGTAAATTATGCGCAGATCATGATGTGCACAAACATAACTGTGGAACGTCCTTAAACCACTGCTGTACGTATGAAGACATTACGATGTCATGACATACATGTAGCCAGTGATATTTTCATGATGTTGTCATATTTAGAATCTTATGAAATTATCATCACAGACAGGGGCAGAAAAGAAGCCTTGGCTTGGGCCTGGCTACTCGTCTCACTCTCAGACTAACAGTAACAAGTCAAGACAGTCATGAAGGTGGTTCCCAATTTCATAATAATGTCCCCCCCAAAAAGAAAAAAAAAACACCTCGGATTGGCCTGCCCATCATGTCAGCTATGCAGTAAGCCCCAGGGTAACGGGACAATTGACAAAAAAGATCAACAAAGAAGGCTACACAGAAAGAAAAGACGAAAGAAAACAGATGAATTGAGAAAAAAAAAGAAGGAAAAAATAAAAAAGAATAAAAGAAGCTTAGGATAAAAGAAAGATGAAAGAAATAATAAAAGAGAGAAAAAATGTTTCCTTCATTTTTTTAATTGAATATAGAAAGAAAAAAAAAGAAAGGAAGGGAAGATGAATAAATGTGTGAAAGACAAAATAAAGGAGAGAAAGAAAAAAAAGAAAGTAAGAAAAAAGGAGGAAAGAAAGTAAGAAAAAAGGAGGAAAGAAAAATGTTTCCTTCATTCTATGAAAGAAACAAAGAAAGAAGAAAAACAGGGAGAAAGAAGGGAAGGGAGGGAAAGAAAGAATAATGGAAAATGATTAGAAGGAAAAATAAAATAAAGAATGATAGAAAGCAGGAAAGAGAGGGAGGAAAGAATGGAAAAAAGAGAAAATAATGGAGGGAGAGAAAGAACGAAAAGAAAAAGGAGAGGAAGGGAGAAGGAAGCAAATAAATGTTTAAGGAAAGAAAGAATGAAGGAAATAAAAAAAAAGGAAATTTAATGAAGGCAGGTAAGAGAAAGAAGGAAAATAAAAATGAACACAGAGAGAAAAAAGTTCAAACTTCAAGCAAACAAAAACAATCCAATCATCTAACAAAAATCATGATATTTGGTGGTGTTTTTTAAACATATTTTAAAATTTTTAAAACTAAAATGTCTTAGAAAGGAATAAAATTCCAAAGTGAAACATTGGGTGATTTCAAGTACGGTGTTGAAATCTAGTGTTGGTGTTGTGACAACACCAACACCAGCCACAACACCGTACTTGAAATCAGGCTGGTGTTGGGATTGACCTCGAAAAATATGACGTATTTCCGGCAGTTCGTGTTGAAGAATGGTGTTGAATGTCGTCTGCTAAACCCAGCACTGCGGCTGGTGTGGACAATCTACGTGCAATTTCCCCATTCACCAACACCAACCCCCAGAGATTGGGAAAATCATGATTTCAAGTTCGGTGTTGGTGTTGGCAATCTCAAGCTCGTGAACAGGCGGCGAACACGATGAAACATCCCCGTAAAATTAGCTTTTACAGTTAAGATGAGTACAAATCATTTGAGCTTTATATATTTTTATGAAGAATAATGTTCACTCTTTCGAAATCTTGAATTAATTAAAGCATTGGTATTCTGTACGATGATAATTTTTTTGCATTTCTCTCCAATTTCATTTTCGTCGTCGAGACTTCTCGCGTAAAGTTGAGATGATTTAGCAGCGCAGCGCAGAGGCGTGACGTCATGTGCTATCGATAAACGCAACCGGTATCGTTCCTCTGAACCCAGCTCGGTGTTGGAGCTCGGTTCAGCGGACTTTTTACGCTCTCAAAACCAACACCAACACCGAACTTGAAATCACCCATTGTCAACTTAAAAATTAGATGAAACATTGGGCATCATACACAACAAGACTCAAAACGAAAGCTGAAACAACTAGATCTATTATGAAAACCCAATAACTTGTTCCTCCGTTTACATCTCCAAATCAATAACCTGAGAATCCATAATATAATTATACAAATTTCCTGTCGATTTTGTGATTATGTTGGTGGAAAAACTGTTAATCATGACATCATGTCATTGTTTGCACCATTGAGAATCTGCTCCAATCCTACATGCCTAGCTAGTAGTAGTAGCCTGCCACACACAGGCAAGAGGCCGCAGGAGGCCAGTACGTTTGCAATGTATTGGGTTAGCAAGAAAATCACAGCAGAACTTGCAAAAGTTTAGTTATCAATTTTATTGTTGTCTCTGCTTCGTCATCTATTTGATGAAAATTCAGTAGAGGCGCTGGTCAGAAAATTGGGATCGTCCCAGTTTACAGGGACTGTCTCATTTTATAAGGATTTCTTCACACAAGAAATCTAGGAAAGTTCATTCACCTGTCAAGTGCCGACACCAATCAAGTGTGCTAGTCAATGTAAACATATCGGGTTTCATAACAAGATTATTGGAAGACAGTAAGTCATGAAAAATAGACGGTGAACTGCGGGTAATTGAGGTCACTGAATCTATTTTTAGCACTCTCAATTCCCGTAATTGCCGTCTTTGTCCCGTAGGGGGAAGTGAAAAAAAAACGTCCCCATAAACAAGGACAGTCTCAATTTATCAAGACATGATTTGTCTTGGTTTATGAGGATATCCTTGTTTTCTGGGACAATCCCAATTTTTGGACCAGCGCCTCTACTGAAATTTGTCACTTTTATTTAAGTTTTAAATTAACTCAACTGTCTAACTAGTAAAGTTACATTTTGTTCAATATTCTGAAAACGGGACAAATAGGCGTCCCGTGAAGGGTTTGTCGGGACGCCGGGACAAAATACAGGATGACCCTGGGAAATACAGGACGTCTGGTCACCCTGGTAAGCCCTATAAAAAATAAGCCTCAGCCTCAGCTCAAGCCAGCGCCAGTGCATGCCAATGCCATGGCGCGACTGTGCCTGCATAGCTCATACTAGTATCATACATGTGCACAATCCAAATGGCAGATGCGATCGCGATCTTGTATACAGTGCCAATGGCAATGCAAAGTCAATGCAAATGGAAAATGGAAGCTGTAAAAAAAATGTCGACTAAATTAACATAAAATCTGTTTTCCATTGTACCATTGAATCAAACTATGAATGAAATCAAATGTCTTACCTGATCTTCAAAGCGTAGAATAAGCAATGCCACCCATTCTATAGGCCTTTGGGCGGCCATTCTGTTATAATTTTGACCAAATTTACATGGGCTTGCCGACGACAGAGCGGTCACTTCATTCAGAAAATTTACTCGGGAAATTAAAGCGCCCTCTCTAGCTCTACGTGTGATGATGATGAAGATGATGATGGTGCAGTGAAGATGATGATGATGATGATAATGATGATCAGTAGCGTACCGTGACCCGGAGAAGACAAAGCATTGGGGGGGGGGGGGCACTGCATTGTCTGTGAACAATGCTGTGCCCCCCCAAATGCTTTGTCTCCTCCGGGTCACGGTCCGCCACTGATGATGATTATGATGATTATGATCAGGGGCGGATCCAGGATTTTCCAAAGGGGGGGGGGGGGGCTATTTTTGGCTGTTTTGTGGCTAAGAGGGGGGGGGTGAAGTGAACCACCCCCTCCCTCAGAAAATTCAAGGGACCCCCTCTTAGCTGCAGAAAAGCCCAAAAAAGCCTAGCCTCTTAGTGATAGGCTATACATTTTGCCCCTGTTCCTCTGAAATTAGCCACCTGTCGTGCAGGTTGACTCAACTTCTTCTTTTATATAAAAAGCTCCTGTGGTCATGTTGCTGTCATCATTTTGATCCAAGCAGTTGCGTAACTACAGGGGGCACGAGAGCACGAACCCCCCCCCCCCCAAAAAAAAAAAGAAGAAAGAATAAAGAAATAAAGAGGGAAGGGTGGGAAAGAGAGGATATATATTTATATATATATATATCCAATGGCGTATCGTGGGTCTTTCATATATATAAATATATATATATATACAGTGTTTAGTGATATAGGTGGCGTGATGACAAACTGTGCTTAAATGTCCAGTTATCAAGTCTGAATATAAATCAAACTTTAGCGTGCATTTCGCGCAATAGCGTCGTTTGATTATGGAGATACTAGTGTCATTATAAATTCCTACAAACGGACCCTAAAACGTCTCTTTTAAGGTCATATACCAGGCATTGAGCCCCGGCTTTGAGCGCATTTCGCGCGCTCAATAAGTGACTCGCAATTTGTGTTCGTGCCCCCCCCCCGTGCCGTGACGATACGCCATTGGATTCAAGTTCACTGGCAGGAAGAAGATGGATTCGGAATGGAAACCTTTTGGGGTGGAGCCCGAACTTTGCCTTTTCTTGTCGCTGGCATCTTGCTAGATTGCTCCGGTTCGTACACGGAGCCTCCGAAATGCATTCGGTAGCTATATAAACGGATGTACAATGTGGCTACGAGGAGGAACACGGATGATTATCCACCCGTGTACACCGGGATGAAAAACTCAATGTTCGATTTTTCTCCTGATATGCCTGTACACCAAGGATGACGCCGGACGAGTAAGCCCGGGGGGGGGGGGGCACTCGACCAAAAAAGTGGTAGGGGTGTGCCGCGGGCGAGACGAAAAACGGGGGCCTTGGAGCGGGCTTATTGTAAAAAGGAGGGTCCTCGGAACGGGCACGATAATCCCGGACAATGATCCTTGTTGCATCCGTGAAGGTGCATGTAAAAGGGGCTTATTGTGGTCAAATGGACAATCAAAATATGAAAGACAGTCAATTCAGACGCAACATGCCTCCAGCAAGTGATACAGAAGCTCTTACTACGTGGTATCAAATGAGGATCTAGGGGGACCAAAACGCCCCCCCCCCTCAATAGCGGCGCAAAAAAGGAAAACAAAAAGAAGGTGGAAAGGAAGGGAGGGGGAAAAATAGGGGGAAAGATAAGATGAGGCAGAAAAGTGAATGAAATAAGGGAAAGAGAGGAAGCAAAAATATATAGGCCTATCCTATATATAACACTTCGATTTTGCTCACGCTTCGCGCTCGTAAGGATCATTGTCTGTTGAGTGAGATGATAATAATCTGCAACACGTCCCATTTTCAAGTAATAGGTACAAATTATTCTGCTCGCAAAACGAGTTTTCATTATTTTGATTTTAGCAAGATACGTTTCCTGTTCATGACTACAAAAAGTGCTCAAAATGTCCAGGTATATTATGTATGAAAATGAAATGAAAATGAAAGGTCTGCAATGTTTTTGGCTGCTATTACTCAAGCATTTATTTTGCTTATATAGTTTGCCACTGCATTTGTTTTTTCACTACTTTGTCTTATCCTTAAATTGTATTAATGTCTAAATTTTGTTATGACTCTACTATAAATTTGTCACATTACAATGTACTTTCATGTCATACTACGATTATGTTTATGTATTGTAAATTTATTTTGACTTTACAATAAATGCAGAAACTCCTGCAAAAAAAATGTTTCAGGTCGCACTTCAAACTCTCATCAGGCTTAGTAAGATACCCATCATGTTCATGGTTACAAAAAGTGCTTAGAATGTGCAGTTTTCGGGTCAGAATAGCGAGAATGTTTACAGCTCGCACTTAAACTCGCATTATTTAATTGAGTCACTATTGGTGGATTCCCTTGATTTAAGTATGATAATTATTCTTGATTATCATTTCAACTGGGTAGAGTAGCCATTAATGTGCTAATTTTTTTGTTAGGTTTGTTAAATTATTTTCACAAAATTTCTGAAATCATAATGCAAATCTGATGACGATTAAAGTAGGTCTGGAAATAGGTTCAAGTGTTGCTTTGCCATGAGGAGAGAACATGTAGGGTATCGGATTGATTGTCCCCGATATGTTTGGTAAATATCGCCATCTTAAGTCCAAACGTTGTTCACCAAAATGAATTAAATGAATAAATTCCCACAAAATATACAGTATATCTGCTCGAACCCACCTCTTTCTCCTTATACGTTACCAACATATTCATACAATATTCTGTCATTGAAATAATCCATGTTCAAATAATCATAACTCACTCTTCGGTATCAGTGTGTAAAGCTTGGATGTGTGTTTTGAAAATGATAAAATCTGATTCATTTTTATCAAAGGAACTCATAAGTATTGTTTCGGGCATTCTCACATTGTCTCTGGCACAAATTCATAATGTAAGAAATCGGATAGATTCCCTCTTTTGTTTGACAATTGACATAATTGATAGGATCCTATTGATCCGCTATCCAAAAGAACCGATTTTTATATGATCAGTGACTGGATATGTAACCATAAAAGTACATTATATTCTCACAGCAGATTATTGTGAGAATCGATTATCCATTATAGATCCTTGTAAGATTGATACCGTGATAGTCCTTATGAACGGTGAATTGTCACCGGTTTTAAAATCTGGCATTACAACGAGTAGTTTGTAAAGAGGTTTACAGTTTCGTTTCCTTGACAATGATATTTTCATGATACCGTCCGTAGATGAGGCCTGATTTTAATATTAATGACCGAGAATGCCAACACGACTTGATAAATTTACTCACAATAAATTTACTCTCAATATCTCCTTGAATCTCATACCTTTCATCAAAGTTTATTATGCAAAGACGATGATGGCGTCAGTAACAATTGATGATAGACGACGTTGATGATGATGATGGTGATGGTGGTGATGATGGTGATGATGACTATGATGATATTGATGATGATGATCATGATGATCATTATCATTAAAACATTGATAATGATGATGATGATAAAGAAGGTGATAGTTATAAATGACGTAGTGATAATGATAATGTAATAAATGTGAAAACATAATACCGATTTTGGCTTCAAGTTGACGTTGGCTGAGATTGTCATGATGGTGGCGTTGGTGGACTTGTGGTTGTAATGATAATGATGATGATATCATGATGATGATGGAGAAGAGGATGAGGACGAGAAGCCATTGAATGCTGCTGACATGACAGGTGGGTTTAGGTTTTTTATACTACGGTGATGATGATGATGATGACGACGACGATGATAATGATGATGCTGCTGCTGCTGCTGCTGCTGATGATGATGATGACGATGATGATGACAATGATGATGATGATGAATGATGACAATGATGATGATAATGATAAAAAATGACGGTGGTGATTATGATGATGACGATGGTAATGATTACATCGACCGCATATGTGTCGACAAGACGTCAAAGACGACAAACTGATTATATAGGCGCTGGTGTTCCGCTAATCTGGTATAGGTGTGGTTTTAATCGTAGAGACAATTGTGTTTGGTCCCCTCCAAGGTTCCGGGAACTGGGCTTGACGAAGAGTTAAGTAATTTGAAAATCGATAAGGAGAGACAGACACAAAACTACACACCTGAAAAAACTTTACCACAAATAACCAACATTAAAACGAAAAAAAAAATCACCGAGGAAATAAGGAGCCTTTAACGATTGATCTTTCCAACGCTGAATGTTGATATCAAAAGAGGGCGCTGAGTAAATTCTGAACACGAAAAGGTTCTTGCGTGGTCAATCTGCTGCATTTTCAACGCGAGCATGAAACAAAATCACGGACCATTCTGATCGTCTGCTCTGCGGTATTCCGTCTCATTCATGTTAATCAATGATGTGAAGTGACTAGGAGGAGAAGGAGGAGGAGGCTATCTTCTAGTTGCCATGCCAACCAAATGTCTGACCAACCACGTACGTTAGTGAGAATCTCACTCCAGACGTACATGACTGTCATGACATACTACTTGTATGTAAACAGGAGCAGCAGAACAACAACAACATCATCCAAACTTCATCTTGCGAAACGAGGTCCGCTAAAGTACTTCATGGCAAATTGTGTCCTGAAATTGTATATTGTCACACTCTACCTGGCGCCAAAATGTCCATCTAAGTCAAATCTTCATTTTAGGAGTGCTATCTTAATTTGATGTATCTGTCATTTTATTACACTTCAGGTGACAAAAGGTTTCACAATTTTTGTTGTTGACCGTATAGGAAAGGAATGGAATAGAGATTGATTGCATAGTCTGGAGATCAATTATTCTGTGGTTGACTGGGATTTGAAGTATATTACTGGTAACATCGAAAAACCTGGATTTAAGTGGAAATTGTATCCAATGAAACCTTAGTTATCGAAATAAGAGGAGATCGGATTAATACAATGCCAAGCGAGGAGGATTAATCGTTCCACGACCAGCTCATATTGTCGCATTTTCATGCTGGTCTGGATTTTTGTTCATTAATAAGGGAAGTTAATCTTGGCAAAGATCGGCCTTGAAGGATGAGATAACCTACCTCATTAACATTTCTCTCTCAATATGACTTAATCTTTGGAGACGAATCAACTGTGATCATGAAGGAGCAGTGATTGAGTCTTCTCGTGAAACTACTTCATCAATAACTTTGTTTGGATTTTTCTGCAATTACCTACATGTAAGTGTATGCTTATAGTCAACGTACCATCCTTGATCGTAGTTAATAGGGCATAATGGATATGGATTCGCCCACCCTATTAGGTATCACCGATAAGTCTGGCCTGGCGGTGCCGTACACCGACGCACTGTGGTCAGACATGGCTGACATCACACTTGACATCACCACAGTGAATTCCGACAATGAGACCGGATCAGAATGGACCTCACTGGATACGGCCGAACAGATCTTCGAAGGAGCCATCTTATGCTTGATGATAGCCTTGACCATGCTGGGAAACTCTCTTGTTGTCCTAGCTGTGTGTTTAGAAAAGAAGCTGAGGACCTTTGAGAACTTCTTTTTCGCTTCCCTTGCGATTGCTGATTTGTCAATTGCCATGTTGGTGCTCCCGTTGTCTGTCCGAGTAGAGCTATCAGGGGGCAGATGGGACCTTGGGCCTCAAGTTTGCGACCTCTTTATCTTCACCGATGTCGCTTGTTGCACGGCGTCAATCTTGCATCTGTGTACCATAGGAATCAACCGCTGTCGCTCCATCACTTCTCCGCTCCATTACGTTAGGAAACAAACATTTCGCCGAGCGGCGGTCATGATCGTTTTGGTCTGGATAGCATCTTTTCTAATCGCCTGTCCACCCCTGATTGGCTGGCCACATTCACGAAATAGATCGGCGCAACTCTGCGAGTACGACATCGACAAACTGTACGTCGTGTACTCGTCGTGCGGATCGTTCTTCATACCCCTTCTCGTCATGGTGATAGTATACACTCGGATTTACCAAGTGTCTCGAAGAGGTGCCGAGTTCAGGCGAAATTCCGCACCTCAGCTACATGACCATCATCACCATAATCAACCAAAAGGTAACAACCAGTCTATCTACCAAACCCGTAACCACTACGACCAGGTACATTCCTGTCCACCTTCAAGAAGGAGAACCGACTTGTACAGGTTAGAAAACAGTTCACGGTGTTTAGCAAGAGTGAATTCGACAGCAGCGGCATCTGCCGAGGCTGCGTTCCAAGGATATCCGAAAGCCACAGAGGCACACGTCACTAAACCAGTGTTAAGACGGATAAAAACCTCGATATTTACATTCCATCCACCAGGTAGATGTGAAAAGAGGAGGTTTACAGAGGTCAAGACGGTTAAAACCCTCGGTAAGTCTTCATCTTATTTAGATTATTATTAAAAGCACTTTCTTTTAACTCTTGCATGCCATTGTCTCCAATCTCATAAACATGAGGAATTCCATGTAGATAAAATTCATCTGGTTCGTTGAGAGTTAACATTACGTCTATAAATTTATTTGTTTATAAGGTCTCGTTTCAATGTGTAATGTGTCCATTTTTTGTATGACCAACGGACAAGAGTCATACACGAAGCATAACTGTCGTAATCATCGTTTTGTTATTGTCTCTGTCGATTGCTTTTAAGCTATTCTTTGAAATACTTCTTAACTGAAACTGCATGGTTAGCATATACTGATCAACACTGCAAACCTATAGGCCCTAAATGTATCTTGTTTTAATATAACTTCTTGGTATAAAACATGTGATTACCAAGACAATCTGAATGGGTACCTAATGTGCAACACAGGTCATCACTACGTAGATATGCTGTAGAATGTACACCTGATATCATGGAAAATGTAACAGCGTAGATATACAGCCTCATCCCACCGCTGACACCGAAAATACAGTAATGATGAAATATTCGATTCTCATCAAGTTGAGGATTATTTGTATAAGAATGCGCATGAAAAAAAATTAACACCAATAATTGCTGTTATTATAAGTGGATATCTACGATATATCATACTTCAGACACTCCCAGTTTATTCTTCTTCTAATAACAACAACAATAGTAATTAATTCTTAGAAACACGTAATACCATATAAATAGTCTCTATGCGCGTGGAAGAATTGTTTTACTTTTGTATAGGGCTAATCCACGTGCTCCTTAAAAAAAGGTATGTTTTTAAAACAGATTTAAATCTGATGAAATCTGTTATTGATCTTACATTATAAGGTAGGTTGTTCCACAATTTTGGTACCATTTTCCCCATAAAGCTCTATCACCAAAAGTCTTGGACTTTACTCGTATTTCAGAGAGAAGATCTTTTGATTGTGAACAAAGATTTCGACTGGGTTGATATGTCTGAATAAGATCACTGAGGTAAGCATGGACATTTCCATCAACGCATTTAAAAACAAGAGTGAGGACTTTAAACAAAATGCGAGCTTTTATCGGAAGCCAATGGAGACTACGTAGGATCGGTCAAAATACTTATCGTCAAAAAATGTCGAAATTGATTCCAAGTAATGAAGGATCATCCGAATTTCATTGATTTATTATGGCTTTTGTCACATGAGATATCACCACCATCCTTCATTCTTCTGCTTGATGTTGGACAAAGGGTGCGTTTATGCGCTACTTTTCTACCCTGGAATCACGATTTGAATCAAGATTCAAATCATGATTTTGCAGAATCACGATTGCGTTTAGTCAAAAGTTAAAATAAACGTCTTTCAAATCACGAACATGAAACACGGAAAAAGGGGCGTTTGGAAAGACGTTTCTGTAGAATCACGAACGAAAAAGGTCGTATAAACGCAATCGTAATTTGAATCATGATTCTATGATGTCACTGTATCGGGCTTCTCCGGTTTGACTCTTGCCAAGCTCAAGGCATGCGCTATTATATGTGGCATGTGTTATACATGCATTTCTTGTCACGTGCATTTAACTTCAAGTTCTGTGTTGGACTGTTGGTCATCGCATCGTCCACAGCTTTTTTTGTCATGGCTTCAACTGTAAGTTCTAGTAAATTAACTAACTGAATAGACAATGATCTCAGTTGTTGTTGAGTTGACAATGTCAATATTAAATTAGATTACGCTGAAATTCACTTCCGAACATCATTTTTGATAAACCGACAAGATGAATAAAAGTGAACAAAATTAGGTATAATAGACTGAATTCTGGAAGCAAAAGACTGATTTTTCGAGAGCCGAAACAAGCGCAAAAAGTTGACCTGTACCTCCTAGGTCAAACTGCGCACTGTGATGCGCACTGGCTCGGCCCGAAACCGAGGAGAAACAGCGTTAGAATGGTCGTCTAAACGATGATTCTGTGGTATTGTGATTCATGTTTGTGTTTTGAATCATGATTTGAATGATTCTGGCTTGAGGTCGCATAAACGCAGCCAAAATGAAACAGGGACCTGAAGGACAAAACTTCGAGATTAGTTTTAAGGCATATTTATGATTGACACATAATATGAAGATCTAAATATGACCAGTCCAGTAGTAAACAAATACCATTTAATTATTGGCTAAGCTTTTAGTTCCAGATTACGCTTGGACAGCTTTAGGGTTCTACGAGTTTTTGTAATGTAAAAAATATCATTACATTATTCTTTACATCCCTGCAATCGTATGTACTATCTTTGCAAGTTTGGAGCCAAACTTCAATTCAAATAAAAAGGATAACGTTTCCATGATTGCTTTCTTTCGATCATCTCTGAGCGAGAGAGTGAAAGGGGATGTTTTTTCTTTCTTTGTAGGCCTATATGTAAAAGGAACGAGAGCGCAGAAGTGGAAGAGGGAGGGGTGGGAATGAAAGATGTAGAGAAGTTGAGAGGCGGGTATAAGAGAAAGAAAGGGGAGGGGAAGAGAGAGAGAGAGAGGCTGAGAATATGATATAACAGAGGGGGGAGAGAGACCGTGATAGAGAGGAAGGGGAACCGTTCATACATGGAAAATGGAAAGAGAATCGAATATACGTAACTGGTCAATTTATCCAGGCCCCTTCTTAAGAACATACGTCACTAACCCATTATCGACACTTTGTCCAGTGTTTGATTTAGATAACGAAATCAAAACATCTCAAGGGTTTCTTTCTTCTCCCCCACCCCTCTATCTCTCTCTCTCTCTCTTTGCATGCAATTGAAAATAAATAACAGCTCCTCGGGTCGTAACATTAATGTCCATCCTAATCGATGGTACAAATTAAACCTGTAACATTGCTTTCACTAATGAACAAACATGTTTATTTGAATGCCCGTTATCTTTTATAATGAGCTGTGCCATATGTCAAACTAAAAATGTCAGCGGGGTAAATAGCCCAGTAGACGATTAATCTAATCGATTAACCGAAAATAAGTCAGAGACTGGATAGATGAGCAAGGGTGACCAGATTTGACAAATCATTAAAAAAATAGAATTCGAGCAAGCGAATCGAGCGAGCAAACATTTTGTGATAGATTTTATATACTCTTAAAAACGATTTCATATTTCACCTCTACCCATTTTGCTACTGTTCATATTTTTTTGAAAAAGATAATGCTTGAATATTCTCTCATAAATGTGTTCGAAATCGTGGAATATGAGACAAAACAGCACACCGGGAAGGGTCGCGGGACATATTGCTGAAATACGGGACTGTCCCTTGAAATCCGAGACGTCTGGTCACCCTGAGATGAGCCACAAGTGAAGGGATGAATACATTAAGAATGATGGTAAACTTTGAATTAAAAATTAGTGCTATTTTAAATGCGAAACCTTCGCCAGAACATACCATGACAAGTCTACCGTATTTTTTAAAAACACGTTTCATATTATAAGGGGGCAATGACTCGTAGCCATAATCTGCGGCCCAGGAAATTTAGATGGAAATGTGGTTAAACTTAGAGCATGTGAAAACACGATCATGGTCATGATGGTGAGTGTCTAGAATGTGAGACGGTTCGAGGAATAGCAGATATGCACGCTTTCTAACTTGACTTTGATAAGTGAACTGTTAGGCCTACTTATGTTACCTGGTTTTACTTTAGTTTCAATTTTTTAATGCATGCAGGAAAGTGAGATAGAGAGGAAGATGGGTATGTTTGTGAGAGAAATATGTAGATAGAGAGGGTATGTGTTTAGGTGTGTGTGTGTGTGTGTGTGAGAGAGAGATAGGTACATATAGAGTGTGTGTAAGGGAGTGTGTGTGTGTGTGTGTGTTTGTGAGAGAGGGGGGATGACCCACCATATATACATGCCAAATAAACATTTAGATAACTAAGACTAACTGCTTCAAAACTGACTTTTAACAGACTAAAAAATAAGCCTACATTTATTTAAAAACTTGAATACAAGCCTCGTGGAATATTAGTGCAGATGGGTTGAGTCCTTGGAATGTGGGTTCGAATAGGAGATTCCGTTAAGAAAAGAAACGGTCACTTTGAAAAGCTTTTGCATCATGACGTAATGACAAATCTACGAAACACACTTATAATGGGTTCATATCTACTGAAGTTAGCGAGGGACTGTTTCATGGTGCGATTTATCGGCGATCATACGTTGAAACTGTTGTAAGCTACGGAAACTCTTGGCCCTGATTGGCTATTATCGAAATGTCCGTAAACATCGCTGAAAAGACCTTCAATGGATTGTCTCTTTAATGTAATTATAAAAGTGATTACTAAAGAAAAGAGGTGAAAGGTCATTGATAATGTGGATTCGGACATTATTTCAAACGGTATAGGTCCATTTAGATGAAGTGAAGTATTATGTCCGCAAATTCCTTTTGTTTTCTTCTTCTTCTTTTATATCTGTACTTCTATCATCTCCATTCATTGTGTTCATATTACCCCTGGATTTTCTACCATCTTTTCGAAAATCATAGAGAATGATCTCCCTCCTACGGCGGCCCTGTCGCGTCGCCTCTGCTATATACTTATTCTAATCTAAACAATCGCCAGTGCTCTGTTATATGCCTGCTGCAACATATTTCTAACATTATGTCTAATGATATTTGAATTTCAAATTAGCCTTCTCGTTTAACATCCTTGATCCATTTCCCATCTTAGTTTCTTCCACGATTCAGTCTCTCTCTCTCTCTTCGAATCAATCCTCACATCATGACTGTATACGAGGACAATCATTCATCCATTACATGATCTGCAGTGATTACTATAGGCTGTCACCATATGCTGCCTCGTTAACCTGAATGTTAATGCGTGGAAATACACATAAGCCACACTTTTCGAGACAGCTTCGGATTACACTTGTTCTACCAAAATAGTATATAATGAATAATAGATATTGATATCGAGCCAAATGAAAAAGAAACATTAGTAGAGGAAGACCCACACGATAGGCTTATATTACAAGTTCAACAAATTTTAACACTATGATTATTTGCAGAGATTTGCACTTAAAACGATTCACACATTGTAGACCTATAATGTTTGCATCACTTCTCTATCTATGAATTTAGTTTCTTAAATTTATTTTGTTTAGGTATTTATGTCATGAATATATTCATTTATTTATTTATCATTTCTTGATATATTCATTTACTTGTGCATTTAACTGTATTTTTTAAATCATTACCCCTGAATACAATTGTTTGCAGATTTTTTTAAGTACACTTGTACAAGATGGATGGATGGATGATATTCCTTTTAGGCTATTAAGACGTGTTTAAAGTTATCTTAAATATAAAGAAAAACTGATACACGAAATTAAAGAAAATTAAGGGAAATACAAAAAAATCACAAATATAGGCCTGTATTATCATGTCATTCAAATACCATAACGTTCGAGAGCTATAGACTAATACAATGCAGTTATGATAAATGGTAGAAAATTTATATCAAAATGTTTCATAGAGGTACAGACGGAGCGAAAGAACGATATGATCTGAACAGGCACGGGTAAGCACGAGGGGGGGGGGTAATTCATTTTCGTGAAGGATAGTGAATGAAAGATGCATTTGAGGATATGGGAGTTGGTTTTCACGATATATCTTTTTTTTTCAATTCCTCACTATACACTCATACACCTTTTCACCCTATTTATCGGAGGGATGGGGGGGGGGGCGACACCCCCGTGTATCGTACAGTGACACCAATACCAGTAGCCCATTTATCATTATACGGCTGTGACTTGGACAGACGTGGTTATTAGCAAACAAACCATCTGATTTCTGCGGCTTTTTATCATGTTTATTGAATGGCAGGGACGAATTGGACACTTGTCTTCATTAGAGTCATTCCATTCCTCCACGATGCTTGCTATATTTATCTAGATGTATACTCGGTGAGCTTTTAGGATGTTTTCTAGAGCCTGTTATAGATGGATCACTCTGTTTTTTGAGAATGCCTTAGGATTACCCATTTATAAATACCACTCGGTCTTGTAACTTCGTAAGGATATCGGTCTGGCAGAAATTTGTAAACTTCTTTTATTTGCCCTCTTGACTGGTATGCAGGACGTTGGTTCTGCTTGGTAGTCGATCCTTTATAGAATGTCTTCGTGTCTATCACAGGAAAAAATATGTTAGATGGTTGTTTGTGTCACTCAAGCATTATTCAAAATCCCGTCATTCTGATCGTTATCTTTCGAGACAAACCTCCTAAACAAACACTGTACAACCAAGAAAGAGTGAAAAAGAGAAAGAGAGAGAGAGAGTGGGAGGGGGATTATGTATGTATATCTTTGAGTGTAGGCCTTCTTGAAAAAAGTGTATGTGGATGTGGGTGGGTGCGTGAAGGTGTGTGTGCATGTGAGAGAGAAAGAAGTAAGAAATAGAAGAGAGAGGGAGAGAGTTGGTGAGTGGGTATGTGTGTGTGTGCATGGTTTGGGTGTGTGTAAGCATAGTAGGTCCATGATGTAAGAGAGTGGGAGAGAGGGGTGTGAAGAAAGAAGGGAGAAATACAGAGAGGGAGATTGAGTACTGACGCTCTGACATGAATTGGATTTGGTCAGTTAATTTCTAGATTTCGACTGCTCGTCTTGAAACAACAGACAGATCTGATTGCTCCTAAGATAATGATGGATTATTGATGTGTTCAAATGTTTGATCATGTCCTTTTTTATTTGAACACGTTTCAAACAAATGCAACGTATATAGGTCTGTCTCGTCGAATATGATGTATCTTGTCTGTAATGAAAAACATTGAAGTAATCAAAGGAGAACTTTGTTAACGTGCCCTTGCACAGGAGGGTTACAAAATAAATATTGAATTGGGCATCAGAAAGTAGGGACGGGGTCATTAAAAAGAAGAACGGGGAGGTTGCGAGGGAGATATTAGCCAAAGAGCGAGGGAGATAGAGAGAGAGAGGGGGGGGCGAACATAATGAGGAAGATAAATAAAAATAGATAGGGTTTTAGCAAGAGAGAGGAAGAGAAGGAATGAAGGGAGTGGAATGGGGCCATTATTGTATACAAGTTAGTCCATTCTCTGCCCCTGACAAAATGCCTTTTGTGCCTTTTGTGTAACACTGTTCATTATGTCACCCCTCTGCGAATCCGCAATCTTCAAGACCAATGTCATAGGCTATTTATAGGAGTGAGAAGAACCACACCCAGTTTGGTGTCTGTCAAATAAGGCACCTCAGTATTGACTGATACGTAATGACTCCATTAGCATGGTTAGATCGGTCATGCAGGCCAGCGGCAAGGGTTCGAAAACGACTTGATACACTTCATTCGTTTGACAAGGAATTACTTTTGGTTAACAAGTCTCATGGAAACGACCTAACACCGTCAATCGTCTGGTTGAACGTCATATTTGCAATACAATATGCATTTCTTACTTTTAGGCAGTGCGATCAGGTGAAACCGTTCCACACACTCTGAGTGGTTCTTTACCCATTCCGCTACATGGGATTGTCAAGAGGGTTTCGCAAAATTCCCCAAATAGTTTATAGTGATAAGAATAAAGAACCATCGAAAACAATTGAGTGTCGATCCTGTATATACTTTACCGAATTTCAACTTCTCCATAGTTTTTTTTTTTTAGAACCACAAGGCATCAGTTATTGAAGTTAAATACAAACACATTCCCTGACAAGTAAAACTAACAAAAATCTCATGTTAGACTAGGGAGGGGGTGATTTCCGATTAAAATATTCATGGCTTCTATAAATGATGCATTTTTTTCTTTTTTTTAGTAAAAGAGGCGGAGGGGCAAGAATATCCACTGGAATCCGCCACCAAGACCAAAAAAAAGAAAAAAGCATGGAATGAGTTATAGAAACGAAGTACCCCATACCAAAAGTAATACTTTTGTTTCAGCATGTTTCCTTTAAAGACTGCATGTAGAGTCAGTGAAATTCTAAAAAAGTATTCTTGATAATGGTCATAAAGTTGTTATTGTATAGATGAAAATATATCTTATTAATTTTGAACCTGTAATATGAAACCCTCATTTTAGCCGATTCACTATTCTGAATCATCACAAACTTCTTTTATTGAATTTTCTACAAAATCCTTCGTATGAAATACATAATCTTGTTCCATTTCTTTCATCAATGAAAAAGTATATAATCAAATTTTCCTCCGTTGATTGCATTTGTAGTATACTACTTCATGTACATTATCCGCCAATGCAAATAATCCATAAAAAATCATGATAAACCTCGCCAGAAAACTGGACTTTTTTTCTCCTCATAAAACAAAAGGTTCGGAGGTTCAATATCGTGTCCAATTTCAAGTGATATTTGGATCTGCTTCCCACTCGAGAATGAATTTTCTTTCTCCTTATATTTAATTCCGGTGTTTGAAGGATTCTGTTGTTAGAGAATTCTAATCATCTCATACGCATGAATCACAGTAGATAATTTCAAATGTATGATAGAGTTTCATATGAACCCGCTCTAGATATGATTTTTTTTTTATCCCTCACTAAAGAGATATCTCATTCCATACAAACCGATGTTCAGAAGAGAAGATGATTCGTACATTTTTTCATTAACAGCCTCTTCCTTTTCATGTATTTAACAATATGATAAACTATATATCATATTTCATCATTTATTTGTTCATTTACATTTCACTTATTTGCAAAACATATTTGTATAATTATTCATTTTTATCTCTTTTATCTATTGTTTAATTCATACAATTATTTCTATTGATGATTCCTCTTTATCTGGGTATATGCGTGTGTGTATGTAAATGTGGGTGAGGGTGTGTGCGTATGTTTACACGCAATGTTTTATCGATTTTTTAATCTATTTTTTATAGATAATGATTTATCAATTTATCCAAACATTCTTTCATTCCTTCCTTCGTTTTTTTTTTTTATTAAGTTTCGATGATTATTTACTTGTGTCCTAAAGATTTCCGAGAGGTTGGTTACAACATTTGTAACTCATGAAAAGGTGACTTTGCATCCGCTTGTAGTTTTGTTAAAAAACTATCAAATATCTATATAAACAATGAACTCATTTAGATTCTTAACACTACGTTACGATGTTTGCTGTACAGTAACTTCAGTATTGACCTCTAGTCATTGAGAGTTCGCACTTGGTAATATAGGCCCTACTTGTATCTATTTGACATTTTGTTTGTTGTTTTTGTAATGTATACTTCCATCTGCATTGACCCTCCCTGTCTCCATTCATACATCATACATGCCCATGAAAACTTTAAAAGGACGGATGCGTAGATGGTTTATGACTCCCAACTCTTAATAAGAGTGTCATTGGTTCAAATCCTACTCCGTGGATCAATTATACCTTCAGCAATAGATTTATCCATATAGTGCTCTCAACCCAGGTGAAGTAAACGGAAGTAGATGGCGGGAATTTAAGCTGCTCTGCTATTATGCTCCATTATTTTTAACGCGCTGTATACCACTTCTTATGTTATGATTCCAAAGCGCTATATTTACCCTGAAATCGGCTTAGGTTTTATCAAAATCAGAAAAAAAAGATAACAACATGTTGATGAAGTTTTGGTCTTAATGCATCAAAGACTAACGAAGTTTCATGCCGGCAATCCAGTCATTATAATCTCATGACTGATAGGCCGATAAGTTTAATAAATTAACATATTTCCATGGTTCATGGTTCAAAAGATATGTATACATTTTTATAGACACAATGATACGAAATTACGTATATGTGTGAATTATGATACTTAATGTAATATTATCCCCCTTCATTAAAGGCTTCATTTTTCTTTCTCTCCCATTTGTTAGCCCCTCTCTCCTCTCTTTCTCACTCACTCTTCCACCAATCTCCATCCCTCCTTTTCGCACTTTCTCAACTGCCTATCTGCCATTCCTTCCTTCAAAACACCCAATCGGTTGCCTCCCTGGCAGTAATCTTTTCTGACTTCATTAACGAGCGCAATACTTAAAGACAGAATGTACATTCGGACAGTAGTTGTAAGCGACAGAATATAAATATTATTATTTTGCATATTCTGATTTGATTTAATTTAATTTTATGATACATCAATCAGTGAAAAGAATCTGTAAAAAAAGGATTTACGCCTAAGATATCGATATTCTGAGATGCGGAATAAAGATGGATTTCCAACTGATTTTTTTTCTTAAATGACACATCGGCTTACTACAGGATACCCACTTCTCGACTGATCCCGTATATATTTTCAAATATTAACAGAGTTAATGTGATATTGTCTTCCTGAACACCTCTTGCTTTTTAAACTTGAAGACCTACATTAGACATGTTAGAGATGACGTCGTGATGACGTACGATCATCTTAAACAGGACCTTGTACCAATTATTGTTTGGTGTATCAGCCTCTTTCCCTCTAATCAGGACCCCTGTTACTACCCTACAAAAATTATTAAAAAATCGACAACATCAACAACAACACTGAATGAAGTAAAGTAACTCCACCACTTGCATATGACTTTAAGCTTATCTAATGCAACGATACCGAATCTAGACCGAACAAAGCTACTGCACTATTTCCTACGACATATACTATCGATCGGTTCGTAGTCGGTTTCGGCGTTGTGACAATAATAGGGAATTTTGCTCCACGACGTGCCGACGATTCCAGAACATAAATTAAATTGACTGAAAATGCTCGTCAAATGACAAAGAACAGCTGGAAGGTTTTTGTCGAAAAATGGTGAACCAGAACAACTGTTTCGTCCTAAGTTTCGGAGCTGACGAAAAATGGCAAATAATGTCGTTTGTCTCGAGTCAAGAACTATAATGGTTGTTTTTTAGTTTGACAAAGACTTCTAGGATGTACTTTGTCATGAAGGGCGTTTAACAATACATTTTCTCTTTTCTGTAATCCTCCGTATGTCTCAGTGTGAATACTCTCTTATGTCATTAAAAATAATTATAACGCCAACTGATCGGTCGGAGAGAAATATCCATGCCGATCAGTTTTAACGTCACATACTGATCACGAGGACCTCCCCTGATTCACACGTAGTTACCAATTATGCATATAGCATTTCCATTTATTTGAAAGTAGGATAAAAGAGCATTGTAGATTAAATGCCTTGCTCAGGGCATAGGTGCTGCAGCCGGGAATCGAACCCGGGACTTTCCATGTATATCCAGGAGCCTAAGACCACTCGGCAACGGCACTAATAATGATACAAAGCGATACTTAATGTGATCGATCAGAAGACTTTCGTCATCAGAAGTTGTTGATATTGCTCACTCACAAGTGATATGCTATCTTTAAGTGATATCGATATGGATGGAGACGGCGCGAGGGACCAAGTTAACAATAATAAAGAGGGAAACAAAGCGGAGAAGCGATTGGCTCTGAAAGGAAGATAACTCGAGACAGTAGATAGTAGAATCGTTATCCTGGCGGGAAAACAAGCAGAAGGTCACTGATCGCAAGGTGGCTATACGAGGTGATCAGTTCAATGGAAATAAATTATATGGATGGAATATTGACGAAAAATAATGAACAGGGAAAAAATCAGTATTCATTTATGGATTCCGATTTAGTAAGAGGAAAATGTGGTTTCAGTCATCCTTCTGAGGGTTCGTCTTGTGATTGGCATGAGTCCCTGGAGGGAAAAATAAAAGAAGGAAAGAAAGAAGAAGCTAGTCTAAGATAATCTTAAATTTGGGTCATCTGTCGACGCTTGCTGCTCGAAAATTTCCTATCGATCTTTGCTTTAAAATAATTCATGGCAACTCGGTATATATGTTTTCTTCAATAATCACATTATTTTTTTTTTAATCTGTGATAGTTTAGTGCGTCATTTTCACATCATATTTCTCATCCTAAGAATTTTAATCATTCTTTTTAGCCTCAAAGTCTTTGAATCGTTTTCTCAACAGTGCTAAAATTGTGAAACAAAGTCAAGAAGATTTAAAAGAAAATCAAGCAATGAAATAATGATTGTAATGTCGCATTCATATTTGGCGTGTTATGGTGCACTCACGCCACAAGGACACTTGAGTTATTCAGAGATAAAGTGACAAAGAGCAATATTAAGAGACAAATATTTTGAATTCAGATGTTAAAGCAATTTTGCATCCCTGAAAGTAGTGACGAACGAGAAAACAATAACCTATACGCACCCATACTTTCTCGAAAAGACGTCGAGATGCCATGGGCTGGACGGGACTGCGGGTCGTTTTTCGACTCGGGTGCGTGTTTTGACGAACCCATCACAACAGATTGACAACAATCTTCCCCAATGATCATGTCCCTGTCCTTTAGCCGTGTGACCAAGGGTTGACCCTGAAAGTGAGACCGAACTTGATTAACCTTCCAACAACTCAAACGTGGAATCAAAATAAAATAACTCGAATCGCCTCGACAGATCAGACACATTCATGTCAGGGGAGCTACAAGTGTCGCGCCCAAAACAAACATATCAATTCTGGTAATCGTTGCGCTGTGACTCAATGAAATGAACCTGTCGAGCTCATGTTCAGTTCTTTTCTCCGAATACCCAGGGACCACGATGTTAATAAGTGCTGCAGGTGGAATACGTATTTCAAAAATATATTAAACCTCACGCTCTGGGAGATGACAAGATCTCATCTGTGCAATGATGAGATGATGAGATGATTGTGATTGCTTTGAAAACCAAATTACGTCCTTTCTGGATAGCATAAAAGCAAATGACACTGTTTCCAAGGGTCATGTACAGACATGTGACAATGTAATACAATCACTGTCACATGTCTGGACATGAATATGCATATAATTAAAGAGCACGCGACGTTTTATATTTTCTGTAAAGTACATACCGTTCTTCCCACTAGATGATATAAGATTTTAAGATTAATAACAATACCACGCATAGTTTATATACTATTAAGCAAAATGAATAATAATAACATTTACAGCAAAATAGTGAGTGCGTTTGGAGGTGTTTTTAAAGAAACGATAAGAAAACACCGCGTTATGTATAATTGAGAGAAAGCGTAATGTCTGGACTTCGCCTGTATCGTTGCACAAGTTTTCCCCTTGCAGTCCCTTTATAAATCATATTTATCGAAGAAATGAAATAAGATACGTCATGATCACCCCCATCACTGAAGAGGTCGTTCGCCCTCACCTCTTTCCGACCGTCCTTCACATCCCTTGATCATTACTAATGGCAACCAATAAGAGCTAAGGAACTTTCCCTGAGAGCCAAAGAGATGTCGACACCAATGCCAAGACGAATTTGATCTTCTTCGATTGAAAGAATACCGAGAAATTTCGTAACTGTCATATTGCATTCTTTACCTCCGGGTAATAGTAAACATTATCCACCGACACGACGAGGAGTTATACTCTTACTATCAGATGGCATTCGTATCATTTTACATTTGATATTTCATGTCCATTTTGATCGCATCTCCAGAGAACTAGCTGCGAGGATAATCAAAAGATGCCAGATACCAAGAGACGAACGAGACAACGAGAGGGGCATGGGGGAAGAGCCTTCGGGGAACGATGGTGAGGGCTCTATACTTCGATTACCTGACTGAAATTCTTTTGGTTATACGACATGTTCTTGCTTTTTGTCTCATGATAACGAATATCATGTTACCATGTCAATACAATAATTTCTGAGCTGGAGACTGTCTAGCCATCATCGTCATAATCATGATCAGGGCAGTGGAGCGAATTTGAAAGTTGGGTGGGGAGCACAAATGGTTCAGGTGAAAGGGACACAGAACACGTTCGTGGGGGCACTTTTCTTTGGTAAAAGGGGTCACTGATACGAGGAAGGGCACTTAAAAGGTGGCAAAAAGGGCGCTTGCTAACGGCATAAAACGGATCCTTCTAATGTGAAAGGAGCACAGGACATGTTCGTGAGGGGCACATTTCTTGGGTAAAAAGGGGCACTGATTCGAGAAAGGGCACTTGCAAGAAGGCAAGGGAGAGCTTCCTCAGACATGAAACAGGTCTTCTTCAAACCTGTCTGGTGAAAGGGGCACAGAACACGTTCGTGAGGGGGACCTCTTCGTTAAAATTTGCCACTGATACGAGATATGGCACTTGCTAACACATAAAACGGGTCTTTCTCAGGTGAAAAGGGCACAGAACATGTCCGTGAGGGGATTTTTTTCGGGGGAAAATGGCACTTATTAGGCCTATACGCGAAAGGGCACTTGGTAACACCTAAAACGGGTACTCGTCAGTGCTTCAAAAAGTATGGGGGCACTGTGCCCCAGGTTCGCCGCCCCTGATCATGATAATATTTTCAATCGCCTGTCTTCTCTTTCTGACTGTTGGGGTGACTACATCATACAAAGTAGCTTTAACTAATAATTTCCCCTTCGTCTGTCTATTTGTCTGTAGGTCTGTCTCTATTTGTCTGTCTGTCTGTCTATCTCTCTCTTTATATTATTCTTTTGTTGCTACAAATGTCCCCTTCAACAAATGTCATGTTACCATGTCAATACAATAATCAATTCCCGAGTTGAAGTCTGCCCATCATTATGATCATGACTAGTATTAATCTTCTGATGGCCTTTTCTGAGTTAGAGCGACTACATCATTAGTAGGAGCTAATTTTCTCACCTCCCTTTATTCTGTTTGCTCCTCCCTCTCTCTTTCTATGCCCATCTCTACTTTGTTCTTTCCTTCGTTTCTCTTGTTTTTCACTCTACACTGCTCTCTCATTCTTTCCGTCATTGATATTCTCCGCAGTCTACACCTCTCCCTCTTATTTCTTTTAAAATGTCTCCCCCAATTACTTAACATTTTCAAAATGTTACAGGAAGTACATTTCTATTTCCCGGTCCAGTTCTTTCTTCGAGTGACTTCTGTCTATGCAGTACTGGCGCATAAGCACTAGATATTCGTCATGTTCAGAAAAAGTGGTATACGGACCCTTCAGTTTGCCGAACATTCAAAGTTTACGGAGTCATTCAAAATTAGACTGTCTGCTGAGGAGGTCAAACAGTTTTTAAGTGGCGTGTGTGCTACAGCGATAGTCTCGATATTATATACCTGTTGATAATAAGTCAACAATTTATTGAGAAAATTAGTGATCGATCTGTCAATTGGCAAGTAGTGTAACAATAGTCTTTGTATGTATATTTTAATAAACATTAAAAAAATGTATTGAGAAACGATACCCTTAATTTGATCTGAATTTATATTAAGAAAAAGGGAATGTTTGAAAGGAAAATTGTACCCCATCTTGCCCCCTGTAACAAAATGGGTAATGAATATTGTGGAGAGGAACTAAAAAAATATATGATTCTGTAATCATAAGACTACATAACCAAAATTTTGCATTCGGCAATCTGATGAGTGAAGAATCATGACCACTAGCGTACCGTGGTTGGGGGCAGAACAGAGCCCCAACAGCATTTTGATGACCTCATGTTTTCCTTGACAGATTTTGACAGAACTTGCACGAAACACATGTTTTGGTTTCATCAGAAATTTTCCCGGCAAATTTCGGTGAAAAGTGACCCTTCTTAAAACTTTTTTTGCGAGTAAATGTTACAAAACTGGTGTCTAGTTTCAATTTTCGTTCAGCACACCCTTGTTGACTTGCAGGTACATGTTTAGCATTAGATAAATGTTCTTCGTCACAATCCCGCAATGGTTAGAAGAGCAATGCAAGACATACACCATCGACTGTGAGGTATTGTGAAAATGTTGAGAGTGTTGGTGCAAAAGTTAGGGGTAAACGACGTGACGTGTTCAACAGAGATTGAAGATAGGCAGTTAATATGCAAATGCCAGTAACCCACAATAAGTTAACAGAGGGGATAGCATTTCACGGAAATTTGTAAGGGAAAACTGATGAAACAAAGACCTTACAACAAGGTGGGTTTCGTGCATGTACGCCTACATTAAAACCCAAAACTTGGAAAAGGTGGGTTTTGTACCTTTTGCCTTCGATAGATCATAACTTTATGGCCCGTGACAATTGTGACGCAAGGAATGTGTCAAATTAAAGTTGATTAGTTACTTAGTTATGTAATCACAATAATATATTTTGTACTTTGATATAGCTGACCTTTGAACTTCGGTAACCTTTATTTTTAGAAATACCCTGTATATCGATTAGCTGGTTCCATACAGAATGAAAGGGTTATGCACGACAAATATAACAAAACTATTTTGTGAAAATATCAGGAAAACAAAAAGGAATGGTGCCGCCATAATCTTGCTCTTCACATCAGTATGCGTGTATCCTTGCACGCACCAATTAATCAAATGTGTTTGGAATTATGGAGTTGATGTGATTTCCATTAACATGTCAGAAGCATGTGCTTGCTTGTCAATCTTTTAATTTGTCAACTTGAAAATTGTCAAGAACAATTTCTTCCCCCAAATTATCAAAACGCAAGATTAGACGGATAAGTCCCCGATAATATCCCAAGACGAAGCTTTGCGTGGAATGGGAGCGACAGTCATTACTTAGTGGTTTATGGGCCATCGCATGCGTGCCGAACTTAACTACCCTCTCACTCAGCAAAATTTGATGTCTTTGCCTTTTTTTTCCTTTTACTTCCAATAATTAATACTTTCATCCAGGTTTTTTCAGACACTTTTTAAGGGTATATGAGCCTCTTTCATGCTTCCGTTTATATAATGGATGCAAGTCTGCAATCGATCAGTGTTCCAAATTGGTGTGGTTTCAGCTTCCCTATTAACTCTATTGAACGGTTGAGGATGGGGTGGGGGTGGATCGGCGAGGGTGATGTGGGGGGGGGGGGAGCTCAAACCACCTAAAACTTTACAATTTCTTTTATGTTAAGTCATTGTATAGTAATTTTCAAGATCACAATTTTAATCAACGTTTTTTGTTTACTAAATTTGTCACAATTCACTTAAGTCGACGCCAAATCAATGACAGAACAGAATCAATGGAGGATGATGGAGGAGGGGGGGGGGTAATGTATAATATTGATATTTTACCAAAAATGTCCTTGTCTAGTTTTACCCATCAACATCACAGTCACACGCTACACCAATGAAACCGATTCCAAACCGACCCATGGTACATGTATATCATTCAGTTCAGCTGAAGTCAAACCAGGCAGCCATCTTTAAATTCTTTCGCAAAATAGTGCAGATTCAGTAATCCACTAAACGAAACAATAAAGTAAGACGAACGTGTGCGTAGAATTACGTAACCCGGCACTTAACCTTTCGAATCGACCATCATTAAACTAGATCACGTGGTTAGATGAGGCAAACCAATCACGTTCATGGTAATCCCGGTTTTATTTTCACGTATACTTGCTGACGTATTATGGAGGCGATGAATGTGGGAAATTCTAACATTCGTATTGTGAGAACAAGGAAGTGTGCCAAACTTACAAATTTCTTGGCGTTACAGATGGGACCGATTGCCCTTTTATTTGTCAAGTGATGAAAAAAGACGATTATTCAAAACAATATTATTATTATTATCAACATTATTTCATTCAGCAAAAGAAGTAGAATTTAAGTTGAGGAGTGCATTCATACTCTTTAGGCCCTATAGACCTATGTTTTTTTTTTAATAGAAAAATGATGTCATCTTATTCCATGCAGTCTCCACAATGCTCCTCTTTGTAACTCCTTGGTTTATCCATTGGCGTAACTCCGGTCCAAGCGGGCGGGGGGGGGGGGCAATATAGCATAATTATAATGACCTGAAAATTCAAAATTTCGGGGGCACTATACGTGTACGGGATACGTAAAACACGTTGTCTACAACTTACGAACACTTCATACTACCACTAATCACTTTTGGTGATGACAATTACCACGACGAAAGGTCATAATTCTACTACCAATGCATGATAGATGCATACCTGTAAATGTACAGTGACAATATCAGGGCCTTGGTTACTCAGTATTTTTAATAGGGGGTGCTGGTTTGGAAGAAATATTTGAGAAGCAAAAAAAAAAATACTCCCAAATAAAGCTGCTTTGGGGATTTGGGTAAGGCATATTTGACAAGCAAAAAAAAAGGGTTCCTCTGCAAAATAAAGTAATTTTGGTTCAATTTTTCCTTCTCATCATACCTGCGTGATGATAAATAACACACGCATCACCCCCGCTTCCCAGGGCCATGATTTATACCTAGAGAAAACATTATCTTTCGCCCTATGATCATGAATGTTTAACAGGATCTTAAACAAACCCGATATAATTGTGACCTAAAATGCAATATCGGATACGAACATAACCAAATTCTTTTTTCCCCAATGTGCTAAAGCTGACATGAATGTTTCTCGTTATTAAATTATAAAGCAATTTCATGTAGTTTCAATCAAAGAATGTCAAACAAATCGGATGATGAAACCTTAATGTTGGATAGATATCTACCTTCTGTTTTGTTCCCATGTGTAAATGATGATATATAGCACGGTCTGACAAGAAAATGCAGTTTTATTTTTCAATACTAAGTAGATCAAGAGCCCAACTGTATTTTCAATATGTAAAGGTTTTCGCTGTGGCGCCGCATTTTGTAACATCTGTGTTTGAACATTTGTGTTGCCGGTCAGCATTGGATCAAGAAGATGAAAACTGTAAAAAAAATCATACTCTTTGAAAATGTTCCTAATTTTATCCTAAATTGTGACATAACACGCTCTTAAGAAAGAAATCGTCACGTCAGAAGAAAACAAACCATTTTATTCATTCATTCATTCATTCGTGATTTTGCTCCACGTCTTGGACATTTTTTATTTTGATGCTTGAGTACTGGATAGAGTTTGATTTTAAAAATAAATTTAGTTTGATTCTTCATTTTGCTAACGAGGGACATAGCATGGTTTTTAAGGGCAAGATCAACACTGAATGAAACAGTCTTCCTATTGGGCTCCGTAACACAAAGATTGGCGCAAAATACTGACCAGGAACCAATCAGAAGTTTTCTCTCATGTTTGCTATTCATCGCTAATCTTTGTGTTACGGGGCCCTGGAATATGTCTTGACATTTTGTCACCTCCACAACACCACCTTTCAATGTATCTTATTATATAAAATGTAACGTCACAATGAATCGGGGAGCAGGTGTTCTACATTGACGCATAATTTAAATGGGAAAATAGAGAAGAAATCCCCAACTCAAAATGGAAAAGGAATTATTTGGATTGAGATATAACATTTTGCACGTTAACGCTGACGTGATGCAGATCGTGAAGTTTAATTGGAAACGAAATGTATATTGCTCTGCTTGATCATCTTCGGACAGGACATGTATGTTGGTCTCAAGGGGTTTTGGAAACATTAAAATTCATGGTGTTGACATACTTTTGGTGAAAATCCTATCAATATCAGGTACTGTTCCAGCATCCAAAAATATTACATTGGAAAAATTAAAGCCATCAATTGTTGCCACCTTAGGGCTTACTGGATCCAATTGGCACCAGAAATATAAAAAAAAAGTTGAAAAAATCTAGACCGACCCCCCCCCCCAAGATTTTGTCGACCAACATATCGCACTTGGATCGCAATTTCAGTCATTTTGTACACTATTTGTATTAATTCGCGACGCCATATTTCGAATAGACTAATCGTTGTTACAAAACTTTTGTTAAACTTGCCAATTATATAAATCTGTACGACATAAAATGAAAAAAAAAAAAATCCGCTAGGTTGTTTCACTTTCTCAAGATATACAGGTAAATAAGATTCTTTTTTGCCTTATGTCTCCACTTCATCTGTACATCGCAAAACTTTTTATCAGAATGTTTTACAAACACCCAAAATAGATCTTGAACGGTAAGCCTATTACCCCCAAGAGGTCAAATCATATAATCTTCAATATATTTTTTTCCCTTATTGACGAGTGCCCCTCATCTACAGCTACAATAGTGAAACAAACTTTAGACTGATTAAAGCTATTACGTTATTTCGAACGGCATATTATCGGTCAGTTTGGAGTCAGTTTCATCGGTATGACTGTTCCCGTGTTCATTGAGTAAGTAGGCTATATATAGAAGGTTACGAGGCCTTGGAGAGTGTTAGTTTTCAAGATGACTGGTCCATTGTATCATCGACTGCCAATTGAGGTAAGCAAGAAGGAAGCCGACCGTCTCCTAAAGACCTCGATGGGTCAAGGAAGCTTTGTCTTGATAACTGACCGTCTTAATGTCATCATTGCCTTTCAAAGGCAAACTGTGGGTCACTTTAAGTAGCTCAGAACACCACGAGGGAATAAGAGTCTACGACGTAATATAGTATTTCCATAAATACTCAACTCTTAGACATAGACCTGTCGTTTTACTCGTCTACAATTCTCATCATCTTTCCGTTCTTTAACCTATGGTATTGTTCTTCTTCTTTTCCTTGTTTTACTACTACTTCTTCTTATACTTCTACTACTACTACTACTACTACTACTACTACTACTACTACTACTTCTACTACTACTACTACTACTACTGCTACTTCTTCTTCTCCATCTTCTTCTTATTTTTATTTTTCACCTTCTCCTTCTTTTTCTTTTATTTTATTCTTCTTCTTTTGTTTTGGATGTTGTTGTTGTTCTTCTTCTTGTTTTCTTCTCCTCCTCCTCTTCCTTCTTCTTCTTCTTTTTCTTCTTCTTATTCTTATTCTCCTCCTCCTCTTTCTTTATTTCCTTCTTCTTCTTAAGCAAAGACACACTCGCACAGAGAAGTTTTTAAAAAATCACATGATCTTTGGTAGATGTGGAAGTAGTGTGAATCGTTTGTTATCTGTATATGCCAAGAATTTTATGCCTGATTATAGAGACAGTACCATGAATACATCTTTCCGCCATCATCTATAATTTGTATCGAGAAAACACGCACATGCACACCCACACATCCAACATGCACACTTACACACCCACCCGTACCCCTACACTGCAAAAACTCCGGTGTTGATTTAACACCAGCCCGGAATCTATAAATGTCCACACCAGAGAAGTGTTAAAAAAAACGGTTTGGTATTAGTCTAACACCAGATAGGTGTGTATACAACACCAATTAGTTTTAAAACAGCATCGGTTTGATTCCAAACTGGTGTTGTTTCAATACTTCTCTGGTGTGGACATTTATAGATTCCGGGCTGGTGTTAAATCAACACCGGAGTTTTTGCAGTGTAGGGGTACGGGTGGGTGTGTAAGTGTGCATGTTGGATGTGTGGGTTTGCATGTGCGTGTTTTCTCGATACAAATTATAGATGATGACGGAAAGATGTATTCATGGTATTGTTTCTAAAATAAGGCATAAAATTCTTGGCATATACAGATAACAAACGATTCACACTACTTCCACATCTACCAAAGATTATGTGATTTTTTAAAAACTTCTCTGTGCGAGTGTGTGTCTTTCCTTAAGAAGAAGAAGGAAAAAAAAGAAAGAGGAGGAGAAGAAGAAGTGCACAATCCCATGCACACACCCACTCTGCTGTTTCATCTCATTAGATTTCTGTCATTGGTGGTTTGTATTTAACCACATACAATCACATCTCCAGTCTAAACATTCTATTTTTACATTTTCTTTATTCTTTCATACTTTAAGTTGGTAATAAACTATTAAACAAGGATCCCATTCTTTCTATTCTTCTCTACTTCCATCAATGCTCTGGGTTTACCACATTGCTTTCTCATGCAGGTTTCTAACATAGCATTCGTAATAAAGTAGAATATCAAACAAGTTGAAAGAAATAATTTTCAATGTGAGCATAGAAAAAGAGAGATAAAAACATGAAGATGTGCAGCTATCTGTGCGTAATGAAATTATTGATTCTTGTTGGCAAAGAAAACTTGTGATATCCGCCATAGCAGGTGGATGATACAAATATGAACATGATAAATAGTGATGTGATGTAGGATGAAAAACAGCCACCTGTACACGTCGCTATAGGGGATATGAGATTGACACTAATCAAATAATTATGCTCTCAGCAATATAAGCTACTAGCCTTGATAAGTAAATGACGAGATCAGACTACTGCTGTTGTTTTGTTTTTATTATAAATCAGATTTAAATGGTATTCTGAAGACATTTCCTTTTTTTCTTAAAAAAAATAGTCTGTCTTTGATTTTTTAATGATTTCTCTTCTTTTAATAATGATCATTACACAGAGATGTAGCTCACGTAGATTAGATTATATTAGATCAGATTAGAGTATGGTCACTTTCAATGTCATTTTTTTCGAGCAGTCTGCTTATGATGACAATCCTTCTCCTGCAAATTGTGAATATCATATAGTTAATCATTTTTGTCTGGAATTATTTTTTTTATACTCTTTATTTATGATTCATGCCAAAAATGCTAGCATATTATGTTTATTATGTTATGAAAAATGTATTATACAAATGTTATGGATGCAGAAGAAAACAATAAATCAAATCAAATCAAATCAATGTATTTCCAAATTACAGCACTTAGAGAATTGCGTTTCAATTGTTCATCTAAACTATAATTGAAGCCAAGCCTTTCTAAAGACCAAGTTGATTTAAATATTTTGACAGAATTTTAACAAATATAGCACTGAAAATTCAACCAGAACGAGGGAAAATGTAAAGCTATATGACATTTTAAAATTTTGACTCCATTTCACAACTTACACTGTTAACATGGGCGGTAAGGGTAAGGTGACGCTATTCACTCATTTTCTTTACGAAATTTCAACGGTGATAGATTTCATCCCATGTAAAAGATGCTTTATGTTGAGTCACGATAAGTTAGTATTATTGAATTTTTGGATGAGATGAAAAAATATTATTTGATTTCTCATATTTCTTAATCAGATTTCATCTGGGGATATTAGATCATCGCTATCCCTGACGAACGCAATCACATTCAGACAAGTAACACTTTTTAATTTGGCTAGAACGAACCATTCGAAACATGAATACATAGCAGGAAATAATACAAGCATAAGAATGGTTTTGAATGGAAGTGACAGCATATTTTCACGCTTTTTATGGTTAAGCTTGTGTGGCGGTCACAAACTAATTTTCTTTAGCCAAAACAAATATTAAAAAAATTGTTTTGAAATGATTATCAAATCGATGTAACATTACTTGCATACGCCCAAATTTGTTAATATGGTTTGCAGTTAAATCTCGTACGTCAGAAACCACACCCGTTGTCGTGCAAGAACATAATAAATTTCAACAATATTTATATCTTCCCAGTCATTATCAATTTTTCTTCCTTAATGGCAAGTAATCGGTCTTAATTCAAGTAAGCCCGTTACATTTCACCAACACTCGAAATACTATGTCAACAGATGACGTCATTCTGACGTCGAAGTAGAATTTAGTTCTTTTTAATCGTTAATAAAACAGTAAAATGGGGCTCACGAACGCTGTATATTCGCTCCACTATCTAATCAACCTGTGATGCGCTGATCACTTTATCGCCAGGAAAAACATCTATTTTTAGCCATCAGGGTGTGTATAATTCTCCCTCTCGTGATCATATAACGTTACCGTTCCCGGGGTATACATGCATTGTACATAGAATCAACATTCATTTCATTCATGATAACAATAATTATTATAAGCAACGCAATCCCTCTCCGATACATGTTTTTGCGCATAATGTAATAATCAAGATAAATAATCTTGTTAATAATCATATTTAATGTCGAGAAGATGCATGTGACAAAACAACACGTACAGTCAAATCAGATTATATCGATTTCATTAAAGTTTTTAACCATATTGGTATCTCTGCGGGCTGGCGCCGGTTGGAGCGAAAGGTGAAATTAAACTTATCTATATAATTCAAATGGAACTTAATTTTCAACAACCAGAAGCCAAATTTGAGAATTATAGTATCCAGGGAATTAGCATTATTCGGGCCAAATTTATCAAGATAAGTGTAAAAATCAATTCAACATTTTGCGCAGAGTATTATCACTATTCTATATAAAGTTGGCAGTAGTTCTGGTGAGCATTTGGAAAACAGTTTACGATTGTTATGAATCGGATGATTATTGCCTTAAACAGCAGGCCAACTACGAGTGACAAAAAATGAGGAAATTACTGTTTAAAACTCATTTTTGAAAAATTCTAGTATGCCTAAATTAAATTTTCGAAATTCCCAATAGCGTTAGCGTCGTTTGTTTAATAGTGTAATTACTTTTTATCAACTCTAAATGAATATTTGAGAGTAGAATTGTGTTGATTTCAACTAGAATATCCCTGTATATATCTTAAACCAATATACTGACATCTCAATCTCAGGCGAACTGAAGAGATTTCTATTCAAATATTGAGCAGATGACAAAACACTATCTTGTTATTCATATATTGATATTTTTAGTTTGATAGAAACCAATTATGCGTAAGTGCCCCCCTGACATTCATGACATTGTAACAATAATAAAAATGAATGGATTGACTATTTGTAGTCATATGAAACTAGAGGCCGAAACGTGGATACATTTTGATCATGAAAGGAATTTAGTGAGATTTCGCACCATTAACCAGAACGAATTAAAAAACAAAGTAAATCTATTGACAATGCCTGTCAAATTACAATAAACAGCTGGAATTGTCGAAAATTATTGAACCAAAAGAGCAGTTCGTCCTGAGTTTCGGAGCTGACGGAAATTTGTAAAGATGTTGTTTGTCCAGAGTCCAGGACGACATTGTTGTTTTTATATTCATCAATTTATACAAGAACTTTTTTCATGAAAGGCATTTGAAAATAGTTTTTCTATGTTCTTAAAAGCGTTCTGCATCGTTGTGCAAGAACACTTCCTTTTATTTCCGTGGGTCAGATGCATAAAAGTAGCAATTGCTCGCAAGCAATTACTTCAAGCACAAGCAATTGCTAGCGGTTTGAACAAAGACGACGTCACGCTGCTGCGAACACGACTCACAGAAAAGGCAGGACTCGAACGCAAAGGTAAGGCAGTGCAAATTACCGGTTCTTTGATCTAACATCCTTTCCTAGTGGTGTCAAACTAGCTTGTTTCTTTTTATATATTTGGCATTTGGTAACACTTATTAGGAAGAAAACATGTACATATCGGCTACGGTACACCTTGAGATTTTCTCTCAGGTGCATAAACATGATTTTAAAAACGCGAACGTCCTGATCAAGCAAACACTCGAGCTGCACTGACGGAGCTTGAAAAAAACCAAGCAACTGCGCTCAAACGCACAAGCGAAATATTCGCTTTATGCATACACTTTTTAGCAATAGCTTATAATCGTCAAGGAAGTGCTAGCAGTCAGTCACCATTTGCTCGCTCATTTTTATGCATACGGAATCAAGCAAAAGCATAGCAAAAGCAATTTCTACTTTTTATGCATCTGACCCAATGAAGGAACCATCTAGAAATGGACTCATTCATTCTCACATGCAATGCGTCTTGACATGTGTAAGTTATGAATGGATGAGAATCAATCACGTGATGTTTTAGATTGATAACCGATGAGTGAAGTAGTGATGACGGGCGAGATGTAATTATCACACCTCCCGAGAAGGCATCCCGATCACTTTCAGTCTCTTCTTCATCTTCACTTTCTTCTCGACTCTCTCTTTCCCTTGTATTATCCCTCTCTCTTCCCCTCTCTCACTTCAAGTTTCCTCCTCTCACTTTCTTCATTTCATTTGTCCTTTCTCCCCCTCCGATTTTCTCTTCCTTCCCCCTTATTTCACTCATTTTCCTCTCTTGTTCTTCCCTACTGTAAGTCCCCCATACTCTCACACAGTTATTATTTCTTTTCAATTTCCATTTTGCTTTCATAATTATTTATCTTGTTACAGTAGCGTACGCAGGAAAATGGGGGTAGGGGCACCTGTTTGAGAAATGATAGGGAAGGGGAATACTGCCACAATAATTTGGAAAGGGGGGTGTATGTAAATAGATTTTCCCAGTCACGCTAGTGCATGGCGTAACGAACCAAAAAACTTTGAGGAGGCCGATCATGGTGTATATATACTGTCAAATTTCTAATATGTTGCGAGGGAGCGAAATTTGCTGACATTTTTTAAAACGGAATTCTTATTTTGACAGAATTGATACAATATAATTTTCACCCCTTTCATTTTCCCCTTTTTCTCTTCCGTTATCTTTGTGTTGGTCATTTTTTTTTTGGGGGGGGGGGGTGGTAAAGTGCCCCAAGCTCCCAGTTCATATACGCTAGTGTGTCTCTCCGTGACAGCTCTCCCTCTTTTATCTATACTGGTTGGCTTTTATGTGATCTATATAGTTAGATCCAGGAATACACTTCTCATTAACTGTTTGAACCATCATTCATGACATGTGATTTAAACATGGATCTAGGTAGCTGGACAACGCCATCCCCTGCCGACCAGCTATCATATAAATCATGATTGATAGTGACATCGCTGGGCTTGAACATGGTTAGGCCTATAAAGCCTTCTCATTACCTTTCTAACCTATCAATCAAACCAAATACGCATTTTACGAGAGCATGTGATGGCTTCATTCGATTGAGTTTCATTTTAAATGATATTTCAGATACGATATTTTGGAACTGATTGGAACTCATAAATGTGTTGTCTTATCACATCTAGAATTGTTAAGTTAGATGAATTTTATTTTCACACGGTAAAAACCAAAACAGTCTGATTTGCATTGGGGCCGTGCGATAAATAAATCAACAAAGTAAAAGGCATCCAATCTAAATACATGAATAACATATAAAACAAAATAATTATAGTTCTTATCAGGTAATTAATACAAATGGGTAAGTTAATTACACATTATAATCAAAGGCAAAGTTGAAAACATACAAAATATTTTCAGTATCAATGCATGATGCAGAAAAGAAATTACCACTTTGAAGCTTTGCATTGCATTATAACATTTTATATTGTAATAACTCATATTTCATAATATTTTAATTTTTTTGTCATTTTGATAGAGGAAATTTTCTTGTGGAAGGACTCCCTTAAACAGCATTTAAATGTCTAAGAGAAAAGTAAGACTTGACTGAAAACTTAGTTGCTTCTGATTGTTAGTTCCAGAGATGATGAAAGGGAGTTTCATGATTATACTTTCAGCAAAATGATTGAGGTTATTATTATTAATGTCAAAATTTAAATGTGCTGGCTCTATTAATTCATTCATTCTCGTATTTTGCCTACATATTTATCTATATATCTCATTATGTATCTGGTATTTTTCTGTTTATTTAATTACTAAGTAAATTAGCTATTTAGTAAAACTCTTGACTTTTAAATTTGAGGTGGGGGGGGGGGGGCGAACCCCCTAAATTTTTTGTTGATAACCTTCTTTTTTTTTTGCTTGTCAAATTTTTAACCTGTATCCATCCCAAAATTTCAGGCGGACCCCCCCCCTAATTATTTTTGGCTTCTGCCGCCAATGTATGGATGTATCAATGTCTACACTCCTACCAATGTAAAAAAAAAATGGATGGAGCCGTGTCATGCAATCCGTCACGCACTTCAACCAATTTTTGCGGGAGACTTCGAAAACACCGTAGTTTTCAATTTTCACTGACGAAATACACTCAAATCCCCGCAGAGCTGCAATGTCTAAGTATGCTAAGATATGAATTTGATTCCAGGGAGAATTTACCGAAAATTCTATTTGAAATCCAGACGTCTTCCATCTTCATGTCCAGCTCACGACTTTAGATTATCTTCTGATTCTCTTTTGATGAAGGATGCCTCCAAGTGAAATCGCTTGGGATTGGTTTAGGCCTATAAGTTGGACCATATATCACGTGACCAGACACGCATGTGTAGCATATACCTTGTGGGATTACGATGTTCTATATATTAACTTCATTCTTCTTCATTTCTTTAAGATAATTTAAGCACGGACTTTCCATTATGTAAGCTTGAAAATGTAAACATATTGAGACTTAAACCATTCATGAGTGGCATCAACAATTTTTCTTAGAATGGTTACTTATTAATTAATCTGAACTTCATTGATTGAAATATCATATATTTATAAATATATTTATCTATTTATTTACATATTCGTTCATGAATCTAAACATTATTCTGTTCGTTTATTCATACTTCCATTCAATCTTTTCAATTCATTCATTTCAATTTAAGCCAGTTCATTTGTTCGTTATTTCGTTTGTTGAATTATTCACTCTTTTATCCTATAATAGAAGTGAAATTGCAAAAGGAGACCTGAAATAATTTTGTCGATACATAAAAAAGACATGAGTGTTTCATTAATGAGCCTTTGCAACTATAACTTATCATTTGCCTTTTCAATGTACATGATATAAGCGTGTCTTTGTCATGCCCGAGGCTTCTGCGAAAACAAATATATTAATGGTAATGATAAAAAGGGTAGAATTTCATTTCAACTCGATATTATTTTAGTGCATGTATTAATAAAAAACAATGTTTATTATTTTAAGAATCACTTGATATTTTAATTTACATCCTGAAGACGAAGTACTGACTTCTGAATTAGATAACTGAATTTGAGTACCTTTAATACCCTTGACATCATACTCGAGATCAATCACGATTCCATTGAGGACAGGCACGGACAATGGCTTGATTATTGAGATCATGGATAGGCCTTAGTAATCGAATGGACTCAGCTTTCATCCCCTCTAAACACATCATGTCATGATATGTTTGTGCCATTCAAATTTTCAAAGTCATCTTCAAAGACATCTCAAACACGTTGATGAAGAGAGCAAGGTTCAAGATTTACAGAGTCACAATTTTGATTTACTGATTGTTGATATTTACTTGGTTTGACATACTCAATTAGGTCAAACGTAATTATTAAAGAGCAGATGTACCGCTGATCATCATCATTTTGAAACGCAGTAGTATTTAAATATGTTGCTTGTGACTGATGGGAATATCAATAATACAACATTTGCGTTGGTCAGGACGCCAAAAGCCAAATAAGAGGGATATTGGTGCAGCCAAATGCATCCATGAAACCGACTCAAAACCGACCGGCGCTATGCCATTGGGTATAATGTCATAATTTTTGGCGGTTCTTGAGTCGGTTTCTCCGTTGGGATCATAGCATATAAAGAATTTAATATGTCACTCTATACGGTCACAGTCACCCCGCGGAAACCGACTCCATACCGATCAAATCTATTTCGATATCCGGTCGGTTTTGTTTGTGACTGTAGCAACACCCGTGAATGGACTTCTGACCGTGATTGATTAAAGGGATGGTCCGGGCTGAAAGTATTTATAGCTTAATAAATAGAGTAGAATTCACTAAGAAAAATGCCGAAAATTTAATCGAAATCGGATAACAAATAACAAACTTATTGAATTTTAAAGTTTAGCAATATTTTGTGAAAACAGTCGTCATGAATATTCATTAGGTGGGCTGATGATGTCACATCCCCACTTGTTCTTTTGTATTTTATTATATGAAATTAGGTTTATTCAAATTTTTCCTCCAAGAACTAGAAAAATTGGATTGACAACTGATTTAGTGCATTATTGCTGCAACTTATTATTCACACAAGTGTGAAATAATGAAAAAATTATGATTTTATGTAATAGCATAAAAAACGGAAAGTGGGGATGTGACATCGTCAGCCCACCTAATGAATATTCATGACGACTGTTTTCACTAAATATTGCTAAACTTTAAACTTCAATAACTTTATTATTTGATATCCGATTTTGATGAAATTTTCGGCATTTTGCTCAGTGAATTCTACTCTATGTATTAAGATATATATATTTTCAAGCATAAAAAACGGAAAGTGGGGATGTGACATCATCAGCCCACCTAATGAATATTCATGACGACTGTTTTCACTAAATATTGCTAAACTTTAAACTTCAATAACTTTATTATTTGTTATCCGATTTTGATGAAATTTTCGGCATTTTGCTCAGTGAATTCTACTCTATGTATAAAGATATATATATTTTCAAGCCGGACCATCCCTTTAACACTATTTACTCTCATTTGGATAACCATGACGATTTATTTTAGCATTGTTGCAAAGGAACTTATTCTCACTTATCTTCAATGGTCAAGGCAAGGAAACCTATACATCCAAGTAATTGGCAAAGATGTCTTAGTTTGCTAGACCCATTAACTTTGGATTACAAACAATTAAATTTCATAATTCACAATGGTACGAGGGTAAATATTACACATACACTTACAGTAAAAAATGGAAGGTTGGTAATCGACACTCTATAATGTCGATCCAAGCCCATCTATACCTTGGCATAACTTCTCAAACATGATACCCGGTGTCTCGGACTGGCCATCGATAATGTCATCAGAAGTCATGACCCTCGCTGCCCAACAGCTTCCCAGTGTCCTGACATACCAGGCATGACATGAAACCGTCTTACAAGGGTTGTAATTGATCCAGATCAATTTCATATTATTGTGTAAAAGTGGATTGAATGAATTCATTGTCACAGAAGTAACTGACGGTGATTTTGATTTGATTAATCGCATCTCCCTATTTAGGTGGGGCTCTGATTTACATTTCCTGCCATCGCGGTAAAATAGATGACATAATACATTATTTGGTCTTATTTGCACAAACATCCAGTCTTGAAGTTTCTTTGGCCAATATTTTGTCACTTTTGATGAATCATGGCGGAAGCAGATAAATGCTGCTACATCTGCGTTACATTTACAATGGAGATGTAAACAGACTTACTAGTTATTAAAAGCGAGTCGTAAACTTTCACGTGTTCCAAGTTTACCCTGTCAAAAACGTGAATGATTGCGAAGATCGTGCATTTCTGTGCGTACGCCATAATCATTCTATGGCTCACATCCGTTAAAGGTAAAGTCCACCCCAGAGAAATGTTGATTTGAATTATCAGAGACAGATTTACCAAGCATAACGCTGGAAATTTCATCAAAATCGGATATAGAATAAGAAAGTTATGACAATTTAAAGTTTCGCTTATTTTTCACAAAACGGTTATATGCACAATTCGGTGACATACAAATGAGAGAGTCGATGATGCCCCTCACTCACTATTTCTTTTCTTTTGTTATTGTTTTAATATGCATCATCTCAATTTTTACAGATTTGAAAATAAGGACCAACTTGACTGAATCATAGAATATTAAAGCAATGATAATTCTAAGAGTTCAGGGAGGAATAAAACTTCGTTTCACATGACAATGAGGAGAAAATTAGATTATTTCATATTTCATATTCATAAAATTAAGAAATAGTGAATGACATCATCATTCCCCGCATTGGCATACTGACCAGGTTTTGTGAAATTAAGCGAAACTAAAAAATACAATTCTTTTTTCTTCCTAATCGAGGATTTTATTTACAAAATTCAAAGCTTAATGCAGACAAATGATGAAAAATAATTACAATCACGATCTTATTTTACATCCGAATTTGATGAAATTTTCAGTGTTATATACGCTCGTTGGATCCTTCTCCTTTTAATTAAATCTACTTTGTGATGGGGTGGACTTGGTCGTTAAACACTTTACATTCGAAGTACCACAACCATCCATTAAAGGGCTTCACATCCAATCATGAACTTATCAGTCACCTCCCGGTTCCTTCCCATAATACAACCGTTTGGATCATGTAGTCGTATGATCGTGTCCAAACAAAAAATCACGTTGCCGATGGATGCCTCCAAGATTTCCAGTCTCCCACATGTGCTCCATACATACCATAATTCATGAAGGCAATCGTAATTTGATACAGACTTCAATAATCTATTTTCTTTCTTGTTTCCCCCAAAATACATATGGCATCTACAGTACATGACTCTATTACAGCTCCTCCTTGTAGTACACTAACTTTAACAAAACCTTGTTCTACCTTTCTCGTACTGACTTCACCGATACCTAGAGAAGGTAACATGTCGGTTTGGGGGTCTCTCCATCGATACCATTTTGACGAGTATAGTCAATTACATTATGGGATTGTTGTTTGTAGGTGCAAGATAACGTTGGCTTGACACTCGAGGTTCACCTGCGAATGTGCAGAAGTATCGTCAACCAAAAGTCACGCAGCAAAATAGCTCTTTTTCTCGAAGCACTTCTCTTGCCATTCTTCAAAACCTTGTGGATATCCCCTCCAAAAATCGAATTCGACAATAATTAGGATAGTAAAAACATATAGGACCTATAGTCAATCATAACATTGCTCGGACTTGTTTGATGTAACTCTAAAGTGAAGAAATGAGTAAGTAGGCTCTTTTTTTTTGAACGAGTCCACTCATTGGTATTCATAATGCATATAGCATATATCATTATTCGTTTATTTGATGTACGATAAAACAGCAATGTGGATAAAATGCCTTGCTCAAGGGCATAAGTGCCGTGTCGGGATTCGAACCCCCGATCATCGGGTCTTCAAACAATCGCCTTATACCACTCGGCCACGGCACCTCTAACTTTGTTATCCGATTGTCTGATCAAATTTGATTTGTATGAGGATTTCTGAGTACCGATAAAATACTCTTTAGATCTAAATTTCATTACTACAAAAGTGTTGCATTTTTTGTATTTCACAATTGAAAACATGAAATCGCATGTATTCCTCTAAAACTTTACATAAGGAATATGACAGTACGAAACATGAAAGTTCGGGGGGTCCATTTAAAAATGATCGAAAATAAAATACAGGGTAAAAGCAGGAGATTGAAGCGTCCGAGCTTACAAAAATATCTTATTTTCATTTGAAAATTGATAAAGGATCATGGATTTTAAGAAAATTTGCACTGAACAGTATTTGTTGAAAATATTCCTGCTGCCAATGCTTACTGTCAGGAACCGTCATCTGAAAGTTCATTCTCTTGGTACAATTTCATGTAAATCACTCGTCAATCGATTCCGTCAATATAACTCTCTAATAATAAAAATATTCATAAAGATATTTCGACCCATATAATCTTTAAGATGGCTGTATATTCTCATATTGTTTTGTTATGCAAGTTGTCATGGAGATTGAGAGAAACCATCAATACAGTGCTCCACTTTTTATTCACTATTTATTCATAACCACGATAATAACCGTTGATCGTGTGGATTTATCCTTCAAATATATATCATTTCATATTTTCCATTCTCGCTCATTCGGCTGTCAGTGCTACCTCAAACTCCTATAATTACCATGATTAATACGATATTGAAAAAAAAAAGGTTCATTTGAAATTCGCAATGAGAGGAAAACCTGGCATCAAGAAAATCGATAACAAATATTGAAATGGAAACCCCGAACAGGCCACCATTTTTCTTTTTAGGAAAATTTTCACATCGTATTTTGGTATAATTGACATTTTTTTATAGAGAGGTGTTGATTTAATATGATGAGCATAGGAGGATACATCATTCCATATCTCATATCGTCATCTTGTAAAGATGACGACTAATCTATTCATTGAAAGCCGTCGAAATCATAATTCCTCTTCTCGAAGGCGTACACAAAAAGAAAAATAATATCCTGAACAATGTGTGACCGTTTTGGTAACATGGAATACTTTGAGCGGACGTGCATAAAACATGCATTTCAAAATGATAAAAAAACTGGATAGACATCAATTACAGAAATATTAATCCAGGCAGATGAGGCTGTCTCCGGCTTTCCATATGGGTAAATTATAATTACACTTCCCAGACCTCAATTTTTGAATGTATATTTCTTTCTCGTTTCCTTTTTTTTGCATCCTTCTTTTTTTTTAATCAGGGGGTGATCACCCCTCCCCCCTGATGGCAACGACGCTCCTGCTTGTATACTATTTCAAAAAACTAAACATACGAATAATTCACTATGTCTGCTATAAGCAAAACGATTAACAACCAATTAACATGGATTCGTCCTGCAATTTACTTGATACGGTTTTGGGACATGGTGGAGGACTAGCTTGGTGTGGCTAAAGGAGGAAAATGTTTGCGATCATTTGTTAATCGCCAATTACCAATAAAATTCTCATTGTTGCTTGCGCATTTGGGTAGAAAATATGACCAGGAACCAATCAAAATGATGATTTCATGTTTTCATTTTATCGCAAATTTTTGTTACGGGGGGTCAGGATTTCGTGTTTACTTAATAACTGAATGGCAGGATACGACAAACTTTTTCCCGAAACGTAGCATGAAAAATTTGAAGGGAACGACCTCATCGGAAAGATGTTTCCAGACAACGCTTGATTGGATTTAAGATTTCATTAAACTGAAGTTTAAGCTTTTTTTATAGACAAAGCGTCATAATTTCGCAAGTGGCTCTTTTAATTTTATGAACTTTGAATCGGTGGCGCCTTATTAACTTCACAATTAATGTTTGCATTGCTATCTCGTAACTATCACGTTTGAGAAAGCGCGATTTCAATGTTATTGATAGTCGCGACAAACACTTCATATTTGTGTAGACATGGAAAAGGCCAATGGGTGTCCCGGTCTTAAAGTACTTTCTCAGAGATTTCTTATTATTTTAGAACGAATGTCGGTTGTGTCGGTAGGTAGCCGATTAGCATTTATTTAAAGGGGAACTGAATTCACAAAACAGTGAGTCTCGTACAGGCCTATACGCATTACTTATACCATTTCATTAACATCGTAATTGGAAATACATTGTAATTTTTTATATTATATTTATCGTAGAATAGCCTTAAAAACGGGCATACTGGAGCTTTTCGATATGCACCCATTGGAGTAAAATTACATTATTGACCAGTCATTCATGCGATTTTACTCCGATGAGTGCATGTCGAAAGCTTTAAATATGTAAGTTTTTAAGGCTATTTTACGATTTGGGGTACCAAACACTTATTTATATATTTATATGACTCATTTTATCTCCATTGATAAACAAGAATGTATGAAAGCATGCCAAAAAAATGAATGTTTGTTTTGGCAAATAAAGTCATAGTACTGAAAAGATAAGGAAATTTAGGAAATAATTTGTAATGCAAAAGTTCTTATCAAAATGTTAAATCTTGGATATTATACAGGGTCTATGATTTTAATGATGTGTAAGTCTTCAAATGGCAATGTTAAAAGTCGTTTTGACATAAAGGATCTTATATGTTTAAAATAAAAGTTCAGTATTGTGAAATTATTGGCAAACGGCGCCTAATTTTGCGTCCTTCTTAAAAGATCCGAACTCTTCGACAAACGTCAGAAAATTGTTGTTCTTTTCACGCAAATGACATTAAAGTTGTATAAGCAAAATATAATTCTTTGCAATCATTACACCTTTATATTTAACTTTCCAATGAATCTCAATCTTTATCAATGTCCCTTCCGAAAAATACCAGTTTATTGACCTTATAACTGAGAACTGCGAGCTCGTTGATGACAAAGCATTCTGAGATCACGATGGCACCAACAGACTTTGACAAACTATCCGCATAACTAGTTGGAGTGGTCTTTTTGCACTTGTTTTGAATATATTATGAATTTCATTGATTATGTATATAATATTAGAAACTTTTGTTTTAACATTTATTATTTTGATTCGCGCGTAGTAATATAGATCCACAATGTTCTGGCAGTCATTGACCTACCATTTCCTATAAATCTGCGATTGCTTATACTATTGCATACATATAGCTCCGGATAAAAGTCTGAAGATCTCATTGAATCCATATTATATCGATGTTGAAGCTACATAAATCCATTTTGCACCCAGCGTTGCCATTTGGGAATTTCCATGAAATTTTGTTAGGATTTTCAGAAGCCTTTAGGGATGGAAAAAATTATTTGGGGATATAAATAAATTTGGGGATTTTTTGCTTATTTTTGAAGGTTTTGGTGAAAGGCAGAAAATTTCGCTCTTTTTCTGTAACCTCTATGAATGCGATCTACTAAGATAGTTGCCACCTTTCGCAATCCTCACGGACGCTAATATTAGGGTCCCCTAACACAAAAGTTGACGCTTAATCAAACACTTGATTTTTAAGATTGATTTTACAATATAGTCATTAGAATTAAACGTAGAAAACTGCTCTACAATCAATGCTAAGATTTGTATTACAGGGGGGTTACAGGCCTTACAGATCTGCTTTTCGTGTGCAAAATTCTTTCCCGCGACACCCGCACCATACATGCATGTACATTACGACTGGTGGCTAGAGATATTTCGAAATGCAGGACCTAAAATAGAATATGACATGGATAAGAAAGTGTTTTTTCAAACAAATCGAGTACATATTGAGTGAGGAAAACCTTACTGAATTAAGGCTTAGATATAGATCATTACAGTCCATCGAATCGATATTGCATTTAATGTGGATTATTGGTGGATGACTGGCAATTGATTCCATGGGTCAGATCACCTATCCAGCCGAAACCATTTCGCTGGCGTTGATATGTACACAGCGTGCGTATGCAATACGTTTGAACATGCGGGTTTCTTTTGTTTCTTTTTTTTACTCCTTCTACACAAACGATACGCCTCGAGCACACGATGTAATGGGCATTATGTTTTACTTTCCCCAGAAATGGGGGATTAGATTCAAATTCCGGGGGGACCACTTCCATTGATGAGTGGATACCAGGCACGACCATGGGGTTTCGAAAAGTACCCTAAACAGGGGAAGCAAGTCTTTTTCAGATTATGAAAATGCATCTTTTAACAAGTATTTGGCTTGTGAAACCCTACAAGTATTGGAAATTTTTCCCTTTTTTCAGTATTTAAATCATCGTTTTTTACACCTTTATAACGTTACATAGGCCTATACGAAACGTACTTAACCACTCTTTCCCTTTTTACGCGTGGTTGCGCCTGGAATCCACTCTTCAATGGAAGTGGGCCCCCCGGGCGGCCTCTCGAGCTCTGGGAGGAACCAAATGTGGATATGGAAAGTCGTCCTAAATCGGATATATCGCTGTTACCATAGTAGCAACCAGAATTTTGCACACGAAACGCAAATTGAATGTTTCCGTTCCAGATGCGAAACGAAAAAAAATCTCATGTCACACAATTTGCATTGCAGGACAGAGTTTTACGACCATGACGACGGGCCCAAAAGTCACTTCCAAAATCAACTAACGTCGTAAATAAGCGGTCGCGTTCTTCCAACGAAAGGTCGGGAGTATCAGCGCATGTCCTACGCAATCTCAATGATGGCACACTGATCATGAACTTAGTACGATACAATGGCAGTGTTGCCAATCTAAAGTTTCCCAGCCGAATTGGGGTTACGTTGCGTCGTTACGTCATTGTTGAAAAAATGTGAACAGGCAAAGCATGCACAATCTCACTTTTGGGCAACAAAAATTATCCTTTTTCTGAAATTATTGTGTTTAGATCCAATTAGGGGATTTTAAGGCATTTTTAAGGGATTTTTTTTCAGCTTGGACGTGGCAAAACTGTTCGTACCATCCATAGCGAGTGACTGAATAGCAGTCCCCTGATTATCACCATCACTGATTACCAACACTTACATTCAAAGATTCATTCTCTTTTAAATGCTAATTGGATGATTAAGGTATGAAATAATCATCTAATCACATACGGAACATAAGCCCATTCCCGTGATAACATGTTTGTAAGGATACTTTTACACCATTTACATGATTTAAGAGTGTTATAGACATCGTTGGTTATATCAAAATGCTATATGTTTGTCTCGGTACAGGTCATGGATATTCATGAACGTATACCATTAGATAATTCGATAGCCCCCTTCTTCATCGTCTTACTATACTTCCTGTATATGTTCTTAGGTGTTGAATTTCGGGAATAATGTAGTTTAGATGTCTATTATGATTGTGACGATTGCTGATGGTCGGTTTCTGGAGTCGATTTCAGCAGAGTGATTGTGGCATCAGCTCTCTTCTATCTAGTATTATCATGCAAGGTGCATGCCAATGGGAGATCATTGTCTCTTTCGAGCTATCTCGATAGTTACCTGAGAATATCAAACCACAGGTGTTTCCATTTGGTTCGAAATAAAATAATCTGTCTTCTTCTCAATCAAATAGTATCAGGTCATTTTCTTCAGTTCGCTTATGTGAATAAGACCCGTGAACACGGTGAATACAACGTGCGAGATTATTACATTCTTTAAAATCCTGCATTTCTTTCTTTGAAATAGGAAACGAAAATCTTGAGCATTATCACGTGAAATGATGCGAGAATATATTAAGTTGAAGGAATATAAAACTCTGTACTTTTGTTCTGAGATTGCCAACGCGAATATGGTGAAAGATATGCATGAATAGATGTTTTAAGACCGGCAAGTATAATTTTCTTTGCAATCATTATGTTCATGCATGGTTTTTCTTCAACGTGCTGGGAAAGGACTCATGAATAGGAATCGAATGAATATTTTATTGATCATGCTTTCCGCCATTTTGTACCGTTGTCATGCCTGCATGTATAACGTTTTCTTATTGCTAACTTTAAGAAGGGTGAAAAGAAGTTGAAAGAATTAATTAAATTATTTTTTCTATTAATTTTTCCTCAATCTCTTATTAATTACAAATTAACTGATTAACAATCTTATGCTGTCACGAGTGTGTTTATTTTGCTTTAATTTTTGCGGTTTGATGAAAATAAATAGCCACATCATTTCATGTTCTTTGATTAATACCAAGAGTCAAAGATTGCTGCTTTATGCCTGTTTTCATATAAAAAAAATGAACTAATTGCAAAACTTTATTTGAGGTTGAGGAATTATCAAATTATGTTAAAGTGAGATGGATAAACGCCCTACAGAATGCACATACGATATTATTCATAGAAAATGTGCTTTTTTTTTCTTTCTCAGTGCATTTTTTTAATAATTTTTTTTGAACAACTTACTTAAACATGTAAGGATATGAGACATTTTAATATAATTTTTTATTTCGTTAAGTTCCGCCCTTTTAATCTTCTGATATACCTACCCCGAAACAATATTGTCTTTGACCATGTTTCTCTCCGTATTGAATTCTCTCCGACGGTGTTTACTCCCCCTCGAGCATCAGGGACTAGACAAAGAATTAATGACGATTTGGTCGTTGACTCAGACGATGATGACGGTGCCTGGAGGTGTTCACCGACTTTGAGTCCCTGAAGTTGATCTTCGATATTGCCATGAAGACATCACAATGAAAGGTCAACGACATTATGGAATTATTTAGAATGAACGTATTGAATCTCTTCGAGAGGTTATTATGACATCATCAAGGCCATAATCATCTTAAACTTCATCATCATCATCATTAGCATCATTATCGTCATCACCATTATCATCATCATCATCATCATCATCACCACCATTATCATCATCGTCATCAGCATCTAATAACATCAACATGATGATGGTGGTTCACAGTATAGGCGCACGCATAAATACATCATCGCAACTACCACCACCACCACCATTATCATCATCTTTATCATCGTCGTCGTCGTCGTCAAATTCATCAACATCATCACTATCAGATTCATATCCTCATCATATGTGGTTGTTCATTAATTCATTACCACTCGCATTTAACATTTATAGCTTGTACCAAGAGACGTAAGCTTCGCCTAAGTTCGGATTAGATCCTGCAATATATAGAGTTTTAATCCAACCTGATTTCGACAAATGCATGCAGCTAGTAAACAATCCATTTCACTCGAAATGCTGTGCATTGCTCTTTGCAAGTATTAGTTAGTACATAAAGACTTAGGTCTGAATTAGAATAAAACCTTTAAATCGGATTGATCAATATCTTACTTGATGTTTTATTCATGTTCAGAGAGGGACAGCCAGAGAATGGGGTGTGTGTAAGTGAGACAGGGGAATTACATAGCGCAAGAAATAGTCTCTTATACTACAAACTAAAATACACTGATAACTTCAAAATGTATATTGCACTCTCAATTAGATAGTGGTGATTTGTTTTGTACCTGATTGCTAAGAAAGCACGAATGCTTAAAAGCAAGCAACCAGAGGACCGACGGCTTAAGGTCCTCTCCGAGGGACCTGGTAATGAGGATTAATGCCTTACCAAAGGGCACCGGCGCACCAAGTGGGAATGGAACCCGGGTCACCGGAATCCGAAACCCCCGCTATACCGAATGAGCTATCGCTCAAGCATTTTGCTTGAAAATGTATGCTATGCAAAGCTTCTTGTTTTCTTTCAAAGTCTGTCATACCAATATTGGCATTTTTTTAATAATAAGAGAGTGTGCTTCATTATAAAATATAATGTGAAAATGAGAGTTTGGGAGAAAGTATTCCTTTGAAATACCCAGACACGTCAGAGGAAGGCTCACCACATGTCATGTGAATGGCAGTTGCTCGCATGCAATTGTCCACAAAAATAAAAACTTAAGTTTTGTCAAACCTTCGTAAATATGTTTCTCTTAGGCCCATTTTATGCTTTTACTCAAACCAATTGGTAACGGCCCGTTACCTAATCACATGGTAGAGTTTTATACAACTAGAATGCTGTAAACCAATTCCTAAATCTTATGTCCCATGTTTAATGAGCATCATAAGAGGCTTTAACATTTAACCTTTACATGTTTTACATCTAACATACCATCAGTGTCCGATCTAGATGTGTTAATCCCGATGCGTGTTTTGCCCTTTTAAATTTCATTCGGCAATTCTATTGCGCTGCATTCTTTTGAACCATCTTGACCGTAGATACGAACTTGTTCCCTTGCTAGTTTCAGCAGAAGGTAGCTTAATGACACTGGCGTACAGATGGGAGTGTTTGTGTGTGTGTGAGGGTGTGTGTGTGTGTGTGTGGGGGGGGTGATGACACTTTCCCCATTAATTGCACGATAGAGATAGAGGGGGGAAAGAAAGGGGAATGGGTAGAATATAAAATTATAATATTCATTATAAAAAACAACAACAATATTCTTATTTTAAAAGATTATATATTTCGGAATCGCTCGCTCGTTTACTCATGACTATTCAATTCAAAATGCAAAATTTATATCGTATTTCATGTTCAGCCCCCTATAAAAGTATGGAGCCATTATGCCGATATTTGGTAACAGCCTGATACTGAATTACATGGTAGAGTTTTGTATAACTAAAATGCTGTAAACCAATTGCTACAACTTATGTCCCATGTTTAATGAGCATCATAAGTGGCTTTAAAATCTAACCTTTACGTGTTTTACATCTAACATACCATCAGTGTCCGATATGGATGTGTTAATCCCGATGCGTGTTTTGCCCTTTTAAATTTCATTCGGCAATTTCATTGCGCTGCATTCTTTTGAACCATCTTGACCGTAGAGACAAACTTATTCCCTTGCTAGTTTCAGCACAAGGTAGCTTAATGACACTGGCGTACAGATGGGAGTGTGTGTGTGTGTGTGTGTGTGTGTGGGGGGGGGGTGATGACACCTTCCCCATTAATTCCACGATAGAGATAGAGAGGGGAAAGAAAGGGGAATGGATAGAATGTAGAATTATTATATTTATTATTTAAAAAAAAAATCTTATTTTAAAAGCTTATATATTTCGGGAAACGCTCGCTCGTTCACTCGCGACTATTCAAAATTTGTATCGGATGTCATGTTCAGCCCCCTCAAAAAGTATGGACCCACTATGCCGATGAATATTTATTTCGTCATTAATCAACATGAATATGATCTTGATAAATCTAAGTTAAAAATAATAAACAGATTCTTCGCTCCTTGTAACAATTTTCAGTGAAGTTCCGCCCGTTTCGCTTTCACTTACATTAAAGGATTAAATCTATACTCATAAATCATGTAAATTAAATATTGTTAGGCGAGCGGGTAATTTTTTAGCGATCTCTTAAAGCAGACTAATTATGCTATATTAATAAAATTGAGTCGTCTGGTGGCGCTTCTTTCCTGACCGTCTGTTCTCAACAGGTTGCTAAATATCTAGAATGTGACCTTTGAAGTTCCCGCCATAAAGTAATTGATCTGGAGTAGCCAGCCGACAAATAGGTATCTCATGGGCTCGTTGTTGTATGGCCCGTATTTTATCCTCCCTCTCCCCTGTATTGCTTGTTGAATAGAAAAATTCCTTGGGAAGAACGTCGTTATCGTAATATAATACAAATTTTAATAACAGAGGTTTTCATATAGCGCATATTACAGTGAAATTCAGCGCAATATATTTGACCCAGCTGCCTATTACTCATTTTTTTTAATAAGTGTATTTTTCAAAGTATTTTCAGAGTATTTTCAAATGAACTATTGTATCATTAAATTTCATTTTCTAACAGGGTGTATTTCTATTAATGGGAGATTGGGATATTAAGCCTATAGCACCTAGGATTATTTATTTTATCAATGGTTAGATCATTTGTTTTCATTATTAGGCATGTTGTATAATTGAATTAACATTTCAAATACTGAAATTGTTCGAATGACCGATAAATGAACTGATAAACTTTATACCAGGTTACAAGTATAAATATTCCGCTTTTTATATAGCTCTTATATCACGTCGAAACGATATTATGGGCGCTTTATACAGATTATTACCCCTGTCAACGAATTCTGGCTTGCCCGCATATTACGCACAATTTCCAATACCTTGGGAGTGTTCCAACAACGAACACTCAAGACTTTCTAACAGTACGTTACATGTTTTCATGGATATAATGTCCTACGTACGTAATTACGGTGTGGGAGTAATTAGTTTTTAGCTATTTATAATCATGGAGAAATAAAATATTTCCATTATGAAATAAGTGTGTTAAATATACCGCCCCCATTTGTACATATTGTATGATATACATGATATAAGAGCTTCATTTGATATTCAAGACACATTGAGATCGAGTCTTGAACGCCATACCAAACACGGTAAAGCTCTGCAGTCATGCAGATCAAAACTATCGTTGATTATGACAAGCCGATTAAACTAAAAGTAAAATGGGACATAATAGCTTAATAACAAAAAAATATAGGTCTAAATCACATAACATATAACTTTTTCCTCCAAAGATTGCAAAAGCCACTTTTTCTTTGGTTTAAATTTGACCTTTTTTCGATATCCCAAATTAGCGTAGATTCAATGTTGTTTTCTTTTAGATTCCATATGTATTTTGAGAGTTGAGTTTCATTCCGGTATCTTTCATGCTTAAATGATTTAATGTGGTTTCTATATCTATCTTTTAATGTCCCCCCCCTGCAAGCCCAAAGTAGTTTTTCTCTTCATTGCCATGTCGGATCGTCAATAGTCAATAACGTCAGTCTGCCTGAAGATCGCCTCAAGTTCGGATGTGAAACCGCCGCGGCGAAAGTGCGCCAAAATTATAATTTGGCGCACTTTCAACTCATTCTGGCCCACGTTCAAAATTAAAGCATTAAGCACTTTGCACAATCATCGGCATCTACACATCTAAGGATATTATATACAGTGCGTCCCACAAAAAACGAAACCGAAATTAAGCGATGATTTATCATAACTTAATCATAAATACAATAGACAAATGACCGATCAATGTAAAGCTTAGAATCTCCTCTTCAATCTGATATTACTTGGATTATTTTTTCATTCACGCATGAGTGAGCAAAAACAATTTGAAGAAAGGATACCAAAAACTCATTTGGCGGGGGGTTTCTGAATTTCAAAAAGAAATCACATGCCTAAAAAGTTCAATATCTGCTCTTTTATTTGATACCTTAATCACAAAAAAATGGTCAAGAAGTAAAAAAGTCATGTTCCCTCGAAACGATGCTTGTATTTCCATAATTTCATTAAATATACTGAAAATACTGAAAAGGAGGATATGTTTTCAATACTTGTAGGGTTTCACAAGCTAAATACTTGTTAAGATATGCATTTTAATAATCTGGAAGAGCCTTGCTTCCCTTGTTTAGGGTGCTTTTCGAAACCGCATGGTCGTGCCTGGTATCCACTCATCTGGGACCTTTCGCAATCCTCACGGACGCTAATATTAGGGTCCCCTAACACAAAAGTTAACGCTTAATCATACACTTGATTTTTAAGATTGAATGTGCATTATAGTCAATAGAATCAAACGTAGAAAACTGCTCTACAATCAATGCTAAACTTTGTGTTACAGGGGGGTTACAGGCCCTACAGATCTGCTTTTCGTGTGCAAAATCCTTTTCTGCGACACTCGCACCATACATAGCATGTATATTACGACTGATGGTTTGAGATATTCGAAATGAAGACCTAAAATAGATTATGACATGGATAAGAAAGTGGTTTTTCAAACAAATCGAGTACATATTGAGTGAGGAAAAACTTACTGAATGAAGGCTTAGATATAGATCATTACAGTCCATCGAATCGATATTACATTTAATGTGGATTATTGGTGTATCACTGGCAATTGATTTCATGGGTCAGATCAACCTCTCCAGCCGAACATTTCGCGTGAGTTGATATGTGCACACCATTATGTAATACATTTGAACTCGTTTCTTTTTGTTTCTTTTGTTTCTTTTGTTTATTCCTTCTACACAAACGATATGCCTCTCGCACACGATGTAATGGGCATTATGTTTTACTTCCCCCAGAAATGGGGATTAGATTCAAATTCCGGGGGGACCACTTCCATTAATGAGTGGATACCAGGCACGACCATGGGGTTTCGAAAAATACCCTAAACAAGCTGGGAAGTAATTCTTTTCCAGATTATGAAAATGCATCTCTTAACAAGAATTTGGCTTGTGAAACCCTACAAGTATTGGATATCCCTTTTTTGTCAGCATTTTAAACATCGTTTTGACACCCTTATAACGTTACATAGGCCTATACGTAACGTACCTGCCCACTCTGTCCCCTTTTACGCGTGGTCGCTCCTGGGATCCACTAATCAATGGAAGTGGGCCCCCCGGGCGGCCTCTCGAGCTCTAGGAGGAGTCAAATGTGGCTTTGGAAAGTCGTCCTCAATGAGATATATCGCTGTTACCATAGTAGCAACCAAAATTTTGCACACGAAACGCATATTGAATGTTTCCGTCGCAGATGCGAAACGAAAAAAAAATCTCATGTCACACAATTTGCATTGCAGGACGACCATGATGACGGGCCCAAAAAGTCTCTTCCAAAATCAACTAACGTCGTAAATAAGCGTGCGCGTCCTCAAACGAAAGGTCCGGACTCATCAATGGAAGTGGTCCCCCGGGAATTCGAATCTAATCCCCATTTCTGGGGAAAGTAAAACATAATGCCCATTACATTGTGTGCTAGAGGCATAACGTTTGTGTAGAAGTAAACAAAAGAAAAAATCCGTCTTCAGACGTATACATGCTGTGTACATAATCAACGCATGCGAAATGGTTTCGACTGGAGAGGTGATTTGACCCATGGAATCAATTGCCAGAGATCCACCAATAATCCACATTAAATGCAATGTCGATTCGATGGACTGTAATGATCTATATCTAAGCCTTAATTCAGTAACTTTTTCCTCACTCAATATGTACTCGATTTGTTTGAAAAACCACTTTCTTATCCATGTCATAATCTATTGTAGGTCCTGCATTTCGAATATCTCCAGCCATCAGTCGTAATGTAGGCCCTACATGCATGTATGGTGCGGGTGTCGCGGGAAAGAATTTTGCACACGAAAAGCAGATCTGTAGGACCTGTAACCCCCCTGCAACACAAAGCTTAGCATTGATTGTAGAGCAGTTTTCTACGTTTGATTCTATTGACTATAATGTACAATCAATCTTAAAAATCAAGTGTATGATTAAGCGTCAACTTTTGTGTTAGGGGACCCTAATATTAGAGTCCGTGATGATTGCGAAAGGGATTGAATGACTTGAAACCCTGAGAATATGGTATGTCAAGCTCCATAATTATTGGGGCAATTGAGGTCCAACAGACCTGTACGTATGGTGCGGTGACCGCGACTGGGGGCTATACCACAGCTCCCTTAGAACAATGTCAACTTCGTTACTAACCAGTTGTACAATCATGCAAGTCGACATTATCCTCAAACTAGATACACAATGACTTAAAGTGATAAGAATTTTTACTTCAATGAAAGGCCAATTGATGAATGGATCGCTGAGGCCGAGTTCTCCTTGAGCATTTCACTTCCTCCGTCGGGATAATTAATGCATGCGACCATCTCCATGATAACACCAATGTCCTTGTGTATGGAAAAAAAACAGCGACGCATGTATGAAGCATGAAAACGTTTCTGCACCTTATGGTTTGTGACTAGCGACGTCTGTCCCGACTCCTGACTATATTAAAACAGGCGAGATGGAGCTCCAAAGGGGTACGTAGCACTGGAGTAACACTGGGTGCCATGAGCCTAATTACATCAGGAGGGCTAAAGATATTCGTTCGACCCAACCCATTCGAATTTTTTCAATGAATAAGATTCGAAATCTAACACTGATTCTAGAAATGGTAACTACTGAACTTCCTTTGCCCAAATTGGGAAGATATATCAATGATTTGGAACTATTTTTTGACTGGCAGAAGAATTGGGGCTATTTTACTGTTTCATTCGATGAATTTGATCCCATCATAGTTATCTTCATAAATGGCGATTTATTTTTAAATGAGCTGGCTACAATACCCTTCTCTGGTCAGATATGGAATGTCAGATATATATCCTATCCAAAGGTAGTAAACATTTGACCCTCTAGTTTCACATTTATGAATTTTTCTGAAGTGCCATTTTAACACACAAGTCTATGGGGAATGTTTTACGCGCGTGACACCACTGTCATCGCGTTGTCAAAACCCTCCTCCACCACAGCTAAGAAATGAAAACTCGTCCAAGTCAAATACAGCCCACATCAGTGGCGTAACTACGGGGGGGGGGGCATGGGGGGGCACGTGCCCCCCCCCCCCCAATCGGCTGGCAAAAAAAAAAAAAAAAAAACGGGGAAAAGGAGAAAGAGAGGGAAAAAGGACGAGAAACGTAGTGGGGAAAGAAGAAATTATTGAAAGAAATAATGTTATATTGTATTATGTTATATTACATAAGAAGCATTTTTTTTATAACTTATGAAACATTATTTGCTGCATTGTCTCTTCATTGTTCATGGTGCTCGCATAGACTGTTTAACGAGATATATAATCATGTTGTACTAAAACCTCCCGTTTTCAAATCAATATACAACAAATATATTTCCTCGCAATTCGAGTTATTATTGTTTTATGTAGTGACATAATCTTCTTTTTCATGACTACTTAAAGTGATTGCCCTATTTTAAGGTCTTAATAGAAAGCATTTCCTGTCCGTGCTTAAGTTCGCATTAGTGGATTGGTGGGATTTCTGCTCTTCATGAACTCCTAAAATCGGTCCCTAGAATGTCAATTTTTCTGATCTGAATATACAAAATTTTCAGCTCGCGCTTCGTGCTCGCATCATTTGGTTAGTGAAATACGTAGGGTCTTAGCGAATTCCTACTAACAAGCCTTAGAATGCCCCTCTTCAGGTCTGAATTTCCTAAATTTTCAGCTCGCGCTTCGCGCTTGCAGCATTTGATTAGTGAGCCGCGTATGATAATCATGATTACAATGACTTCAAAAATTGCTTCATGTGTTTAGATGTAATTCTAACAAAATCAGCAAGCGCTTGGCACTAGCATTAGATGACTATGGTGAGATATTTATACTCTTAATGGATTCTAAAATATAGTCCTTAAAATTTCCCTGTTTAGGGTCAATATATACAAAAATTTTTGCTCGCGCTTCGCGCTCGCATTGTTTGTTTAGCGAGACAGTTACGTATCATGATTACAAAAAATTGGCTTATAATGTCCCTTTTTAGCTCTGAATATCAAAAATTTTCAGCTCGCGCTTCGCGCTCGCATTATTAATCAGTGAGATACATATCCGTTTAATGGCACTGCATGTCCTTAAAATATCTCTATTAGGTCAGTATACCTGACAACTGAGCGCGCTCCCTAAGTGTAAACTACCTAAGTGACTCGAAATTTTTGCTGGTGCCCCCCCCCCCCCAATGCCGTGACCCACGGTACGCCACTGGCCCACATGGATGGTCAGCATGACACAAGAAGATATACTTTAGCAGCTCAGCTCGTCTCACAAATCCGTCTCCCCACATCTAATTCCAGAAAGCTTGACTTGGGCACCTATTTAGGGTACCGAGTATCGCGTCCTTTAAGGTTTTCTAGAAAGACACGTCACCCGAGGAGTCGTACCCATTACTCGGGCATGATACGATCCTGGTATAGCCATATTACACCGCAGGAGATACATCTGTGTTACTATAATATCTTCTGCCAGGCAGAATGATCTCCCTGCATGCCAGTTGTGATAGCCTTTTCAAAGTGAGCTCGCACAGAATAAAATAAAAGACCTCCAAATGTCCTGTATCTTTATTTCAATGGGGGGAAGCTAGGGTAAACTAGGGTAATTTGAAAACGAGGACATGGACCCCATATTTTTAATATTTTAACGTCTTCAGAATATATTACTCTATAAATATAAGAGAGTATGATGAAAATGACATGGATTTTGAATGTTTGGGAGCAGTACTAAGGAACCATTCGTATTTTAGACATTTAGACGGTATTAGACTTTTGCTCGTTTTAGGCGCATTTTAGACTGTTTCAAGCCAACTCGCAACACTTTGGACACTGATAGTTTAAAAATGAGCCCATGGACCCCATATTTTCAACATTTTAACGTCCTCAGAATATATTCGTCTCCTGGATTCTTCTGCAAATCTGGAGAGTATGAGGAAAATATTAAACATGAATTTGAATGTTTGGGAGCAGAACTACGGAACCATTCGTATGTTAGACATTTTGGACGGTAACTTAAGACTTTTGCACGTTTTCGGTGCGTTAGCATACGATGAAACCATAGAAATCACAAAGATATGGTCTAAATCTGTAGGTTTTCGTCCTAATTTCAATCGCCAAGTATTTCTAATCAATTTTTATTTCCAGTGAGTGCAAATCACTAAAACATATCTGGAAAACAAGAAAAAAAAAATCGAACTTTTCTATAATGCAAACGCATTTAATCACAAATCATTGCACATAAAATGGCGTCATAGAATCCTATCCGGTGAGTAGCCCAGATGAAGTCAATTTTCAATGTCCTCAATTTAGCTGTTCTAACGCATATTCTCAGCTAGTAAAGCTATTCAAATGGTGGCAAAGTTGCATTTGTTTCCATCGGCATTATTATGATTTATTAGTTTATTATTTCGATTATAATTCATTAAACAGTTCAAAGTCACACTTTTATTTAATGTAAATAGTGAGTGATTACCTTGTGAGGTAACATGTAACCGGTACGAATTCAGGGATTTTGGTGTCGAGTACCGTCAACGGATTTCGGAACACTGGGGCAATAAATTCATCATACGATCGCTCATGTTTTTCTTTTTAAGTGGTAAAACATTACAAGCTGACTGAGGTTAATCGATAGGGAACTGATTGTTGGGGGTGAAGCACCGATTGTCATCCTTTTCCTGGATGCGTGCAAAATCGTCTAAAATATTTCCTACGTTATTCTGTGTCATTGTGTGTGTAAGTTATTTATTTGCTTCATATTAAACGATTTTCCATATTTTCTAAGATATCCAAATTCACGGATGTATCTCATTTCTTCTGTGCACAACTAGATTACACCTGCTAGATCATGATGCCTTTTATACAGGCGAATAATAGCCACGCAAACATGTAACTACACTGGGCTCTGTTATGTAATTTATGAAAGTCATGCCAACCTTTTAATCGGGAAAGGGGGTGTCACTTCTCTACGTACTACGCCACTGTTCATCACATGGCGTCGGTGATGTCTTTTGGAAAGTAAGATTTTTTTTCAGCGCCGTTGATTGGCAAACGCACTTAGAGCAGGCCTTCAGAAGTGCAAATTTGTTATGAATGTCTTCTTTGGGTAGTTGATTGAAAATTATGATATATGAAGTTTTTTGCATCATCTTCCACAGGTTGCGTATTATTCTAGGTTCGATGAAAAAGAGAGGGATATTGGATGTCAAAGAGTACCTTAGTTGGTAGAGTAGTGGTCTCGCAATCCGGGTTTAAAACCCAGTCGGTGTGCCGGATGTTCTTTGGTAAGGCATTTATCCGTATTACTAGCAGCATGCACAATGGAAATGATATTGCCAAAGTTCTCACATGTATTCCATATTGATCCTTTAAGGTTACGATGTTTACGAAAGTAGCTCAATACACAAAACACGATATGGGATCATAATCATCTTATCATCATGATTTTCTAGAAGTAGCCCATTTTGGGGGAATTTGATGACCAGACGCCGATTTTCCCTTTTGTTTGTTATCTAGATTCTGATGCAAAAGATGGCTTCATCGAAACAACTATCAGATAGTCTAGAATGTCCCATTTGTCATGATCTACTCTGCAATCCTAAACTTCTGCCATGTTCACATTCTTTTTGCGAAAGATGTTTGACCGAACTTCACTCTTTTCAGCAAGCTGATTCCGGGTTAACTTGTCAAGTGTGTCGCCAAATTGCAAATGTTCCGGGAAATGATGTGTGTAACTTTCCGACAAACCTAATAGTCAAGTCCCTCGTCGAAGATTTCAAAAGAAGATCAGATGCTAAGGTTGAACGTATCAAAGGGAGTGGAGCAACCGCCATTCAAGCTTGCACGGTTTGTGATAGTGAGGATCAAGATATTGCAACCTACTACTGCCAGAACTGTACGGAGTTCCTTTGCGAAGACTGCTTGCAACACCACAATAGATACAAGCGGAATGCATGCCATGAGACTGTGAAAGCAAATGACATCGAGATGGGAGTTGTCAAAATGAAATTCACATGCCCTACACATCCACAGGAACTGCAGCAGTTTGTGTGTACCACATGTCTGGTTCGAATCTGCTGCAGATGCCGGGAGGTCGAACACAAAGAAGATAGACATGAAGTCATCGCGATTGCCATGTACGAAGAGAATCAACATGAGAAAATGGCAATTATGTTGGCGAAAATTGATGAAAGAGGTGTTGATATCAATAATTACTTGTCTGAATTGCAGGAGACGGGTCAAAATGTAAAAAGTATCATTTCTCAACGACGGCAAGAAGTTAAAATTGCTTACGACACTGCAGAAGAACAATTGCGAGGGAGAAGAGATGAATTGCTCATTGAATGCAGTAATGATGGTAACAAATTCTATCAGGAATTGCAAGAAAAAGAAGAATGCATTAATACATTTCTAGGAGCTGTATCTAATCGGGCCTCTCTTGTGAACGATGGCCTGGGAAAACTTTATCAACCAGATCTGTCACTCGCTGATCATGCAGCACGATGGGGTGATCTTGAAAGTTTTCTCATGAATGAAGACATCTCCTCACTTCTCGCTCAGTTATTAAACATACGACAGCGTGCAGAATCTTTGACCTCCCGTATGGCTGCTTCTACCATTGATCTTAGCATTGGAACTGTTCTCGTCAAGGACCATCGTCTGGATGGAGAACCAAAGAGTAGTGATGGTATAGCGATAGCTCCGAGGAAAGGGGATACTATTTTCAAGAAGGAACCCTCCGATGACCTTGTTTCACATCCCGCTACGTCGACAAACGTAACCTCCCAAGCAAAGCCCACTTCCGACAGTCAAGCTCCTTATGAAAGTCCCTATGATCGTCTTGATCTTGGAACTCTAGAAAGGAAAATAGATGATTTACAGGCCAGCATGGCTACCAGTACGACTCCGAAAAACGAAAGCCATTCTTTAAATGGAGAACTCAGACGGACCTCCGAGTGTCCGGATATTAACAGGGCTAGTGTTCGTTCTCGATTTTTAAATCTTAGATTTAGACTTAAAAACGGAACATTCTAGCATTTTTTGTTTTTATCTTGATCAGGATATAATCAAATAAATTTATTGGTGAGAGCACGAAGCGCGATCTGAAAATGTTTGATATTCCAACCTGAAAAACTCGACAGTTTAAGCACTCATTTAGATCAAGACATGTATTTCAATAAAACGAGCATGAATACTGGGATGATTTTTTTAATAGATTTATTCCGAAACTGGGCATTCTTTTCACTTTTCGTAATCATGAAAAGAACGGGTGTCTCCTAAATAAATGATGCGAATTTAAATTTTGGGGATTTAGACCCAAAACGGGAAATTCTAATCAAACTTTGTTAATATTAGACATGATGTGTATTTAACTTAACAATTATTGTGAATGCAAAGCGATAAGAAATATTTAATATAGGCCTTCTGACCTGGAAAGGTGACGTTTCATGAACTGTTTTGGGGAATCCATGAAGAGGATACGCATCTCGCTAATCAAATAATGCTCGCGCGTAGCGCGAGCTGAAAATTGTTTATATTTAGCACTGTTTTAAATAACATAAACAAAAAGAAAAAGAAATGGACAAATCGAATCGCGAACATATTGAAATATTTGTATTTATTTACTTGAAAACAAGATAATTTAAGTGACTCAATTGTTTGAATATCCTCTTGAGCAGATAATTATCTCACTCAAGGCAATGAGAGCGCGAAACGTAAGCGAAATTTTTATTATAATGACCAGATTTTTATATTTTCCAATTATTCCCCTCACCTTGTTTCTTCCTCGTTTTATCTTTTTAATCTTTTTTACCCTCCCCATCCATCCTAGATCCGCCTCTGACCACAATTTATTGCATATAATGAAATATATATTGTATTTTTGTGTACTCTTTTCGATTTTAAAGCTGGGCAATTCCATAAAACGATAAACCTTTTTGTACGTCCGACCCCCATTTTTCTCAAGTCTTACTTCCCTTCATAAACTGACCAAGTCATGGTCAATTAGAGAACAGTACAGACTGTCAAAAGAACAAACAATCAGAGACAAAATGAAACATACAGTAAGCCTTGCAATTAATTGTAAATTTTCAACAGACCGCTTGCCTGCTTCTTGTTTCAACATCTATAAATTAATCTACCAGAGTAAAGTTGCAACTGAAATTTTAATTTATTTATTGCAAATGTTTTTTGCAATCAATTGCAAACTGACATAATTACGATGAATAATAGATACAGAAGAAAAGGGAAATGTCAGCAGTATAAGTCGTAGTAACTGTCGCAGTAGTTACTACTTAGTTATGTAATTGGAAATATTGTTGTAATCTTATAACGGTGTGTGTGTGCAGGTATTTATCCTAGAACACGAGTGGTATCCCAATTTTATTGAATATAGCATAGAAAGGATGACAATCTATATAGCATATTTAAGACAAACATTTCATGGGTAAAAGGTGAAATTTTAAGATAAGTAATATAAATAGATAAATGTTCTGTGACTTCAAGTCACAGAACCTTTGTGGCGTTACCTGCATCAAATGGCAAAACTGTCAAGAAACTTGTTAGATCACTAGAGGAAGCGAAGAAACTCTCATCATCTACTAGATAAAAATAGAGATTTGATATGACAGATGAAATGCAATTAACTCTGGAAGTTGTTGACTTGAACAGAAAATTCCATAGACTTTGATATTTGTATTTGTTATATATATATATATTTTGTTATATATATATATTTTTTGTTTTGTATATTTTTCCTCAGAAATGCCAAATGTCTTCTAACTGTAACTGTGTATTATGTAGCAGGCAATGTAACTTAACTTGTAACGATTGTTTCTTATGTAGGCCTTTAAGAAATGAACAGGAATCTGAAACTAGTTTTGATGAAAATGATGGGTACTTTGAAAATTTGATAAATAATAAATATTATACCCCTACGGAATTCGGAAATGTCTTGAAATTACATGGTGAAAAAAATCTGATTTTGGCAAATTTCAATTGCCGTAGTTTAAAGTGTAATTTTGAGACATTCACTAATTGTCTTGATGAAATTGGTCAGAAATTGTCATTTATTGGTACTTGTGAAACATGGCTCAATAATGAGGAAGAACATGAATGTATGATTCCAGGTTATACATTTGTAGGCAAACACAGAAATAATAAAAGAGGAGGAGGCGTAGGTATGTATATAAATGATAACATGAAATATATTAAACGCCCAGACTTGGTCACATTTACTGAAAATATAGAAAGCCTGTTCATTGAAATTCCAAATAAGATTAAGAATTATATTGTAGCTGTGATGTATCGTCCGCCAAATCGAAAAATTGTAGATGCTTTAAACGATATTAGTGGAAGTATGAGTAAGATTGCAGGAGAAAATAAAGAATGCATAATAATGGGAGACTTTAATGTCGATTTTCTCAAAAGAAATGAAAACATTGACACAGCAGATTTTTTCAATAGCTTCGTTACTTTCTCATACTTACCTTTTATTCATAACCCAACAAGAATTACCAACACTAGTGCGACGACTGTCGATAATATATTGTATAACTTTCCTGAAAAAGTTATTCAAAGTGGTATTGTAATTACGGACGTTAGTGATCATTTGACACCATTTATTGTACTGGAAAATAATAACTTAAATAAGGAAAAAGATATTGAAATTGAAAAAATAGATTACAGTGATGAAAATATAAACCTATTTTGTAGTGAACTAAGCAAAGTAAATTGGGATGTTTTGAACGCAATTGACAATGTAAACATAAGGTATGATTGTTTTCTGAAACTGTATAGAGATGTTTATAATAGATATTTTAGTGCAAAGATAAAGAAAAAGAAAGTAAACACAAAAAGAAAACCATGGATAACGAAAGATATCATAAACCTAAGTAAACGAAAACATGCTCTATACAAAAAATACCTGAAGGGTAAATCTGATACATGTGAAAACGCCTATAAAAGGTGCCGTAATGATCTCGGTAACTTGATAAGAGAAAAGAAACGCGAGTATTTTCACACGAAATTTGCGAAACTACAAGGTAATATGAAAGGGACATGGAATGTTATAAACCAGACTTTAAATAGAAATATATCGAAAACAATTGTAAGAGGGTTAGAAATAAATGGTAGTACAATAACTGATCAACAGGAAATAGTCAATGAGTTCAATGACCATTTCACTTCAGTAGGTGTGAAGCTAAGAGAAAACATCAACAGTAATAGCACAGAAAATTCATTTAGAGAGTGTATGACTGGTCATTTTGAAAAGTCGTTGTTTTTACATCCTGCTACGGAGAGGGATATTTTAAACGTTGTCCTGAAACTTGATGTAAGTAAAGGTCCAGGGTATGATTACATTCACCCCAAAGTCTTGAAGAAATCTATTCATATAGTCTTGACTTCTCTTTGTAATATAATTAATTTGGCCATAGAACGTGGTATATTTCCTGATGCACTCAAAATCGCCCGAGTAACTCCGGTTTTTAAAAGTGGTAATACCTCTTCACTAAATAATTATAGACCTATATCAGTATTATCAATTTTCAGTAAGATCTTTGAAAAAATTATATATAATAAGTTGATTGTTTTTATTGAAAATAATAACATTTTATTCGAAAAGCAATTTGGTTTTAGAAAAAACCATACTACTTGCCATGCACTTTTAAAATTTGTCGATAGCATATCTCAGGCTTTTGAGTGCAATGAATTTTTAATCAGTATATTTTTAGATCTATCAAAAGCTTTTGATTGTATTGATTTTAATATTTTATTCCATAAATTGTATTTTTATGGAATTAGAGGGACTCCATTGTTATTATTGAAAAGTTATTTATTAAATCGTAAGCAATATGTGAGCATTGGCAATAATACATCAGCATATAGCAATATACAAATGGGTGTACCTCAGGGATCTAATCTTGGCCCATTATTATTTTTATTGTATATAAATGACTTGCCAAGTGTTAGCAGTATTTTATCATTTATTCTCTTTGCTGACGACACAACAATATTTTTATCTGGTAATGATCCTTTTAATATGAATTTTATATTAAATACTGAAATAGCCAAAATTCAACGATGGTTTCTTGCCAATAAACTTTTTATTAATTTCGAAAAAACAAATTATGTTATTTTTAAAACACATAATAAACATATTGATAACAGTGCAATACGAATAACAATTGCCAATAAAGCAATAAAGCAGGTTAATCAAGTAAAATTCTTAGGAGTAATTCTTGATGAAAATATGACATGGAAATATCATATAGATTACATTTGTAAAAAGATTTCTAGAGTAATTGGAGTATTGAACAGAGTCAAAAAAGTTTTACCATTACGCATCCTTGTAAATATATATAATACCTTGATCTTGCCACATTTGAACTATTGTCTAATTATCTGGGGTGGCTGTGCATCATATTTATTCCAAAGGATATATGTGATTCAAAAACGTGCAATAAGGGTAATAACAAATTCCTTTTTTAGAGCTCATACACAGATTTTATTTTTTAAGCTAAAACTTTTAAAGCTAAATGAACTTTATGAATCGCAAATTATTTTATTTATGTACAAATATTTCAATTTAAATTCTATTTTTCCATCTTGTTTTGATACTTATTTTATATTTAATAGCAGTATAAATAATTATGTAACGAGAAATTCAAACAAATTATATATACCGTTCTTTCGTTATACGCTTTCTAAATCTACAATTCGTTATAAAGGACCAAACTTGTGGAATAATTTACCCGATACTTTAAAATTATCTGTTACATTCTCATCATTGAAACGTAGATTGAAACAAAACCAACTGTCTACTTATAGTTAATAATTCCAACTGCCTATCTGAGGGGGGGGGGGTTGATTTCGATGTGTTCGTGTCTGTTTTGTTTGTTTGTTTTTTGGCCACTATTCTATTTGTGTTTTTAATCGTACCATAATGTAGTAATCAAGGGAGTCGGCTTTGACAGGTCAATGGCCTTTCTGACTTCCTACATCCGCTACATTTTATTTTCATTTCTTTTATATTTTGACAATTTTTTATCGCTTATACTGTGATTTAAATTATTGTACTCCTTTGTTGTTGTATACTTGTACATATGTTTTTAAAGGATGTCAAATAAATGAATTGAATTGAATTGAATTATGAGGTAAAATTTAGAGGAAAATTACAAATTATCATTCAATGACATGCAGTTTCTGATGGAATATTTACACAGGTGAAATCGACTACTGGGCCCCGTCTTACAAATAGTTACGATTAATCCAATCAACCATAACTATGGATAGCCAGCAACGTCAACATCTGAAATACATGTTTGTTCAAAATATTTTCTAGATATGATGTATATTCATACATTCACTGTTTTCTTGACAATATCCAGTATGCTTCTCTTTTGCTTTCAAAGGACATTGAGCAAATTTCCTTAAAGAAATTATGACATTGATGGATTTCCATGTACCATGGAAATACATTAGTGTCATAATTTTTTATACAGGAAATTTGCCAAATGTCCTTCGTAAACGAAGGAGAACACACCAAATTGTCAAGAAATCAATGAATATATGGATATACATTCATATCTAGAAATTTTTTTAACAAACATGCATTTTATATGTTGACTTTGCTGGTTTTCCATTGTCGCGATAGATTGGATCAATCTAAACTCTTTGTAAGACGGGGTCCTGATCAATCGTAACTCCTTGTATAAGACAGATTCCAGGTTCATCAAAGCTAATACGTTATTTCAATTACGTCATCGGTCGATTTATGGTCGGTATCGTTAGTGTGACTGTGTCATACGTGTATAGAACTGGTAGGCCCTTAACTATTATAGGTATAATAATATGCATGGTGTTGCAGTATGAGGAGGAATAGAGACAACAACAGCAACAACGAATTAATAAAGGAAACACCTGTAGTTAGAAGTGGTAGTTATTGCTGTTGCGGTTACTGATAAGTTGTGTAATTCAATAGTTTTTAAACCTTACTCCGTATATGGTCATTAGCGACCATGCAATCACCATTCCAGTAATCATGATTATACAATGGAGAACGATCTAGCATATTAATATTAATTCATGATAAAAACGTTACATATCAAGTCAGTAATTTTTAGGTGTATTTGAGAGGAAATATGCCAAAGTTTTAATTGACACATTGATGATATAATTCATGAAATCTTTTAAGTTACGAGACATGAAAAGCTTCATTTCCACTTTCAATAATTGCATTTAGATACTACGAATAAATAAAATTAATTAAAAAAAAATGCTATATGATTGTACTTCTAGAGTTGCACTGTATGAATTGGCGCATACACATGGGTATCGTAAGTATATGATAACAAAATTTATTGCCTTTCAATTGACATATATAGTTGATATAATCTTATGCAAATACGATGATACGACTTTTTGTGATCAGTAAACATACAATTAAAGGTGTCTTGCAATGACCTAATACCGTCTTCGTCATATCGCAGTTTTGATTTCTTTTGCAGTCTTGTATATGAAACGTAAATAAACTTCCCTAAATGAAACCCCCCCCAAAAAAACACTCGTGCCAAGCTCATACCAACATCATGAATAAGATAAAAGATACAGCATTCGAAAATATACAGCCTTCACAGGAGTATTGAAGAAAAAAAACTTACGGGAAAATAAATAAGAAATGAAGAGAGGGGGGATAACGGCCTGGAATCATTTGCGGGAAGCCTCGTCAATTTCAAGGTTGGCTTATTTTATATCATCGCCTTATGATGGACGAAAACCATGACATTCCTAAGACATGTCGTCTTCAATCGTATATAATCATATGATTTCAAACACGTTCTGATCAGTCTTAATTTGAATCTTTGATATTCTTAACCATGTTCTTTTCTCCATGCTAATCATTTCGTAAATAATGTTATCTACCAACTGCACAACATGTCTACCATTGTCATGTTTCAGGCTCTACGTTATTTTAGTTGCTAATAATGATAATCGTTGATATTGATGACGACTTTAATCAAACGGTCCTTGGTCTTGTCTGAATGATTTTCTAAAATGATTATGTATGGCAGAGGTACCACACACAGTGAACGAAAAATTGGGCAACTTTATCAGATTATCATGATTTTGTAATTTCAAACAATACTATTTTGTAAGATTCTAACACGAATTTTATCACATGCATTTGAATATCGGCGCTTACCAATGGTAAGAAAATCACGAAATTCTGTTATTTTCTTTGTAATTATGATTGTTTGTCATACGATACTTTTTAGTTATGTTTTATTCAACTTTTTTTATAATTCACCGTATTCCAAAATTAAATTTTTATATGACATAATAATTCATTCTCACTTACATGTGAATTGAGAAGAAAAATAAATCATGTATCCAGTGGCGTACCTAGGATTTTTCACAGGGGGGGGGGCAAATTTGTCCGCCAAAGAAATTGACAAGCAAAAAAAAAAAAAGGTCTTCAACCAAAAATAAGGGATTTCGTACCAGAAAAAAAAATTGACAAGCAAAAAAAAAAAGAAAAAAAAAAAGGTCTTCAAGACTCGTCAGGGGGGGGGGACAGGGATATGTCCCTTGCATGGGTTGTGACTCGTCAGGGGGGTACGCTAGTGCATGTATCGCCCAAACATGATTATTGCATTCTAAAACTGCTTACATATAAGCTACTGATTCCACATTAGAAAGGAAAACGTTAGTGCACAAAATAATGCTGTGTAACGGTCAAAAACATCATTCACTCATATAGTCACCTAAAATAGACAGACCGTTTTCATTGTCATCACTGATAGATAGTAACTGCGTCTTCGAAGTAACAACAAAATTTGAAATATAAGATATGAGTAACATGCAACGAAGTGACAACAACGCAAGTTTACATGCATTTTCACTGGTTATCAGTAAACTACATGTATTTTGATGAATAAACACTCATTTCGTGAGCATCGCAAATGGGTTTTGCATTGCGCTTCTCAACAGCCCCAATTCTATGACGTCATCGTATGTCAAAGGAGTTTACGGGCATTTTGTAAGCATTTTTTTTTTCTTGATTTCGATATTTGGTATCGATTTTTCCCTTTTATAAACGAATGCACACCTAGTTACCAAGAGAGCATGAGGCATTTCCATTTATTTGCATGTAGGATAAAAGAGCTCTGTCGACTAGACACCTTGCTCACGGACATAGGTGACGTGGGGATCGAACCCCAGCCTTTCAAACGTGTATTCATGCGCCTTAGACCGCTCGGCCACGGTGCCACTTCCACTATAAAGCAGACATGGCCGTGAATGATTCCAGCAAAGATATTACTAAATATGGTCCAAATATATAGGTTTTTCTTCATCTAACTACTATGCTTTTTCTAATGACATTTTCTGCGCAAATCATTTAAAAATATCTGGAATCTCCCCCCCCCCCCCGATAATCAAACTTTTCTACGTGCAAAGGTATGTAATCACCAAGCCGTCTACAAGAAAATGGCGTCATGCAGAAACCTTTAAGGTGAGCAGTCCGATAAAGCACATTTTCAATGTTCTCAATTTAGTTGTTCTAACTAAAATATACAGCTAGTAAGCTGTTACAATGAATGAAACTGGTATAGTTGTATTTTGCACATGACTGATTTTTTTAATCGTACACTTACAATAAGATATTAGAGGGTTCAAAGTCACATATTGATGTAAATAGTGAGTGATTGCCATGTGAGGTAATATGTAACCAGTAGAAAATCGGGGATTTCGGTGTCGAGTACCGTCAGTATAGATTAAGGAACACTGGAGCAATAAATTCATCATATTACTGCTCGTGTTCTTTCAAATGGTTAAATGTTACTGAGTGTTCGGGTGGTATCGTCGTCCTTTCCGGGATGCCTACAAAATCGTCTTCAATAGTTATTACAATATTTTCTAACACTGTGTGAGTAAATTTAATATTGATTTGATTTATGTAGTCTAATTTTCTATTCTAAGATATTAAAATTCATGGATGTATGTAATTTCTTTCAGTGAACGACTAGATCAAATCAAATCAAATCAAATCAGACTAGATAGGCGTACATCAGTCTGGTCATGATGCATATACAGGTTCATAATAATTATACAGGCATATAACCGCAAGTCTCGAGACGTTTGGGCCCTGATGTTCATAAAACTTCTACCAATAATGTAATCGGGGAAGGGGAAGGGTCGCTCTCTTTTCTATCGACGTATCCGCAACCGCGTTCAGAAAAGGCGATGAGAATTGTCATTTTCCAGCACATGGCGTCATCGTTGTCTTTTTGGACAACGAGATTTATTCTTTTTCAACGCCGTTGATCGGCAAACATCCCTTAATATGGTAGGGTAGGCCTTCTATACTACTTCATTAACAAAAACAAATTTGTTATATATCGGTCTTGGTTATTGGGAAAATAATTCATGATGAAACGTTATACTTCATTTTCTCGAGGTTGTGTATTTCTCAAGTTTCAATGAAAAAGATGCCAAGGAATATTGTGTATCAAGAGTAAATATTATTTTATTATAAAAAAAATATGTATCAAATGATTAGAATGGCTAGTTGATTGTTTTGCTTAAGAGTTCAATGGTTTAGTTAGTAGAGTGGTGGTCTCGCAATCCGGGTTCAAAAACCAGTCCGTGCGCTGAGGCCCTTTGGTAAGTCATTTATCCACATTACTAGCAGCATGCACAGAGAAATGACACTGCCAAAGTTCTCACATCTATCCCATATTTATTTTAATTTCATGATGTTAGCTACATGCAAAGCCTACACAAACATGAGGTATAGATGCGATCATAATTGTATTAACAATTTTCTGAAAGTAGCACACTTTTAGTTTTTTTAATTAACAATGAGACGTCGATTATCTCTTTTGTTATCTAGAATCGGATGCAAAAGATGGCATCATCGAAACAACTATCAGATAGTCTAGAATGTCCCATCTGTCATGATCTACTCTGCAATCCTAAACTTCTGCCATGTTCACATTCTTTTTGCACAAGTTGTTTGACCGAACTTCACTCTTTTCAGCAAGCTGATTCCGGGTTAACTTGTCCAGTGTGTCGCCAAAATGCAAATGTTCCTGGAAATGATGTGAGTAACTTTCCAACAAATCTTATTGTCAAGTCCCTCGTCGAAGATTTAAAGAGAAGGTCTGATGCTAAGGCCGAGCGTATAAAAGGGGATGGAGCAACCGCCATTCAAACTTGTACGGTTTGTGATGGTGATGAACAAGACATTGCAACCTACTACTGCCAGAACTGTTCAGAGTTCCTTTGTGAAGATTGCTTGCAACACCACAATAGATACAAGCGGAATGCATGCCATGAGACTGCGAAAGTAATAGATATTGTGGCGGGAGTTGTCAAAAAGAAATTCACATGCCCTGAACATCCACAGGAACTGCAGCAGTTCGTGTGTACTACATGTCTCGTTCGGATCTGCTGCAGATGTCGGGAGGTCGAACACAAGGAAGGTGGACATGAAGTCATCGAGATAACTGGGTATGAAAAAAGTCAGCAAGAAAAAATAGAACGTCTTTTACTGAAAATAGAGCAAACATTTGTTGACATTCCAAATGACTTATCTTCTGTTAATGAGAAGCTTCGAACAGTGAAAAATGTTATGTCCCAACGACGACAAGAAATCATAAATGCTTACGACAACGCAGAAGAAATATTGCAAAGAAAGAGAAATGAATTATTCGAAGAATGTAGTACGCATGAAAAAACATTCTGTCAGAAGTTGGAAAATATCATTGGGTGCTATTATGACTTCATAGAGACCTTTTCTGAAAATGTCACGCTTGTAAACGAGGGGGCAAGAAGTCTACACCTACCAGACCAATCACTGGCTGAGCATACAACACGAGTCAATGAGCTTGAGAGAAGTCTCAAAGCTGAAGCCCTCTCACCACTTCTTGCTCAGGCATCAAACGTAGTACTCCGAGCAGAATCGATTGTTTTTCGTCCGGCTGATCATACCATTGATCTTGGTACAGTTCATCATCAACTTGAAGTGGAATTGGAAGATTCTATTTGTGAAGTAATCTGCATGGCTTCAACGGTAGAGGATACTCCCGAAAAGAAAGACGTGGAAGATCTTCATTCAACCCATTCTTCTGTATTTAAATTCATGGAGCCCGAATCAAAATCCCTTCCAGACAGTGATGATGACATTCTTGACTTTGATTTTTATCTTCGTGATCTTCATGATCTAACCCGCATAACTGAACAGTTGGAACGAAACAAATTGTCCGTTGACACGTCTGATCTTTCTGATACCAGTATATCTGACACATCAGACGTGTCCGCGCGTCCGGAAAGTAACAGAAGTTCAAGGCGTTCTTTTTTTGCAAATCTGAAGGCTCGATTACGATCCGGGACTGGAGACCAATCTTGAGTCCCTAATTCTCAATAATTAATAAGTTTCAGTATTATATGTGTTGGTGTTAACGAGATATCATGTAGACTACTGCCACTGGACATGTGGCGAGATCAAGATGGACTAATGTCACGAATGAGGATAATCTATTATTTGCATCTGACCACGGAATTAGAGTGCTTACGTTGTTATTGCATATGTGTTGCAAATTGGAGCATATCTGCAGTTGGAAAACGAGACATGGCTATGACACCTGGTCCGGGGGGCCACTTCCATTGACAAGTGGATAACATGCGCGACCAAAAAACACGTAAAAATGATGTCTTTTTCAAGATAGGGCACGTTACGTAAGTAACGTAATAAGGGTGTCAAAAACAATAAAATAATGAAAAAAGGGTATCTATTTTCGCTAGGAAAGTTACGTGTTTAGGGTCAAATTTGCGAGGGTGTAAAAAATTAAGACTAAAATGTTTTATAAAGGATGTACTTTTTGCCCTAAGAGTCAACACTACGTGTTTAGAGTACGATTATCGCGCGAGACGTGGGAGATGGGGCTGTACTAAACCCAATCAGGTAAAGGTAAACCGACGACCGACGACAGTGACATAACAATAAAAATATCGTTGTACTTGTTTAGGGGTTCAATTCAGGGAATACTTGCCAAGAGAATTGTTTTGTTTCCAATACTTGTTAAGGGTAGGGTTTCACACACCAATACTAAGGGTGCATTTTCAGAATATGGAAAATACGTGTTTAGGGTGATTTTTGAGACCCCATGGTCGCGCATGGTATCCACTCGTCAATGGAAGTGGCCCCCACGGGCACCTGGTTCTAACTATCGAACTAGTTTACCTCGGATATCTATTGACGTTATCACTTGAGACATTGTTTTCGCAAACTTGGTAAATAAAATAAAATATGTTTCATGGATAATCTTGGGGAAAATAATGCAACACGTACCCGTCGATAATTAATTTTCAATCCTACTTCTTTCATATATGGATACTATTCAGAAAACAGACATTGGAATACTTGTAACCATGTAAATTCTTAACATTAAAAAAAGTGGTAGGACACTCGAAAGTGGATTAATTGACAACCTTTCGGAAAGTTGAATAAGGGACAAGGCCTTTTCGAGTAAGAAAAAGCGTGAAATTTTTTGAAATTCAGTAAATCGATACGTGTATATAAATGTGAATATATGTCGATCTCTCATTATTTTTGGGGAAACCATATATATTAACAAAAACATTTATTGCTTCGGAATAAAATGTACATTTCCCCCAAATTCATAAAGATTAATTGAATGAAAGGTGAGAGGAGTCGATAGCATTAGTGATCGCATTTGAATGTACCACCACGGTTATAAACATTACAGATAAATGCATAAAATCAAAGAATTTTCTTACAAATATCTGTTTTTTTTTGTAAATTAACAATTTGTTCTCCATTTATCTGTATAAATTCTTGATATCAGTAGGTATTTTATTTTCCGAGACGTCATCATGGTTACTGCTGCTGTTTCATGACGGGATTTTTTTTAATCATCATGTATACTGTATAAGTAATTATAATTTGTATGAGGTCCACACGTTGGCCTAACAATCAGGCACAGATCCAGCGGAGGGTGGTACAAGATACAAGTATTTTATATTTTCTCAAAATTGTGAATTTCTTTTCAAATCTAAACATCACTCATTTTAAAGAAATGTTATTCACTTGTCAAATTTTGAGCGAGAACAATTCGTGGTAATAGGTAGTTTTCGCGCATTTAAAACTCTTTACAACGCATCGATTCCTTTGAAAATGAAATTAAAATCAAAATGAGGCTTTTGTCGAAAGTTAATTAAATTATAGAAGTTTTGATAAATTTTTAAATTACAATTTTTTCAAATATTGATTACAAAAATGATACTATATTCATTATTTATGCTATTACGAAGTAGGAATTATCGACTTTTACAGCCATTAATGAAAGAAAATGTATGATTACAACGTTAGACTGAAAGGTTGCCTAATAAACGAGGGTATCACACGTATATCATAAGAATTATAGTGAATTTAACTAATAGCAAATTTTATTGCCTTTTATTTTAAAGTATGTATGTATAAAACTTTTATGATCAGTAAACATACATTAAGGGTGGCTTGGATTGACCTTATAGCGTCTCCGTCCTATTGTAGTTTTCCATCCTTTTGCAGTCTTGTACGTGAAATGAAAATGAACTTTACTTCACATACCCCATCTGGAAATTAGACCAAGCAGTTTTAGACCAAGTGTGCATAGACCACTCATGTCAAAGTCATATAACATCGTGAATATGGTAAAAGGACAAAATTCGAACTGCAAAAAATAAAATTAAAGGGAAAAAAGAGATAACGGCCTGGAATTATTTGCGTGAAGTCTCTTCAATTTCAAGGTTGATTTGTTTTATATCATTGCCTTATTATGCTTGACGGAAACCACGACATTCCCAAAGACCTTTTTCGTCTATGTTCGGAAATGATCTTCGGATTCATAACAGTCATGTTCTGATTAGTTTGGATCTTTCATATTACAAACCATGTTCTTCCTTCGATGCTATAGATACACGATATTCATATTACTTAATCAAATGTGATATTGACATTGTATTGATGCAAACTCGCTTCAATAAAAGGCTATTGTAGACAGTATTGTGACAATCACATTCGTCTTTCTATTGAGGGTGTATTTATATTATCAACGCTCGTTGATGTTTAGAATCAAGTTGCAAAGTAAACAACCCCTAATATTGTGCTGAAATGATGAGTATTTACAAATATAATTTCGCAATATAATCTGAGTTTATTTTCATCATGATTAAGATGATGATGATAATTCATATCATTATCATTTTAGTAGTAGTAGTAGTAGTAGTAGTAGTAGTAGTAGTAGTAGTAGGGCTATTCCATAAATTATTCATCCTTTTTGTACATCTGACCTCCATTTTTCTCATCTCTTCCTTCACTTCATAAACTGACCAAGTCGTGGCCATTTGACAGCATTGCAGGCTGTCATAAGAACCAGAAATCAGAGACAGAAAATGTCACGAAGGGCTCACATACATGAAAATACACTTTTGTAAAATTGGAAAGATAGCTCAAGAACAATTCACAATTAAGTTTGATACTACGGTGTCTTTGCAAGAAAGCATCGCAGACTACATACAATCGAATGTTAACAAAATAGTGAAATAGTTCAAGTAAAATCGACTTGTCCGACGCTTCATCGAGCGAAGCCTTCTTCATGAACATGATGAAGTCAAGATCTCATACATGTCTTAAAGATTACGATCATCATTAGACATAAGACATAAGACTCTCGCCTTGTAAGCAGAGGGTCATGTGTTCGAATCCCACCGCGGTCTGGCGTCCTTTGGCAAGGCGTTAATCCACACTTTGCACTCTCGACCAAGGTGCGAAATGGGTACCCGGTAGGATGTGAAAGTCATTGTAGCTTGACCAGTACTGTGTGCGCCTTACCGGCGACTGACTGGAATATTCCCCAGGGAGTGGAGGATGTGCTAACATTGTGTGCGGGAATGACTGATTGAATCCGATGACCGGGGTAGTAATAATATCTGTAAAGCGCTTAGACACGTCGCGACGCGTCGTTCCGATGTATTAATCGCTATATAAAAGTGGATTATTATGATTAATATTATCATTATCATTATTATTATTATCATTATTATTATTATTATTATTACCATTATTATTACTATTATATGCTTCGCCTTGTTAAGATTTCGTCTTTTTATAATTTTCTGGCAGGTCTTGTTTGCTTCCTATGGTTTTTACTTGCTATCTTTTGCAACACGTTATGCTTTCTGAAAGTCCTCATTCCTGCATGCCCCAAACCGAATAACACAGTTGAAAAGGAAAAACAAAACGTTCCCCACAATAGATTTATATTTTAAAAAGACGCAGGAAGAAAAAAACAGGAAAACAGGGCAATTCATTGTTCAAAAATAAGAATCTGAAAGAGAAGTACTCAGAAAATTCGTTTTGCCCAATTGATCGTGGGCCCGGCAGCCACTGCGGATGGGTTTATCTTTAACATGTAAGTTTCCTCATGTAAATATATTTGCATGGGCTGTCGCCACTACGGACCGACATTCCATCACGCCGGGTGAATTTATTATCTATTGAACCAAAATATTTGAATTTTGAAAAAAATATCAATGCTTTGTTGCTTGATCATCCCTGGATGATAGTTTGGGAGAACGGCTTTAAAGGACAAGTCCACCCCAGAAACTTGTTGATTCGAATAAATGGAGAAAAATCCAACAAGCATAACACTGAAAATTTCGTCAAAATCGGATGAAAATAAGAAAGTTATGACATTTTAAAGTTTCGCTTATTTTCACAAAACATTTATATGCACAACTCAGTGATATGCAAATGAGAGAGTCAATGTTGTCACTCACTCACTATATCTTTTGTTCTTTATTGTCTGAATTATACAATATTTCATTTTTTGCAGATTTGACAATAAGGACCAACTTGACTTAACCATAAACTGTTAAAATAATGGTAATTCCATATGTTCAGGGAAGAATAGAATATTGTTTCAAATGACAATGAGGAGCTAGAAAATTAGAATTGTTCATATCTCATATAATAAAATACAAAAGAAATAGTGAGTGGGTGACGGCATCAGTCTGCTCATTTGCATACCGACCAGGATGTGTATTTAACTCTTTTGTGAAATTAAGTGAAACTTTCTTATTGTACATCCGATTTTGATGAAATTTCAGGTGCTATGCTTGTTTGACTTTTCTCCTTTTATTCCAATCAACTTTTTGTTGGGGTAGACTTGTCCTTTAAAGTCAACAATGATTTCTTTTGTGTCGTGCTAGACGGATTTCAAGCCCGCCCAGTAATTCATTTCTCTCTCTCTCTTTCTTTCTTTCTTTCTTTCTACCCAAATCAATCTCCCGAGAACCTGGATAAGTTCAAAGTTCAAAGTTAAATACAATTTAACAATTAATGGGTATGTGCCTTAATAAGGTAAGATTATAACCGATGTGAATTTCTGCGTGAAGTATTGACAACAGATTGAGGAACTCGGGGTTAATGAATCGTTCAAGCTGTGCCAAGTATTAAAACACAACAGACTAGTGTCATAGGGTATAGGGAACTGCTTTGAGGGTACTGAATTTCCCGTTGTCCACCAAGGATACCTAAAGAAGAACGGCATTGATATCTCCAAAGTCTTTGCTAAAATCGAGTGACATAGCGTAAGTAGAATCTCTACATTTATTTCATTCAAATATACCCCCATCTCACTAGATGGCGATTCCACTGCGATCGTCAAAAATCGACAAAGCGTGGTATAACGTAGCTTGATCGTGCCTTGATCTTTTCAATCTTCTCCGTCGTACCTTGATCTTTTCTGAAGCGGCAAGGATCGCCACCATCTTCCTGGTCGCCACAAAATTTTGAACATGTTCAAAACTTACGTAGCGAGATCGCGGAGGTGCTAAAGCGCATCACAATCGAGTCATGAGCGTATTACAAACGACATATTCGTAGCTGTAACGGAGCCCCAACGCATAAAGCGTAGTATAAGCGCATTAAAAGCGGCACCGATCGCCCGTGGTTTTCAGCCCGTTCCCAAGACAATTCTGCTACGCTGCTTCCGTTTACAAGGCGACTGCCTTGCGCTCGACACGCTTCACACAGCTTCCACCACGACGCTTCCTTCTTTGGGTGGCATGTGGCACACGTTCTCAGCCCGCTACAGGCGTTCGCGTTGCGCTTTTGCTGCGCCGCTGATGACTGGGCAGCGATTGCACAACAACCGTCCGCGCTGCTATAAAACGCCGTGCCGATGGTGGCGGATTATCATATTTGCAACAGATTACGAGGCGATACCACGGCGTTTTCAAACATACCTCCTAGAAAAAGGACCAGAAAAGGGAAAGCTGCCCAAGCTATATACCCCTCTTAGGCCGGCGGTCGAAGAGGAAGATCAAGGGGTTATGGTGGTGGTAGAGGAGGAGGAGGTAGAGGAGGAAGAGGAGGGGGTACAGGAGGAGGATGAAAATCTTACTGCTGAGCCAGCTGGAAAGAGAAAAAAAGACACTCACATGTCTTGATGACGAAATGGGTTACCTCTGCAGAAATAAATAAATTGATTATGTTTTGAAAATAAATTGAATTCTAACCACAGTGACAGTAGACAACATCAAATTTTGTTAATGATTCGATCACGAATGTATTGATTGGGAAATGCAATCTTTAGGGAGATTCTGGCATTGTGCCCCCCTCCCCCTCCCTTTTTATGAGTGCTCTCACATCAGTAGACTACTTCTTGTCAGCAAATTTGAAAGGAATTTACCAAATATTTTTGAGTGACAAACTTTTGTGGAAAAAAATAAACAGAATATCAAAGATTTGTATGCTCTTTTATGAAATTCTGGATGCATCCCTCATATTAACTATTAGGCTCATCGACATCTTTTGAATGAAATTTTAAAAATATTGTATATTATGACTTAGGTGACAGCCAGGATCGGACCCTGTATCTTTTTGGCCTCCTCCTTGTCCTGTCCTCGCATTCAACTTTTAACTGATGTTCTTTTAGAATGCCAAGATGTATAAGTCCAACCAAATTCTGGACATCCATGTTGGTCGGAGGTTGGCAATCGACTGAAAAATGTGTCATGTGCCGCGATTAGTATGCCGATTGCTTGAAATCGTTTCAAGAGCCCATCATGAACGTAACATAATCGCTTCATTCGTAGCACCACCGTACCGAGGTCCTAATTAGCGTATGAGCCTCGTTGTATGATCGCTTTGATCGCAGAAGCAGCGCATCACATCTGCCTCGAATCGTCGCAAGAAAGTGGCATCGTCGTACTTTCAGCGTATTACCATCGCCTTCAGCGCAGGTCGGTCGCATAGAAGTTGCAGTGCAATCGTCTCGCAGGCTAAAAATAGAATTCGAGGAAGATTCTGCTACGATTTGCGGGATTTACACAGATCGCCATGGTCGCCACGATCGCCTTCCTAGTGAGATGGGGGTATTATAAGGTAGGCCTACTGTAATTCATGGATGAATCGCATTTCTTTAATGTATGAATATAATAGGCTTACTAGCATCACAATGCGATTCACAGGTACATATTGACCGCCACAAAATTTTCAGTCATTTTGATCCTTGATTATGAAATGTATCATGAAACTCATGCCAATATTCAATCCGTGGGTGGGGCCGAGCAGATGGGATGTAGATGACCATGCAAAAAACAATCCACAAATATATAGCAAGATGTTGATTTTTACGTTTTGTAAACGTTTATTGGAAAAAGTGCCCCTTCCCGATTTCGCCGACTCTGTTCAGAAAACAAGCAAATGGATCATTTCATCTTTCACCTCGTGAAGTACTTTGTCCATTGCACTCATGAACATAATTTGTATACTATTTAATGATGATGTCATTGTAATGAACATTATATCTGGACAGGTTGGATTCAAATCTAACGAATTATAGATTTTGAAATAACACTCATCTAAAATTAGCAATGGAAATATTGTCTCTTTAATTTGTTGTCTAGAATCGGATGGCTTCAGCAAGGCAACTCTCAGACCATCTAAAATGTCCAATCTGCCATGACCTACTCTGCAATCCTAAACTTCTGCCATGTTCACATTCTTTTTGCACAAATTGTTTGACCGAACTTTACTCAACTCAGCAAGCTGATTACGGGTTAACTTGTTCAGTGTGTCGCCAAGATGCAAATGTTCCTGAAAATGATGTGTGTAACTTTCCGACAAATCGAGTAGTCAAGTCCCTCGTCGAAGATTTCAAAAGAAGATCAGATGCTAAGGCCGAGCGTATAAAAGGGGATGGAGGAACCACCATTCAAACTTGTACGGTTTGTGATGGTGATGATCAAGACATTGCAACCTACTACTGCCAGAACTGTTCAGAGTTCCTTTGCGAAGACTGCTTGCAACACCACAATAGATACAAGCGGAATGCATGCCATGAGACTGTGAAAGTAATAGATATTGAGGTGGGAGTTGTCAAAAAGAAATTCCCGTGTCCTACACATCCACAGGAACTGCAGCAGTTCGTGTGTACCACATGTCTGGTTCGAATCTGCTGCAGATGCCGGGAGGTCGAACACAAAGAAGATAGACATGAAGTCATCGCGATTGCCATGTACGAAGAGAATCAACATGAGAAAACGGCAATTATGTTGGCGAAAATTGATGAAAGAGGTGTTGATATCAATAATTACTTGTCTGTATTGCAGGAGACGGGTCAAAATGTAAAAAGTATCATTTCTCAACGACAGCAAGAAATAAAAATTGCTTACGACACAGCAGAAGAACAATTGCGAGGGAGAAGAGATGAATTGCTCAATGAATGCAGTAATGATGGTAACAAATTCTATCAGGAATTGCAAGAAAAAGAAGAATGCATTAATACATTTCTAGGAGCTGTATCTAATCGGGCCTCGCTTGTGAACGATGGCCTGGGAAAACTTTATCAACCAGATCTGTCACTCGCTGATCATGCAGCACGATGGGGTGATCTTGAAAGTTTTCTCATGAATGAAGACATCTCCTCACTTCTCGCTCAGTTATTAAACATACGACAGCGTGCAGAATCTTTGACCTCCCGTATGGCTGCTTCTACCATTGATCTTAGCATTGGTACTGTTCTCGTCAAGGACCATCGGCTGGATGGAGAACCAAAGAGTAGTGATGCGATAGCGATAGCTCCGAGGAAAGGGGATACTATTTTCAAGAAGGAAGCCTCCGATGACCTTGTTTCACATCCTTCTACGTCGACAAACGTAACCTCCCAAGCAAAGCCCACTTCCGACAGTCAAGCTCCTTATGAAAGTCCCTATGATCGTCTTGATCTTGGAACTCTAGAAAGGAAAATAGATGATTTACAGGCCAGCATGGCTACCAGTACGACTCCGACAAACGAAAGCCATTCTTTAAATGAAGAACTCAGACGGACCTCCGAGTGTCCGGATATTAACAGGGCTAGTGTTCGTTCTCGCTTTTTAAATCTCGTCGGACAAGGTAAGCGGAAGGCTCGTATCCACTAGCGTATATATATACCTAAGGGGGGGGGGCAGGGGGGGCAGACTGCCCCCCTGACGAGTTACAACTCATGCAGGGCACGTATCCCTGCCCCCCTGACGAGTCACAACTGATACAGGGGACGTGCCCCCCGCCTTTTGAGAAACCAAATTACTAATTTGTAATGTAAATTTGAACCTGAAGACCTTTTTTTTATTTTTATTTTTTACTTGTTTAATTTTTCCGCGGACGAAATATCCTCCAAATAAATTCCCCCCTTCTGGAAAATCCTGGGTACGCCAGTGCTCGTATCCCTACTTTTAAGTTCTGACTTGAACTCGACCATTGAGTAGATTCCCAGTTTCGAACTTGACAATGGTTCTACCGATTTGTCAAATCGATCAGGCATCATCAAGCCACTATTGGACTTGATTGGTCTATAGTTCGGAAAAGTATGATCAATACACCTTGATCGGGTCGATCAACAATTAGCAGGCTCAGGCCTCATATTCGACTATTTTAGGACAGCATAGTTACCACTGCCGAAATGATTACTCAATCAAGCCCATTCACCATTTTCCGTTCGATCGGTTGTCATCGGAAGTTGGACCTGGGGGCCGTTTCATAAAGCTGTTCGTAAGTTAAGAGTGACTTCAAGGACGACTGGTGATCATTTCTTGTGGTAAGTGATATTTACCATTTGGTGGGTATTTAGCGCGTAAGAAAGGTTCACCAGTCGTTCTTAAAGTCGCTCCTAACTTTAATACGAACAGCTTTATGAAACACCCCCCTGGTCGGTAACCAACATCGGGCCAATCTTCCTTTGCTGCTTGGACATCACTCTGTTTTCTTACACTAATATATTGAACATATCATAAATATTTAAATAGGAAAGGGCAGTGTAAACGCTGAAGACAGGATTAACCAGCAAGGGGGAGGGGACCAATGGCGGATCCAGCTTTTGTCAGTAGGGCGGAAAAGGGATTTTTCGCCCACATTTTCCTGATGGCCACTTAAAGCTATTCTTTGTCGTTTTCCTTTTAGGGGGTATTCATAGCTAAAGACTCAAAGTTTATTCTTACGAAGGTAAGGTATCTCAAAAAGCTTATAAATGATGCGAGCGCGAAGCTCAAACCAAGCTCATTTTTTGTTATGTATTCAAACCTTTAAACTTAACATTCTAAGCAATTTATCAAATAATGATCAAGATGCGTATCTAATTTAACGAACAATGCGAGGTCGAAGCGGTATCTTAAATTTTCGATAAATTGACCTGAAAAGGAACCTGTATGGGAGTGTTTGCAGTTGCTCATGAAGAGGATTCATATCTCACGTGTCGAGTAATGGAAGCGGGAAGCGCGAGCTGAAAATGTTTGATATAAAAAAAAAACTGGACAGTTTACAGCACTGATTCTTTTTTTTTTAGATTTAGACCTAAAAACGGAACATTCTAAGCATTTTTGTTTTTATCTTGATCAGGATATAATCAAATAAATTTATTGGTGAGAGCACGAAGCGCGATCTGATAATGTTTGATATTCCAACCTGAAAAACTCGACAGTTTAAGCACTCATTTAGATCAAGACGTGTATTTCAATAAAACGAGCATGAATACTGGGATGATTTTTTTTAATAGATTTATTCCGAAACTGGGCATTCTTTTCACTTTTCGTAATCATGAAAAGAACGGGTGTCTCCTAAATAAATGATGCGAGTTTAAATTTTGGGGATTTAGACCCAAAACGGGAAATTCTAATCAAACTTTGTTAATATTAGACATGATGTGTATTTAACTTAACAATTATTGTGAATGCAAAGCGATAATAAATATTTAATATGGGCCTTCTGACCTAGAAAGGTGACGTTTCATGAACTGTTTTGGGGAATCCATGAAGAGGATACGCATCTCGCTAATCAATTAATGCTAGCGCGTAGCGCGAGCTGAAAATTGTTTATATTTAGCACTTTTTTAAATGACATAAACAAAAAGAAAAAGAAATGGACAAATCGAATTGCGAACATATTGAAATATTTGTACTTATTTACTTGAAAACAAGATAATTTAAGTGACTTAATTGTTTGAATATCCTCTTGAGCAGATAATTATCTCACTCAAGGCAATGAGAGAGCGAAACGTAAGCGAAATTTTTATTATAATGACCAGATTTTTATATTTTCCAATTATTTCCCTCACCTTGTTTCTTCCTCGTTTTATCTTTTTAATCTTTTTTACCCTCCATATCCATCCTAGATCCGCCTCTGACCACAATTTATTGCATATAATGAAAAATATATTGTATTTTTGTGTACTCTTTTAGATTTTAAAGCTGGGCAATTCCATAAAATGATAAACCTTTTTGTACGTCCGACCCCCATTTTTCTCAAGTCTTACTTCCCTTCATAAACTGACCAAGTCATGGTCAATTAGAGAACAGTACAGACTGTCAAAAGAACAAAAAATCAGAGACAAAATGAAACATACAGTAAGCCTTGCAATTAATAAATTAATACATTTTCAACAGACCGCTGGCCTGCTTCTTGTTTCAACATCTATAAATTAATCTACTAGAGTAAAGTTGCAACTGAAATTTTTAATTGATTGCAAATGTTTTTTGCAATCAATTGCAAACTGACATAATTACGATGAATAATAGATACAAAAGAAAAGGGAAATGTCAGCAGTATAAGTCGTAGTAACTGTCGCAGTAGTTACTACTTAGTTATGTAATTGGATATATTTTTGTAATCTTATAACGGTGTGTGTGTGCAGGTATTTATCCTAAAACACGAGTGGTATCCCAATTTTATTGAATATAGCATAGAAAGGATGACAATGTATATAGCATATTTAAGACAAACATTTCATGGGTAAAAGGTGAAATTTTAAGATTAGTAATATAAATAGATAAATGTTCTGTGACTTCAAGTCAATAATTCTGAGGTAAAATTTAGAGGAAAATGACAAATTATCATTCAATGACATGCAGTTTCTGATGGAATATTTACACAGGTGAAATCGACTCCTGGGCCCCGTCTTACGAATAGTTACGATTAATCCAATCAACCACAACTATGGATAGCCAGCAACGTCAACATCTGAAATACATGTTTGTTCAAAATATTTTGTAGATATGATGTATATTCATACATTCACTGTTTTCTTGACAATATCCAGTATGCTTCTATTTTGTTTTCAAAGGACATTGAGCAAATTTCCTTAAAGAAATTATGACATTGATGGATTTCCATGTACCATGGAAATACATTAGTGTCATAATTTTTTATACAGAAAATTAGCCAAATGTAAACGAAGGAGAACACACCAAATTGTCAAGAAATCAATGAATATATGGATATACATTCATATCTAGAAAATTTTTAAACAAACATGCATTTTATATGTTGACTTTGCTGGTTTTCCATTGTCGCGATAGATTGGAACAATCTAAACTCTTTGTAAGACGGGGTCCTGAACAATCGTAACTCCTTGTATAAGACAGATTCCAGGGGAGTGTTTCATCAACATTTTCATCCGACAAGTTGTCAGATCTGACATCTTTCTCTGATGTTGATTGGCTGAGAGGTACTGTTTACTATGGTAACTGTCGGATAAAATGGGACTTGTCGGATAAAACGTCCGACAAGTCCTTTCATGAAACGCCCCCCAGGTTCATCAAAGCTAATACGTTATTTTCAATTACGTCATCGGTCGATTTATAGTCGGTATCGTTAGTGTGACTGTGCCATACGTGTATAGAACTGGTAGGCCCTGAACTATTATAGATATAATTATATGCATGGTGTTACAGTATGATGAGGAATAGAGACAACAACAGCAACAACAAATTCACAAAGGAAACACCTGCAGTTAAAAGTGGTAGTTATTGCTGTTGCGGTTACTGATTAGTTGTGTAATTCGATAGTTTTTAAACCTTAATCCGTATGGTCATTAGCGACCATGCAATGACCATGCCAGTAATCATGATTATACAATGGGGAACGATTTAGCATATTAATGCGATATGAATTCATGATAAAAACGTTACATATAAAGTCAGTAATTTTTAGGTGTATTTGAGAGGAAATATGCCAAAGTTATAATTGACACATTGATGATATAATTCATGAAATCTTTAAAGTTACGAGACATGAAAAGCTTCCTTTCCACTTTCAATAATTGCATTTAGATACTACGAATAAATAAAATTAATAAAAAAAAATTATGTTATATGATTGTACTTCTAGAGTTGCACTGTATGAATTGGCGCATACACATGGGTATCGTAAGTATATGATAACACAATTTATTGCCTTTCAATTGACATAGTGAAATACAATTTTATGCAAATACGATGATACGACTTTTTGTGATCAGTAAACATACAATTAAAGGTGTCTTGCAATTTACTAATACCGTCTTCGTCATATCGCAGTTTTGATTTCTTTTGCAGTCTTGTATATGAAACGTAAATAAACTTCCCTAAATGAAACCAAAAAAAAACCACTCATGCCAAGCTCATACCAACATGAATAAGATTTAAAAAATACAACATTCGAAAATATACAGCCTTCACAGGAGTATTGAAGAAAAAAAACTTACGGGAAAATAAATAAGAAATGAAGAGAGAGGGGATAACGGCCTTGAATCATTTGCGGGAAGCCTCTTTAATTTCAAGGTTGGCTTATTTTATATCATCGCCTTATGATTGACGAAAACCATGACATTCCTAAGACTAGTCTTCTTCAATCGTATGTAATCATTTCATTTCAAACACGTCCTGATCAGTCTTAATTTTTTAACCATGTTCTTTTCTCCATGCTAATCATTTCGTAAATTATGTTATCTACCAACTGCACAACATGTCTACCATTGTCATGTTTCAGGCTCTACGTTATTTTAGTTGCTAATAATGATAATCGTTGATATTGATGATGACTTTAATCAAACGGTCCTTGGTCTTGTCTGAATGATTTTCTAAAATGATTATGTATGGCAGAGGTACCACACACAGTCAACGAAAAATTTGGCAACTTTATCAGATTATCATGATTTTGTAATTTCAAACAATACTATTTTGTAAGATTCTAACACGAATTTTATCACATGCATTTCAATAACGGCGCTTACCAATGGTAAGAAAATCACGAAATTGTGTTATTTTCTTTGTAATTATGATTGTTTGTCATACGATGCTTTTTAGTTATGTTTTATTCAACTTGTTTTATAATTCGCCGTATTCCAAAATTCAATTTTTATGACATAATTATTCATTCTCACTTACGTGTGAATTGTGAAGAAAAATAAATCATGTATCGCCCAAACATGATTATTGCATTCTAAAACTGCTTACATAAGCTCCTGATTCCACATTAGAAAGGAAAACGTTAGTGCACAAAATAATGCTGTGTAACGGTCAAAAACATCATTCACTCATGTAGTCACCTAAAATAGACAGACTTTTCATTGTCATCACTGATAGATAGTAACTGCGTCTTCGAAGTATTTTATTTTCACTGGTTATCAGTAAACTATTTTGCTGAATAAACACTCATTTCGTGAGCATCGCAAATGGGTTTTGCATTGCGCTTCTCAACAGCTCCAATTCTATGACGTCATCGTATGTCAAAAGAGTTTACGTGCATTTTGTATGCATTTTTTTTCTTCTTGATTTCGATATTTATTTTCGATTTTCCCTTTTATAAACGAATGCACACCTAGTTACTAAGAGAGCATACCGCATTTCCATTTATTTGCATGTAGGATAAAAGAGCACTGTCGATTAAACGCCTTGCTCACGTCACGGGCATAGCTGACATGGGGATCGAACCCCAGCCTTTCAAACGTGTATTCATGCGCCTTAGACCGCTCGGCCACGGTGCCACCTCCACAATAAAGCAGACATGGCCGTGAATGATGCAAGCAAAGATATTACTAAATATGGTCTAAATATACAGGTTTCTCTTCATCTAATTACTAAGCTTTTTTAAATGACATTTTCTGCGCAAATCATTAAATAATATCTGGAATCCCCCCCCCCCCCGATAATCAAAATTTTCTACGTGCAAAGGTATGTAATCACCAATGCAGAAACCTTTAAGGTGAGCAGTCCGATAAAGCAAATTTTCAATGTTCTCAATTTAGTTGTTCTAACGGAAATACACAGCTAAGTAAGCTGTTACAATGAATGAAACTGGTATAGTTGTATTTTGCACATGACATATTTTTTTAATCGTACACTTACAATAAGATATTAGAGGGTTCAAAGTCACGGATTAATGTAAATAGTGAGTGATTGCCATGTGAGGTAATATGTAACCAGTAGAAAATCGGGGATTTCGGTGTCGAGTACCGTCAGTATAGATTAAGGAACACTGGAGCAATAAATTCATCATATTACTGCTCGTGTTCTTTCAAATGGTTAAATGTTACTGAGTGTTCGGGTGGTATCGTCGTCTTTTCCGGGATGCCTACAATATCGTCTTCAATAATTATTACAATATTCTCTAATACTGTGTGAGTAAATTTAATATTGATTTGATTTATGTAGTCTGATTTTCTATTCTAAGATATTGAAATTCATGGATGTATGTAATTTCTTTCAGTGAACGACTAGATCAAATCAAATCAAATCAAATCAAATCAGACTAGATAGGCGTACATCAGTCTGGTCATGATGCATATACAGGTTCATAATAATTATACAGGCATATAACCGCAAGTCTCGAGACATTTGGGCCCTGATGTTCATAAAACTTCTACCAATAATGTAATCGGGGAAGGGGAAGGGTCGCTCTCTTTTCTATCGACGTATCCGCAACCGCGTTCAGAAAAGGCAATGAGAATTGTCATTTCCAGCACATGGCGTCATCGTTGTCTTTTTGGACAACGAGATTTATTCTTTTTCAACGCCGTTGATCGGCAAACATCCCTTAATATGGTAGGGTAGGCCTTCTATACTACTTCATTAAAAAAATTTGTTATATATCGGTCTTGGTTATTGGGAAAATAATTCATGATGAAACGTTATACTTCATTTTCTCGAGGTTGTGTATTTCTCAAGTTTCAATGAAAAAGATGCCAAGGAATATTGTGTATCAAGAGTAAATTGTATTTTATTATAAAAAAAATATGTATCAAATGATTAGAATGGCTAGTTGATTGTTTTGCTTAAGAGTTTAATGGTTTAGTTAGTAGAGTGGTGGTCTCGCAATCCGGGTTCAAAAACCAGTCCGTGCGCTGAGGCCCTTTGGTAAGTCATTTATCCACATTACTAGCAGCATGCACAGAGAAATGACACTGCCAAAGTTCTCACATCTATCCCATATTTATTTTAATTTCATGATGTTAGCTACATGCAAAGCCTACACAAACATGAGGTATAGTTGCGATCATAATTGTATTAACAATTTTCTGAAAGTAGCACACTTTTAGTTTTTTTAATTAACAATGAGACGTCGATTATCTCTTTTGTTATCTAGAATCGGATGCAAAAGATGGCATCATCGAAACAACTATCAGATAGTCTAGAATGTCCCATCTGTCATGATCTACTCTGCAATCCTAAACTTCTTCCATGTTCACATTCTTTTTGCACAAGTTGTTTGACCGAACTTCACTCTTTTCAGCAAGCTGATTCCGAGTTAACTTGTCCAGTGTGTCGCCAAGATGCAAATGTTCCTGGAAATGATGTGAGTAACTTTCCAACAAATCTTATTGTCAAGTCCCTCGTCGAAGATTTCAAAAGAAGGTCTGATGCTAAGGCCGAGCGTATAAAAGGGGATGGAGGAACCACCATTCAAACTTGTACGGTTTGTGATGGTGATGATCAAGACATTGCAACCTACTACTGCCAGAACTGTTCAGAGTTCCTTTGCGAAGATTGCTTGCAACACCACAATAGATACAAGCGGAATGCATGCCATGAGACTGCGAAAGTAATAGATATTGTGGCGGGAGTTGTCAAAAAGAAATTCACATGCCCTGAACATCCACATGAACTGCAGCAGTTCGTGTGTAGCACATGTCTGGTTCGGATCTGCTGCAGATGTCGGGAGGTCGAACACAAGGAAGGTGGACATGAAGTCATCGAGATAACTGGGTATGAAAAAAGTCAGCAAGAAAAAATAGAACGTCTTTTACTGAAAATAGAGCAAACATTTGTTGACATTCCAAATGACTTATCTTCTGTTAATGAGAAGCTTCGAACAGTGAAAAATGTTATGTCCCAACGACGACAAGAAATCAAAAATGCTTACGACAAAGCAGAAGAAATATTGCAAAGAAAGAGAAATGAATTATTCGAAGAATGTAGTACGCATGAAAAAACATTCTGTCAGAAGTTGGAAGATATCATTGGGTGCTATTATGACTTCATTGAGACCTTTTCTGAAAATGTCACGCTTGTAAACGAGGGGGCAAGAAGTCTACACCTACCAGACCAATCACTGGCTGAGCATACAACACGAGTCAATGAGCTTGAGAGAAGTATCAAAGCTGAAGCCCTCTCACCACTTATTGCTCATGCATCAAACGTAGTACTCCGAGCAGAATCGATTGTTTTTCGTCCGGCTGATCGTACCATTGATCTTGGTACTGTTCAGGTCATGGATCATCAACTTGAAGAGGAATTGGAAGATTCTATTTGTGTAGCAACCTGCATGGCTTCAACGGTAGAGGATACTCCCGAAAAGAAAGACGTGGAAGATCTTCATTCAACCCATTCTTCTGTATCTAAATTCATGGAGCCCGAATCAAAGTCCCTTCCAGACAGTGATGATGACATTCTTGACTTTGATTTTTATCTTCGTGATCTTCATGATCTAACCCGCATAACTGAACAGTTGGAACGAAACAAATTGTCCGTTGACACGTCTGATCTTTCTGATACCAGTATATCTGACACATCAGACGTGTCCGCGCGTCCGGAAAGTAACAGAAGTTCAAGGCGTTCTTTTTTTGCAAATCTGAAGGCTCGATTACGATCCGGGACTGGAGACCAATTTTGAGTCCCTAGTTCTCAATAATTAATAAGTTTCAGTATTATATGTGTTGGTGTTAACGAGATATCATGTAGACTGCTGCCACTGGACATGTGGCGAGACCAAGATAGACTAATGTCACGAATGAGGATAATCTATTATTTGCATCTGACCACGGAATGAGAGTGCTTACGTTGTTATTGCATATGTGTTGCAAATTGGAGCATATCTGCAGTTGGAAAACTAGACATGGCTATGACACCTGTCCCGGGGGCCACTTCCATTGACAAGTGGATAACATTCGCAACCAAAAAACACGTAAAAAGGATGTCTTTTTCAAGATAGGGCACGTTACGTAAGTAACGTAATAAGGGTGTCAAAAACAATAAAATAATGAAAAAAGGGTATCTATTTTCGCTAGGAAAGTTACGTGTTTAGGGTCAAATTTGCGAGGGTGTAAAAAATTAAGACTAAAATGTTTTATAAAGGATGTACTTTTTGCCCTAAGAGTCAACACTACGTGTTTAGAGTACGATTATCGCGCGAGACGTGGGAGATGGGGCTGTACTAAACCCAATCAGGTGGTAAACCGACGACCGACGACAGTGACATAACAATAAAAATATCGTTGTACTTGTTTAGCGGTTCAATTCAGGGAATACTTGCCAAGAGAATTGTTTTGTTTCCAATACTTGGTAAGGGTAGGGTTTCACACACCAATACTAAGGGTGCATTTTCAGAATATGGAAAATACGTGTTTAGTGTGCTTTTTGAGACCCCATGGTCGCGCATGGTATCCACTCGTCAATGGAAGTGGCCCCCACGGGCACCTGGTTTTAACTGTCGAACTAGTTTACCTCGGATATCTATTGACGTTATCACTTGAGACATTGTTTTCGCAAACTTGGTAAATAAAATAAAATATGTTTCATGGATAATATTGGGGAAAATAATGCAACACTTACCCGTCGATAATTAATTTTCAATCCTACTTCTTTCATATATGGATACTATTCAGAAAACAGACATTGGAATACTTGTAACCATGTAAATTCTTAACATTAAAAAAAGTGGTAGGACACTCGAAAGTGGATTAATTGACAACCTTTCGGAAAGTTGAATAAGGGACAAGGCCTTTCCGAATAAGAAAAAGCGTGAATTTTTTTGAAATTCAGTAAATCGATACGTGTATATAAATGTGAATATATGTCGATCTCTCATTATTTTTTGGGGAAACCATATATATTAACAAAAACATTTATTGCTTCGGAATAAAATGTACATTTCCCCCAAATTCATAAAGATTAATTGAATGAAAGGTGAGAGGAGTCGATAGCATTAGTCATCGCATTTGAATGTACCACCACGGTTATAAACATTACATAAAATCAAAGAATTTTCTTATAAACATCTGTTTTTTGGTAAATTAACAATTTGTTCTCCATTTATCTGTATAAATTCATATCATCTTGATATCAGTAGGTATTTTATTTTCCGAGACGTCATCATGGTTACTGCTGCTGTTTCATGACGGGATTTTTTAAAATCATCATGTATACTGTATAAGTAATTATAATGTGTATGAGGTCCACGCGTTGGCCTAACAATCGGGCACAGATCCAGCGGAGGGTGGTACAAGATACAAGTATTTTATATTTTCTCAAAATTGTGAATTTCTTTTCAAATCTAAACATCACTCATTTTAAAGAAATGTTATTCACTTGTCAAATTTTGAGCGAGAACAATTCGTGGTAATAGGTAGTTTTCGCGCATTTAAAACTCTTTACAACGCATCGATTCCTTTGAAAATGAAATTAAAATCAAAATGAGGCTTTTGTCGAAAGTTAATTAATTTTAGAAGTTTTGATAAATTTTTAAATTACAAAAAAGCTTTTTTTCTAATATTTATTACAAAAATGATACTATCATTATTTATGCTATTACGAAGTAGGAATTATCGACTTTTACAGCCATTGATGAAAAAAATGTATGATTACAACGTTAGACTGAAAGGTTGCCTAATAAACGAGGGTATCACACGTATATCATTAGAATTATAGTGAATTTAACTAATAGCAAATTTTATTGCCTTTTATTTTAAAGTATGTATGTATAAAACTTTTATGATCAGTAAACATACATTAAGGGTGGCTTGGATTGACCTTATAGCGTCTCCGTCTAATTGCAGTTTTCCATCCTTTTGCAGTCTTGTACGTGAAATGAAAATGAACTTTACTTCACATACCCCATCTGGAAATTAGACCAAGCAGTTTTAGGCCAAGTGTGCATAGGCCACTCATGTCAAAGTCATATAACATCGTGAATATGGTAAAAGGACAAAATTCGAACTTCAAAAAATAAAATTAAAGAGAAAAAAGAGATAACGGCCTGGAATCATTTGCGTGAAGTCTCTTCAATTTCAAGGTTGAGTTGTTGTATATCATTGCCTTATTATACTTGACGGAAACCACGGCATTCCCAAAGACCTTTTTCGTCTATGTTCGGAAATGATCTTCGGATTCATAACAGTCATATTCTGATTAGTTTCGATCTTTCATATTCCAAACCACGATATTCATATTACTTTATCAAATGTGATATTGACATTGTATTGATGCAAACATGCTTCAATAAAAGGCTATTGTAGACAGTATAGTGACAATCACATTCGTCATTCTATTGAGGGTGCATTTGTATTATCAACGCTCGTTGATGTTTAGGATCGAGTTGCAAAGAGGACAGCCCCTAATATTGTGCTGAAATGATGAGTAATTACAAATATAATTTCGCAGTATAATCTGAGTTCATTATCATCATGATTAAGATGATAATGATGATGTTGATGATGATAATTCATATCATTATCATTGTGAGTAGTAGTGGTAGTAGCAGTAGTAGTAGTAGTAGTAGTAGTAGTAGTAGTAGTAGTAGTAGTAGTAGTAGTAGTAGTAGTAGGGCTATTCCATAAATTATTCATCATTTTTGTACATCTGACGACTGACATCCATTCTCATTTCTTCCATCACTTCATCAACTGACCATTGCAGACTGTCATAAGAACCAAAAAAATCAGAGACAGAAAATGTCATGAAGGTCTCACATACATGAAAATACACTTTTGTAAAATTGGAAAGACAGCTCAAGAATAATTCACAATTAAGTTTGATGCTAAGGTGTCTTTGCAAGAAAGCATCGCAGACTACATCCGAATGTTAACAAAATGGTGAAATAGTTCACGTAAAATCGACTTGTCCGACGCTTCATCGAGCGAAGCCTTCTTCATAAACATGATGAAGTCAAGATCTCAAACATAGAATTAAGACATAAGACTCTCGCTTTGTAAACAGAGGGTCGTGTGTTCGAATCCCACCACGGTCTGGCGTCCTTTGGCAAGGCGTTAATCCACACTTTGCACTCTCGACCAAGGTGCGAAATGGGTACCCGGTAGGATGTGAAATCCATTGTAGCTTGTCCAGTACTGTGTGTGCCTTATACCGGCGACTGACTGGAATATTCCCCAGGCAGTGGAGGATGTGCACACATTGTGTGCGGGAGTGACTGATTGAATTTGATGACCGGGGTAGTATCTGTAAAGCGCTTAGACACGTCGTTCGATGTATTAATCGCTATATTAAGCGGATTATTATTATTATTATTATTATTATAATCATTATTATTATTATTATAATTATTATTATTATTATTATTATTATTATCATTATTATTACTATTATATGCTTTGCCTTGTTAAGAATTCGTCTTTTTATATTTTTCTGGCAGGTCTTTTTTTTTGCTTCCTATGATTTTTTACTTGCTATCTTTTACAACACGTTATACATTATGAAATTCCTCCTTCCTGCATGCCCCAAAACCGAATAACACAGTTAAAAAGGAAAAAAAAAGTTCCCCACAATAGATTTATATTTTAAAAAGACGCAGGAAGGGGGGGGGGACACAGGAAAACAGGAAAATCAATGTTCATTGTTCAAAAATAGGAATCTGAAAGAGAAGTACTCAGAAAATTCGTTTTGCCCAATTGATCGTGGGCCCGGCAGCCATTGCGGATGGGTTTATATTCAACATGTAAGTTTCCTCATGTAAAATATTTTTGCATGGGCTGTCGCCACTATGGACCGACATTCCATCACGCCGGGTGAATTTATTATCTATTGAACCTACATATTTTAATTTTGAAAAAAAATATCAATGCTTTGTTATTGATCATCCCTGGATGATAGTTTGGGAGAGCGGCTTTAAAGGACAAGTCCACCCCAGAAAATTGTTGATTTGAATAAAAGGAGAAAAATCCAACAAGCATAACACTGAAAATTTCATTAAAATAGGATGTAAAATAAGAAAGTTATGACATTTTTACGTTTCGCTTATTTTCACAAAACAGTTATATGCACAACTCGGTGATATGCAAATGAGAGAGTCAGTGATGTCACTCACTCACTCACTATTTCTTTTGTTTTTTATTGTCTGAATTATACAATATTTCATTTTTTGCAGATTTGACAATAGGGACCAACTTGACTTGGGTGACGACATCAGTCTTCTCATTTGCATACCGACCAGGATGTGCATTTAACTGTTTTGTGAAAATAAGTGAAACTTTAAAATGTCATGACTTTCTTATTGTACATCCGATTTTGATGACATTTCCAGTGCTATGCTTGTTTGACTTTTCTCCTTTTATTCCAATCAACTTTTTGTTGGGGTGGACTTGTCCTTTAAAGTCAACAATGACTTCTTTCGTGTCGTGCTAGACGGATTTCAAGCCCGCCCAGTCCCCCTTTCTCTGCCTTTATTCATTTCTCTCTCTTTCTACCCAAATCCATCTCCCGAGAACCTGGATAAGTTCAGAGTTCAAAGTTAAATATATTTTTACAATTAATGGGTATGTGCCTTATAAGGTAGGATTATAACCGATGTGAATTTGTGCGTGAAGTACTGACAACAGATTGAGGAACTCAGGGGTAATGAATCGTTCAAGCTGTGTCAAGTATTAAAATACAACAGACTATAGTGTCATAGGGTGTAGGGAACTGCTTTCAGGGTACTGAATTTCCCGTTGTCCACCAAGGATACCTAAAGAAGAACGGAATCTCCAAAGTCTTTGCAAAAATCAAGTGGCATAGCGCGTAAGTAAAATCTCTACATATATTTCATTCAAATAGACTGATTTCTAGGGTAGGCCTTCTGTAATTAATGGACGAATAGCATTTATTTAATGTATGAATATAATATGCTTACTGGCTTAACAGTGCGATTCACAGGTACATATTGACCTCCACAACATTTTCAGTCATTTGACCTTTGATTATGAAATGTATCGTGAGACTCATGCCAATATTCAATCCGTGGGTGGAGCCGAGCAGATGGGAGTGATGGTGTGGCTGACCATGCAAAAAAAAACACCCCACAAATATATAGTCAGATGTTGATTTTTACGTTTTGTAAATGTCTATTGGAAAAAGTGCCCCTATCCGATTTCGCCGACTCTGTTCAGAAAACAAGCATCAAGAATACGCTATTTCCACCTCATGGGGTTATACCTAGATGGCAAACACCACTTGTATCTATATGAAGTGAATGAAAAAAAAAAATAATAGCAATAATTAATTGTGTTTGAAGCGTTTTATTTCAGGATGTCCTTTGCTCGGTAAAACAAAATTTAGCAAATTAGTGGTAATGGAAATGGTTGTATTCACAATCAATCATGAAAATCAATAGTACCGTGTAGGTTTCACGGTACACCATGTATCTTTCTTGGGCAATTGTTGGTCCTGAAAAGGAACACCCAAACTCGACTTTTAGAAAAGAGTGTTCTTGTCGTCCTCAGGTGAAAATCAATCGACGATCAATCGACAAATGCTTTTGTGTTACACGACCCAGATTGTTCTTTGTGCCCTGAATACACTTTAGCATCCAAATTTATAAATTTCAAATGACAAGGATCTAATTTTAGGTGTCATATGAAACAAATAACGAATGTTCTTTTCATTCGTGCAATGCACAGAGTACTCGGTGAAAGATAACTGGATCATTTAATATTTCACCTTATGAATCATTTTGTCCATTGCTGCACACATGAACATAATTTGTATACTATTTCATGATGATCGCATTGTGATGAACATTATGTCTGGACAGGTAGGATTCAAATTTTATGAATTAAAGAGTTTGAAATTACACTCTTCTGAAATTAGCAATAGAAATATTGTCTCTTTAATTTGTTGTCTAGAATCGGATGGCTACAGCAAGGCAATTCTCAGACCATCTAAAATGCCCAATCTGCCGTGATCTACTTTGCAATCCTAAACTTCTGCGATGTTCACATTCTTTTTGCTTAAGTTGTTTGACCAAATATCACTCTTCTCAGCAAGCTGTTTCCAGATTAACTTGTCCAGTGTGTCGCCAAGTTGCAACGGTTCCGCGAAATGATGTGCGTAACTTTCAAACAAATTATATTATCAAGTCCCTTGTCGAAGATTACAAAGGGAGATCAGATGCTAAAGGCCGAACGTATCAAAGGGAGTGGAGGAACCACCATTCAAACTTGCACGGTTTGTGATGGTGATGATGAAGACATTGCAACCTATTACTGCCAGAACTGTTCGGAGTACCTTTGCGAAGACTGTCTCCAACACCACAATAGATACAAGCGGAATGCATACCATGAGACTGTGAAAGTAATAGATCTTGAGATGGGAATTGTCAAAAAGAAATTCAAATGCCCTAAACATCACGAGGAGCTGCAGCAGTATGTGTGTACTACATGTCTGGTTCGGATCTGTGGCAGATGTCAAGAGGTCAAACACAAGGAAGATGGACATGAAGTCATCCTTATGACAAAGTATGAAGAAAGACAACAAAATACAATAGAATGCCTTTTAATGAAAACAGACCAAACCTCCGCGGATATTGAAAATCGTTTATCTTCTGTGAATGAGAAGCTTGGAACCGTTGAAAATATTGTGGCTCAACTACGACAAGAAATTGGAAACGCTTACGACATTGCAGACAAAAATTTGCAAAGGAAGAGAAATGTTTTATTAGAAGAATGCGATAGGCATTACGACACATTCCGTTTGCAGTTTGAAGATATAAGTAAGTGCTATCGTAACTTCCTACAAACTTTACCTGCTCTGAAGGCCACGCTCGAAAACGACATGAAAGATGGGGTAAGGAATATACACAACCCAGACTATTTACTCAAAGAGCATACAGCACGAGTCAATGAGCTTGAAAGAAGTCTCAAAGCTGAAGCCATCTCCCCGCTTCTTGCTCAGACATCAAACGTAGTACTCCGAGCAGAATCGATTGTTTTTCGTCCGGCTGATCGTACCATTGATCTTGGTACTGTTCTGTCTGTTCAGGCCATGGATCATCAGCTTAATACGGAATTGGAGGATTCTATTTCTGGAGCGACCTGCATGGCTTCAGCAATTGAGGATGATCCCGAAAAGAAAGACGTGGAAGATCTTCATTCAACCCGTTCAGGACGGTCTGTGCGATCTTTCTTTACAAATCTGAGGCGTCAGGCTCGAATACGGATCAGTACTCGAGATCGACCTCGACTCCCGAATTCTCAGTTTTATTTGTAGGCGGATCTAAGGAGGGGGGGGGGGGAGCTGCGGTCCCCTTATTTGCGGTGCAAGGGGGGATAAACCTAAAAATAAAAACAGAAGGGAAAGAAGAAGAAAACAGGAGGAAGACAAATTAATAAAATTAGATGAGGGGAAGATTTGGAAAATTAAAACGAGAATCTTTCATGTAACTATGTAAAATTTCCGCTCGCGCTTCGCTCTCGCATCGCCTGTTCGATTATTCGATTCGATTATTAAATAGTGCGCTGTAGGTGTCTCGTTTTATGGTCTTAATATCTACATTTTTCATTATTTGATTTGTGAAGTATCTATTATCTTTGTGTATTCCATTAAATTCTCATAATATCCCTTGTTAGGTCCGATTGTCAAAACATATCTGCTAGCGCTGCGTGCTCGCATTTTGATTAGTGAAATATGTCTTCTATATGAATTCTGACAAACTATTTAAAATCCCCTGTTCATAATGGTTTATAAAAAAAAAATTAGCTCACGCCTTGCGCTCGCATGAATGTTTAAATGTATTAACCCATGCATAGGCAGCAGAAGCGGGGCGGGGGGGGGGGGTGGTGGGCGGATGGGGGACATGTCCCCCTTCTAAATTTCAGGTGGGGGGAGACTCCTTCTCCTAAAGAGAAAGAGGGAAGGAAAAAAAACAATGAAGAAAGAGAGGAAGTAAGGAAGAAAGAAAGAAGAAACAAAAGAAAAAAGAAAGGAAAAGAAAAATGTATCAATTATACTGAGCAGCTGAAACTAGAAATGTTGAAACCTACAGTACATCAATTAGAATAGCAAAAATGACAGTTTTTACTATGGAAAACACACATTTTGAACTCGCTCCCAATCGATTTCGTTCAAAAAATTAAAAGCAAAAACTAATAATTAGAACCCAATTTCAATAAACATCTTGGCGTTGACTCTACATCCATGCTGTCCAGGGTCATGTTCATTTCGGGAATTTGTTTAGTACCTTTTAAAAAGAAATATAACGAGTAGTAGTAAAAAGACTGGAAACACAATAACTATGAAATTAATTAAAAGTGTGATTAAATTTTGCACTTCATGTTTATATATATAGTCAGTAATCAATAGGCTTTCCAACATTTTTTTTTATAGCTAATAAAAAAACTCAACTATTATCGGTTGTTGCCTGCTCTTATACCTTCAAATAATAAATATTCTGAGATTAACTTGACAAATTTAGGATGTTGATTTCATATAAACAAGTTTCTTTCTTTCTTTTTTACAAAATGCTCTCTGGAAATTTCAGAATTCTGAAGCTGCCAGGGGTTTCGCTCCCTGGACCCCACCCGATGCAGGCTTCCGCTACGCGACGAAATTAAAAAAAAATAAAGAAAAATAGGAAGGAGATGGGAGAAGTTTTATCAAGATAAGTAGATAAACAAATTTTAGTAGAAAAAAGGGAGGGGATGATTGGAAAATCGGGTCATTACATAAAAATAAAAATTTCGCTCGCGCTTCGCGCTCGCACTCCATGATCAGCATGTTCAGAGAGATAATCTGCTAGCATGGAACTTTGAATATCCCATTTCCAAGTCAATATCCACAGATTCTATTACATACATTCGTACAAGCCTTCAGAGGGCTAGCATATTTCCAGGTGCTAGGCAGTGAGACCATACAAAAGAAATTCAAAGCAATTTTTAAATTCAAATGAGGCACATCAGTAAAAGCATGGATGTAGAAGTCTTCTCTTCCTTAGTGTTTCACGGCAGTGCATTCCATCAGTACAGTGTCAACGTAGCAGAGCATAGTGTTTTGATCTTCAGGTATCACAGTCCTAATTCAATCCCCATAGACTCGTGTGTTAAAGTGGCACCGAATTCATTAAACATAAGGAGGAAATTCGAGGGTTGAATGTTTACTACCAGTGGATAGGATAAATGTCTGACATTCCATATCTGACCAGAAAGAGGTACCTCGACCGGCTCATTTTAAAAATAAATCAGCATTTATGAAGACTACACCTGACGGGATCAAAATCATCACTTGAGAGAGTAAAATGACCCTAATTCTTCCGCCAGTAAAAATTTAGTTCCATAGTGGTGATATATCTTTCCAATTTGGAAAACAAAAGTTCAGTAGGTACCCTCCCTAGAATCAGTGTTAGATTGTCAATCATATTCATTAATTTTTGTCATTCAGCAAGATCAAATTAAAAAATTGGGTTGGCTCGAATGAATATCTATGGCCTGCCACTTGTGATTAGGCCCGTGCAACCTTCAGTTACTGCAACCATTTGTAATAGGTCCATGCTGCAACCACTACCAACCCGGGAAGCAGGGGTGCCAGTCCCATATATCAGCCCAGCTGAATCAACGCACGTCCTTGCTGAATTGAAATTTACTAGCAGCAATTAGCCGTGTCAGCACAGGGGTAGGAGTCATTCTTCTTTATCAAGATGTGTGTGTGTGTGTGTGTGGGGGGGGGGGTGACATTCCTGTATTTACAGCTAGACTGCCTATTGACACGGAAAGCCAAGCAGTTTATTGATGAAAAAGTATATTAAACAACTGATTCATAGCGGACTTCTCTTTCAGTATAGATATGATGTTCAATTAACTTAAGCATCTAAGGTTGAACTGTAGGAAGAACTTCAATAATCATTACGGAGTGAAATCCAAATCTAACTATAAAATAGAAAATGTATTAGAACACGGTGTATTAAGTAAGCAGTCAAGAGGCAAATATATTTATACAGTTATGTTATCATTACATGTATTGGGTCAGAAATAAATATGTAAGTAAATTGCACATGTACCTTACAATATACATTAGACTGCGATTGTTTGTACTTTTTAAATTAAAGGTTGCTCAATCATATAGTACAGCGGGATGTCGAAAAGAAACGAGTGAGAGAAAGGGGGGGGGTGATAATGAGGGAGACAGAAACAGTGGTGGGAAAAATGAGTCAGACAGACAGTGAGGAAAATGAAAGACAGGCAATGGGGAAAATGAGAGAGAGAGGGAAAAATGAAAGAGACCCACACGGGGAAAATGAATAAGAGAGAGAGAGAGAGACAGACAGACAGACAGTGGGATAATGAATGAAAGAGAGAGAGAGAGTGGGGAAAATGAGAGAGACAGTGGGTAAAATGGATGTGAGAGACAGTAGGAAAATCAGAGAGAGATGAACTTGAGAGAGATAGAGAAATTATAAAGAATACAAAAGACCGAGGGGGGGGGGGAGAGAGGGGGGGGGGGGTTAGATGTTAATTGTAATAAAAAAAAAAACGATTTACATGGCTTCCATGTGCTTTTTTTTAAAGTATCCTAGGCCTAGGGCTGGGCTATAGATTTCTAGATCTAGAGTCTTTTAAAGGTCAAGTCCACCCCGGGAAAATACTGACTTGAATAAATAGAGAAAAATCAAACTAGCATAAGGTTGAAAATTTCATTAATATCGGATGTGAAATAAGAAAGTTATGACATTTTAAAGTTTCGCTTATTTTTCACAAAACAGTGATATGCACAACTCAGTGACATGCAAATGAGACAGTCGATGATGTCCCTCACTCACTATTTCTTTTGTTTTTGTATTGTTTAAAACATATAATGTTTCATTTTTTATAGATATGACAATAAGGACCAACTTGACTGAACCATATAGTATTAAATAATGCTAATTCCACATATTTGGGGAGGAATTAATCGTTGTATCACTTGACTATGAGGAGAAAATTAGAATATTTCACATTTCATATAATAAAATACAAAAAAGAAATAGTGAGCGGATGACGTCATAATCTCCTCTTTTTCAACGTTCTGTTGGGGTGGACTTGTCCTTTAAGTAACGTTAAGTTCTCTCGGCCTAACGTTAGAGGCTAGATCTATACTGTTCTAACTATTTTGAATTTGAACCCCTCTCCCATACAAAATTGAAAAAAAGTTTTGTACGGTACTCTGTACTACATCAGCCACACAAATTTATCATACGTTAGAATTTCAGAATGGAGCTTCACTGCAGAATCATTCACAATAAAATAAATAAATAGGTTTGTCAGAAAGTCGTACTCATGCTCACCAGAAGCGGATCTAGAGGGGGGGTTGGGGGGGTTGCAACCCCCCCAAAAAAAAAATCCGGGGACCATTTTTTAAAATCTTATCTTTTTTAGATGCAAGAAAACGCCATTTTCACACACAGATTTTCAAAAATTTTCCCTACTGTGGGAGGGGGGACACCCCCCTCCCACACCCTCCCCCCTCGCTCGCTCCGCTCGCTTGGACTCGGTCGCTACGCTCCCTCGCATACCATCCCAACCCCCCCCTTTATAAAAAGCTGGATCCGCCCCTGCTCACTGGTAACCACTGAGGACATCGGCCGATTACAATGTTGTCATTTGTTTCAGCAGCACATGCATACGCATGCAGCCATGAGTACGTATACCGTACCCTTAATAGCCTCTTGTCGATGCCCTGGCGGCTGCTTCCTGAGCGAATTAGATATCCCTCGCTTCGCTCGGGAAGCAGCCGCCTGGGCCTAGACAAGAGGCTATATACCCATACCGACCCTTACCATACCCGGTCGACGGTCGGCATGATGGCATATGCATGCTTTGTATTTCGCTGACCCGAAAGAGGGAAAAGGGACTGAGAACTTCGAAGCTATACTTAGGGCCGCGAAAAGGAATGCAAAAAAGTTACTTATAAATACACTTTAAATAATGCGACCAAGATACCACAAACAACACCCCTCATGACAATCTGCGAACAATTTAACCATGTTATGAAAAAAAATCCAGCTCGACTAAGTGGAAAACCACGGAGAAAAGCGCCGTCAAACAAACGGAAGGACACACCAAATTATAGTAAGGATACCTCCCGGGGGGGGGGGGGGCACTCAGTATATAATGCATAGTGGGTATGTGCCGCGGAGGGGACCCCCATTTTTACACTCAAATTTCCGTTCCAAGGCATAGCATTTTTGTCTTATTGAGAAAAAGAACAAAGAAAGCCGCTCCAAGGCATAGCATTTCCTTCTTATCGAGAAAAAAAGAAGGAAGAAATCAGCTCCAAAGCTTCGCATATTTTTCGTTACGCCTTTCCGGTCGCGTTGATTTGCTACAATTTTGGTGAAAAGCGGCCGTAGAGCGCTTTTCGACCATCGCCTAAGCGCGAGCGCACCCGGCGGAGGCCGCGCTATAGCTGCGTCATGCACGATTGCCCGTTCCATAGGGATGCATACGCACTCACAGAGATACGGAGATCCGTTCCGAGGACCCCCGTTTCACAAACATTTGTAGTTCCGAAGCCCGTTCCGAGGACCCTCCTTTTTACAATAAGCCCGCTCCAAGGCCCCCGTTTTTTGCCTCGCCCGCGGCACACCCCTACCACTTTTTTGGTCGAGTGCCCCCCCCCCCGGGATACCTCCATGCTCCATGTGTTTTTTTTTTTTTTCATAGCAAAAATGCCTTAAAGCCTGACATGCGTAGCATATGCGGTACTTGTTTTTTCCTCGAGTTGTAAACCAGCTATAGGTCCATGGTAAACTACAGCCTGATGCGTTTGAGATGATGCAGCACCATGAAGATCTTCACAGCCAACGTGACATGGCATTGTGTAGCATGCAGGCCTGTACCCCTTTACTAGGCCGTAAATGATATGGGCTTGATGTGTCATTGTTCTGGCACTTAATGATAATGCAAGCGCGAAGCGGGAGCTGAAACTTTATGATATTTCATCCAGAAACTGGACTTAATAAGCATATTTTTTAGACAAGGAGAAGAATGAGTACCTTACTAAAATTATTAATGCGAGCCACAATGTGATTTTCTAAATTAAAATGTTTTACTTTAAAAATGTTATTTCATAATGAAAAAGGGCATATTTCACTTTGAAAACAGGGCACTTTTGTCCTACCTAGATTTTTTTTTTTTTTTTTTGGGGGGGCGATTGCCCCCCCCCTGCCCCGCGGTTTCGCCGCCCCTGCGTTTTCGCGAGAAAGCATCGCAAACTTCAACCGAATCTGAGCAAAATGGTAAAATAATCTATGCAAGTAATACCGACTTGTCCGACGCTTCATCGAGCGAAGCCGTCTTCATGAACATACTGAAGTCAGGATTTTATACAGGTCTTAAAGATTATGATCATCACTAGACATAATATGCTTTGCTTTGTAATAAATTCGTCTTTTATATAAATTCTTCTGGCAGGTCTTGTTTGCTTCCTATGATTTTTACTGGCTGTCTTTCACAACACGTTACACTTTCTGAATGTCCTCCTTCTTGCATGCCCCAAACCGAATAACACAGTTAAAGAGGAAAAAAAAACATGTTCTCCACAATAGATTTTTATTTTTTTTAAAGACGCAGGATGAAAAAAAAAACATGAAAAAAAAGAAAATCCTATGTTCATTGTTCATAATAGGAGTCAGAAAAATAAATATTCTACAAATTCGTTTTGCCCAATTGATCGTGGGCCCGGCAGCCACTGCGAATGGGTTTATCATCAACATGTAAGTTTCCTCATGTAAAATATTTTTGCATGGGCTGTCGCCACTATGGACCGACATTCCATCACGCCGGTTGAATTTATTATCTATTGTACCTAAGTATTTCAATCTTGGAAAAATATAAATGCTTTGTTGCTTGATCATCCCTGGATGATAGTTTGAGAGAGCGGCTTTAAAGGACAAGTCTACCCCAGAAAATTGTTAATTTGAATAAAAGGAGAAAAATCCAACAAGCATAACACTGCAAATTTCATCAAAATCGGATGAAAATAAGAAAGTTATGACATTTTTACGTTTCGCTTATATTCACAAAACAGTTATATGCACAACTCAGTGATATGCAAATGAGAGAGTCAATGATGTCACTCACTCACTCACTATTTCTTTTGTTTTTTTAATGTCTGAATTATACAATATTTCATTTTTCGCAGATTTGACAATAAGGACCAACTTGGGTGACGACATCAGTCTTCTCATTTGCTTACCGACCAGGATGTGCATTTAACTGTTTTGTGAAAATAAGTGAAACTTTAAAATGTCATAACTTTCTTATTGTACATCCGATTTTGGTGAAATTTCCAGTGCTATGCTTGTTTGACTTTTCTCCTTTTATTCCAATCAACTTTTTGTTGGGGTGGACTTGTCCTTTAAAGTCAACAATGATTTCTTTCGTGTCGTGCTAGACAAATTTCAAGCCCGCCCAGTCCCCCTTATTCTGCCTTTATTCATTGCTCTCTCTTTCACTCTTTCTCTCTTTCTACCCAAATCTACCTCCCGAGAACCTGGATATATTCAGAGTTCAAAGTTAAATATATTTTTACAATTAATGGGTATGTGCCTTATAAGGTAGGATTATAACCGATGTGAATTTCTGCGTGAAGTACTGACAACAGATTGAGGAACTCAGGGGTAAGGAATCGTTCAAGCTGTGTCAAGTATTAAAACACAACAGACTAGTGTCATAGGGTGTAGGGAACTGCTTTCAGGGTACTGAATTTCCCGTTGTCCACCAAGGATACCTAAAGAAGAACGGAATTGATATCTCCAAAGTCTTTGCTAAAATCAAGTGACATAGCGCGTAAGTAAAATCTCTACATATATTTCATTCAAATAGACTGATTTCTAAGGTAGGCCTTCTGTAATTCATGGACGAATAGCATTTCTTTAATGTATGAATATAATAGGCTAACTGGCTTAACAGTGCGATTCACAGGTACATATTAACCGCCACAAAATTTTCAGTCATTTGACCCTTGATTATGAAATGTATCATGAGACTCATGCCAATATTCAATCCGTGGGTGGAGCCGAGCAGATGGGAGTGAGGGTGTGGCTGACCATGCAAAAAAAAACAAAAAAAAAAACCCACAAATATGTAATCAGGTGTTGATTTTTACGTTTTTTAAACGTTTATTGGAAAAAGTACCTCTCCCCGATTTCGCCGACTCTGTTCAGAAAACAAGCATCGAAAATACTCCATTTCCACCTCATGGCGTTATACCGTGGATGGCAAACACCACTTGTATTTATATGAATTGAATTAAAAGAAATAATATCAAAACAATAATTATTAATTTGTTTTGTTTCAGGATGTCCTTTGCTCCGTAAAACAAAGTTTAGCAAGTTAGTGGTCATGTAAATGGTTGTATTCACAATCAATCATGAAAATCAATAGTATAGTATAGGTTTCACGATACAACATGTATCTTTCCTGGGCAATTGTTGGTCCTGAAAAGGACCACCCAAACTCGACTTTTCGACAAGTGTGATTTTGTCGTCTTCAGAAGAAGATCAAGCGAACGATCAATATTATGTTTTTGTGTTACATGATCTAAATTGTTCTTTGTGCGCTGAATGCACTTTAGCATCCAAATTTATAAATGTCAAATGACAAGGATCCATTTCTAGGTGTCATAGGAAACAAATAATGTTCTTTTCTTTTGTGCAATTAACAGAATACTTGGTGAAAGATGAAATGGATCATTTCATCTTTCACCTCGTGAAGTATTTTGTCCATTGCACTCATGAACATAATTTGTATACTATTTAATGATGATGTCATTGTATTGAACATTATATCTGGACAAGTTGGATTCAAATCTAACGAATTATATATTTTGAAATAACACTCATCTAAAATTAGCAATGGAAATATTGTCTTTTTAATTTGTTGTCTAGAATCAGATGGCTTCAGCAAGGCAACTCTCAGACCATCTAGAATGTCCCATCTGCCATGACCTACTCTACAATCCTAAACTTCTGCCATGTTCACATTCTTTTTTCACAAATTGTTTGACCGAATATCACTCTTCTTCTCAGCAAGCTGATTCCGGGTTAACTTGTCCAGTGTGTCGCCAAGTTGCAACGGTTCCGGGAAATGATGTGAGTAACTTTCCAACAAATCGTATTGCCAAGTCCCTTGCTGAAGATGTCAAAAGAAGATCAGATGCTAAGGCTGTGCGTATAAAAGGGGCTGTTCAAGCTTGCACGGTATGCGATGATGAAGACGCCGCAAAGTACTACTGCCAGAACTGTTCAGAGTTCCTTTGCGAAGACTGTATGCAGCACCACAATAAATATAGGCTGAATGCATATCATGAGACTGTGAAAGCAAATGACATCGCAACCGGATATGTCAAAAAGAAATTTCCGTGACCTGAACATCCACAGGAACTGCAGCAGTTCGTATGTACTATATGTCTCGTTCGGATCTGCTGCAGATATCGGGAGGTCAAACACAAGGAAGATGGCCATGAAGTCATCGAGATGACTAGGTATGAAGAAATACAAGAAAAGAAAATAGAACACCTTTTACCAAAAACAGAAGAAAAATCCGTCGATATTGAAAATCGTTTATCTTCTGTGAATGAGAAGATTCGAACAGTGGAAACTATTGTAGCTCAACTACGACAACAAATAAAAAATGCTCACGACATTGCAGTAGATAAAATGCAAAGGAAGAGAAATGAACTATTAGAAGAATGTAATACTTATGACAACATGTTCCGTTGGGAGTTTGAAGATATCATTGGGCGCTATTGTGACTTCCTAGAAACTCTACCTGTCATGGCCGCACTTGTAAAGGAGGGGGCAAGATGTCTACACTTACCAGACCAATCAGTGGCTGAGCATACAACACAAGTCAATGAGCTTGAAAGCTGTCTCAAAGCTGAATCCCTCTCACCACTTCTTGCTCAGGCATCGAACGTAGTACTTCGTGCAGAGTCCCTGGTTTTTCGTCCGGCTGATCATACCATTGATCTCGGTACAGTTCAGGTCAAGGATCATCAACCTGAAGAGGAATTGGAAGATTCTATTTGTGAAGCAACCTGCATGGCTTCAACGGGAGAGGATACTCCCGAAAAGAAAGACGTGAAAGATCTTCATTCATCCCATTCTTCTGTATCTAATGTCACGGAGGCTGAAGCAAAGTCCCTTCCCGACAGTGATGATGACATAAGTGAACAATTTAATCGAGTCAAGTTGTCCGCTGACACACCTGACCTTTCTGATACACCTAACATGCCTAGCACATCATATATGTCCTCCTGCCCTGAAAAGAACCGAGGTCCAGTGCGATCTTTCTTTTCAAATATGAAGCGTAAGGCTCGAATACGGATCAGCATTCGAGACCGATCTCGAGTCCCTAATTCTCAGTAATTAATTGATGTCAGAATTATAAGTAATGGCGTTTACAAGGCATCATCTAGACTGCTGCCAGTGGTGAGATAAAAAAAAAAGGCTAATGTCGCGAATGTGGATTTGCATATGGCCGCGGAATGAGAGTGCTTATGTCGGTGTTATAACAAATTGGGTTGCATGTGTATTAAACATAAAAAAATCCATGGTTGAACATACATAATGTCAATCTTGTTGAAAGGAGTTGACCAATTGCAACATATACACTATGAAAAATATTGGGTAGAATTTTAACTAGCACGAGGGTAATTATGTGTGCAACCAATTTGGAAAGTATTTCCCCAACGCGGAAAGCATATTGTCCAGAAAATCAGCAGCAATTACTTTAGAATCGGCAAAAATTTCCATCACACTGGATAAATAAAAATGCCCAAGAGAAATGCCCAATGTCGGTTGGACACATAATTACCCTCATGGAGCATTTTTACCCAATATTTTTTAGAGCGTATGCATTTCAAAAAATAAACATGACTATGACACTTGGTTTCAACTGTCGAACTAGTTTATTTCGGATATCTGTTGTCGATGTAATCAGTTGAGTCCATTGCTTTCACAAACTTAAGCAATATGTCTCTTAAATAATATTAGAAAATAATGCAACCCTTTCCCTTCGACGATATGTCCAATCCTACATCTTTCGTGTATGGATACTATTCCGAAAAAAAAACAGACATAGGAATACTTTGTCGTATGCCACGTAAAGTCTTAACATTCAAACGAGTGAAAAGACGTTCGAAAGTGAGTGAATTGACCAGCTTTCGGAAAGTTGAATAAAGAACGATGCCTTTTCGAGTAAGAAAAAGTTTGATTTTTTTCAGCAAATTGATAATAGATGGGAGTAATGCCGATCTCTCATTATTGAAAGCTGCCTTATTTTAACGAGAACTTTTATTGCTTAGTAATAAGATGTACATTTTTTTTCCAAATTGATAAAGATTAAATGAAAGAAAAAACATATATATATATATATATATATATATATTCAGGGGCGGATCCAGCTCCCGCCAATAGGGTTGCCCGAAAAAAAATTTCACCCATATTTTCCCCGATCGGCCGCTGAAAGTTGATTTTTGTTTGTTTCTTTGAAGGGGTTGTCTCAGTGGCGTAATGAGCCAAAAATTTTGAGGAGGCTTGATACGGCATATCGCGTAAAATCAATAATAAGCGAGCAAGCAAAAATTTGACATTTTAATTACAAAGATCAAAGTTTGTGATAGATTTTGACATGACATTTGAAAAATATATTTCACACTTATCCCTTTCCTTTTCTCTCCATTTTCTTGGTCGTGAAAAAATGGGGGGGGGGGGCGCCGATGCCCTAACAGTCATTTCTTAGCTTTATTCTTCTAAAATAACATTAAAAAATGTAATAATATCATAAGCCATATTTAAATAGTGCGAGCGTGAAGCGCGAGGTGAAAATTTATCGAATTTCATGTATTTTGTCCTGAATATTGAATATCCTGGGCACTGTTTGTAAACCTGAACAAGATGCGTATTAAACTAGATAATTACTGCGAGCGCGAAGCGCGAGCAGAAATGTTTAATATGGGTTCTGCCTTGATCGAAAAGGGACCTGTTAAGGACGAATTGCAGTAAGCCATTAAGATGATACATATTTGAACTTTTAGATAATGCGAGCGCGAAGCGCGAGCTGAATTTTTTTTTGACATTCCGACCTAAAAAAAATTGACATTCTAAGCACTTTTTGTTAATAAACGGTATAGGTATAAAACTAAACTATTGATGCGAGCGTGAAACGCGAGCGGGAAAAAAATTGAGATTTCAGACCTGAAAATGGGACACTCTATTCATGTTTTGTAAATCATGAAAAAGGAAGTTCCTACATTAATAATGCGAGCGCAAACTAAATAATTTTAGCATGTTTTGAATATCAAGTTGCGTATTTCAATAAACATGTGTGAGTGTGTTTTAGAGTTAGACAGAAGCTGGGCATTCTGAATACATTTATTTTTTATCATGAAAATCAATAATGCGAGCGCGAAGCGCGAACGGAAAAAATGATATTAAGCACTAAAGCACTACATCTAAAATTGTGAAGTGTATGTGGATAGCACTTAATAAATGATGCGAGTGCGAAGCGTGAGCTGATATTTTTATTATCATTTTTACCTAGGTCCTGGACATTCTAGGCCTAAGGACATGTTGTCATCATATGAAAAGGATGACTATCTTCCTATTCCTCTTCCTAAGCGCGATATGAAACTTGTCGGTATTCCTTTCCAAAAAGGGACAATTTGGTTATTAGGAATTCATGAAAATTTTAGTATCATATTTATTAATGTACTAAGTTTAATGAGTGGATTTGTTGACTTTTGAGGCCTGAAAACTGGATATTTTACGCACTTTTGTAATCATGAATAGGATTTATGAGTTGATATATTTTTAACTATTAATGCGAGCGTAAATCGCGAGACGAAATTTTTGATAAACTGTCATAAAAGGGGGATTTTAAGTAGTTTGTTATAAAATTAATATATAAAGAATCTTTTGGAATAAACAATTACAATATGTAGGCCTACTTGGCAAATCAAATAATGCGAGCGCACAGCGCAAAAAGCTTCAAATGATATTCACACCATAAACGGACATTTTACAGAGCACTTAAAAAAAATTGTAAATCAAACAAAATAATAAAAGCTCGATGTCCGAGCTGAAATATGTTTTGTATATTGACTTCAAAACTTGATATTTTAAGCTACATATCAGCCTGTTGCTCCGCCAATAGGGGGGGGGGGGGGCTGGATGCGCCTATGTATATATATATATATACTGTATATATACTTACTTTAATTATAGCGTAATAAATTAGAGTAAATAGGAGATGATTAAAGGAAGTTTAACTCTGGTTGGTGTTTGATAAAGCTGTTTGTACGTAAATTACGAGCGAGACTACGAATGACTGATGACCCTTTTGGGTAACCCTTTAATTACAATTATGATACATAATATTTATAATTTTATGCTATTAAAAGTCGGAAATCGATTTTTACCACCTCTAATGAAAAAAAATTACTTGCAACGTTGGACTGAATGGAGAAACCGTGGTGTAGTGGTTCTGACAATCGCCTTGTAAACAGAGGGTCGTGTGTTCATCTCCCACTGTGGTATGGCGTCCTTTAGCAAGGCTTTGATCCACACTTTGCCACTCTCGACTCAGGTGCTAAATGGGTACCCGGTAGGATGTGGAGTCATTGTAGCTTGTCCAGTACTGTGTGCGCCTTACCGGCGACTGACTGGAATACTCCCCAGGGAGTGGAGGATGTGCATACATTGTGTGCGGGAATGACTGATTGAATCCGATGACCGGTATAATGATATATCTGTAAAGAGCTTAGACAAGTCGTTCCGATGTATAAAGCGCTATATAAAAGCGGATTATTATTATTATTATTAATGGGCGCCTACACAAGGGCATCACAAGTATATCATGAGACTTTAAATTGGAATGATAGCAAAAATGATTGCCTTTCATTTGACTGAGTTAAATGTATTTATGTATAAAAGATACAACTTTTCTGATAATTAAACGCAATTAAAAGTGAATAGCTTTAAGCCAATAGCGTCTTCGTCAGATTGCAGTTTTCTTTTTTTGCAGTCTTTTTAATAAATAGGAAATAACTTTATTTCACATAATTATTCCATCTGGAAATTAGACCAAGTGTGCATAGACCACTCCTATAGTATATACGCCATGTGGTTAGTCATATTAAATGAAACCAAAATCACTAATATCAAGGTCATATAACATCATGAATATGATAAAAAGTACAAAATACGAAAATATACAGCCTTTGCAGGAGTATTGAAGAAAAAAAATAACGGAAAAAAGAGAGAGAAGAGATAACGACCTGTTATCATTTGCAGGCAGCATCTTCCATGTCTTCAATTTCAAGGTTGGGATGTTCTATGTCATCGCCTTATGCTTGACGAAAACGACGACATTCCCAAGATTTGTCGTCTTCAATCGTAAGTAATCCTACGATGTAAAATATGTTTTGGCCATTCTTAATTTGAATCTTTGATATTCCAAACCATGTTCTTCTGTCGATGCTGAATCATGACTTGTGATGTTACCTGCCAAATACGCGCCATGACAGACAATGTCTAGTTTTTAGACTCAAAGTTATTTTAGTAACAAAGAATGATTACCGTTGATATTGATGGCAACTTTAATTAAATGGTCCTTGGTCTGCATCAATAATTTTCTAAAATAACTTAGTATGACAGAGGTTCAACATAAAATGAACGAAAAATCAACTGAATTGGACAACTTTATTAGATTGCCATAATCATGTCATTTCATAGGATTTATTAATCAATTATATTTTTGTAAGAATCTAACGCACATTTTATTACAAGTAGATGCATAATGCCTCATGGCCTTTTTTCAGTAAATGACATTTCAAATCCCTTTGAGCATTTAAGTGCTTACGAATTGTAAAAAACACACACAAAAAAGATAAATTACTTGTCTTATGTAGGGCCTACTCTTTATTCATACACACTTAGTATAATTCAAATACTGGTTTATGATTTTAGGCAACTGCATTCTGCCTGCGCTGCCAATATACAAGTCATGAATTGGCTACTTTATCAGATTATGATTATTTCATATGATTTTATTCATGACTTATATATGGAACGATTTTGAAAGTGGGGGGGGGGGGGCTCAGCCCATAGTGGGGTGGGGGCTGATAATGCCAAAAAATCATAATCAGATGGTAATTTTTACGTTTTTGTACACGGTTTTGTAAAAAAAAAAAAAAGGGGTGGGGAGGGCTGAAGCAACCCCCCCCCCCTCCCCCAGCCGCCGGTTCCGCGGCCCCTGTATATCATTTTATTTTTTAATGCACAATAAATTTTGACGTCAATTTTATACAGGGAATAGAGTCACGACCGATGGCGACACCAGGGCCCCGACTTACAAAGAGTTGCGAATGATCCGATCAATCGCAACTATGGAAAGCCAGCAGCATCAACATTTAAAATGCATGTTGGTTCAAAATGTTTTCTAGATATGCTGTTTATTCATGCACTTATCCTTTTCTTGCGAGTTCAGTGTGCTTTTCCATGCTTAAAAAAGACATTGAGTAAATTTCCTGCAAAATCAATTCTGACATTGATGGATTTCCATAGAGTTACGATTGATCGGATCAATCTTAACTCTTTGTAAGACAGGGCCCGGGACTACAATACTTATCGCCATCAGAGGACTAAATGCTCGGGTTGGTACTGGCGCAAATGAAATAAGCGAGAACAAAAAACATGTTTGAGAATTGATGTAATAATTACGAACTTAATAATTCCCTGAATTAAAGGGTTATTCTAGACTGAAAAAATGATTTAAACAGATGAAATGAAAATTAGAACAGAAGACAAAATCGAACAAGGAATAATAAAGTTATGACATTTTAAAGTGTTATTTTGTTCCTTTTTTATTTGATTACATGAATTTGTGTTTTTATTCTTCCAAGAACCAAATAATTTGGATTGACAATTGATTCAAATGCATTAGATATTCATTGCTGTAAATTATTTTCATTATATAGGAGACATAGTTTTTACACATGTATGAAAAAATGAAATAATAATGATTTCATATATATAATGACAAAAGAAAAAAGGAAAGTGGGGATGTGCCATTATCAACCCACCTAACATGCCTAATGAATATTTATGACAACGTGCATAATACTGTTTCCATAAAATATTGATAAACCTTAAAATTCAATAACTCCTTGATTTTTTAACAGATTTTGATGAAATTTTCAGTATTGTCCTCGATAAATTTTACTCTATTTATTGAAATGCTTATTATTTTCAGCCCAGAGTGTCCATTTAAAGCAAGGAGCCAAAGTAGGAGGATATCTGTTCAAACTCCTAAAACGACGTGGTTTCTGCGATGTTTTTTTTTTTATCAAAATTAAATTTTGTTCTTTTATTTGGTTACTTATTCTCCTGAGACCATATCATAAAGGAAAAAGTCAGTGCACAAAATAATGTTGTTTAATGGTCCCAAAATTCACCAAAAGAAATTCTCTCATAGTCACCTAAAATAGACAAACATTTCATTGTCTTGACTGATAGATATAGTGATAGCGTCTTGGAAGTAAAAACAAAGTTTGAAATATAAGAGATGTGTAACATGCAACGAAGTGACATGGGAATTTGTACGCATGTGCGCAAAATAGAAACACATTATTCAACCTATTACTCAGCTATGAGATGGTCTGTGACATTAGCCATCACATTGTTCTTGTATTATAGTCTTCATGCCGACATAGTTTGGATAATGGTAAAGCAACCCGGCTGAATGTGGCCTAGCCGAAATCCGTATCAGCGGGAGTCGTTTACACTGAAAAATATCAACATGGCGGTTCAAGGTTTCGTATAAGTTATTTAATTTAATGTTATTTTTATTTAATTTTTTATTTATTTTTTATTTTTATTTATATATTTATTTATCAAATCATTTATTAATTCATTTTTATCCATCCAATCACTTTTATAAGGGAAAATAACATGAAACTAGGGATCCACACTCAACAAGTTATGCATATTAGTGAATCCCTCCATTTCTTCAGCTTACATTAAATTTTGCAAAGAGATGGATGATAAAAATACACACTGAATATATTTCCAACCAGTGGAAAGTGAAAAACGACATTTGATAAAATGCAAATTCAGATGCAATCGAAAGTAGAGGAATAAAGATAAGTCATTTATGTGATAAAGTAACGTTCGACCCTAAAAGTAGACTTAAAGGCCCGTCTTTTTTCAAACAGGACGTTCCAAAACCTACATTGGAGAATAAGATTATATCACCAATACACACTAGAAAATAACATTTTAAACATTTTGCCTGAAAAGCACATTTCGATAGATTATGAGTACTTTTCACTTTTAGTCTGTAATTAAATTTAAAGTTATGTTTCGCAGAAAAGTGAAACAACTATAAAATGTTATTATCATGATACTAAAATATAATATCAGTTCATTTTTATCGATACACGTAATGCATTAAAAAGTTTGTATATTTGCAAAAACACTTGCTTGTAATCATTTATCATAAATACTTATCAAACTATTCATGATAACTGACTCAAAATCATCGTAGGAAATCACACATTTTTGGCTCTTTTTTCGATCGGATATCAGTCAAATTAAATACTTTGATTTTCCTACTTCGATTTATTTTCAAACTCTATAAGTATGATTTAATTTGACATTTTCCTGTTGTGAAATTCCACAGCTTTTATATATTGCCGATTAATTAAAAATTGAAATGGGAAATGCAATCTAATATGTCCAAATACTGACGAGCCCCTTCCAGAGGTAAGGACGATACATGAAAAGGGAATGTCTTAATACACGTACAATTACAATTGATTCATAGATGTTGGAAACTAAACAGGCGTGCAGGGCGGAGTATGGATGCAATGTGTCTGGCTCAGTAAAAAAGAAAAGAATTTTAATAATCGCTGGGTCATTAGATGGAATTCTAGAAATGTAACGGTCCATTCCCGAGAGAAATATACCTCGAAACATTTCCTCCATAAGATGTGTCTCGCTAAAAATCGTACTCCTTTCCCAAGTGGAAGGCAATACTCATAATTTGCAAAGCAGTATTTTCTTTCGGTTGATAAGTATCGAGTATGTGACGGTCGGTTTCTTAACACTTTGAAGTTTTTTTTACCAACATTATTATATCTGAGAAATAGTACAGTAGCCTCTATAATTATCACATTGAGAATCGTAGTTTTTGTTGTCGTTTACGATTGATAGGTGATCAGGAAAATATACTATTCTTATGATAAGACCAAAGAATTGACTGATTACATCCATTATTCAAACACTAATTACTTTTGTAAATAGCAATATTGAATCAAACCATAATTTATTAATTTGCTGATGCCTTGCATAATTCTACTCTGTAGGTCAACTTAGTCTTGTTATGTCATCTAAAAATGCTTAGAGAAGAAAGTTAGAAAGAGAGATAAACAGAGAGGGTCAGATAGATGAAGAGAGGGAGAGAGAAAGAAAGAGAGAGAGAATTGGGAATTGGATTAATAGAGCATTAGGGATATTGATAGATAGACAGATCTAATTAAATATATCGATATAAAGGTAGATAGATAGACAGAGAGAGAGAGGGGGTGGGTTGGGGATATATATTCGGACAAAGTTTGTGACCCCGAATCCTTCTGAACCATTTCTGGTTTGTTCATCTAACAAGTTGATAAGGACTCTACCATTCAGGGTCATTGGACATATAGCCACAGGCATATTCACTAACGCATCAAAACGAGTGTTTTCAGGTGCTAAACCTGCATTTCCCTCCTCCCTCGTCGTACATAATATTCATTCGATACCTCGAATTTCATCGCCGATCGAATTTCTAAATATTTCTGATTAGAACGGAAGAGTAAAATTCCCGGTGGTCGCCATTATGTTTTCTTGCCTGGAGTTAAAGAACACAAAAAGTAAAGGCAAACGAAAATAATCATATAGACCTATAAAAAAACAGTTGGTCTTCTGAAAGTTGTTTCATAAAAGGTAATATGCTGGACCTCCATTATTGTTAAGGCATGTATCAAAGTTATATTCACTAAATTACATCGAAACAGAAAATATAAATAAAAGAAATGTTATAAGGTCCGCTCTGATAATGTTTATTGGTAAATAATACATTAAATACATATGTCATTGGTCTGATTTTTTTACGACATTGCGCATAATTAAGAACAGGTGCTAATTTTCCTTTTTTTGATATAGCAATTTTATTCATTTGAACCATAATCGAATATTAAGTCCCCCCCCCCCGACAAAGTGTTAGCAGATCACTCGATTGTTTTTAAAGATTAATGTGCTTCGTATATCAAATTTTGCTCATGAGTGTCCACGGTGGGCATTATCACCCTTTAAGCCCACAACGATTCATATCATTTTGTAATTGAAGTAACAAGCGAGGAGATGTAACGATCTAAGGTAGATATTAAGCTATTACTTATTGGCGACGACATACACTCTAAATTATAGGAATTTAGAAAAAAAATTCAGATGGATTGTAGTTAAGGACCAATCGCATTCTGACTTTGGTTTTAATCCTATAAAAATATTTTTAGATCTTCAGGGAATTGAATTTTAATCCTTTGAGATTTAAAAATGAATTTTAGATATTAAAACGAAATCCAGAATTTTGATTGGTCCCTAACTACCATCCACCGGAATAAATTCTAAATCCTTGTAATTTAGACTAAGAGCTAGTGGGTTGAGGAGGTGAAAATCGCCTTTTTTTTTCTAGTGATCGAAAGTTGAATGAGAAAGAAAAGAATATATGATAAAGGAGGTTGTTGAATTAGAAGGACCGGGATATGTCATTTTAAAAACTAATGTAATTCCTTCATCGTTCTATGTTGAAAATATAATGATCTCATCTTGTCTTCTATTTAATTACCAAATCCTTTTTTATTACAAATGTTATAGGGTCAGCATGACGGGGTCCATAATAATAGGGATAGCCATTATGATAAAGTCATCATTTCTCCTCACAGCAAGCTAGCAGTGCAACATTATTGAAAGCCAAACCAACTATTCGATGAAGAGACTTAATAATACAAGTGCATCTACGTCAGACTCTTTAAAATATCATCATGATAATGGATTTCAAGTACATACTAGAGATGGGATGAAGTTGTTCATGTGCGTAATGATGGATAAAACGGAGCACGCATAAGTCTTACTTTACAACAAGCACTGCGATGTTTAATTATTAATGTCCAATCATGTTCTTTCGCGTGAAATCCGATTTTACATTCAATCAATTCTCTTGAGAACTGCTACTCTGCAATAACTTAAATAATGTAGTATTTTCCTCAAAGTATGGATTTCAATACACCTTTTCCGTTTCTCAACATACGAATAAAACATTGCGTCGGAAAATGCAGTAATTGTATATTTGAAAATCTATTTGGAGTGTAAGATTTCATTTTCAATTGTCGTCGTAGCCATACATGTATTCCCAAATCGGTGATTAAAGTGTAAAGTTCTTTGTAACTTCATCTGTACAATTATCACTTAGTAAACAAGTGTTGTTATTAGGGTAGTTTGATAAGGGCGAAGGAGACCCTTAGAATATGCCTTCATGTTTTCCATTAATAAAAGATTAGGGTGGTAACGCGACCTAGCACACAATCTTCAAAACTCATCCTTTTTCTTTATTTGTCCTCTTTCTCCTTTGCCCACTTTCATTTGTCAAACCCTATAAATCGTGACACTGCTCTTGTTGGAAAAAAAGAAAATGAAACATTTAAGAATGCTTTCATTTTCCAGAGGGGTAACAAAAATGTATTAACAATTTGATATGGCCTTATCCGTTTTCCCTACAAAGATGGGTAGCAGTCAAAGGATGCTCCCCCCCCCCTTCCTCCCCCTCTCTCTCTGGCCTAACACCAAAAGGGGAATATCAGTGAAAGGGTGCTTATGTCCTATTTTAATACAACGAGGTATCTAATATAAATTAACAAATTTAATATTAAATGGATTCAGGGACAATGCTATAATATTTTGATAGGACGGAGGAGCAAGGCAAGATTGTCTGAATTGAATTATAAAGGTATTTTAGGCAAGTAAAGTTATAATGCCCAAACTTGTTCTTTTTACTCTTCTTTTTTTTTCTTTTCCCGTTTCTCCTCCCCCCTCCTTTTTTTTTCTCTTGTTACATTAATCTATCAAATTCCAATTCCCTGATGAATCCTTATCGTTCTTGTTGGAAATGTTGAAGAATTTATATCTACTTCAGTATGCAAATTTCTGAATTGGTGAGCCATTACTTTCTTTTGACCTATACCTATAGATCGGGAAAATGAGTTTCACAGCATTTTTATGGCGATTCCGTGTTGGAGCTAACCTACTGTATTTTGTTTGGAAATTGAACTGATCACTGATGTATACTTTGATACAGAAATCAAGGCACCCATTCAACTCTGCTTGAAACATTAATCAAGATAATAGTGTCGATCGCCGTCATGGCCAGGCAACTGCACAATATTATTCAGGATTTTCATAGAGCATTCTGGCGGGCTTAGTTTTTTTAAAGAGTCGCCAGAGACAGCTCGCATTTTACTTCGGAATTTGCACAATTCCATCTGGAATTCTTTCCAATGGATTGGAGCAGATAGTGGTGGATGACGGAGAGTGGTTTCACGAAATAGTCTGCCAGGTTACTCTGCAGTTAACTTGTAATCATTTTAGATCTGCAACGATTGTGAATCCAGTCAGCTTCTTGCAACATATGATATATGAGAAAAAAAATACATAACATCTTCTTCACTATATAGCTTTTTTAATTATACCTTTAAAACAGATGCCAAAACTCAGAGAGCTGTTATTTATCAATTATCAAATTTGATATATTTAATAAGACTTCCCACGTTAGATTGATACATTGCTTGTACGTCGGATGTCATGCATCAGTCCATTGCTTCATGTTAAAGAAAACAAATGAGGTATAGTTTTTCTATGTGTTAACAAGACTGACTTGAAACTTGGACTGTTCATACTAATGCAGCGGTATGAGGAGTAAAAAGAAAAAAACGCAGCACGCATCGTTCTGACTTCTGACACCGGGACTCAGCGTTGGAATTACACGTTTTTGAAGCTGATAGCCTTCTTGGATTTTCATGAGATTCAGTTTTTAATGATTTGTCTTCCTTTTTCTTCCCATTTTCTCGTTTTTGGACAATTTATGTTCCCTGAGAGTATATAGCGCCTTTGGCACGAGCTCGGTCCCTGTGCTCCATAGATAGACCCTGCGTGCACTGAGGCCAAAAATTAAGCGATTTCTTGGCATGGAAACCTTTGATGGCCCCACTGCCCCAGGTGTAGGTTACGTCAGTGAATTCAAGACTAAAAAGATTAGTTTTCATGACTGAATGACTGACTGCGAGAAAACAGTTATCATTCATGGCGCAGTCTCATTTCCCCTCCGGCGGCCGTACGGCGAGTCGAAAACAGCCGTTTTAACATTTTTTGTATACCAGCTATATATATATAAGTGGTTTTGAATAAAAATTAATAATGAATAAATGAATGTTTTCGACTCGCCGTATGGCCGCCGTAGGAGAAATATGTCTGCAGCATAACTACTTCAACCTTCTTCCAAAAACCTGGAAATGGAATCTGTACTTGACGACATTGTCAGTGGCATAGTAAAGTATTGAAAACTGATAATTTATTTTCATAATCTCAATAAATTCAAATCAATTTTTATCATTAACCCTCTGAATTGGATTACCTTTATTTGGTATCGCTCAAAACATGTTCCACAAACATGATAACCTCAAAATCCTGTTTCGTGAAACAGGTCCTGTAAACGTAAAGTTCTTAAAGTTCCTCTTGGCTCTTTTGGCATCATTCACAGGCACTAAAATCTTTCTATCACACCCGGAGGTATAATCTATTCCCTTTGATAGCCGTAACAATCACATCTTTCAACAATGTTGACAAATGTTCACGCCAGTGACTGCTCCCAGACTTCTCTTAAATTCTTCATTTCAAAGACAATATGCAACTTCCATTTTGAACTGTATAATCTCGAGTCATAATTTTTTCTTTACTTACAAAGCACACATTTTGATCATGTATTCTAGCAACGTGCCCATTAGAAAGATAAATAATTTTTCAGTTGTCTTCACAATATTCGTACGACAAATATTTGCTGAAACATGATATGATTACAAACAATATGTGTTTCCACGCATAACAATATGTGTTTCCACGCATTCCTACTCTGCAATGAAAAAAATGACACCATATTTGTACACGATATTGCCAATAGAAAAGAAATAATCAAGACTATGGATCTATGATGATAGATTCTATGTGTAAACGAACTCTTTGGAGTTCAGTACCCCTTGACGGTTGTTATCAAGGCTATACGCATGAAAGTTAATACAATTATTTTAAACTGATATCTTAGCCTGTCATGGTGGATATACCGTACTTGTTTCCATTTGACCATACAATCTAACAAGATTTACCCAATATTGATTAAATAAAGGAACATAGCTTCTCGTTGATTAAGATTTACGCCAGCTGATGTATCAAATTTGATGAGTGAAAATTTGGCGGTTGAACATGCGTTCAACCCAATATTTTGCCGAAAAAACACTCATTTTTTTTATAACCAAATAAAGGTAGAGGTATTTATATTTTTATTCAACCTATTGACGGTGCAATCCTATGTATCTATTGTGAGGGATGCTCGATCCACTTTTTGCACAACAGTACTACAGCTAATATATTAAACTCATACATGCGCCATCATCACCCGTCCGAAAAATAATTAAATAAGTAAAAATATTATGAAGATTGCAATAAGTCATATGAACAAAAATAAAAAGGTGCGTCTGGCGTATAGTAGCATATCGTGTGTTTATACATCCCCCATGTTCTATGAAACATGGGTAAGTGAGGGAGGGTGGGAATGAGAGAATGAGAGAGAGGAAATCAATCAATGAATCCTTTAATTGATTAAAATATTGGCATTGTTCATTTTCCAAGAAAGTGTCATCTCATGAAGATGTGAACATGTCAACAGAACATCCAAGCAGAAGTACTTTGTGGGGGGAAAAATGCGGAAAATATCTTACATAAGCATGAAATTGTTGGCATACCAAAAACACAAATCCATTCAGATTTTCCTGGAAGACTTTAGAAATGGGAAAACGCATGTAGGTGCACGTCGCCAATCGAATCTTCCGCGGTGACCTCGCCAATAGAATAATTGTCAAGTCAATGCCACACCAACAACCAGACATGGGATTATTGAAACGATTGCGTTGGTTTTGATTACGCAGTATTGGCCACGCGTGTGGCGTCAGGGTGGTAGGTGTGATTGGGGCAAAAATTGATGTCATTTAAAATGGCGGCAATCACGGCTAATCGATACATCCATGTCTGGAACATTTTGACAAATAACTGTCTGCAAACAGAGCCATCTTTGATGATGAAACAAGGTAAGTAGCAACAGGAAATGGTAGCCATTAGTGCAATGTTATGAGACACAATTTTTTTTTGCAGCCGGGTTTCTTTCTTCGGTTAGCAATTAAATTCCCAGCTATTGCATTTCTCACCAATCAGTTGAATGTACCAAAGAACGATGAAAACTTGGCCTCTTTCGGATTAGAAGCAGATGATACGTTATTATGTCAAAACTTTGAAAGAAAATACCTCTAATAAAATTGAAAAGCTCATATTCGACATGTTAATAAAAGACTGTTCATGTTATCTTACGCGAATGTTTTATATTCATAATATTTCCGAGTGTCCTTCGGATCAAGTAAATCCTATTGATGTAATGCAATACATGTGAGATGCAGATATGTCGGCCAAGTGGTAGGGAGAAAATCCACCTAACGTGCCTAGTGAACAATGTAAGTAGATCATGGATTCGATTTCCAGCCGAGTCATGCTTTTTTTTGGCCAGGCGCTCGGTTTATTAGAACGGAGAAGGTATAACATACTTGTTAAACACAAAGATCGTTGATAAATATTATTATCAATACCTTCTGTTTTCTCAGAATGCCTTATAGTAACACAAAATTATTCAGCAACATTGTTTCGTTTACAAATTATGTGGTCAAACAATGAATGCATATCATGTTTATTGATTTAAAAACTATACTTTGAGGTCTCAAGTTGATCCATTTATCGGTACTTTCTCCTCTCTCTCTCCATTCCATCCTCTCTCTCTCTCTTTCCTTCTCTCTTTCTCCTTATCTCTCTCATTCTTCTCTTTTCTGGCTCCTTTACAGAAATGAAATACAAAACTCGATTGCAAACAAATGATTTTTCATGAAACCGATGCTGAAAAGAAGGTCGTTGCCCTATCTTCTGATTTTCGCCCCCTCCAGAAGCTGTTTTATGTCATGGCCACGTTAAACAGACATCCGGATTGAAAATAAAAATTTGCTATAAATAAACGATCCTTTTAAAGTAGATGCTGAGCCCTTTTTACAAAGTGACCACGTCTCAACTGCCTTAAGAATAAACCCTCAAGTGCAGATTTCTTCCACGTAGTAACTTATTCACGTTTCTCTTTTAAAAATCTTAACTTAGTGGTTCCATGCTACAAGCGCACCCAATGGCAGAATCTCTAAGTAGCATGAACTATCTCAGGAAATTCTCATTGTATCCTTCAATTTGATAAAATTTAGGTATTGCGGAAGACGGAAACAAGCGAAAGATCAATTCTAGCTCTACCCTCAGAATGTAATTACCAATGCAAAGAACCATTTTCACTCCAGAACCACTCCAGGATAAATCCGGATAAGAAGTACCCTTTCATGATTTATGCAACAGTTTCTTCATCACTGTAATGATTGTAGTTGAATAGGCTTTACGTCAGTCCTCTTTAAATGCGTATTTGGCATTACCATCAAACAGTTGAATGCAAACCTCTAAATAATAAAAAATATATATTGTACTACACTTTTCACCATGATGACAACTTCATAGAAATTATTTGAATAACATCATATTAAGATATTTACATACCACATCAGATTTTTTAAAAATTTTGCATACAAATATTTTTATTAAATTCCTTTGCCTCATTGTGCCACTTATCGTTTCATTAATTCAATTTCCCTTGTTATGTCATGTAAAAGTTATAATATATAAGAATTACTATTACATGTATTTGTTTGTTTTTAAGTTAATTTACGTATTTATGAAGTCATCTTTTTCTCAACTATCATTACATTGCATTATTATTGTAGTTTACAGTGTTTTATACTATGTAATGACAATATCATATAATGCAATCATGACAGTATTGTATTTCATGCTGGATATCATCAAAATGACATCTTATAATCTTTCAATACTATTCATTTCCATTTTACTATCATGGCGAGGCCATAAAAAGGATGTATTTTCGGCTTGGGGTGGACACAACATAAATATGTAGACATTTTGGATATTGTAAATGAAAAGGCAAGGGAGCAGAGAAGTTTCGGGGAGGGGGGGGGGGGGTATCTTCTCTCGCCTCTGTTTGTTCGGCCGTAATTATGACATAGCAACAGACAGGTGTCATCATACTTTGATATCGATTCCCTTTCATTATCGCTTGATATCGAAAACAAATTCCTGACGGCATTACCATGTCAATATTCAATCACTTTGTTTAATATCCACTTACCAAAAGATACAATCCTTTTTTTTTTTTTCAATTAATGAAGGTTGGAATTTGACGCGTATAAGAGTGGATGAAAACAATGTGTACGTCATTTGAAACAAATATTTATTTTTCAGACGGATCAGATTACATGGGGAAATGTGTTTATAAATCAGCACCACCATGACCATATAGGTTGCATTTAGGGCTGCCTGCACTGGATGTCTCTTTGGTCTGTCGGGGAAGAAATTTTGGTATCTGGCCTAAACTGCAGTAATAATTTTGCAAAATTTCAATACATAATCTATTATATAAGTCATAAAATCATGATACCTGATGATATAATCAGATAGGCATTTAAACAAACGCACGCACAGAAGAGTTGACGAATGAATTATGTACTGTCAAGTTCATACTACTGGAATTATTTGTTACTTAAATTCACCCGTGACTATTTAGTAACGCATTATAGAGCCATCTCTGTTGTAATTTGCATTCCTAAGATCAAATAATTGCACAAAATTTGATTTAATGTAATCGATTTTAATCGCTTTGAGCACAGTGATATTGATAATATTAATAAAAATAACAACAAAAATGAAATGTTTATGGATGGAGACTAACTTTTTCATTGAGTGAAATAGTATATTTCAGAGGCAATAGTTGATATTCTTAACTCCCCTCTGAATTATGTTCCCTTTTTCTTCTTTCTTCTATTGCCCTTTTATGTATGTATGTATGGGTGTGTGTATGGGTGAATGGATGTATGTATGTATGTATCTATATATCTATATATCTATTTATCTATCTATATATCTATCTATCTATCTACAGCTATCTATCTATATCTATCGATCTACCTACCGGTGTTTCTATTCTGTCTTTCTTTCTTTCTTTCTTTTTTTATACCTATCTATCTTTCTATCTATATGTCTCTCTCTTGTCATGCACCGTCTCAATCTTATTCCCTCTCTTTCCACCTGTTCCCTTCTCTCTCCATCATCTTTACCAGACAGTCACCCTACAAGTATATCATTTATATCATTTCCAAGTGCCATGTTGGACATAGGGTATATACTCTTGAAAAATGCCCAAGAAATATAATTCAAAATAAACAATGATTGACATGGATTGAGGATTTGATGAAAAGAAAGCACGAAGAAAGAAAGAGAGGAGATGGCTAGAAAGTAGTGAAAGAGAAACGGAGAGGGAGGGGACAGAGATAAGGATGAGGAAGAAGAGAGAGATGGGGGGGTGAGGGCGAGGGATGGCCCTAAGCCCCTAACCATGAATTCATCTGAAATAACTCAAGTCGGACCAGGGGCCAATCTTTGCCGTTCTATCCAACTGCTTTCCACAGTATTTCCACCCCAATCCTGGGCAGAAAACAAATGGAATAATATATGACTCTCCATGGTACGTCTAAGATCGCAAGCGAGAGCAAAATTATTCATAATAAGTCGTAAATTCTCCCTAAGAAAGAAAGAAGAGGAAAAAAGGACATCACGAATGTTGTCTGATAAACATTCACGCTGCTAACGGCTGCTACCTCATAGGGACACTGCCCGCTGGTTTATCTCAACACACATCGGTTCATGTTACATACCTAAAATAAATAACGTTCCACTGTTTTTTCGGCTTCTTTGTTTATTTATATATGGCAATGACTCTGGCGTCCAAGTTCAGTTTCTTCAGATTGATTGAGAATTTAAAGGGAATTAAAATGAAGATGATAAATCTTTTTTTTTTTCTGTTGCTGTTGTCTTTCACAATCGTCATAATTATTGTCAAATTTTATTTACAATTTTCCTTTGTGAAAAACGCCCTTTCGCATCGAAGGAAACGAGTAAAGTTAACAGTTAGAGAATGTCCACATTTTGTTTGTTTTATGTGGATATAAAGCTACTTCTCAAGCACAGAAATGGACGAAAATTCCAGGTACAATCCTCGTATAGCTTTCTAAAATATTATATTTTATTATATATTGTTTTGCTCTAGCGTTTCATTCATTCATGCGATTTTACTCCGAAGAGTGCATGTCAAAAGCTTCAGTATGTCCATTTTTAAGGCTATTCTAAAATATTGTATACATTAATTAAATCTATCAGATTAAAGTGTTTGAAGGTCATGGTACCAGTAATGACATCACAGAGAAGGGGTGAATTTTAATATCAACAATATACACTGATACTACGGTATCTATATTTCTGTGAGATTTAGTGTCTTAATTTCAACAAAATTATCTTTACTACGACGTTTGACATACTTGACTATTTCTGCATTTTTTCAAATATATTTAGAAATAAAAGTATATGAGAATTTCACATCAAACTTAGATAAAGGAGATGCCCAATTAAGATGGTGGTGATGTCGAAATTCACTTTTTTAAACGAGGCAAACGTGAAAATGTTTATACATTTATATTTAAGTATATATAATTTTAGTGTAGAAGCAATTTTAATGCGAAAACATTTACAAAAACACTAGGAGATTAAGCTCTTTTTAATGCAAATTTCCGGGAACCTGCTGATTGTCTTTCTAGTGTTGAGTCTTTACAATTGATATTAGGTAATCATCTGCAGTTTTCTCTTGAAGATACTGTATTTTTTTATTTACAGGGTTGGTTGCCATTTGAGAGCTGCTTTTCTGTTTTTTTCTTTTTAAAGATAAGCTTTTGATATCATTTTATTTGCGAATTGAAAATAATATCCATTAGAATAATGTCAGTTTAAGTTGGACACGTTACACGTTTTAAGGACTTAAATCGCAGTTTAATTTAGAGATGACCCTTGAAAGGGGATGCGTATACTCATGTTCAATTTACGTATGAACGAATTTTCAATTTAACGATTACAAAGATTACAAAAAAAATCAGTGTGCAAACAAAACATTATAAAATTCAAATCAGTGCACGAAAACAATATAAAGTGATACATGAAATATATCTATGGACTCCCTCTAAGCAACCAGACATTGATTTTTTAAGGAAAATCTAAATGCGTATGCGCTTTGGAGAGCCAAGCACGTATAATTAAATGAAATAGTTTAGTAGACGGAGGTGGGCCTTATCGTTTACCCGGTCATGTTCGTATGGTAATCTTCCTCTACGAGTCTGATTTGATATTGGAGAAAGAAGAGAATACCGGGACTGACATTTTCAACAGTCATGACTTTGAGTGGAAACATGAATTTGTAATTCTATCACACCAAGGTGAATGTGTTTTTTGACAGGACCTATTTTGTTTCCAGGGCATTTCAGGGCATTCCAGAGGAATGTTCCATGAAGCTGATCACAAAGTTATGCCTGAACTTGCCAGCGAATGGAATATGATGTGCCAACATTTGAGCCCGAAGTCCCAGAGACCTTGGGCCAAAGTTTGACCGCAAAGTTACACAAATTCCACACACACGCTCAGACACCCACACACCCACTCTCATCCCTATACACCCCACACTTACACTTCCTATTTCTATAAATGATTTACATCATCAACTTCTTCTCCTCCTTCTTCACACGATCTCCACCCCACTCCTGTATACTCCCTATTTTTTTCCATTTGCTCTCTGCTTTTCCATTTCTTCCCCCCGTTCACCCTTAGTTCCCCGTACGTCCTGACATGTCTTGAAGTAAAAAAAAACCTTCATTAGATATGTGTGTTTTTTTTAACCGAATTAGGTGACGTTCTTTAATGCATAACTAGGAATAATCGATTGTGGCTTGTGGTGAAGAACATGGTCAGTCGACGACTTGACCAACAGGTACATTACGTCAATAAACCAATTTATTTGTGGGATATTATCACGCCGCTTAGAATTCGCCTGAGGAAAGGAATTGAAGTTTAAAATAGGAACATTTCCATACGATTCCAACAACTTTTTTAAGTGACTGTTCTTTTTTAAATGATTGTAAGATAATTATATAAATAAATTTTTACTTTTTAATTGAATGCAAGGGGGGAAGGGCGGCCCCTGCCATATATCACATCATAACAATGCAGTGCGTATCATTGCAAGCTAAAATGAGCAGCGTAACACAATATATGCTGAAGCACTTTGAAATTGATAATGAACGGATTCCTTGAGATTTACTTTAATGTTAGCAAGGAGCCGTTTTTATATTAAGTTGTTTGGAATAATAAGTTGCAAGTGATTTTTTCATGACAGGTGACCATTTCTTCTGCGTGCGCGGAGTCACTCGTATCTTGCAAACAACTATATGAAACATCCACCATGTTGACATATATAAATTGACATAGATTTCCATTTGGTTTGTTTTCTAAAAATTGACTCACAGGCAATCGACAAAAGTGCAATCACACTTCGAAAACTTGGTGAAAAGTTGATTGGCAAGTATCTATACTTGTACTATTGTTGTATTCAATGGAAAACTATTTGGATACAAGAACTTTTAATATAAAAAAACCCATGTCGATATGTAATGACCCCCCCCCCCACCCCCCCCCCCCCCAAAAAAAAAAAAAAAAAAATCAGTAACTCGTGTCAAATCAACAGTACTTTAAAATACGGTCATGACAATCCAAAAGTTTTGGTGTTATCTAACAGGATTGCAATCAGTTGAGTTCAGTAAACAATCAAGGTATACTTCAAATTGCTTGTTTTCTGTTACGTGCGTTTTGAGAAGTCCTGGTCAAGTGGCTCTCTTTCGTTACAAATTTGTTCTTCATTCTTGGATTTTCTTTTAAAACGCTGGTGCGTAAAGTGATCCGGAATGACGGGATTGGGTCTTTTAAGGGATCAAGGAGTTTCAGACGCATGCCACGCAAGGCAGATTATATATTACCTCACCGAATTCCTCCGTGTGGGTTCGAGTTGTTTGGATGAAACAAAGATCATGAATATAGGTCACGGTAAGCTTTAAGTCGTACTTATTGGCTTATGAAATTGAAATAGTAGAGAAAGTTCGTGCGATATATTTATCATTATGAATTTGTCCCCGTGACATATATTCAATGATAAAAATTGATAAATGTTTCAAAATATAAGGCCGTCGAGATGGCGAATCAGACCACTGTAATTAAATGTGCATGTCGGGTAGTGTCGAGTTAAATTGTATAAATATATAAATAATGCGTTTTTATATATATATATATTTCAGATATTTGGGTAGGAATTTGAAATAAATACATATTACTTTTATGAAAAACCCCATCACTCCTGAGGTTCTTGCCATTAATAACTCTGCCTTATTTAATGTAGAAAGTATCAAAATTCTTGGAGTTATTATACAATCTGATTTGAAATGGAATTTACATGTGAATGACTTGGTTAAAAGGTGCAACAGAAAATTATATATTTTAAGGAAACTGAAAAAGTTCAATTTACCTTTGAAGGATTTAGTGACAATATATATGGGTTATATACGACCAATTTTAGAATATTGTGCTTCAGTTTTTCATAGCAGTCTTACAGCAAAACAAAATAATACTATTGAAAGAATACAACGCAGAGTATGTAAAATTATCTTAGGACATAATTACATCACATACACAAATGCATGTCAGGTATGTAATTTACCAACACTTGAAGAGAGAAGACTAAAAATTGTGTAAAAAAATTGCAAAATCACTTTCAACTCATCCTTTGTGTAAGACATGGCTACCTCGAAAAAAACATACAAACATATATCTTTGTCGTACAAACAACTACCAACAATTTCCAATAAGAACAACAAGATTTAAAAACAGTCCATTGCCTTTTTTGGTTGACATACTCAACAAAAGATGAGTGTGTCGACTAGGAAAGGCAATGCAAAATGGTCATCCCCACCCCACTATACAATTATTTTTGTCATTTAAATAAGTGTCAGTCTCCTCTCCTTCAAGTCTGCCATTATCATATTACATTCATTCATTCATTCATTGCCTTTTATGCTTTATCTAAATTGTATTAACTTTTAAATGTATAGCCTTTTTAATGCATTCTACTATGGTTTTTACTATGTATTTAATAATGTGCCAACACCAACTTGTAAACATGATTTTCCCAGCTCTTGTTTTTTTTTTTCATGCATATATGATTGTTAACATGTTTGATAATCAATAAATACCATTTTTGAATTGAATTGAATTGAGTAGGAAGTGTCATTTTTTGTGATTGTTAAATTTGTAGCTTAAAAAAAAAATAGATTTCTCTTCAATTCAACTACATAAAGTTTACAGCATTATCAAATGAAATACTTATTATTATGTCACATCTATATGTTTGAAATGTTTTGTAGCATGTTTTTATGGAAGTTAATGGGACTAAATTAGACTCGCAAAAGTTTATTTAAAAAAAATAATTCCGTGGATATGATAAAAAAAAAAAGGAAGAAAGAGATAGGGGAGAGAGAGGGGAGGAGATATGGGGGAGTGGGGAAAGTAAGACGAAACAATATCTGGATTTCAGGACAAAATGACTGACTCTATCTTTTTCTTCAGGGCATTATCCCCGTCAAAGATGAAATATGAAGACAGTTTTCGAAATTCATAATTTTTTGTGATTTGTTTTCAGGATATCACATTTGATGCGTTATATTGAACTATAAAAATGATAAACCGAACATCGTAACAAGAGCTGTCATTCTATATTCGGTGTGGCATTTTCAAACAAATTAGAGCGATCCATCTTTCGCTTCCCTTGAAAATAAATGAAAAGACATAATACAAAAAAGAAAAAAAATGTTTTTACTGAGTCAAAAATAGAGTCACCCAAGATGGCATGTGTGTGGTATTATCATAATTATACCAAACGATGAAACATCATTTATTACTGCATCAAAGATGTTGGAGTGGGAGGGGTGCACGTTGGCACGTATCTTTTTCTCTTGTGTGTTTTCGACTCCATAAACCAGAGCTTACATCTATATTTTGATGTTTAAAGTGTATTCAAGAAGTTTACATTATCATCATTAGTCTAAAGGTGTAAAGAAGCATACAGACATTTATTCGAGTAACCTGAACTGTTAATATACACAAGAGCCTTTCGTATTGAGCACTCCTCGTATGAATCATTAAGGATATAGCATGTTTCCATGTGGGATACCATTTTTATTAAACGATGTGTTACTATCTACTGAAGATACTATGTCTTCTCATGTCAGACAGGACTTTTATTCAGCAAAATTATTCCATAAATAAAGTATTTGCAGTTTTCAATGTTGCATATTTTTTATATAAGCAAATGTAAGCCGAACTTTCATTGCATTGTTCGCATCATTCGCCCATCTTGTTGAAGAAAAAAAAAAACACGCACCTGGGAAATTCAGACGGCATGAAATGAAACAGTTTAGTGGTAAATAAGGAGGGTAGAAAAGGGTATCCACTTGAACCACTAAAAAGCGCTACATATTGATCAAAACGATTTTCAAGGAATGTAGCTACTAGGCATGTAATATGAAACGTTAACATCACAGTATTGGTCGATGCAGAAATAGTTTTTTATAAATGTGTTGATGAAGCATTTTTAAGTACGTACCGTCATCTCAATTTTCTTACCTTTCTTTGGACGTGTTGGATATCAGTTATCAGAAAAAAAAATAAAGCAAAAAACAAGCAAAATGTCAAATCAACGAAGCTAACGCGTGAGGAATCATTGACATGAAATGAATCACAAATTAACACCATTAGGAGAAAAGTGATTTTATGATTTAGCATGTTTAGATAACTGTTTTGCAGCTAGTCATGTTAAGTTTAGTGTCAAAGTTATATTCCGACAGTCATATATATATATATATATATGTGTGTGTGTATATACATAAATCATTATTTTATAACATGGCTATTGCCCACTTGGCACTGGTTTGATAATTGGATAGGAAAGCATTTAAGATCAATTACGTCGTACAGGTACCAATTTCTTCAAAATGAAATGAATGTCTCTTCTGACATAGCAACGCAGTACGGGAGATTGATTGTCCCTTCCGCTTTAACCACGAAATTCATTTCATATGACACTGTCTTGCCTTGCTTGATTTCTCAATCACCTATTCTTACTCAATACACATCACCCTCACGCACACACACACAATATACCCTAACCCCACACTCCCCTCATCTACCCCGCACATTCGCGCACACACCCTTACACCAAAACACACCCCAGTTCTGCACACACCCACACCCTTACATACATTTCCGCACAATACACACACTCAGTCATGTACACACCGACTTGACTTATAATCTCAGGTGGCAAGTGACATCTTATACCTTTTGAGCAAGCTTTAGGTAAGACAATTTATTATTTTGTTTTCCATCTTCCTTGAACTATGAACAGTTCTTATATCCAATCTCCCGAATCGCATGCTCTCCTTCCACACCCACGTTTCGTTCAGGTTTCAATCCCGCCATCACGTTTTTTTTTTTAAGTAGATCACTCCTCAGCTTCCCATTCATCTATTTTTCTCCATTCAGAGAGTCAAAGATTAAGAATAAATTATTTGACTTCTAAATTAACTCTTTAAGGAAGGGGAGTTCCCTGACAAATGACACTTCTTATGGTCAATCATTAAAGAATCGTGACAGAACAAATTGCGATGACCTGGAGGTCACCCCTTTTCACACTTCAGATCTACTAAATCTATTATCTCTAAACTCCGAACCATGGCACAAAAATCCATCTGTTGGAGCTACATTAATGATAAATGTTTATCGGTTTAAGATTCACCGTTTAATGCTTTCAAACGTAGCTCCCAGCAGTATATGTGCTTCGGCGTACTGGGCATCGCCGTATAATTTATATTCAACCAATTAAAAGCTCTCATTGGGGACTTGTGTTTTATTTTTCGGGTTGTCTTTTAAGGACGCCCAACAGTTAAAATAATATTAATATCATATCAGTTTACTTGATTTTTGACTTGCGTTCAAATGCAACCTTTGGGTCCCCAGAGGCCTGTTGCATTAAATATTTTTTGGAAAAATTCTATGCAACAGACCTATTGGCCCGTACTCTGAACTCGGGTTTAAATTAAACCCTGGTCTTAAGTTATGGTTTAAATATGGATAGCCAAGTGGGGCACAAATCTCTAACAGTACAAATCCACTTTATTAACTATTTTGACACTAAAATTGTTCATAATTGTCTGGGACTGATAACTGAAGTATTTTCATTCATTGTGAAAGCAAAAGGAAACGAAATAGAAAACATAAGAAATAAAGAAATATACAATATAAAAATTTTGATATTTTGGCTCCCATAATTTCAGCACAGAGTTAGACCGTGGTCTAAGACAAATTGTGTTTGTTAAAACAGGGATGAACATATGGGAAGAAAAAGAAGACGGTAGATTCGGATGTGCGCATGCCCAGTCCTAAGGGAATCCATAATTGATGTTAAAAGGTAAAAGAGACAAAGAAACAAGAAAAAAAAACGAAAATCTTGATTTCCTGAACTTATGGAATAAAATAAATAAGGCCAACAAATGGATGTCATGCACTTTCCATTACTTAGTGAAACCACTGAACGAAACTGTGTCAAATATTTACATTTATACATAATAATTCCATCTTGGAAAAAGTCTCCTCGAACTCTTATAACCACGAAAATCTCGCAAAACCTTGGCACTGCTTCAAATACGGGAAGCTGTTTGCACTCCAAATCTTAAGTATTAAATCAACATAAAGTAGGTTTGGAAGGCATTTTTTTTCACATAACGGGAATACCATGTTTTTAATTTTTTACCAGTGGTTCATGGAATTGAATAAAAATATCCTAAACATATACATACACACACACATTTTATATATATATATATATATATATATATATATATTCTTTTTTTTTTGGAGGGGGGGATTTTGTCTTTGCGAATACGATGCTGTTGAGCTCTGTATGTGGTGATAAACAGCTCCAAATGAGTATTGGAAACTAAGTAGCATTAAAATCGGTATCCAGGTCGCCCTTTATTAGATTGGTTAAGAATAAATGCTTACTTAAATGGTCTGAATGCTCTTAAGCAAAGATAGAAAATGTACACAGCGTGCGCGCATTGTCAGTACATCAAATTCCCTATGGACTCAATATTACATTTAGGCTAAGTAATAAGCGGCGCGTGTGAGTTCCATGTAGGCCGTGTCACATTAAGGGATCATGTAAGCTGTCTTGTTAGTTGTAATCTAATTGCCACGTCTCTAATGAACGGTTGGGATGACCGATTGTTTGATGGCGAGCAGGTGAAACATACCTCCCGGGGAGGCGCCGCAGTCCTCCCCACCTTGTTAGATGCTTGCTGATGGCATTAGGAGAATCCTTATCCTCCATCAAAGGACCGAAGACAATGGTTATTACCACACTAACGGGACATGACAGCATCTAACAGCTATCATTTTTCATAAATCTGTGCCATATTGAACAGAGATTCTTGAATCTGTAACAACGGTGCATGGGGCAGTCACACGTGCTATTTGCTCATTGATGAAAATCAGGTGCGTATAAAAATAGACTAGTCTCTCCGTCTTACAAGTCGTTATCTTCTAAAAAGCCAAGAAGAGCTATCTTAAAGAACATGCATTGTTTAATGATAATCAGTCGATTAAAAGTGCTGATATTTTCTGGATCTCTCTCAGATAAAGCATGACTCTCACGATCATCCCAATCGTCCTATCCTTTTTATCTCACTTTCTCTGTCCCTGTCTTTCTCATCAATTCCCTTTTCCCTCCTATTCCCTTTCTTCCTCACTGTCTTTGCGAGTACTTTTATTCCTGATTAAACATGGTGACGTGTCGTTTTGCAGGTGCAACATGGCGGATTCCCTTTTTTTTCGCGGGTTCTATTGACCACATTAAATGCCTATATGGAAGTGATTTGCTGCCTATGAAATGAAGTATGCCAGACCTGGTTATAGAGGACATCAAGACTCGTTCATCAAGAGTTATACGATTTAGAATGTATTAAATTACTATCTAGACTATGCGGACAGAATGGGGACAGCTGAAAATCTAGATCGGTTCAAGAAACTTCCTTGCTCGAAGAATGTTGTATAGCTCAAAGACCCTATGATATGACCTGGACAAGCCTAATTGTGAACTTGTGAGATAACAATACTGCTTTTGTGTAAGGGTGTTCCAATTTACGCATCCACCTATCATGCCAAGAGAGACGAGCTTTTCTATTCACCCGCTTTCTAATTTCAATGAGATTCGATGTTTGGTATCAAATTCCGGACCTTTCGCATTTCTAAGGAGGAAACTCTCTACAACCACCAATTCTTTAAATATGCAAGTCGAATCACATGGAGAACTGATAGGCTTTTGTCGAAAGTTGATGGACCGGGACTGCATCGGAATCTCTTGACTCTAGACAACGACTAATTTGCAATTCTTCTTCCGCGGCAAATCTTCGGATGATCTGCTGTCCCAGTCCACCAACTTTCGACAAGAGCCTCATTGTGATTTTTATTTGCAATTTCAAAGGAATCGATGCGTTGTCGAGAGTTTCCTCGTAGTAAGCTCGAAAACTCCCTATTGATTGGTGCTATGTCAGGGGATTAACTAAGCGTTCCAAGTCAGTGGGTGAGTTTGGTAATACCTCCTTGGTAATACCGTACAAATGATCTTTATCTTCAAATGATCAGAGTGTAAATAATATAGGAACTCGCTTATTAGGGTGTAGTCCAGTCATTTTAGCCCAAATCTTGACCAAACTTGGAACAAATTGCAACCATTTTTTTTTTAAACAACGCATTTCTGTGAGGTCCCTAGAACAACATACTAAAAGTCCCAAACTATCCGAATAGGGATAAGGCATCTAATTTGCATAAATCCAAGATGGCTGCCAAAAATAATTGATATGCTTTATCCTTAATATTTGTTTGCACAAACAATGGGAAAATCTTTAAATGAATACGCAATTCATTATGATTGAGATATCATAAATCGATTGCAATCGTTTTCGGGACTGTCCGATTAATATTTTTCGAAAAATGTGAGAATTATTTATGCAAAAATTTCCATGTTTTCGGTCAAAAGTTTGCATGTGCATTGATATATTTCTGTGCTAACATTAACATCAACAACTAATGCAAATATCAGCATTCGACACGAAAGAGGATACATCAACAAGAAAATTGAAATGCTCCATAACTGTATTAATGTCTTAACTTGCTTAGATAAAGCGCAAATACATCCGAATGTATTACTCGATATTGCTATAAAGTGACACCAAAAACCAACCTCCGTGTCTTAGTCACACTTTTGATATCGACTAGACACCATCGCTGGCATGCCTTTATAGAGAGTACAATATATTAAATCAGTCTTGCCTCGCCTTTGTTGGTGTGACTAACACGCATAAATACATGTAATGTTCGAATAGCGATAGAAAGGTGTATATTTAATACTTAAATGGGTATGTAGGCAAAGGGTGTTTTCTACATATTAAAACAACTTTTATGTTAATGAAATCTCTTGGAAAAATAAGAGGAAGTAATGCTCTGCACGCGGCATGCAATTACGTTCAAGAACTTTACAGCATATTTCCGCAATAGCCTGCCGAAGGCCTCCCCCCTTATCCGTATAGGCTTAATTAGGAGCCCCCAATGTGATAAAGTGGTGTTTTTGCTACAGAGAAAAACAACTTTTATTGTCTTGAAATCACTTAGAGTTAAAACAGTAGGCTTTTTGCTATCAATTACATATAAAGAAGTGATGCCACAGCAAGTCCTACCCCCTCAGGGGTCTGCCGAATTCACCAACCCCTTTTCGTATTTTGCCCTTTTTTGGAAAATTTGCCACTTTTAGCCCCATTGAGGCAAAAGGCGTTTCCCCTTTGCAGTAAATCACTTTTATTGTTTTGTGAGCACTAGGGGATGAAAAAATAGATTTTCCTCTATCAGCTAAATATAAAGAAATGCTGGCACATCAAAGCCTATCCCCTCAGGGGTTTTCCAAAGTCACTCATCCCTTTTCCATATTTTGCCAATTTATGGAAAAATCTACCAATTCGGAGCCCTTATTGATGCAGAAATGTTTTTCTGATATATAGTAAGCCACTTTCAATGTTTTAAAACCACTTGGAGACGAAAGTGTAGCCTTTCTTCTATCTGCTTCATATAAAGAAGTGCTGGCAAATTGAATCCTACCCCCTCAGAGGGCTGCTGAATTCACCCACTCCTTTTCCCTATTTTGCCAATTTATGGGGAAAATCTGCCAATTTGGACCCCCCCCCCCCCCCCCCCATTGAGCCAAAACGGTGTTTCTGCTCTATAGCAAACCACTTTAATTGTTTCGTTACCACTTGGAGATAGAAAAGTAGATATTCCTCTATCAGCTACATAATAGAAGTGCTGGCTCAGTAAAGCCTACCCCTCAGGTTGCCGAAATCTCCAAACCCTTATGCCTATTTTCCCTCTTTATTTAAAAAAAAAAAAAAAAAATCGCATTTTTTGCCCCCCCCCCTGTTCAGGCAAAAATACATTTCTGCTATATGGTAAAGTCACTTTTTAATTTGAAACCACTTAAATATTAAACAATGTGTTTCGTCTATCAGCTACATGGAAAAAACTGCTGGCACATCGACGCTACTAATTCAGGAGCTGCTGTGTAGTCACCCCCCGTTTTTCCGATTTTGCCTTATTGTTAAATTAGTCAATTTTAGCCCACCATTGAGGCATAAGAGGTTTCTGCTATAGAGAAAAGTCACTTTTATTTTTTAAAACCACTTGGAGATGAAAGAGAAGACTTTTTTTTCTATCAGCTACATATAACAAATTGTTAGCACATCGACGCCTTCCCTCTTTAGGGGCTCCAAATTGACAGATTTCCCCATAAATAGAATACGGAAAAGGGGTGGGTGACTTCAGTAGTGTAATTTTAGTATAGTGGGATGTGGCAGGTCCAATGGCTTCATTTTATTTTTCTCTTGAACTCTAAGATCGAGCAGGCAGAAAGTGTCATTGTTTTGAGGTACAACAACATGTGACTAGCATGTGATAGTTTCCGTGCCTAGACCCTTTCATTTTAAACAATGAATAAAGTCCAAACAGAATCGAACTTATGCATCTAATGTTAATAGTAACAATGTTCTTGTAGTATAAATCTTTGCTTACTGATATTAATGATATAGCTATAGTTTTAGAAAGCCAATATGTATAGAAGTATCGAGTACGGAATTGATTTGATTTGCAATCGGGTCTAAGCACATAGTATACACTAGCGTCGTCTGCTACGCAAACTAAATAAGGGAATAAGACCAAAACTAACCATTTTGTTTATGCAAATTAGAACACTCCCCCTACTCGGATTTTTGGGGACTTTTAGAATGGTCTTCTATGGACCTCAAAGAAATGTTCAGCATTGGAATAAATTCTGTTGCAATTTGTTCCAAGTGAAAAGACTTAAAATGACTGGGCTAGTGTGCGGGTGTGTGTGTGTGAGGGTGTGTGTGTTTGTGTGCAAAGGCAGGTAGGTTTGTGAGTGCGGAATGTGGGTCTAAATGTGTGTGTGAGCGCACGGGAAGGTGTACATATGGGGTGAGGGTGTGTAAGGACTGTGTGTGAGGATAATTATGAGTCTGTTTGTGTCCAATGTTGTGGTTTTTTGTAAAATTATCTTAATTCTCATTCGACGTCATTTATTTTCTGTTTTATTCATTTGATTTTTTTATATTTTTTGTGTGTTTATCATGTTTATGGAAGGCCTAATAGTAAGGCGTGTCAATCCCAAAATATTGTGGGGCAACATTCCTGAATCACAACTGAAGCCCAATGATTTCTAATCAATGACTTTTTGCTCATATCCGTAGCAAGGTATTTCAAAAGAAAGGTGTATGCATAAGAAAATTCCATAAAAAGATCATACAATAGGAAAGCTTTCCCATGAACTGCACTTGGTTATATATAAATTTTATCACCTTATAGTAGATTCCAAATGGGAAATTTCTAACATTACTTAAAGTGGATTAAAGGTGATTTTCCTTAGGATCAGTAATGTGATGTATTACAAGGTTAACATTCATTCCCTTGGAAATCGTCAAAAGATTATTGACATCAATCAGCAAACAAAATTCTTCGCTGACCGGTTGGATTTTTCTTACTTTCAATTGCGTGGAATGTTATATATCCGAAAGAAAAATGATTGCTATTTTTTGGTGAAGAATATGATACGGGTGCTTTACAATCGCAGAATGGATGTAAATTGGAATCAAGGGAACGCTCAGATAAATTATTCAAGAGTCAATTAACGATATATATCACATCAAAGAAATAATAACACATTCGTGTTAAAGATAACTCTCGAAGGGGGAATAAGACGATAATCTGTCAAAAATAGATGTTTTTAAGACATTTTTTGTTCAAAGAAAGCGACGAATTTCTGTGAATGATTTTGAAAAATCACTTTCTTACATTCGTCTTCTGATATAATGGCGTCATATATGAGGTACGAGGGAATAATTAGCCGAGATCTTCACTCTTGTGTGTTATTGCCCAACTTCACCTACCCATGGCCCCCCATGACCAAGTGTGCTTCTCAGATTTCTAAGTATCAACCAACTATGGCACCAACTAAATATTAAAATCCAAAAATCTTTAAGCAATCTGCTTTTGCGGCTACGGTTAATTAAACTGATTTGGATTTCTGGGATCAGCGTAACGATTAAAGTCGAATACTGGAAATTAGTATGAACACCCTGGCAAACTGCCAATAACTTTAAAAACAATCTTTAAACCATTGACCATTCAAAAATGCTGCAACCATGTAAAAAAATAGGTGTGTACAGTAAATAATCCACTTTGTGCTCCAATTTTTTCTAGGGGAAGATTGGTGTGATGTGTACCAAAATGTGCCATGAATCTTCTAAAAATTTTCTTTTTGCGAAAATGCTCATTTTGGGGGCAAGGCGAGGGTCACATAAATGACATCTACAGAACAAATTGATACCTGCTTGGCATAAGAAACAGAGAATTTGAATATTTAACAAGGGGTCCACGATTTACAGCACAGCTTTACAGTGGACCTCTCCATTTCCAGCATGTTAATTTCAGCTACACATATTTAATGATCCAAATTAAGTTTCAAATGTATAATTAAGATGAATATATGTATTGCGTTACATGTTTCTTTATTACATTTCAAACGTTATAACTGTATTTTTTTTCTGGATTTTGTCTACTGTCTTGTTGGAAATGAGAAAAATAAAACTGAAACTGAAACAATTATATGATTTAATAGGCAATCAAGATCTATGAAACTCAGTCTCTTAGAAATATTTGTGACTATAAATCAATCGGTTTTTATCTTTAAAAACAAAATATCGATTTCGAGTTCCTACCTCGCCTATCCCTTACCCCCCCCCCCCCCCCCGGTGTGTCGTGTGGGGGTGGCTAGTTTAATGAGGCAATCATAATGTCCCCTGATAATTTTGTTCTAGTTTTCTGAGCTTCATGGGGGAAAACCATGCCCCTGGTTTTGCCGCTAGAGGGCTCACGCAACTGTAATTCAAGCTGCCCAGAATCATGATCGCCAGAAAATGGTGCATTTGATGGAAACTACATAGTTAATTAAAATCCACGCAAGAATCCCAATCAATCGTTATGAGAAAATGTTGTTTTTTCGGTGGTAAGGGCTTCATTATAACGTTGGGTCTATATTCCTCAAAAACAGATAAAACACGAGGCAGCACTACTCCTGACCAGTTTTCGGGGTTCTTTTCTTTTCTTGTCTCCGCCAACTGTGTAACATTTACTCCAGGGCTACATAAACAATGTAGTGCCAGTTTCCATAGGCATTCTTAATCATAGTTCTAGTTCTCGAGATCAATTACGAGAGTTGTATATCTGGTCCTCTTCCCTGAGCCATACTAGAGGGGTTAATTTACCGAGAATATTCGCTTCTTCATGGGGAGTTACAAGGGGGCAAGAGGTTACCCCGTAGGGTTTTATTGTTCAACACCTAGGAGAGAGAAATAAGACGAACATTTTTAAAGAATGGTCTGGAACACAACCTCCCCCTTTTTTGTGTCCATGTATAAAGAGATTATTTTCATCAACGCCTCATCTCGCCAAAGTAAATTACAGTAAATTACAAAATAGAAATGACTCAGTATAATGTAAATTGTACATTAGTTCAAATCTTTACAGTGTAACCTAGCTTTTGTGTATTTACCTGGCAGATTTCATGAACAGTGGCCTACCTGGAAAACCACGCCAAGATGGGCAATAAATTTCTGAAAACGAGGTCAAAGTTCACTGTCATTTCCCGAAGCACCCACCCACCCTCACAAAAATTAAATTAATGAAAATAAATAAATAAAAATATGAATAATGATAAGATTTATAAAAAAATAATAAAAAAAAGGAAGCAGGAAAAGCTAAACAACACTCTATGATCCCATGTTCCCTTCCCTCAGGTATACAATGTCATGATGTTTAATCGTACTATTCGAGATGACCAAGACAAGACAAAGCAATGAATATTATCCTGTTACATATATAAGAGGGCTTATTTCAACCCATTAACTTTAAATGATGATTCATTCTGTAAGCTATAAGATATCAAAAATATTGTCTATAAATCTTTTTTCTATTTCGGGAGAGCATTTCTTTTTCAATCCAAAGAGGAAATCAAATAAAAAGAAATAACACAGCTGAAAAGCTTCTTTAATAGTTCATTTGAAATAGTCACCGGTAGATTAGCTTCTCCATGGGTGAGGTGTTAAGGCCCCTTCAACCGATTCCAATTAAATGTGATATTGAGTTTCAAGGGGGACAGCGCCCGGACTCTTGACCATTCTCGTGTACCGGTTTCACACGAACGCAACCGACTCCAAATACGAACGAAACGATTGTGTCATATTGAAGTCGCGCAAATGGAACGGATGCGAACCGGGTGACGGTATGTATATTGTAGGTGTGACCGCGATACTTCTTTGGATTACGAACGAGGCAATGATTCCAGTCGTAGTTGAATTGGTTTGTGTGACTAGGACCAAACAAACATTCATCAATCGTCATTTGAAGGGGCGTCAAAAGCTCTATTTCAGTATAACACTTCATCACAAATTCAATGACTCGTAACAACCCGATCCAGAAAACAACAGTAAACAAGATTGAGCTTTGATTAAAACCAACCTGCTTTGCTTTTTTTTTACTCTTTTAATGATATGTATGTAAAATTTCACAAAATCTGTTGTATATTATGAATAAACATTTGATATTAACCATATTTACAAAATGGACACAAAACGACGATCTAATCACTAAAACATTGTCATAGCCCTAACAAATTCCTACACACGTAAAGGGGTGACAAAATATCTCATGTAAGATTAGTTCGAATTCAGAGCTCTAAAAACTGAATCTTCCACATGAAAAAAGTGTAGAATCTACCGTTTGGAAAATGTCACCATTTCCACCCTCATCAGTAAAGAACCGGTGAATTGAAGAAGACAAGATCTGATTAGATTGTTTTATTAATAGCTATACAAATACAACACTTAAAAAAATGACAAGCCTAATGCGCTCTCAAAAGTTTTGTCAAAATGGAGGCGCGATAGCTCAGTCGGTAGAGCGGGGACTCGTTATTCCGGTGACCCGGGTTCGATTCCCACTTGGTGCGCTAGTGCCCTTTGGTAAGGCATTAATCCTCAGTACCAGGTCCTTCGGAGGGGACCTTAAGCCGTCGGTCCTCTGGTTGCTTGCTTACAAGCATTCATGCTTTCTTAGCAATCAGGTAAAAAAAAAATCACCACCAAAAATAACCAATATGTTGGTGAAAACGTATCTTATATGGTCAAAATAAGCACAAACAAATAATGTCGTCAAATTATTTTTATTGATCAATCTTTACCGATCTGCGATTGATTGATTTTGAATGGTTTATTCAATACTGCATATCGCAGCCAAAAGTCTTAACCACACCCATGTCTTTATAAATATTAAACATAGAAACACATCATAGCAATTAAGGCATATGTAATTTTGCATGAACAACATAAGGATAATTTTGATACAAGGATTGGTAATGCAAAAAGTATACGTATACATAAGAATAATAAGAAAATGGTCACAATTAAAAAGACTTGGGGATATGAATGCTTGATTTAAAGGAGAGACAGGAAGAGCTGGAATTCCCTGACATAAAAACTCTCCCTGACCAATACAGCTAATCATATAGTGATTGCGATTTTCATTCATGACGTGTTATAGTATTCCAGAGAACAAATTTCTTCGCCGATGATATCTTAAATGACGTTTATCTTGTTTGTGAAACGACATTCAATACTGATCGAAAGTTTGCGCAATTAATTTGTGTATTTGCAAGAAGCACTCCATATCACAAGCGAACGTGACCATTCCATAATTACGTCACAGCAATACACAGTCGTTACGTTCAACGCATATAAAATGACCGTGATCGATTATCTAAAAATGCGTTTGAGTACTGCTATCGTCGTCTGCTTTTTAAATAAATCCAATTTCCCTCTTGTCTCCGGTTCCCGCCGTAGATTTATAAACAGACGCGACCAGAAGGAAAAAAGTACAATAGCCCAACGACAGTTATCATACACCCCGAATGCAAACTACTTGAAAATTTGTGGCCCGACTGTTGCATTTCCTTGTTCACGTTACAAAATTCCAATTAGCAGTCTATCTGATTTCCAGCATTAATATCCGTGGAGCGACACTTTCCTGATATATATATTTTTTTAAAGACAACCTTCAATGGTAAACCGTCTTTTTTTTTTAATTCTGGGGACTTATATTCATGCTATGTCACCAGTACATAATGGTACCACATAATAATTGGTCAGAAAGATAATCCGTGTCTTTGTATATGCAATTAGATGCAATAATTAATAGGGTCATGCAAACTCTAGTGAGTATGGTGAGCAACACAATGAAAAATGCTGCTCTTTGTACAATTATGTGTATGTGTAGGGATGATATGTGACTGTCACACCGGGGACTTTTACGAAAACGGGGACGGTCTCCGTTTTATAGCCTCTCATATCGAATGCAGATGGCGCTTTACTTTAGAAAATGGGCCCAAATTTGTATGTACACCTATGTCCCCGGTTACCGGTGAATTGTCATAAACATACACGGACGTCCCAGGATACATGTTGTATAAGGGAGAGTGTGTCCACGCTTGAATGCGGTTATATATATTTTTGTTTCCATAAGAAGTGTATAAATTCCGCCTTGCAGCATGTGCTAGGATATGTGTGTGTGTCGGAGGGAGTTGTGGGTACATGTGTGTGCGTGTTGGATTGTGTGTGAGCTCGCTGGAGTGTGGTTGAATGGGTATGACAGATTGTGTGTCTCAATTTGAGTAACTTAACACATTATTATATAAGTAATTAAGCCTATGTTTCTTCTTTCCTACACATATTTTGATTGGTAAAGATGTGCTATGCCTATGTTAATGATATACGACTTTACAAGGGTAACGAGAAATCTAGCACTTAGAAATACTGGCTTGAAAAAAAAAATTAGGTATGGCCCTGAACAATTAAACGAGGTTTTAATAGTCAAGCCCACTCTAACGCAAGTGGATTTGCATATGCAGAGAAAATCAAACAAACGACAAGAACAACAGTCGGATGTCTAATAAGAAAGCATGGTATTTTTAAATTTAATGTATTTTCCCTAATAAGTTATGCACCTCCTGGTCATTAATCAAAATTAAGAGTCGATGATGGCGCACTCACACCACACAGAGCATGACCAACTCTGCTAAGTTTGCCTGACATATCAACTATTCGTAGAAATGACGTGTATTTCCACCCCTCCCATAACGTCTTTCGCCAATATTCTTGGACGGGCAGTATTGCGCATGCTCTGATAACGTGCAAATTGTGAAGTCACTATTGTCATGAATGTAGGCCTATTCAAGTGCCAACTACAGACTCACTGCAGCAGCTGGTCTCGAATTCTAGTTCTGCGTTTTATTCTTGTGGAAAGACTTGCAAAGAAAGAACGCAACGGAGCCTTCTTACTTCCTGGCAAGGACTCAACAGAAGCCCCTTCGCTTTGTTCTCCCATAGGTACACAAGTTGCATTCATTGTCTCTGTCTGATTTAAGCAGTTCGTTCCTTCACCCACGGGGATAAACACCCATCCCTCTTCACCACCGATGTCTTCTTGGTCTTCTTCTGGGAACCATTCCTCTATATGGAACGTACCTAAGTCAAAACTTGTGGTAGCAGCCGGACAAAAAGTAAGAGACTCTGCACGATGTGCTACGCGTGATGACTTGGACAAAAGCGAGGGAACAGCTTCTTCCAGAAAAATGTCAAGACCTTCAACTTGCCTTGCCTGTTTAGATAGTAATTGGTCTGGCTGATGTAGGCTTGTTAGACCGTCGGTTACAAGTGTAGCCTGAGCAGTTAGAGTATCTAGGAAGTTGTAATGCCTACCAATTATTTCTTCTAACTCCTGACAGAGTGTGTTGCCATACATATTGCATTCTTCGAATAATTCATCTCTCCTTCTTCGCAATTGTTCTTCTGCAGAGTCGTAAGTACTTATAAGTTTTTGTCGTCGTTGAGATACAATGTTTTTCACTTTTCGGAGCTTCTTATTCACAAACGTTATGTTGTTTTGAATATCAACAGAGGTTTGTTCTATTTTCAGTAAAAGACAATCTATTGTCTTTTCTTGAATTTCTTCATACCCAGTCATCTCGACGACTTCATGCCGATCTTCCTTGTGTTTGACCTCCCGACATCTGCAACAGATCCGAACCAGACATGTAGTACACACGAACTGCTGCAGTTCCTGTGGATGTTCAGGGCATGTGAATTTCTTTTTGACAACTCCTGCCTCAATATCTCTAACTTTCACCGTCTCATGGTATGTATTCCGCTTGTATCTATCGTGGTGTTGCAAGCAATCTTCACAAAGGAACTCCGTACAGTTCTGGCAGTAGTAGGTTGCTAGGTCTTGATCATCACCATGACAAACCGTGCAAGTTTGAATGGCGATTGCTCCGCTCCCTTTGATACGTTCAGCCTTAGCATCGGATCTCCTTTTGAAATCTTCGACGAGGGACTTGACAATCTGATTTGTCGGAAAGTTGGATACGTCGTTTCGCGGCACAGTTACACCTCGACGACACACTGGGCAACGTATCTCCAAATCAGCTTGTTGATAAGAATGAAATTCGTTCAAACAACTTGTGCAAAAAGAATGTGAACATGGCAGAATTTTAGGATTGCAGAGTAGATCATGGCAGATCGGGCATTCTAGACTATCTGATAGTTGCTTGGCTGAAGCCATCTTGTGCATCTAAACCGGAATCAAAATAAAGTAAATGATTTCGTAATCTAATTTGATTCAGGGATCAAAAATCAACAAGCCATATTTCTAGCGGACCCCCCTATTTTCCTCCTTTTGGCAATAAAACAGAAAACAATTAACCCTAAAATAGTATACTTGCTTTGTATGCTAATTTATTCTAAAACTAATATTATAATTCTGCAAAATACTTCAATAAATGCCATTTTCAACCTATATCAAGTTAAATTGAATAAACAGAGAGGATCACGTAATCATCAGACTGATATAAATTATATTCAAAATAGGAACATTCTGACGTTTTCAAATTTTACTTGGTTGCACAATAAAGTGCTATGCTTAAATTAGAAGTATACTACTGACGAACCCGATGATATCTCACACCCGAATTATTTTGTACTGATTCTTCATTGAACACCCATACAATTATAATAATGATAACGCAGTTCTTGTATAGCGCATATCACATTATGTCATAACGTCCCTTTGCGCTTCCAAAGGACTTGGATAGTATTTCCCTGGCTTTAGTCCCGCAGCCTTTTACAGCGCGGTAGCATTTCAAGGAATAAATTCCTGCCAGGTACCCGATTCACCTCACCTAGAGTGCAGCACAATGTGGATGAATTTCTTGCTGAAGGAAATCACGCCATGGCGGGGATTCGAACCCACGGCCTTCTCTTTCAATGTCAGAAGACTAATCCACTGGCCACAACGCTCCACAATTTTATTATAGAAACTTATAATGATTTTAGTTTTGTTGTATAGAGCTTCTCAGTTACCAAATTTACTTGAATTTGAATACTTCAATCTTCATATAACATTTATGTATTATTGTCAGCGGGTGAGATTCTACAATCTATTTTTACTTTAAAAACAAAATGTTATCTTTGAAATGAAACTGGCATTCTGAAATCTTTTTTATCTCCCAGATAAATCTGCAATGTTATCTATCTCACGTATCTGAGGATGATACGCGGTATCCCACAGAAACATTTTGTGAGACAGATTCCAGACCGAGTAAATATCAAGTGACAAACCATCGGTCGATTTGGTGTCGGTTTAGTCGGTCTGATTGCGGCATGAGAATAAGCGTTTACATTTTATTCTTTCTTAGGCTGGTTTATTATCTAAGGCGATGCTTGAATAAATTATGCAGTCGTGTAACACCGTATCTAATTTGGGAGTTTTCGCAACACGGCGCAGACGATCTCTTGAACGTAAATAACCTATTGTCAATAGCGCTTTATGACAAATCAGTCTTTGTCGAAATCGGTGAATCAAAACAGCGATGTCGTCCTGGACCCTGCAAAAACGACATATTTGCATTTTTTTGTCAGTTCCGAATCTGCTGTCCCGGTTCACCAGTTTTTGACAAAGACCTCTCATCTGTTCATTGTGGTTTGACGGGCATTTCCAATAAATATACTATGTTCTAGAATCCGCACCCTCTGCATTGCGAAAACTCGCTATTGAACATTGTAATACGGAGACAGACGATATCGTAAGTCGATTGTATTAAGTGACTGGGACTTGAAACCAATTTATACGATTCTTCTCTGTTTATTCAAATCGAATCGACCCGTTGTTCGGGGTGGACACCCCACCCTCACCCTCTCCTCTTGTGAAGTTATGGACACAAAATCTACACTTTTCCTTTCTATCATGTTCATCATCATGACTATTGAAATCTTGGCATACACAACAAATACCAAAGGGTCCATGTATAGAAAGACGGTTCATTTGTCCCAGTCTGAATAAGGGTCCACTCTAATTGGTTAATTAGTGGAAACGCATTTCAGTGCATAAAAAATTCAACACTATATACAAAATATAATTGTTGAGCTTAAAGAAAAGTTGTATTTTTTACCAAATAAAGACGTACTCAATACTTACATATAGTGTCACTTGATACGACTGGGTCTCTGTTGAGAGAACGATGTATCACTTAATTAGTTCCGTGTTCCAAACTTCCCCATCGTTTTATATCGTAGCGTATGAAATACCATAATTTCATATCAGTAACAATATCAATAGTTGATTCCAAAAGGCGATAAATCCACAATTGGTACTTCAGGTGAATGCAAGAGGATGTTCACAGATATAAAACAAGCAAATAAGAATACGACGCGGAACGTCATTCCTCTATATACGGCGTAATCATGACGTTCTCGTCCAAATCGTCCACATAGTAAAATGTCATAACCACACTTATATTATTCCTAGGAAAAATATAACCTGTGGTCCCATGAATAGATAAAGTAAATAATTATATATGATACATTTTATCGAATGTAACTAATGATAACTGGTACTTTTTTAATTCTTGAGTAACCGTTTTTCATTTCTTGCTCGTGCTAATTGTGAAAAACAATTGTGAAAAACTTGTAAATGTGCATGTGAAAACAGGTTATGGCATACATAGTTTGAATTGAATAATCTAAAAAAAATGTACCTTTTCTATTCAGATTTGAAGGACAACTTATAAATTGTTATACAGTAGGCATATAGTATTATTTGGCCGTCCCACTCTCATGTATGTATGTATGTTTCCTAAGACACTAAGGAGACGGTGAAATCGTCCTCTCATAGTTTTTTAATTATCATAAAATTTGATTAAGCTCCTTTTGGAAATTATATTTTTTCAATGATTGTTTAAACAAGCATTATCTTAGCCCTTAAAAAGAACAAAAACCGATAAAAACAATGAACTTAATCGATCTAGTATTTGAACAAGGTCATTACTCAAAATAAACAAAAATTGAAGGAATTTGAACTCTAAATTCCCCCAAAATCTCATTAGGAGAAACATGGAGAGATATATAAAGAGACAGAGACGGAAGGAGGGAGGGAGAGACAGAGACGGGCGAAGAGAGGGAGGGAGAGGGAGACAGAGTGAGGCAATGTGTGAAAAAAGGGAGGGATATAAGAGACAGGGAGAATGGAGAGAAAGGGTTGGGGAAAAGGGGGCAATTTCCACTAATTTTTAAAGTATCGATCAGATATGCCAACTTTAACAATATTTTTTTTTCTTTGGTCTAAGCTTTGTTATATCCATAATGAAAGTTGTGAACAAAAAAAAATATCGACATAGAATAGATTATTTTGTAAAATATTAAGATTAAACTTAAGATGAATATGTAATATGCTGTTTTCTACAGCGATATTTTAAATCATCAAGGATACATATTCCAGTGAATACTCGCATCGTGTGTAACAAGTATGATAAAGTATTAATCAAATATTGAAGTAAACTTCTCTGGTGAATCATTTCTTCGGTATATATTCAACTGACACCAACGAAACCGACTTGAAACCGACCGATGATATCATACCATAACAAATAACTTATAAGCGTTGATATGTCTGCATGGGCTCTGTTTCATTAGTTGGACTGTAGTAGTAGTAGTAGTATCGAGCACTTATAGATTTGTTACACAACGTGCATGCCAATCGTATTCATTATTTCCCTAGGTGAACGATGACGAAAACATATTGATTTTATGGAAATCAAAATTAGTTCAGGGGCCCGTTTCATAAAAAATACAATTATGCTAACTTTGCTATTTATGACAACTACATGTATAATGGTAACAGGGCTCAGCAGCCAATCACAATTCATGGGCCCGTCTCACAAAAATTTGCGATTGATCCGATCAATCGCAACTATGGAAAGCCAGGAAAGTCAACATATGAAATGCATGTTTGTTCATATTTTTCCCCAGATATGAATGTATATCCATAAATTCATTGATTTCTTGACAATTTGGTGTGTTCTCCTTTGCTTACAAAGGACGTTTTGCAAATTTCCTGTTGAAAAAAATTATGGCACTGATGGATTTCCATAGAGTTATGATTGATTGGATCAATCGTAACTCTTTGTAAGACGGGACCCTGATATCCATTTTTTATGAGGATAGGATAATCATGATAATGGAAGAATTGCCGGAAGTGTTCATGAAACGGGCCCTAGGTAGAGAAACCAGGATTTGTCCTGTAATGAACTCTTGACGTGGTCAAGCACACTCTCTTAGATGCAGAAATACTCATTTGACTAACAAATTAATCCGATTTTAAGACAAAGGGCGCCATTTCAATCGATTGAGAATCTGGTCAAATGAGGGTTAAGATGCGTGTGTAAAAGGCGAAGAGTGAGTCTTCGAAAGTGTAAAGCTATGCTCTGAAAATCAGCATAGAAAGCGACGACTTCTGTGTCCATCAAGCATTTCTGGCGTACAGATTAGTAGGAGCATATGCATGTGCCTTCTGTGGGGGTTGTACATGAGGGTCAGGGTCCCAGTCTTACAAAGAGTTATGATTGATCCAATCAATCACAACTATGGACGGCCAGCAACGTCAACATCTATTATGCATGTTTGTTCAAAATATTTGTTAAAACTATGATGTATATTCATACATTGTTTTCTTTAAAATTCACTGTGCTTCTCTTTGTTTACGAAGGACATTGTGCAAATTTCCAGTAGACAAAAATTATGACACTGATGGATTTCCATAGAGTTATGATTGATTGGATCAATTGTAAGTCTTTGCAAGACTGGGCCCAGGTAAAGAAATTTGTTGTTCTTGTTCCAGATATACTAGAATAAATGCACACTGAGTTGATATAAAAAACAAGGGCCGCTGAAATAAAACGGGGGCTGACAATGCAAAAAAAAAAAAAACCTAAACAAACACAACAATCACGTAACCATTTGTACGTAGTCTGCAGGCACAAACCCTGATTGAAACTTTGATCAACAAGTGCGTCTCCACGCAAAGACTAGCACATACAAAACTTGCTGTTTCAATAATTGAGCGAGTGGGCCTTCAGTACGCAAGGCATGAGTGTTGTGTTCTGGGTTTTCCCCGAAGGACATCCTCTCCAACATCCAGGTACTAATCTAAGTTATATTAAGGGGCACGCTTCCGCAGTGACATCGCCCAGAAATTTTTAATCTTATTTCTCAGTTCAAAAGAAGAGGTACTAGAGTATAGAGTTTAACGACCCATATCTTCCTTCATTATTTTTTTTAATTCTCTTTTTTCTTTCCTCTTCTCCCTTTTTTACTAGATATTCATACCCCTCCCCCTTCAGCGTCGCCCAGATTTCTCATACATTTCATACATAATTTCAGGGAAAATCATGAGCATGTCTATGAAAGCAGATTCAGGGGTGCAATGTACTTTGTCCATTTTATTATTCTAGGGACCCATTTCCAATTGTAATGCGTAGATGAGTATATCCGTATAGAAATTGTGCAATATGAATGTACAATTATATCATTTATAAATTATTAAAATCCATACTTGTTACTGTATCTCCCTCTCTTATTGGCTCTAACCATTTCTTATTGGCTCTAACCCCCTCTCTCATTCACTCATTCTAAAAATTCTCTAAATATAAGATATCTCTTATCAAATGCCTCTCTGCGTGTTGTGTAAATTCTTTTGGATGACATTTACACAAAACAAATGAATTCAAGTAAACTAATATTAAAAGATTTCAGCTTACTACAATGGATTCATCGTCAATGTGTTTCAATATCACATCTTGGTCATACATTTTATTACAGATTTTATAATTCATCTTATATAGAATTATAAGTGTCTAAGTTGGTTTAAATCATTTCAATACGTACATAGATAAAAAAAATTCATAGTTTTTTGTTTACTCGTGATAAATATGTTATATACATAATTCGATTTATATATTTTGTGCACAATTGTATTATATGGAAATGTCATTGTAATTGCTAACATTTATTTTTGTTCTATTGGAAATTAAAATAATCGAATTTGAGTTTTTATAATAAATGTAATCTATACTGCTATCAATTATCACGATCTATGAAACACAATCTTACAAAAGCCCAGCTATTAATATCACAGATATGGCAGTACATGTATTGACATGAAATGGTTTGTTATCTCATGTAATAGCAAATAAGCTTTGAACAAGCCATGATAAATCGAAACTTCAAAGAACTGTAACTCTAGGTACGATTACTGGTTTCTGGCACTCAAATATGCATGTTTACATGAAACCAATAAAGGGTATAAACTGTGGACCTCTATATCCAAAGTACGAGTATTTGAGCATATTTGATTAAGTATACATACAGAATTAGCCAAAAAGCAAGCTGCGTCCTCATTACCACCTTGTGTGCCCACTGTTGTGGGAAACAAGGAAATTATAATACATGATTTTTTTTTCAAGGGGAATAAAAACCGTATTGAAAGAAGTTATTTTAAACAATTAAAAAAGAAAATAAAAACAACAAACAAATAGAGAATATGATTCTTTTGTATGTTAGGACGTCAAATATAGAGTATTTTTTTTTTTGCAGATTTGACAATAAGGACGCATCTTTATGGATGGCACAAAGGTAAAAACAGAGGCAATCTCACATTGTCAGAGGAAATCAAACCTTGTTCCACATAATCATTAAAAAGAAAAAATAAGATATTTTTCATTTCGCAAAATGAAATAAAAAAGAAATGGTGGGTGACGTCATCGGTTTCCTCATTTGCATACCGACCAGGATAGACACGTCATAAATTTCTTACTACAGATCCAATATGATGAAACTTTCAGCGTTATTTTAGAATGATTTTTTTTTCATTCAAATAAAACTTTTGGCAGGGGTGGACTTGCCTTTTCAATAAATACGGGGAACCAAACGTTGCAATCATAGGTTTGGTATCCCATACACACGATCCACAATTTCTTTCCTGTTTGTGCCAATTAATTACTGCTGACTTAAAGGTAGAGTCAGAATTCACTGAGTCTGATTATGTGCATTGCAGAAGAACTCCCTAAACACCTGAAAAATCGGCCAAACAGATAAAGTGGACGGCCAGGCACGGTGACATCCTGATAGAAAAACCGAGGCAAGTTGGACATGTTGGATCAACGTTTAAACGTGCAGATTAGATGTCAAACTGGGCGCACCATTACGGTGCAACTTTGTATCTTTTTGGAAAAGGTATAACTTTGTACTTCTCTTGAAGGTGCAAATAAGAACATTTGGGGTCCAATTCTGCACCTTATATGTTCAACTTTGCACCTTTCAGAGAGGTGAAAAGTTGCACCTTTCCAAAAAGGTACAAAGTTGCTCATTAAAGGTGCACCCAGCGTGATATCTGGTCTGCACCTTTAATGGTGCAAAGTTGAACATATTTTACTTAGTGTAAATGTGTAGGGGTGGTGTGTGTCTATCCCACCGGGGACGTTTCCTGCCTTCAAATAAATGGAAATGTTAAATGCATTATTGGTAACTAGGTGTGCACTTGTTAAAAAAAAAACTTTGTATGTACACCTATGTCCCCGGTTACCGGTGAATAATCATAAACATACACGGACGTCCCAGGATAACAGTTGTATATGGAAGTGTGTGTCCACGCTTATATATATATATATATATATATATATATATATAATTATCCCGCTTTGCAGTATGGATGGGGATATATGTGTTTGTGTGTGTGCCTGTCGGAGGGGGGTGCTTGTGTGAACATGTCGAATTGTGTGTGAGCTCACTGGAGTGTAGTTGTGTTGGTATGAGAGATTGTGTGTCTCATCTTAAGTAACTTAACACATTCCTACTTTCTTACACGCCTTTTGATTGGTAAAGATGAGCTAGGCCTATATTAATGATAGCACTTAAAATACTTTTAAAAGAAATAGGGCCCATTATTTGAAGTAATGAAAAATGCATAGTTAGAGGTGGTTTTAAAAGTCAATTTCTCTAACGCAAGTGGATTTCCATATGCAAAGAAAATCAAACAAACGTCAAGAACAACAGGCAAAGTCGGATGCATAAAAAGAAAGTTATGACATTTTAAGGCTTCACGTAACTATTTCGTCAAATAAGTTTTGCACGGCCTGGTCATTACACAAAATAGCTGACGATGGCACACTCACATTGCACAGAGCATGGCCAGCTTTGCATGACATATCAACTGTTCGTGAAAATAATGTGTATTTTCACCCCCTCCCATAACATCCAGTGGACGGGCAGTATTGCATATGCTCTATTAACGTGCGAATTGGGAAGTCCCTATTGTATTCAAGTGCCTTCTGAGAACTACAGACTCAATTCAGCGGCTGGTCTCGAATCCTAGTCTTGCGTTTTCCTCTTGTTGGAAGACGTGCGATGAAAGAACGCAACGGAGCCTTCTTACTTCCTGGCAAAGACCCATCAGAAGCATTTTTGCTTTGTTCATGCATAGCCATAGTTACACAAGATGCTTTAAGTTTATCTGTCTGATTCGAGCAGTTTGTTCCTCCACCCTCGCGGATAACCTCCAACCCCCCTCCCCCATCGCTGTCGTCTTGTTCATCTTCAAAGAACAATTCCTCTCGATGGAACGTACCTACAACTGACCCGATAGGAAAAACCGGACGAAAAGTGAGAGACTCTGCACGATGTGCTACGTGTGATGACTTGGAGAGAAGTAAGGGGACGGCTTCTTCCAGAATAATTTCAAGACCTTCAACTTGCGTTGCATGTTTAGATAGTGATATGTCTTGCTGGTGTAGGCTTGTTAGACCCTCGGTTACAAGTGTAACCTTGTTCGTAAACGTCTCTTGGATGCCACAATGGCTCCCAATTATATCTTCCAACTCCTGACAGAGTGTTTTGTCATACGTATTGCATTCTTCGAATAATTCATCTCTCTTTCTTCGTAATTGCTCTTCTGCGGTTTCGTAACTACTAATAATTTTCTGTCGTCGTTGCGACACAATATTTTTCACTTTTCGGAATTTCTCATTCATAAAAGATAAGTTATTTTGAATATCAACAGAGGTTTGTTCTATTTTCAGTAAAAGACAATCTATTGTCTTTTGTTGAATTTCTTCATACCCAGTAATCTCGAGGACTTCATGTCCGTCTTCCTTGTGCTCGACCTCCCGACATCTGCAACAGATCCGAACCAGACATGTAGTGCACACGAACTGCTGCAGTTCATGTGGATGTTCAGGGCACGGGAATTTCTTTTTGACAATTCCCGCCTCAATATCTCTTACGTTCACCGTCTCATGGCATGCATTCCGCTTGTATCTATTGTGGTATTGCAAGCAATCTTCGCAAAGGAACTCTGAACAGTTCTGGCAGTAGTAGGTTGCAATGTCTTGATCGTCACCATCACAGACCGTGCAAGTTTGAATGGCGGTTGTTCCACTCCCTTTGATACGTTCAGCCTTAGCATCTGATCTCCTTTTGAAATCTTCGACGAGGGACTTGACAATTAGATTTGTCGGAAAGTTACACACATCATTTCCAATAACATTTGCATCTTGGCGACACACAGGACAAGTCAATTCAGAATCGGTTTGATGAAAAGAGTGAAGTTCGGCCAAACATCTTTCGCAAAAAGAATGTGAACAAGGCAGAAGTTTAGGATTGCAGAGTAACTCATGGCAGATTGGACATTCTAGACTATCTGATAGTTTTTTCGATGAAGCCATCTTTTGCATCAGAATCTAGAATTCAAAAGAGATAATTAAATTCAGCGTCTCATTCTTAAATTTTCTCCAAGTGGAATACTTTTAGAAAATCGAAAGATAATTATGATCTCTTCTCGTGATCTTTCGTCAACATTATAAAATTATATGAGCAAATATGGGATATTTGATAATGTGAAACCTTTGGTCATGTTGGTAGGGTCAATTATGCTGTTAGTAATAAATGTGAATAAATACCTTACCAAAGGGCATCTGCACACGGACTGAGGTTGGAACCCGAATTGCGAGACCACCACTCTATAAACTGAACCATTCAACTCTTAACAGCATAATCCATTTGGCGTCCAAATCATTTTTAATACCCATTATCCCTAATTATATTTTTCATCGAAAATATACAGCCTGGTAAATATATAAGGAACCGTTTTCACCTAACCAAAGAATGTAAATTTGCACCCCTGAAGGCATGCGTTTGCCGACCAGCGGCGATGAAAATAAAAACCCATCTCGTTGTCGGAGCCATGTGGTTGGGAAGTGGCAAATACCGTCGCTTTTTCTGAACGCAGATGCACTATACGTAGAGAAGACAGCGACGCCCCCTTCCCCAATTAAAAGGTTGGTATGACTTTCATAAATTAGATAAACATGGCCAAAACTTGTGGTTATATGCCCACATAATTATTGTTCCCACGTGTAAAATACATCATGATCTAGCAAGTGCAATCTAGTTGTGCACTGAAAAAATGTGATTCATCCGTGAATCTGGATATCTTCGAAACTCGGTCTAAATCAATGAAATAAATAATTTACTCACCCAGTGTCACAGAATATTGTAGAAAAGTATTTGGACGATTTTATAGGCATCCCAGAAAGGACGACAACTGGCAGGCACCTCACTACCCTCACTATCAGTTCCCTAACGATAAACCTTACCGTGTCTCACCACTTGAAAAAAACAGATGATCAATCATATGATGAATTTATTGCCCCAGTGTTCCTTAATCCGCAGACGGTACTCCAAACAAAAATCCAGTATTTCGTACCAGTTTCATACAATCACAGGCAATCACTCAGTATTTACTTTGAATAAATATGTGATTTGAGCTCTTTAAGACCTTATTGTAAGCGAATAATTAACTTATATATCATAGTTATGCTAATGGAAAGGAAACAATTATGCCGGTTTCATGTACTTAAATTTCTTTCTAGCTGATTTTTTTGCGTTATAACAGCTAAATTGAGAACATTGAAAATTGGCTTCATTGGGCTTCGGAATAAGATTCTATGACGCCATTTTATGCGGACCGCCCTGTGATTACAAGCGTGTGCATGGAGAAAGTTTTCTTGTTTTCCACATATATATTTAAATGATTTGCACAGAGATTTATCATTAGGAATACTTAGTGATTAAACGGACGGAAACCTACAGATTTGTCCATTTTGTGCTTTATGAACCCTCCTATTTATGATTTATTAAAGCTCAAGTCTTCCCCAGAAAACTGTTTGATTTGGATCAATTATTGAGAAAAAATTCAAACAAGCATTAAGCTGAAAATTTCATCAAAATCGGATGTTCAATAAGATTAAGATATTTTTAAGTTTCGCTCACTTTTCACAAAACAGTTATATTCCCAACTCATTGATATTTAAATGAGAGAGTCCATGATGACCCTTACTCCTTTTTTTTCATTGATTGAATTATACAATACTTTAATATTTTAATACTTGGCTGTTTTGGTAAATTAAGCGAAACTTTTTATTCAATCAACTTTTTGTTGGGTTGGTCATGTTCTTTAAAATCTATCCTTGCTTGGAGTTTAGGCGAGGCTTTGGACACGATTGTTCGTCATCTTTCTGCCTACGTTCTATTTCTCTCTTCTTTCATTCTTGTTCTTACTTTAAAAGAGAAAACCATTCATTGGATTTTGAACCAAAACCAATAGTCAATAATATTCGCATACTCTTTTTTTTCCATCTCCCTCTCTTATTGGTTCGAACCCCTCCCCCCTCCCTCTCTCTCATTCACTCTCTCTCAAAGTTCTCTTAATATATCTCTCTTATCAAACGCCTCTCTTTGTGTTGTGTAAATTCATTTGAATGACATTTACACAAAACAAATTAATCTAAGCAAACAAATATTAAGATATTTCAGGTCATTAGTGAGTCTTTTATTTCATGTTGAAAAGCCGACATACCTTGATCAATGTTTCAATAACCACATCTTCTTCATACCGTTTATTACAGATGTTATATTTTATCTGACATGTATTTCTAAGTTTCTAAGTTGGTTTTAATCATTGTAATATGTACATTATAATACCTTGCGCTTACATATTCTTTTGCATACTCGTGAAAAAATATCATATACATATCTCAATTCACATTTTTTCGTATAATTATATCATATGAAAATGTCGTAATTAATACAATTTTATTTCGTTCCGTTGGAAATGAAAATAAATGAATTTGAATGTAAATATTCTATAGTGCTATCAACATTATCAAACATCATTTGCTTATATGAAACAATGATATAATAATATAATAATTATGGCTCGATTTATAAAGCGCTTTTCATAAAGGCTAAGTGCAGCACAAAGTGGGTAAATTTCTTGCTGAAGGAAAACACGCCATGGCTGGGAATGGAACCCATGTTCCTCAGATTGAAAGACGAGAGCCGTAACCACTAGACAACGACGCCCCCATATCATACAACAGCCCCACTATAAATATTTGATTTGATTTATTCATTTCCACATTCCAAAAAAAGCATATACAAGTGTAATCATTTTTTTTCTTAGCATAACATAATAAGCAAATGATATAATTAATAACATATGCATAATATACAATCTAATTGAAATAAACTTATACCTGATAAATTTCTTCTTTTTTTATTGTTAAAAAAAAATAGCAGAAAAAAAAAATATATATACATATATCAACAATAATACATTTTGAAATGTGGGAGACCTTCATCTTAAGCTTAGAGCTTGAAATTGATAAAGGCCTCAAAAGATATTATGGAAGTACATATTAACATGCAACGGTTTGTTATCTCATTTTATACTAGCAAATAAGCTTTTAACAAGCCCCCCCCCCCCAAAAAAAAAAAAAAAAAAAAAAAAAAAAAGAATTTCAACGTCAGATAAAATTACTGGCATCTGGCGCTCAAATAGGCATGTTTACATGGTATGTACTATGGACCTTTATATCCAAAGTACGAGCATGAAAAATATTTGAACAAATGTGTATACATGAATAAATTGGCCAAGTTCTCGTTACCACCGTGCGATGTGTCCCTAACTTGGCAACTATAACACTACTTTCAATATTTTAAACAGAAAAGACAGACAAAAAATATAGAATCAGTTTTTTTGTCTTGCCTGCATAGCAGAGCGAGACTATAGGCGCCGCTTTTCCGACGGTGGCGACGGCGGCGTCATCATTGAAATCATAACCAAGGTTAAAGGAGAATGAAACCCTTGAAACCAGCTGAATCCATATCAAAGAGAAAAATCAAAGAAACATATTGTTGAAAGTTTGAGGAAGATTGAATGAATAATAAGAAAGTTATGAGCATTCGAATATTGAGATCACTAGTGCCATGTAGATCCTCCAACGGCAATGCGACCAAGATCTGTGATATCACACACGTACAACTCCCTCATTACTTTAGTACTTATTTCACTTATATTCTCACTTTTATAGAGTCTATCACAAGGTGAGGTGTTCTCTTTATGAGATGACAAGTACAGAGGTTTCACAACATTATATCATTGATGAATCGTTTGTCATTATGATTAGAATGAGCAAAAAGAGATGTTTTGGGGTATATTTTCAGTGTCCAAATGGGAGAGTTGTACGTGTGTGACATCACAGATCTTGGTCGCATTGCCAATGGGAGGATCTCCATAGCATTAGTGATCTCGACATTCAAATGCTCATAACTCTTTTATTGCTAGTCCTATTTTTCTCAAAGTTTTGTTGATCTTATTCTTTGATTTTTCTGCTTTCACAAAAGCTAACTTGCTCCAAGAGTTTCATTCTCCTTTAAGTTTTTGAAATGTCATTATAACTTAGTAAGTATATGGACCTAGTTCATGAAACTTGGACATAGGGTAATCAAGTATTACTGAACATCCTGCCTGAGTTTTAGGTCACATGATCAAGGTCAAACGTCATTTAGGGTCAATGAACTTAGACCATATTGGGGGAATCAATATCAAAATCTTAACCAAGGTTAAGTTTTTTATATGTTGTCATAACTTAGTAAGTACATGAACCTAGTTCATAAAACTTAGACATAAGGGTAATAGTATATCACTGAAGATCCTGCCAGAGTTTCAGGTCACATGACCAAGGTCAAAGGTCATTTAGGGTCAACGAACTTTGGCCATGTTGGGGTTATTTGAGGAATTGTCATCATAACTTTAAAAGTTTATGGATCTAGTTCATGAAACTTGAACATAAGAGCAACCATGTATCCCTAAATATCATGTGCGAGTTTCAAGTCACATGATCAAGGTCAAAGGTCACTTAGGGTCAACAAACTTTGGTAATGTTTGGGTTTTTTAGGAATTATCATCATAACTTTAAAAGTTTATGGATCTACTTCATGAAACTTGGACATAAGAGCAATCAAGTATCCTTGATCATCCTGTGCTAGTTTCAGGTCACATGACCAAGGTCAAAGGTGATTTAGGGTCCACAAACTTTGGTAATGTTGGGGGTATTTGTGGAATTGTCATCATAACTTTAAAAGTCTATTAATGGATCTAGTTCATGAAACTTGGATATAAGAGCAGCAATGTATCCCTGAATACCCTGTGTGCATGTCAGGAACATGGCCAAGATCAAAGGTTATTTAAAGGTCAATGAACTCTGGCCGTGTTGGTGTTGAATTGGCATCATAACGGTTTATTGATCTAGCTCATGAAACATCGACATAAGGGTAATCAAGTACATGTACATGTATGAATGATTGTTTTTGCACATGTCTTATGTCACATGATCATGGTCAAAGATAATTTTGGGTCAATGGACATAATATTTTATTATCATATTAGTGTTTTCTTCTGTGAATTATTATTCATTAGCTGTTTTCAAAGGAAACACTGCTGCTATATCAAATTGCGTAATGCAGGCGAGACTGCCAGAGGTGTTCCACTTGTTTATGTTATTACATCGAATATAGAACATTTAATTTTCTGCAGATTTAACAAGGAATCATCTTTATGGATTGCAACAGGTTACAAAGGCAACCAAACATTGTCATGAAAAATCAAACCTTGTTAAACATTATTAAGAGGGGAAAATAAGATATTTTGCATTTGGCATAATAATCGCTTCTCTCATTTGCATACCGACTGGGATAGGCAAATAACTGTTGTATGGAATGATGCAAAATATTAAAGCGTCATAAATTTCTTCTTTCACATGCAATTTGATGAAACTTTCAGCGTTATGCTAGTTTTATTTTTTTTAGTTCCTTCATTCAAATGAACTTATGGCTAGGAAGGACTTGCCCTTTAAATGACTATAATCAAAGCCACACCAAAGTGGGTTTCTTACACAAGTAAAGGAATAATTGTTTTTGTGATAAAGAAAAACAGCGTCATCAGATAAATGACAAGCGAAAGAAGTGTCTAAATTTCACAGATGTGTATATCCTCTGCAACAAATAAAATAAAAGGAGCATCAAAATTTCTCCATCCCTTAGCTTGCTATCCACCATGGATAGGCCCATCAATGAGATATATACAGAATTTAGAAAAATTGCGAGCTGCTTTTAAAAGAAAAAGTCAATTTCACAAAGAAAATTACTTGAGACCCAATATTCCCCTTAGCATATCCTGACATAATACAAACAAAAATACCAATCAAACTAAATAATGAAGCTTGCTATGAAAAGTGGCCTAGATATTGATCATCCTCATTAGAATGAATATGCAGTTAGGTAAGTTTGCTATAAAAATAGAGTTTCTCTGATGTGCAAAGAACAACCTTCCCACCGGTAACTTCTTGCAAGAAACACCATTTGTCATCTGTTAACTCCATTTTCTGATCAGCAACAAGTGTCTGGATGTACTCCAGCTCATTTGTATACTGTTCAATAGTCAGGGATGCCTTGCTGTGGTTCATGAAGGCCAGGAGTATGGTTCCATCTTTGCACACAGAAGGGTGGATATGGGTACCTACTTCCTTGGTGAGAGTATGTCTCTTTTCACCCTCTTCATCAATGATGCTAATCGAGTTGCTGTGAGTCAGAGCCAAGAGTTCACTGCCAAACCTAATCACTGATATGCTCCATGGTTCATACCCATCACATGGTATCTCCTTCACCTTCACACCTTCTGGAGAGAACACCTGTATAATCCTGCTCTTCCTGTAGTCAACATAGATGTGATCAAGGTTGTCTACCGAGATCCGACCAATTCCATTTTCATCTCTGCTCAGCGTTTCAAATTGCCCATCGAGTTCCTCCCACTGTAAGGAGTATCGTGTGACTTTGTTATTCATCTGGCGGACAATGCAACTGCCATCCATCAAGTAGCCCAATCCGCGAACACCATCCATGGCTTGAGTCTGAAGCATTTGTCCCTCAGTTGAGAAGAACTTGATGTGTCCATCCCGAGTTGCAATAGCCAACTGGCCGTCAGGCGTCGCAGTGGAACAGGCCAAACCTCCATCAAAACTAACTGTTTCTTGAAGTTCCCACTCCTTGACATGAACGCTTCCAAGATTCAGACCATCGGACTCAGCAGCTTGTTGGAAGGTCAAGAATTCAGCCCGGCGAGCGATAGCTTCAGGAAGAGATGCATCAGGGTCACCATTCACAACAGCTTCAAGTTCATCAACCCTTGCTGCCCGCTCGGTTAACGACTGGTCCTCACATTGCACAGTGGACTCTTCTGTAACTACAGAAGCCTTTGCTGTCAAGTCCTCAAGGAATCCATTATGACACTCGATAATGTTTTCCAGGTCTTGGATGAGTGATCTCTCATAGAGGTTACACTCTTCAAGGAGCTGTTGTTTCCTTCGTCGGATTCGCTCGAACGCATCCTCACATGCTTTTTCGATTTCTTGCTTTTGTTGTCCGATTGTATTTTGTACCGCGCTAATCTGCTCCTGCACAAAGGAAGAGTGGCTCTGAATCACTGCAGTCTTCTGTTCTATTTTTTCCTGCAAGAGTTCAACTGCTGCTTTGTGGCTTTCTTCATATTCTGCAATTCCAATCACCTCATGTTTATCAGGTTGATGTCCCATTTCTAGGCATCTACAGCAGATGTGAACAAGACATGTGATACACACAAACTGCTGCAATTCTTGAGGATGCGTCAGACATGCAAGCTGTTTTCTGATTTCCCCAGATGCAATCTCACTTGCACTAACAAGCTCATGAAATGCATTCTGTCTAAACCTCTTGTGCTGGTCAAGACAAGAACTGCACAGGAATTCTGAGCAATGCTGACAGTAGAGTGTCGCAAAGTTGCGCCAATCAGGGTGACATAGAGTGCACCACTGGTCAGAGGGATTACCATCTGTTGTATCTGTTGTACACTTCCGGTCCGATCTTTCCTTGAAATCTTCTGCAAGGCTGTGAACTATTTGATTGGTTGGAAAGTTGGAAACAGTGTTGTCAGACAGATGAGCAACAGAGCGACACACCGCACATGTTATTCGATCTCCAAGTGATTGAATGGAGTGCAGTTGGATTAAACAGTCTTCGCAGAATGTGTGGGAGCAAGGCAGAAGCTTAGGTCTTGTGAGGATATCCTTGCAGATTGGACATTGTAAACTCTCTGTCACATCACTCAGCAAGTGTTGCGTTGCAGAGGCCATTTTTCTTGATACAGGTCCAATGTCTAATGGTAAAGAAAGAAATGGGGAAATTTTTTTGAACTAAGCAGATTCGCAAATGATGCTTTGTTCCTTTTTATCACAGTTGTCAATGGTGAGTTATACATCATAACAGACAAGTATGTGCAACAGATTTTTTTTCTGAAAACCATTATGATCATTAATAGACATTTTGCTTCTGCAGTAAATCAAAATAAGCTCCATAAGCTTCAATGATAATAATGATAACGTAATACAATACACTCTTAATCTCATTCAGGATAATACTGCATATATGTAATATTGTACCTCGATACACTCCCAATTTAGACACACAAGTATTTCTTGTATCACACAGTCTCACACCTTGGAAGTGTTGCTAGCTGATCTGCTGGTACAACAGTAAAAAACTACATGATAATCATACACAGATCGCAAGAAGTATGATGCAACTATGATAGATCAGGCCCGAGATCAGGAACTCTACATTAATTACTTACATCGTGAATTCAGAATTCTGCGTTGAGCAAGCTCTGGTACAGTCGAGTCAATGCTGATCGTGTAACAATATTCCTTGGCATATCAAGTGATCATGTGCAGTGAAAGAACGAGATTACTTCCAGCTATAGTCGATAGAGCCTAGCCCTAGGCCTACGTCCATAGCTACATCTGTAATAAAGGGCCCGACATTGGCTTACTAAAGGTAATAAATCACAACGCGTGATGCTTCACATATAATGGCGGTATGTTACTTTACGTGCGTTTCCTGTTTATATCGATATTGCACAGATAATACGTGTAATAAAAACGATACCGTTTGAAGCTGCACGTTGACCTGGGGATTCCCCGCGAACAATATTCCCGCCCGGCGTGCCCGCCCTCTATTTTTTCTCTCTCACTCCCTTCTCACTGTGCACACTAGTGATTCTGAGATGACGGACGGTCCATGTTAATTGTGCTGATTTGATTTTATCATCACAAATATATACACTAAAACTAAATGATGTATACTTATTATCAACAAATTCAAATTGGTTTATTTATAGGCTATCATCATTTGGAAAAGAAAGCGAAAAGAGTAATTTTTAGGTTCAGGAGATTTTCCTCAAAGGGAGAAAATCCCTCAAAAACATTTGTCAGTTTTTTTTTACAGCAGAGTTTCTAATTGCGTACTTGTATAAAAATCATACAGTAAGACTATGGTAATTTCAGCCATTGGAATCTGAAAGTATAGTAATTAAAATTACTATAAACATGATTGGTATATTAGTAGTTGAAAAGTAAAAATGTGGGAGGTGAAACATATCCTTTAATTCTTATAATTGATAAGAATACCTTGGATTATGCTTCAAAGCTTATGAGAATTTCCTCAAAGTGAGAGGGAAGAAAATCCCTCAAAAACATTTGTCAAATTTTTTTCCAGCAAAGTTTCTAATTGCGTTCTTGTAAAAGTAATGTCTGTGCTATAGGTAATTTCAATCATTAGAATATGAAAGAATAACAATTACTACTCAAAGCACGATTGGTATGAGTTGAAAAGTTCAAAACGTGGGAGGTGATCATATCCTTTAATTCTTATTGTTAAGAATACCTTGGATTATGGTTCATAGCTTATGAGATTTAAATTGACTTTTTGGGGGGAGGGATGATTGATTTAAAAGCAATTATATGTCTCTCTTGTCAAATAAATAGTTCTAAACTCTAGTGGTTGTGATCACGGAGACGCAAAGTCATTTTGTACCAGCTACATAATAGCTGGTTTGAATAAAAATTGTTGATAAAACGGCTGCTTTCGGCTCGCTGTACGGCCGCCGTAAGGGAAATATGACTGCAGCATAAGGGACAAGACCACTTCAAGTTGGTATCCTGTTCCAATGAGTTGATATTGGTACAACGACCCATTTATTTATTTTCAATGGATTTTCTTTCGGCTTTCTTCTGCTTTCTCCTTTTATTTCTTTATTTTCTAAAGTTTAGATCGCAAAAAAAGAAATCATTGGGGTGGTTCCATTGCCCCATTATAATTATCGTCACCCTTGATTGTGAAGTTCAGTTTATTATGCGAGATGTCGGGGATGAGTGTATCATCAAGTGTATTATTTGCTCTAAGGGAGTCTCTCGCAGACAATCATGATATGCAAAAGGTTTCAAATACTATAGCTGTCTTTGAAAATAAGGTTTCATTCCACGCTCCTGTCTTAGGCTGCGTTTATCCGACCTCAAGCCAGAATCGTGATTTGAATCATGATTGGAATCATGATTCAAATCACAAACATGAATCACAATTACTACAGAATCAGGGTTTAGACGACCTTCGTTCCAACGCTGTTTCTCCTCGGATTCGGACCGATCCAGTGCGCATCACAGTGCGCAGTTTGACCCAGGAAGTATAGGTCAACTTATACGCGCGTTGGAGGTCGGCGACGTACATGTGATGTGACAACGTGGGGCGCGCGCCTTGGCAAGAACCGGAAATAGCTCGACACAATGACGTCATATAATCATGATTCAAATCACGATATCGTTTATTCGAACATTTTCGTACGTGATTCTGCAGAAACGTCTTTCCAAACGCCCCTTTTTTCGTGTTTCATGTTTGTGATTCTAATCATGATTAAATTCAATTTCGACTAAACGCAATCGTGATTCTGCAGAATCATGATTTGAATCATGATTCGAATCATGATTATAGGGTAAAAAAGTGGCGGATAAACGCACCCTTATTTGGATATGTATTTCTTTAAAAAAAACTGAGTGTCAAAATAAATTAAGTTATTAGCAAGTGGGTAGACATGGTAGATGGTAGTCCACTGAATCAATATTGATACCTTTTGTTAATTCATTCAAAACGGCTTTAAAACTTACTCAAAATGTACCCCAATTCAACACATAATACGTCCTTTACTTTTTTGTTTTAAAGTGCATATATTAGAGACATTATTATATACATTAAATGCGCTATACAATAATGCATTTATTTTTGTTGTTATTGTTATTATCATTATTATCATTTATTTCGTATAATTTCTCTGGTGAACATAATCATCATCAATGTTTTCACATAGAATATGAAATACTCCATGCATTATAGAGAGTGGAGAATGTCTATTCTGTAAAGTGAAAGACTTCCTGCATGGCAAGTGAAAGATGTATAGGTTTATAAATCATGATTTTGAAAGGACTTGAACCTCCTAACAAACCCCCTAAAAAGGGGGCAGTTGGGGTACTCATGTCGCAAAAGTAAACTCTATTGAATAAAATAATGTAGTGGATTGTAAAGATAATGAATTTTTTGGTCTTTCTAGGAGGCGGCGAATAAGACAACCCTTTTTCTCACAGGCAGCTGCATACAAAATTCAACCCCCCCCCCCCTACCACGAAATCCCCGCCCATGTCAGTCTAAATCACAGGAACATCTTGCACCCCGCATGCTTTTTTCTTTATACATATAAATTGATTAAATCAGAATTGCTCTTAAAATTTTATTTTAAGCCTAACAGCAGGGGTGACAGGGAAGCGAACATCCCGTATGATATTTCAAAGTAGTCAAATACAGAGAAACCAAGAAAAAGAAGAAGAACAATAAAAAGGCAGGAAGAAAATGGAAGAAAGGCCATGAAGAGAGTCTGAGTCCTGTTACTCTATAATATCCTTGTTTAATATTCCAATAAAAAAGTAGATTAGGTCACCTTTCAGTCTTCTTGTCTACCCTATCAAAACTCCCTGTGATACATCCACTTCTCATCCATAGCTTTACTTCTACTTTCCTCCTACATGTACAAGGTAATCAAGTATGCATAGATTTTTTAGATCACTTAATCTAAAACCTGGATCAAATTCCACGCAGATACTTAAAAAAAAAAGCGTGGCATTTTCCTTGGATTATTTTATCACTTACACGGTTTGGGGGTAGTTTAGAATTCATAACAATGTAAATGCATAATTGTTGTGGACATAAATGTAGTAAATGTAGCAATTTATAATTGCCGTGTGGGCAGATGCGAATAATCATATCGACTTTGTGTGTATTTTTGTGCGTCATTATGTATCTCTATACAGTGTACATTGTCAACATGTAGAATGATTTTATTTTATTTGATTTATTGATTCACATGCAAAAAAGACATCTTGAGCAAGTGATTACATAATATAAAAAAATGGCATTTACTGTTTTACGTAGAAATACAATAATGTGAAATATGAGGAACCTAAGAGCATATTTTGTAAACATGGGTTCTTATTGGAGAATTGTTCCCATTGGAGTGGATAATGTCTGTTCTGTAAAGCTATTAGATAAACTGTCAAATGAAAGAGGCAAAGGTATATATATTAACCAGGTTTTGAAGGGACTGGAATCTTACTCTCACCCCTAAATATAATAGGGAGATAAAAAGAAACTCCACAAAATAATAAACCAGTGACTGCTTTATACACAACGATTTCCTTCTAAATCATCTTACATTATACACTTTTTTTTATAATAAGACTGATTTATAAAGTATATTAAAGCGCTTAACTCTTACTTTATGTGAAGTCTCTACAATGATGCAACATAATTACCCGGGGCTCGTTTCATAAAGCTGTTCGTAAGTTACGAATGATTTTACGCACGACTGGTGTCCCTTTCTTGCGCTAAATGATATCCCTATGTAACTTACTTTAATATGCCTATACGAACAGGCTCCAGTCGTGCGTAAAGTTGTGCGTATCTCTACGAACAGCTCTATGAAACCATGGACCTATTTTTTTTTAGCAGAGTAGCTGCATGTTACACGTTCTTCGTTTCAAGATCAAGAAATCACTTACTGATGGGTACCTCACCTGGGTTGAGTGCGGTACAATACGGATTAATTTATTTCTGAAGTAAATTATCACCGGAGTAGGTTTCGAACCCACGACCCTCTGATTGAGGGAGTCAGAACCAGTTCACCCGGATGCCTCTTTGCCATGTTTGCACAAATCAGAATTGCTCTAATTTTTTTTTCATTTGACCAACTTAAGCAATTAATTTTTAATTTCATTATTTTAATAAAAAAAGTCCCATTTATATATAGAGACGTATTACTACTTTCGTATTTTCCATTGTTATTCATATCAATTTGTTTTATTTTGCTGTTATTTTTTTTCATTTTGATTTTTTTTAGGTATCATCATGGGTGCGTTTGTTGTGTGCTGGCTTCCTTTCTTTCTGCTTTACGTCATAAAACCGTTCTGCCTCAACTGCCAAATACCCAAGGCTCTTGATCGCTTCGTTCTCTGGTTAGGCTACCTAAACAGCCTCCTCAATCCCATCATTTATATCTGCTGCAAGCCATTATTCAGAGTGACATTCAAACGTATACTGCTCTTCACATACTGCAGGTAAGCGACTGGGCTGCAAGTTTATCTTAACGTGCCCTGCTACTAAATTTTGCCATTTCAAAATCTGTAGGCCTATAAGTTTTAGGCATTCCTAAGATTATCTTAAGTGATTCCTAGTTACCTGAATGAAAGGATATTTCATAAAAAAGATGTTGGGTAAAAGTGCGACCTATAAAATTTTGACGAATATGAACAAAATGTACAGTTTAATCCTTAAATTGAAAAATTTGGGCCTCGGTTATTTGGCCAAGTCCACAAATAACCCCCCCCCCCCCTTCTTTTTGTTATTTAAGAACTTGACAAGCTTCATTGAATGGAACAAAAAATTCAGGGCACAGTATTCATAGATAGCTCTCTGCTATACATTGCAGATATCAATCTGTGTAACAATCTCGAAGAGAAGTGTTAAAAGGACAGAGAGGGTGCATTCTTCCATAAACGGTCAAAGTCAAGTACTATAAAACTAGTCAAGTTATATATGTTGACAGATTTGAAGGGCGAAAGTTAATTTATTCTAGTATAATCAAATTATTTAATCTTTACCAGAACTGCATAGATAGAGGATTTGTCTAGATTCCCTCACGAATGAATATGGTGAAAAATTCCTAAGCTTTTTTTTAAGTTATGGTTTAATACATATCGCTTAAAAATCATAAGCATTCTAAAGACTCTTGAGTTTATTTCCGATATGACCAATCTGAACGTACAGACAAGATATAGTACATGAATACACAATTCGATTTTGTTTACTGTTTTCGACGGTTTTACTATACAATTTATTCCGACAAAAATCTAAATGAAATTGCCACAAAAATCATAAGGGTAAGTGTAGAGTTAACTATTTGAGAGTGAGAAGAACCCAAAATGAGCAATAATGATAAAGTTTAGTTCACAAATAACATGAAGAATATACAGTTATGATCACCGGCGTAAATCCACTCTGAGGAGTGAGGGGATGATTGACTTTTTTTCTGTCGATCACACACTTAGGTATAAGCACACACTCTCACTGACCCCCTTACACACATTTTAATATTTATTTTGCGAGCGAGCGAAGCGAGTGAGCCAAAAATAACAATTTTTCTAGTTTTCAATCGCATTTTCCAACAGAAATTCTAAAATATGAGCGAGCAAAGCGAGCAAGCCAAAAATAACAACTTTTTATGTTTTCAATCGCATTTTCAAATAGAAATTCTAAAATATGATGGTGGTTTATGACAGATATTCAAGGATTTTACTAACGGATTAATTAAAATACATTTTCTTTCTTAAAAAGTGGGGGATATTTGTACACGCCATCCCCCCTCTCCAAAAAGTGGGGGGGGGGGATATATTTCCCCATCCCCTGGGATTTACGCCAATGATTATGATCACGTACATGTAATTGAGAACCTCCGAATTTTTTGTGTGTATTTCCCCGGCATTTAAAAGAAAAGGGAAAAGAAAATGGCAATCATATTGCAGGCCAATAGTCCGTGTTTCAAATTCTTGATTTCCATTATAGAAATAGAGATATATATTTGTATTCTTTGGGGGCACAAGCATATTTCTTTGAGATCCCCCTTTTTTACATTTGAGGTATTCTCAATCGGGCTTCTTCTGTTCTTAGGCCTGCACTTGTGTTACAAGAGTCTTGTAATAAATCAGTGGAACTCGTTGAGTCCCTATAAAGCACAAAATGAAATTCTGTCATTACAGGGGTTCTCGAGGGGGTGATGGCAGAGGTAAGGATAGCTTATAAATACTCCATTAAGAGTTTAAAGGTGTAGGATGTAAGTAGAACAAGGAGGGAGAAGAGAGAATGGGAAGCAGGACAAAAGAGGAAGAGAAATGTAGAAGAAGGAAAAGAAGTCAAATTATTCACGACTTCGATTAATTTTTGTTCGAGTTGGGATGAAATTTTAAAAAATTTCGACTGATTTGTTTCGTTTTCTAGGAGGTTCTATGTATTTGGCAAACATGGCAAATGGGTTGTGGAAATAGTTGGGGTTCATGCACGTTCCCGCACCGGGAAAAACACCATCATTGCCCTCAGATTACGTACTCTCTTAAAAGAAGTGTTTAACCATTTTAGGTGACGTCAGACAAAGTAATTAATTGCTTATTTGGAAAGCTTTTCAAGTGTTTTTCTATCATGGCTATGGAGTGCCACTAAATGTCCATTAATAAACCATGAAAACCATGTAATTTACATCACGGGTGAATTGATTACCCATTATTTTACACAGTAGGCGGTCCGAAATAATAGTTTATCTTATACACAAACTATATATAGGACGACCTTTTCAAATTTCAGTCAGTTGCTCTGCATGATCGCGGGCAGGGGAACACAATTAGTTGCTGTATACAGGTCTTTTTATTTTTTTATTTTTAGAGTTTAACTTCATTTTCTTTTAAAATGAAAGAGAATACTGATATACTAATGTGCTGTGAGAAATGTGATGTAATATTAACGAGCTAAATTCACGATCGAAATATTAAATTACCCACTTTTTTCATTTAAAATATCTCATGCATTAAATGGGACAAAAAGTATATGATTCTTTTTGTATACACATACGTTATTTTAATATGTGCATTATTCAAATATCGAAGTCAAGTCTTTAAAGGTATTTTATATATTATGATTAGAATAATGACGATAAAAACATAGGGTGCTGACTTGGGCAAACCATTGCATTTTGAACCATCAAGATGTAATGACCAAGAAAGTTTACATTATTTCCGGCTTAAACAAATGTTATGAACAATAACTCTAAAATTAGGAACCCATTGTGAAGACAAGCTTTTCATGCATTTAATCATTTTATCTGAATGATTAAAAAACGGATAATAAGAAGTAACCTTTCTTACAGCCTTTTTACAGGAGTGCAGAAAATGATAATAGGAGAAACACAAAACACTCCATAGATTGCATGGTGGTCCTTTTCAGCGGGACCAACACTTGCCCTAAAAAGATACACGGTGTGCCGTGAAACCTATTACATTACTCCAAACATGTAGATTATAATTTAGGGGAGCATTTATGAAACATCCGACGAAATCGGCTGGTTTCATCACATCGGGTATTATCAGGTCTGGCAATCGCGAAAAAAAAGGTCCCAGTAAATTCCCGAAAAATCGGGTCCAGTTTAAACGGCCATTTGAGAAAAGGGCTCCCTTGTTAAATTCCGGAAAGATTGGGGCTAATTTACCCGATGTTCTGTGAAAATTATAGCAAAGTTCTAGAATGTTCGGGTAAACTGGACCCGACATTGCGGGAATTTAGGGGTTCTTTTTTCTCGAATGGTTGGGGTTGGGTATACGCGATTCCCCGACCCGACGCGATAACCCGATATGATGGCATATGCCACAGATATCTGTTCTAGCTGCCACAGATACATGTGCTTCTCAGTCAATCATACTTCCATTTACTTCAACTGCTTGAGAAGCGAACACTCAAAAAAATAGGGCCTTTGGGGGTAGAAATGCTCCATGATGAGGGTAATTATGTGTCCAACCAACATTGGACAATTCTTTTTGGCATTTTTATCTATCCAGTGTGATTAATATTTTGCCCATTCTAAAGTAATCTCTGCTTATTTTGTAACCTTACTGGAAAATATGCTTCACGCAATGGGTACTATACTGCCAAAAATTGGTTGGACACATATACTCTCGCCGTGCTGGTTGAAATTTTACCCAATATTTTTTTACAGTGAAGGTGTATGACCATGGTATCTACCTGTCGACAAGTCCTCCAGCAAAAATTCACATGAATCAATGCAATGTCGCAGTCAAATCATCGAAACAAACTTCAAACTGAGCGATATATGTCACTGAAAATAAGTTATAAGTATTTGACCGTTTGGGATCGGTTTCGTTGGTGTGACTGAAATTTTGATCGATTCTGAAAAACAATGACCCCAAACAATAAAATATGATACAAAGTTGTGTCCGACCAAAATTATGGAAGAAATCCGTGAAGAAGCTGAAGTTCCATAAATCTTTTCAGTTTATAGCAATAATTTACTAATGTTTATCATATCAAGGAGATTATATCTCCTTGATCATATTGCGTCAATCTTTACAAATCTCGTTTCGTTTGGGCATAAAATATTCACCAATACACAAACTCTGTTGACCAGTCCTGTTTAAGAACAGAGTCATACACCTAAATCATTATAGATTAATTGTCCCCAAACAACAATCCATTTAAACAAATTTCCCATGAAAAATAAGTAGAGTGTGTAATTTCCACAAAAACCACCATCTTCCTTGCAACGTTTTCAAGTATAAATAATTAAATAATGTTACTTCCAAAATGCCGCAATGGAGGCGGTCCATTAAATCAACTCTGGAGGGTGCACTTGAGAAAGAACTCAATATCAAGTTCACCAAGGAGAGTTAAAGGCGACTATGTTTGAATTAATTTTAACCAAATCAATTCGCTACGGCCGTTGAACCGATATACAGTGCGTCCCACAAAAAACGAAACCGAGATTTATCGATGATTTATCATAACTTAATCACAAATACAATAGACAAATGACCTACTATTGTAAAGCTTTGAATCTCCTCTTTCATCGGAAATTACTAAGATTATTTCTCATTCACGCATGAGTGAGCAAAAACAATTTGAAGACGGGATACCAAAAAGTCACTTGGCGGGCTGTATCTGGGTTTCAAAAAGAAAACCACGCTTTTAAAAATGTCAATATCTGCTCTTTAATTTGATACCTCAATTACAGAAAATGGTCAAGAAATAACAAAGTTCTGGCTATTTGAAATAAGGCTTGAATTTCGATAATTTCATAAAATGAAGAAGTTTTACAGGCTAGCGTTCAAACTCACTCGACACTCCGTTTGTTGACGATCAGCCATGCATTAAGTCTTTTGTTAACCGTGCGATAGCTTCTGTGGGAAACCGGTGAAAACACGTTTATTTAATGAAATTATGGAAATACAAGCATTGTTCGAGGGAACATAACTTTTTTACTTCTTGACCATTTTCTGTGATTAAGGTATCAAATAAAAGAGCAGATATTGAACTTTTTAGGCAGGTGATTTTCTTTCTGAAATTCAGATACCCCCCGCCAAATGAGTTCTTGGTATCCTTTCTTCAAATTGTTTTTGCTCACTTATGCGTGAATGAGGAATAATCTAAGTAATATCAGATGAAAGAAGAGATTCTAAGCTTTAAATTGGTAGGTCATTTGTCTATTTTATTTATGATTAAGTTATGATAAATCATTGCTAAATCTCGGTTTCGTTTTTTCTGGGACGCACTGTATAATACCGAACCAGTCACTTGAATTTCAACATTTTTCGTTTTCCTAATTATTTTCAAAGACCCCTACAACAAAGTTCACAAAAGCCGTCTGGAATGTGGTATTCAGTTGCCTGTTGAAATTCATTAGGCAATCTCTTGTTTTGTAAAGCGCGTTATCATCATTATATTTTTTCTTTTTTGTAAAGGGAAATTACTCCTGGAAATTTTATTTCAGGATTTCATATTAAATGATATTTGCGAGCAACTTCTATCGTGATTATAAAAGGAGAATTGTTTCCAATTGCCACAATAGCGTTAATATCCGGATGAAATTCAATCCACTTTTTGATTCTCAAATGACTTAAATTTTCTTGTTTCTGAGTTATATGTTCATTGTTATCATAAAAATGTTTCAAATAGCACATTTAAAGTTTTTTTTTCTCTATTTCGGCTTATATTGAATGTCTTTGCCTTTATGACATTTTACCTTTCTAAACATGTTGATTTGCTTTATGCGTGCGATCTGTGACACATCTGATATTATAAACTCACGAATCTAATAAAAGCGAGAATTAACAAAATATATTGACGATCTGAGTGTATAGTCGTTGTATTTGTATTGTAGGCCTACTTTGTATTGTATTTTTTCATCACGGTTAAAAAGCCTGCTATCAGCTAAACCAAGGCCGTGAACAAAAAAAAAAAGCAAAATGAAGGATCAGGTGAGGTAAATGGGTACCGGTAGGAAGTAATTCCTCAAAAAGCTGTGTGCGCCGGAATCTTTAGACTATAGCTTAGCTGGGGGAATATAATATATAGGAGCGCCTTGAGCACCTAGCAAGGTGCGCTAAATCCTATTTTTTTAATTTTTATTATTATCATTAATATTATTATTGTTATTATTATTATTACAAAATAGTAACAACGAAAACATGACACCATAAGAAAAAATATATGGAAATACATTCTAAAAGAAAAATTAAAGAGAACAAAAAATGTGAAATAAAGAAACGGAATGATACACAATGTAATATACAAATTCATCATCAATGTGTATTTTTGGCAAGTTAATCAATCAATGCAGGGGTGGTCAGATCATGGATATTGATTGATAAAGTGATATGAGATGCACAAATGTTTACTTCATTCTAATCGGATGTTACCAGGTTATAGAAGGATTTAGAAGCGGAGTAAAGGAGGCTCTGGAATAATTTGGGTGTTGCTTTGAACACTACTGGCCTCTCAAGATCCCTAGGTTCAAGGCATAAGGATGTTTTGGGGTGGGGTGGATGATAAAAACTATATAGGCCTATGGATTTCTCAAAGCTGTCAGTTCTACTAATCAGAGCTTGAAATCTCATTGTTATCATTGTGGATTTGTGGATAATACCGATTTTTATTACATTTCCCCCATTTCCTTTGACATAACCCACAGGAGAAAGGGAGACTGGAAACTTGGCAAACCAGTAGGCCTACAGAGAGGCATCCTTGTCAACTCGTCCCATCAAAACCGGCCCAACTCTTCATCGGATGGACCGAGTGGAGGTCGACGAAAGCGGCCCGGCCGAGTTATGTTTGCCGATTGTCCTAGGGGCGAACTTTATGATGAGAAGGATCAGTCTCTTTCTCGCACACCTACACTGCCACCAGAGAGGAATAGCGATGGAATAGTCACTTATCGAAACCTTCCAACTAGAGAAAACGAGAGACTGAACAAAAGAAATGGGTCGTATGACCACCAGCTTTATAATGCCAACTCGAATAATAATTGCCTGTATGCTCAAAACAAGAGTAAAGGCAAAGGGGGCAACTTCGCCACAACGAGCTCTTCATTTCCGCCACAGTTCAGAATAGGCGATTCAGACCATAGCAGCAGTGGCTCAGCAAATGACGTAAGTGGATCGAAGCTCTGTTGTGCAGGCTCGAGGAGCCGATCATCGGACAATATTGAATCCATGCGTAACCATGGCAGTGGTAGCCAGAGAAGGTCTCAGGTTGTTGAAGTCGAGATTGCAAGAGAAGTCAGAGACTACTGTGGTGCACAACATTACCCGTGTCAAAGTGGAACGATGGAGGTGTTCTCCACTAGGACGACAGGAATTCATTCTGATAGTATGAACCGAGATGAAATTGAAGTGGACAATGACTCGATAGTGGTGGAGACCAATCAAACAGGACCAGGGACTTTTAATGAGTGCCAGGACAGGCCTGAGGAAGCGATGTCTTCAAAAAACGATTTCAACATTTTCCGCGAAGTACTTGTTTGATTTTTTTAATCAATGTATGGTGTTTTTTATATACATAATATTTTAGTGGTATAGCCATGTGATTATGCTTATTGGTATAACTCTTGATCAAAATTACGCTGAGAATATAACTTCATCAATTTATTGCAGTAAAAGCTTACAGAAAAAGAAAATCAACTGCATATTAATGATAAGGCGATAGGTTCCCTCTGCCGAACTGATCAGCTATATTAGTGCTGATGAATATATTTTCCAATGTGGTGTGTCTAGTTTAGGTAGTCAATTGATCGACATTGCATATAGGCCAATGTAAAATGGATCCAGAGCTTTACGGATCTTCCTGATCAAAGAAGGTTGCTCCCGCTTTGCTTAAAGACCTAGTCCGCCAGGCCAGACTACTAGTATCTTAATCGGGCTTTGAACAGTTTATCACTTTGGCAGTAGGTACATTGGCATAGAAAATACGTCCCGAAGATGTTGCGGTCACTGCCGAATTGATTAACTCGATCTAAACCCGATCGTGGTATTCTCAGTCCGCGGTCGCTCTGGCTCGGCAAGGTATCGGGATCACGCTATTGTCACTTTGGAGTTTACCTTGGTTCTGCATGAGTAGTTTTAACATGTCCAGAATAGTATTTAGGGGAAAGTCAAATCGCTATCGAACACCCAGAACAAAATACTTTGCCGACCAAGCGGGTTCCCACTACCGATCTGTCAACGCGACCAGACTCAGGCCAACATGGTCTAGGTCTAATAAACGAGGATTAATGTAGCTTGGTCGGGGTAATTGGCAACTTTCTCTATAGCTCTCTACACATTTACATGATCGGGCCTATTTACGCCTTATAAGTACGGAGGTGACTTCGGTCATCTTGCCACTGCCAACCTTGTTCAAGTCTGATGAATAAATAGGCCTATTCGGCCTGGTCAGTGACGTTAGTCCAGCTCGACAAAGGAGATCGAGGTAGCTATCTTGTTCGACATCGAATATTTTTAATGGACGAGAGAGTTGTCGATCGTCCTGAATAAAGTACACATTGAATGCGATTACCTCTCCGAGCTACCAGGGTCCTGTTGCAAAAAAAGCGGCAATCAAAAACAATTTGAGATTCAACCAAGTTAAACAATCAAAACATTAACAGTAAAACATTAACAGTTAAACGTTCATTCCGGACTTACGTTTTATATTTTTAAACGCGACCCTTTCTGCAACATGGCAACTATGCTCATCAGCCAATCAGAAACAAGGATTTCATGAAAGTTACCGTTGGATGGCAGAGTTACCGTAATAGTATCTTTTATGCAACTTTCTCGATTGGACTAGATATAGAGTGGATCAGAGCGCCGCCTCGTCGACGGTAGGTCATGGGTTCCATCCTCGCCCGAGTCATACCCAAGTATTGAAATGATGAGACCTTGTGTCTTCCTGTCAAGCGCTTGACATATGACAATCAACAAGGGTAATAATGATAATAATAAATGTTATTCAGGGCCCGCTGGAAGATCAGCCAATAGCTGAAGTGGTTACCTTGAGTAAACAAAAATATGTATGTAATTGTTTGTTTGGATGTAATAATTTTACTTAGACAACCGCAGATTATACAAAACTAATAATGTACAGGACAAAGTTCCAATAACTATTGAAGTAATGATAAAAAATCATAGCCATTTAGGCTGATTAAAACTTCATAACGTGTAAACTGATTAACATGGTTAACTTTCCCCTAAAAGTTTAGGAATTTTTTACACGTCCGCAAAAATGGCAAGCATTGACTCGGGGGGGGGGGGGGTCACTCTCCACATGGACTGCTATACGCACCCGCGTCCAGAAAAAGCGTCGAAATGGGTCCCGTTTCAGGCACTCGGGCGGTGTCGACGTCTTTGGCAAAAAGGGTTGCATTTCAGCACCTTCGCTGGTAAATCGCCTATTATGGTAGCCTTTTCTCTCTCTCTCTTCACGCCATTTAGGGTTGCTTATTTGGTTATGAAGATTACGCCATTTAGGGTTGCAAATTTAGGCAAATTGAGGACATTCGGGAGCAGACCTAAGGCCATAATCACCATGAAGGGCGTGGTTTTAAGAAACATTGCTGCTCATGCTACTCTTTCACTAGAATGTAACTTATAATTTTATAATGTACATAAACGGCAGAGGGAAAATAAAATGGAGTTGTATAAATATGCATGAATCATACAGAATATACATATATTTACTTACATTTGCATATATCAATTCTTATTTCTGTAAATAGTTTTGTTTTTATATTTGTCTATGTAATATACTACACATGTTGAAAAGGTTGATATATATAAAACTGAATGTAAAACAATAAGGTGTCAAAATGCAAAGAGATTATCACATAATTGTAAAAATTATATTTATGACATAACAATTCAGTTTATTTTGAGTGATATCGTTTTCATTGTGTACCATCTTAAAGTGTCTTAAGAGTGTAAGTGCCCTAGCATCGACTTATTTGTTCAAATAAAAAAACGGCATTATACTATCGTTCATCTTAAGACGATTTCATCTTATTATTTTTTCGTCTGAAAAGGTTGTGTAACTTGTCTGAGGAACAATGATGTCATCATTGATTTGCAAGTTTCCCAATAACCCTTTATTTATTCATTTGGTCCAAAACAAAATAGCCCTATTGATTCGTGTCAGATTTGAAGATTCTAATTAAACTGTTAAATATAAATTGATAAGATCACAATCGCGCCCAACACGATAGGGAAAGGCGCTGATTGTGGGAGGGGTGGGGGCATGGGAGTAAGTGCCTCTTCGATTTTTCAAGTAGTCAAGAGCTAAAGGAATACTCCGGGCTGAAATTATTTATGTTTATAGGAGCGCCTTGAGCACCTAACAAGATGGATATGTGCGCAATATAAATACCCTATATTATTATTATTATGTCTAAATAGAGTAAAATTCACAGAGCAAAATGCTGAAAATTTCATCTAAATCTGATAAGAAACATCGAAGTTATTAAATTTCATTAAAAGTTTAGCAATATGTTGTGAAAACATGTATGCACGTGATCATGAATATTCATTAGGTGGGCTGATGATGTCACATCCCCACGTTCCCTTTTCTTATGTTATAAACATGAAATCATTATTTTTTTATTTTTTCTTACATGTGTAAATGATATGTCTCCCTTATAATGAAGTAAGTTGCAGTAATGAATCTTGAATGCACTAAAGCAGTGGTCAATCCATTTTTTTTTTCTTGGAGGAGAAAAATTGAATAAACACAATTTCATATGATAAAATACAAAAGAACTAGTGGGGATATGACATTATCAGTTTGCACATTGAATATTTATGAAGACATGCCTAGAACTGTTTCGCCATATAATGCATTTTTTTAAAATGCCATGGCTTTGTTATTCCTTGTCCGATTTTGATCAAATTTTCAGTGTTTGTCTGATTTTTCTTTATCTGTTCAAATCATATTAGAGAGGTCTAGATCGTTATTTTCTTGAGAACCTTACTTCCGGTTCATCTTACCCCCACCTGCTCCAAAATGACAACGCCTTTACCCCTTCTCGACTACTGTAGATCTTCGACATTATATTTCGTTAGAATCTGTTTCGCGGTGTGACTGTAGCATAATCGAGGCGGCTCGTGAGAACCTCTCATAGGATATTAATCAATTGATAAACCCAGGGGCCGCGGAATGGTCTTGAAGGGGGGGGGGGGGCTGAACCGAAAGTGGGGGACTGACTGAACAAGAATAAAATCACGATTTGATGGAAATTCACGTTTTTGTACAAAGTTATTGGGGGAAAAAAGTGATTTCTGAAGCCTCGTCCCGGTTCCGTAGCCCCTGACGTATATAGATAATCACATAATATTAGTGATACAGAGTACAAAAACAACCATAAAAAGAGTTCTACCACTGGCGGATCCGGGGGGCAGAGTCGGCCCGTGCCCCCCCCCCCCTCTTTAAGGGGTTTAAAATTTGATGTAAAAATGCCGTTAAAACACAAGTGTGCCGCCCCCCCCCCCCTTGGGAAATACTGGATCAGCCCCCGAGTTATACATGATTTTTTCCCTCCATAATCAATGCTCATCATCAATGCTTAAATGAGTTTGAGATGAATTCCTTCAAGATGTAATTGCCACTGGAATTGTTTTCTATTTAACGTATTCATGATAACTGTCATTAAATGTACTTTCTGTGAACCATAAAAGACGATAGTGGCAATTTGACTATTTTTGTGACTGCTCTAATTGACTTTATTCGCTACTGAAAGAAGACAGTGAGAGAGAATGAGGGAGAGAGAGGGAAGAAAGCAAGAGAGGGAGAGTGGACGAGAGAGGGGGGGGGGTATGCCTGGGTCGGAGAAAAGAGAAAGGGTTTTGCAAAATAAATTATTCCGTCCCTTCTTACAAACGACTGAAACAATAATGAAAACATTGATTAATGAATAATTAGAAAATGGATCATGAAATGATTAAACAGCTGATAAATAAGAAGAAAACAAATATAGAACTGAACAAACTAAAAGTTGGTGATACAACTTAATACAAGATGGTTGAATGAATAGATACACAGTAACTATTTTGAACATACCATTTAACGAGTATAAAAGTTTTTTTTTTCTTTTGAAAATTATTAATTGCAAAAAAGGGAAAAGTAGATGCAACCATTACAAGGTCAGTTCTCACATTCCTTACACTATAAACTTGTCCAAAATCATTGTGGGCCTCAGGCGCGGAACGATCGAGCTTTTTTCCAAGAGGCGGGTTTGACCGAGAAATTTGACAGGCACAAAAAAGGGGTTGGCTCAAAGTGTAAAAATGTAGGTCTTTACTTTTTTTTCAACTTGGCAGCCCAAGGGGGAGAGGTTGACCCCCTAACCCCCCCCCCCCCCACCCGTAAATCCGCCAATTGGCCTTATCCATTATGCGACATTTTCAAGAGAGTTTGAAGCACGTATCGAGAGTAGTTGTCCTGAATAAGTCTAGTTGAATTACGTTTCACACTCATCAAATTCCTAGTCAATAAAAAGTAGAAAGCGCGCCACCAAAACCATTTTAACTTTTTAATCAATTCGTTAAATACATGATTCCAAGCGGATAATGCCAGTGTGTGTGAATACTTTATTTAAAAGAAATAATTGTATTGTATTGTATTGTATTTATTTAATCATGATAAAACTTACATTCCGTCATAACAGACTGCGTTTTTAAGCAAGTCTGTGAACATAAAAAACATGTATAAGTGAGACAATACGAAAATATTTAAAAATATTACAGTAACACATAAAATAAAACATACATAATTAAAATGAAAAACAATGATAATTAAAACTACATAAAACCGCAGTGCGAAGAGAAATTATAGAAATTCTCTAGCCCCCCGGCAGATGAGTTAGAAGTCGGAATTAACTGATTTCATAAATAAAGAGAACTGATCCAATTGACGGGTATTACTTGGTGAGGAATTAAATACCTATATAATGCCAATCCCAGGTTCACCAATATCACCTTTTCATCAAGTAAGCTGTAGGAAATCTTAAATACCATGTTGGAAGACCAATAAACTACATATCATTCGAAGGCTGATTGAACCCGATTGAACACAGGATACAAAAACACATAATTTAAAATTGGTAGTATCTCGAAATTGAACAGATAAAAACCTCATTTTCAGTCCCCTACATTTTGAAAAACGTTTTCTCCTCGCCCTATTCCTATTTCGACATTCGCAATAAATTTTGTCGGGACAATCATCCTAAGTATTTGCATACTGTCTCAATTGGGTCATTTCTTGATTCACTTACCGCTTGGATTTTCTTCAAGAGTAGGGGCCTACCCTCATTCATCATCCATCCTCTCCACCTTGCCCTTTCTCATAACCCCTCCCCCATCTACCCTGTCCCCCTCTCTCTCTCTTTCCTCCTTTCAATCCCTTCCTCTCATCCTTATTTTCTCTTTCTAACTTATTTTCCCTTTCCTATTGTCTCCATGTTAACTAAAAATGAATGTTGCCCAAATTATCCTAATCAATAAAATCAATCATGGTTATTTCAAGTTCATCTTTCATCTAAGCCGATCAAAATTATGCTACAAAAAGGGGTCATTACACATTGGAAAAAGTGATAGTAAATGAACTTGGTTAAAGTAGAAACCTACCAAGTCCAATTTTAGATATATATTGGATGTAGGGTACTATATCAGGTATTGTCAGGATTTGTGTCAATATATTACTTATTTCAAAAAGAATACAAGGGGTCATTTCACTGATGTCCTCGATAGGCCATTTTGTTCTTTTTATATTTTTTTTAATTATTATTTTGCATGTTGCACAACATTCTAGTCCAAAACATAATGTAGAGAAGCATGGAAAACATAATTTTATTGTACTATTAATATGGAGTCAATTTTTATCGTTCGTAAACAGATAATTACAGATAATCTGTGCAAATGTCGAATGAAATCAGGCGATACAGGATAATTATTAACTCTTACAGGAAACAAATTCCATATATTTATATTTAAAAAATATCCATGCAATTACTGCAGTCAGCACCCTCGTCTCTGTGTCAGCTTACTCTGTTTGAAATGAAATTATCAATTTGTCCTACGTCATTGATTAGTCTTAAAAAATTGGCATGGGTTTTTGTGTTTTGGGGGACTAACGTCATATACTGATCAAAGAGAAAACATAAGTATAATCTCACAATAATCCTCCAATTTGTAATTATATTTCCCTTGGCTGTGTGGTTGAGCTCACAGGGGGCATCAGGGGCGATACCCCTCCCTCTCCATAA